>NC_138240.1:27107385-27769885 GCF_964197995.2 Scardinius erythrophthalmus
CTAGCTCTGCAATCCTGTTTCATACGTACTGTAGCCTAAACAAGTCTGAATAGATCAACAACAACGGATTAAAGTCCAATTGAGTGGGTGAAAAACCTTTACGTATATTCACAGAACACTTCAAAACAATTCACAGAACAGCTGCTGCGTATTACGCCAGATTTTCTGCCATGACCCGTTTTTCTTTTCTCTCTCCATTTTCCACATCGCTCTCTCTCTCTCTCTCTCTCTCTCTCTCTTTATCTAACGCTAGAGTGGAGTAGGAAAAGCCCAAGTAAAAATCGCTCACTAGAGACAGTATTTCAACATACATCTGAACTCAAGAGCTTGACATCGGTAACAGGATGTTTCCAGTGATAATTTAGTGTCTAGCCAGCGTGGCTTTACCTTGACAGCTCTCAACGTAGAACTAGGAAAATATGGGAGTCCAAGATTCCGACTATATTTCAGTCCAAATCTTAGTAAAAAAAAGAATGTATCCCTACAAGGTGGAATATTGCATTTGCAACAGGCTGAATGTGGGGAATTACCTGAGACCAATTTGGCATTCTGTGCAGATGTTCGCCGAGGTGCATTTCTTGCAGTTGTCGCTGCATTTCCGGCACATGGTGGAGTCTGCGGGAGAACAGTCACATAAGGTCTCAAATTCAACAATTCATCTTCAGCCAATCAGCATGTACAGTATGTTTTCTGGAGTGAGATGGCGTGTGAATGGACTTGCCAAGGTCCAGGTAGAAGCCGTCGAGACAGGAGCTGAAGCAGTTGTTGGCTCCCTCCACCAGGTACAGACCCGGGCGACAGGTGGAACACTGATCGCTGCGACTGCCGACGCAAGACTCGCACAGCGGAGAGCACTTCTTACAGCGCTTCTTATCGTCCCGGAAAAACCCAGACGGACACTCAGGAACACACGTCCTGAGAGACACACGAGGCGGAGGTGGAAAGGGAAAGACAGACACAGACAGGAAGAGCCACATGAGACCAGAAAAATCAACATCTGGCAGTCGTGAGGAAAGACTTTCACCAGGAAACAAAGGCAAAAGTCAGGGTCTGAGAAAGCCATCAGCTCCAGATGTGAGCACGGCTTGTGTAACTCGGGATGCCGGAGAAAACAATATCTATAAATGTAATCAAGACACGTGCATACACGTAGATAGACGCAGACGCACAGCTGTTGTCAGAATGGTGTTTATAGGAGTTAATTAATCTTTTCACTAATAAAAGGAATATTTTCAGTAAAACAACCTTTCAGAAAACATGTTAAAAACTCCCAATTCTTTAGTTACATGCGCTTCACATTGTGGTCTTATATTTCACACCAAACTTACTTCAGTTTAAATAATAATTTTAAAAAAGCAGCATTGGTAACAGAAAAATCATTTTGCCAAATGGGTCAATAACAAACAAGAGTGTACAAAAGAAAAGGGAAAATCTAGTTCAAAACAAACGTGCCAAGTTCTTAGAAATGTGCTTAATATCTGTAATGTGTATAGAAATGTGTATTCATGTACGTTTCATACACTAGCGTTCAAAAGTTTGAGGTCTGTAAGATTCTCGTATGCTTACCAACGCTGCATTTATTTGATGAAAAACAGAGCAAAAACAGTAATATTGTAAAATATTATTATAATTTCAACTGTTTTCTATTTTATTTATATTTTTTAAGATTTTTGCCTTTATTGTGATAGGATAGTATAGAGTGGACAGGAAGCGAGGTGGGAGAGAGACGGGGGACGGGATCGGGAAAGGTCCACAAGCCGTGATTCGAACTCGGGTCCCCCGAAGCGCAACAGCGCTATATGTCGGCCATGACCATGAGGCTGTCGCTGCCGACAACTGTTTTCTATTTTAATATAGTTTAAAATGTAATTTATTCCAGAATTTTCAGCATCTATTACTCCAGTCTTCAGCATTACTTGATTCAGAAATCACTCTAATATGCTGATTTGGTGCTCAAGAAACAGTATTATCAATGCTAATAACAGTTGTGCTGCTAAGTAAATATTTTTGTGTAAACTATAATAAAAAAATTCAGGATTCTTATATTAATAGAAATTTCAAAAGAACAGCATTTATTTTAATGTATATCCTGGAACATTTAAAAAGCCGTAACTTTTGATCAATTTAATACACCCTTGCTGAAAAAAAGTATTAATTTATTTATCGTACTGACTGATTTATCGTAGTGGTTTAAAAACAAATTATATTTTCACTCTAAATAGGTCTTAACATTTATTTACATGATCAAGATGTATTAAGTAAATATATTACTGTTTTCAAAATAACATTTTAAGTTAAAAAGATTTTTTTTTTTCAAATACCATGAATTATTAATTCATAAATATCAGGTTCAACCAAAACTAATCTTGCCATGTCATAAAAATATCATATTTGTTTGCATGTTGGTTATACCACACAAGAAGCATTTTTATAATTTGTTTCTATATATAATGTATCCGGAAAAAAACTATGGACGTCATGTCATTGACCCAAGCAACACTGTTTCTAAAAATTAGTTTAAATGACAAAAACAAACAGTGTCAACACACCAATCAAGTATAGTTTTTAAGGTGTAATAATGTAGTGAAAAGCAATATACCTGGTGTTGTTCTTGAACTTGAGGAAGTAGTGGAGGCAGGTGATGCACTGCTGAGGGCCTGGCCCTTCACAGCCATTGTCACCACACTCAGGGTGGCAGGAGCCTTATGTAAGAAAACACAAACTGATCAGTTGAGCTCTGAGAACAGATACTCAGTGATGCACAATATAATTAGAAAAAATCACTTACCAACATACTCCTCACTGTACTCGTCATCAGACTGTGTCTCCGCCACTGAGCGAGGCTTGTCACTGCGGAATGAGTACGGATGCACGGAGGTACCATAAAGTACCAGAGACCACTCTTTCAGCTTGCCTGGAACAAATTACAGTCCGTGTGCAATGAAGTTAAGCTATCATCTATCATTAATATTATTAAATTAATATCTACCATCTGTGTCTGTGTCTCTTTGTGTGTGTGAGAGAAAAAGAGAGAGAGAGCCCTGTGATAATATATATAATATACATTAATAGTTTAAAATTTTTTTTTTTAAAGAAACACTGGAGAGTTGTAAGCTATAGGCAATTTATAACAAAAATGCACTAAATCTGTTGTAATAAAATTTGGCTATGGAAAAAATAACTGTAATATAACTTTCGTTAAACATTACATCTATAGGTAAATGCATTACAAACATGAATTAAAGGATTAGTTCACTTTAAAATGAAAATTACCATATAATTTACTCACCCTCAAGCCACCCTAGGTGTATATGACATTCTTCTTTCAGACGAATACAATTGGAGTAATATTAATAAATGTCCATCGCTTTGCTTCAGAAGGCCTTTATTAACCCACCGGAGACATTTGGAGTTTGTTTATGATGGATGGATGCACTTTTTGGACCTTCAATCTGTTGGTTGCAATCCACTGCCATTATCAAGCTTGGAAGAGTCAGGACATTTTTTGATATAACTCCAATTGTATTCATCTGAAAGAAGAAAAACACCTAGGATGGCTTCAGGGTGAATAAATTATATAGTAATTTTCATTTTAAAGTGAACTAATCCTTTAACTGAATTAATTATCTTTTATGTCTCAGGTCTCACTACTGAAACTTACATTTACATTACATTTACATATATATATACATATACACACACACACACACACTATATTGGCAAAAGTTTTGGGACATCTGCCTTTACATGCACATTAACTTTAATGACATCCCATTCTTAATCCGTAGGGTTTAATATGTACTTGGCCCACCCTTTGCAGCTATAACTGCTTCAACTCTTCTGCAAAGGCTTTCCTCAAGGTTTAGGAGTGTGTTTATGGGAATTTTTGACCATTCTTCTAAAAGCGCATTTGTGAGGTCAGGCACTGCTGTTGGACGAGAAGGCCTGGCTCACAGTCTCCGCTCTACTTTATCCCAAAGGTGTTTTATCGGGTTGAGGTCAGGACTCTGTGCAGACCAGTCAAGTTCCTCCACACCAAACTCGCACATCCATGTCTTTATGGACCTTGCTTTGTGCACTAGTGCACAGTCATGTTGGAACAGGAAGGTATGGCCATCCCCAAAATTGTCCAAAATGTCTTGGTATGCTGAAGCATTAAGAGTTCCTTTCAATGGAACTAAGGGGCCAAGCCCAACCCCTGACAAACAACCCCACACCATAATCCCCCCTCCAACAAACTTTACACTTGGCACAATGCAGTCAGGCAAGTACCGTTCTCCTGGCAACCACCAAACCCAGACTCATCCATCGGATTGCCAGACAGAGAAGCGTGATCCGTCACACCAGAGAACATGTCCCCACTGCTCTAGAGTCCAGTGGCGGCGCGCTTTACATCTGCTTTACGGCGTGATGTAAAGCTTGGATGCAGCTGCTCGGCCATGGAAACCCATTCTATGAAGCTCTCTAGGTCATACCCGTCAACACTCCCATTTTCCCCAGGAGTCTCCCGTATTTCACACTTATTTCCCGCCCCCCTCCCATTTTGTTATTTCTCCCGTGAAACTCCCGTTATATGTATGGCCCAAACGGCGTTATATTAATAATTACATCAATATATTATTCCAAGGTTGTCCAGTTGCCAGATCTTGTATGAAACCCATCCTACTCGCGCAATCAACACATCATACAAATTTCAACCCATTTGTGAGCTCAACCTGGCAACCTACAACCCAGTTGTGCCGTCGATATCTGCGCAGGTAGTAGACGCGGGAAGTTGAATAAGCGTTACTGGTAGAAATGGTTTATATTTAACGCAATTAACGCAGCATCCGTTTTTTTCTGTCATCCTTTGGCTGCATGGCGTTACATTATATGATGCGCTTTTATTCTTGCTAATGCTTTTAAACCATTCAAGCCATATAGGCTACTTATTTTATAAAACTTTAAAAGCGGAAAGCGCATCACTCATTCCTGGGAATACATTTGACATCGCGGCCTGACCTTGACGGAAATAAATATCCTACGCCAAAAGTAGGCTATACCAGAGAAAAAGTGTCAGCTGTGCTCAGATTTGTAAACCGTACAGTAGCTTTGGTTTTTCAATCCATACCCGTTTCGCCCCGTGGCTCAAACGGGACACAACAAAAATAGGGACACATGAGAAAACCAAAATAGAACGCAAAATTTATTAACAAAATAGAACTATACAGAAAAAAAAAAATACGTACATCGGTAACAGTGAACAAATTCATAATCCGTGCACGCATCCGCAATCGTTGTTTTGTAAATCGTCCTTTTCGCAATAGTTGTTTGTAATATTCAGTTCCTGTTAAAAATTGTGAAATACTGTTCCAATAGGTGAAGTTACACAACAATATGCTGATTGATTACATAATATTTGGATGTAATATTCAGTTCCAGTGAAAATCTGTTCCAGTTAATGGAGTAGGCTAATATTCAGATGTGTAATATCCAGTAGCCTACCAGTAAACTCCACCCGCTGGAACAGTTTCTTACAGTAACTGAATATTACACAACATCACCTGTTCAGTTTTGAAAACTGTAGCCTACTCACAGATTTGTAGCCTATACCTTATTTTAGAAACCTGTTTTTCTGTATATTTGTTGTGTATTGTTCAGATGAATACAACTGTCTTAACTGAATTTTTGTATGATTTGGCGATGGGGTGTGTAATGTATAGATGACATGAAACCGCATGTGGTAGAACTGAAGAACTGTGGTAGCACTGTTCTTGAGATAATCTGAAGGCCACAAGAAGTTTGGAGGTCTGTAGCTATTGACTCTGCAGAAGATTGGTGACTTCAGCACACTGTGCACCTCAGCATGCGCTGACCCCGCTCTGTGATTTTACGTGGCCTACAACTTCATGGCTGAGTTGCTGTTGTTCCCAATTGCTTTCACTTTGTTATAATACCACTAACGGTTGACCGTGGAATATTTAGTAGTGAGTAAATTTCACGAATGGACTTATTGCACAGGTGGTAACCTATCGCTTGAATTCACTGAGCTCCTGAAAGCGACCCATTCTTTCACAAATGTTTGTAGACGCAGTCTGCATGCCCTGGTGCTTGATTTTACACAACTGTGGCTATGGAAGTGATTGGAACACCTGAATTCAATGATTTGGAGGGGTGTCCCAATACTTCTGGTAATATAGTGTGTAATATATATGCACACACACACAGTATATCATTTAGCATATGCTATTATCCAAAACATTTTTTTAAAATAAATAAATAAAATAGAATAGAATAGTAAGGTTAGTATTAATGGTTAGTCTAATGGATCAAAGTGCATCTTTAGCCGTTTCTTGAAAACAGCTAAAGACTCAGCAGCTCGGGTTGAGTTAGGCAGGTCATTCCATCAGCTTGGAACAGTCAAGGTAAAGGTCCGTGAAAGAGATTTTGTGCCTCTTTGAGATGGCACCACAAGGCGCCGTTCACTTGCAGAACGCAAGCTTCTGGAGGGCACATAAGTCAACAACAATCACATATATATATATATTAGGTCTGTAAATATTAACGCGTTAAGTGGTCAATCACCGCTAAACTTCCCATCGCTGCATGTCCAGATAATATGCAAACTACGTTTCTCGGCTGAATAAAGCAAAGCAGTGTCTCGCAAGTAAAGTTTTGATGGATGCGAATTATAATGAAGGTACAGACGATTGCAATAACTAGCACAAGTAAGCACACGTGAGTCTGTTATATTGATGTGCAAACAAACCATATGTGCACTTTCGACACACTGATTGCACTGTATTTATGCACCGACACATTTCAGTAGTGTCACGTTGTTTTCCACACACATTCAAGATAATGTTTTTATCTATCATGTGTATGTTGCTGTGTTTAGTAATTCTGAATGGATAAATGTGCATAAATGTATTAATTATATAGACTCCTAGGTGTCCTTTTCGAATCTTCAAGTGTCCTTTTTTTGAAAAGACACCTACATTTACCTTGAAAAAAGTTTGCGGAAAATTAGGGCTGTACAATATAACAAAATGGTCAAAATATCGCAATGGCTTACGATAACTGAATGATTTTAATACTTCAAAAGTTTACAAAGTGGCTTTTACAAAGTTTTATGTCGACGCAGACAGCAGAGAATTAGCCTGGACATGACTGTTACATACATGTGACATGCTTAATGTTATTAGGCGCAATAAGCAAAGTACTCATGCACAGAGGAAGCTGCCTCTTGGATAGTGCGATAGTCCGCAGCTTTTATTGCCAAATACACACAAAATTATGTCAAAAAGCCAATCTTGGTGAGTGAGTGGAGTAAACAGAAAGCGCGCATGTAACAATATATTGGATCCGTGCAGTTCTTAAGTGACGGCAGCCTAATAAACCTGCTTCCGTCTGTATGCGTAATGTCAATCAAACAACAATAGACAAAGAGAAAATTGCTCACTGCTCTTGACGGAATATGTTTTGTAGAATATCTTTCATATCGCACTTTTCTTCAATATCATGCAACACTACAGAAACTACAGTTTTGTGAGAATCACCCTTCAATCTGATAGTTTACTTTGCTGAATATAGCAAATGATAACAAAAAATAAAACAAAACAAAAAAACCAAACAAGATAAATCAAGTATGTCTAATTTCACAATAAGTACGCGTTTAATCGCACAAAAAGGTGTGATTAATCGTGATAAAAATATTTTTAGCTATTGTATCCTCACCGTGTAAGACCAAATGGTGTTTTCAAGGGTGAAAGAATGGCTCAAGTAACGGGTAGTGTGTTTTGTATCGAGAAACTACCTGGTGCCTTCTGGCTCCTGAGTTGGGAAGGAGAGTCATAGATCTCTAGTACCCAGTCTCCAGCAGCTTTCTCGCCCCAGCAGTGAGTTGTCATGAATTCCCAGTTCTTAAAGCCCTCCATTGAGTGATCAAACAGCCTGCAATAACAACAAATAGATGCTACATCGCAGCACAAAATGCACTCTGCCATGACACTTCAAGCTTAACGTCGACTAGTCGCTGATCATGGCCTGTTGCACTCTTACGCTCCGTTTCCAACAGTTAAAATGACAAATTAATACATACTCTGAGAGCTCTTTACAAGATATATTTGATTATACCATCTGAATGCTCAAAATGTATCAGGTAAATGCACGTATTAAACAGCTTATTGTACACGCAAGTTAATCGGCGCTCTAAACTAATGAGCTGCTGCATTGTTACGCACACACATACAGACAGTAGCTCGCATGTCACATGCAGATCGCGCACACAGAGACATTCAGTAGCGCAGAACTGTATTGTCAACACTTCTGTGATTTATCAATAAAAAAAGCTTAGAAACTGAAAAGTTCTAGCATATATTTCTTAGTAACTAAAACCCACTGCTTCACTATTAGTAGAGACGCTGCCAGGTAGAATTAATTCATACGCAACCACTCTCTCATATAAATTCATACAAATGTAATCTTTACTTTGCTACTTTATATATATCGCATTTAGACCAAGCAGAAATCTGAGAGAATTATAATGACCCAAAGACAAATAAGAATAAAAATAAGCTGTTATGTAGGATCATATTCCATAACTGTGCACAAGTCAACCCGCGTTCGAGTCGCAGCTCGAGGTTCAGGATTATATACGTTTATTAATGACGCCATCAGTGACTAGTCGACTCGACTTTAATCACATAAATATCGACGTTCAACCCCTTGTGGAAACTTGGATCACTTCCACTGAAATTCACAATGTGCAGTCATTCTTGATCAATGTACCCATGTACTCAATATCTGAGCAGTCTGTACTGTACCTGTTGGCAAGCAGCTGTGACTTTGTCCCTGATGGTGAGGTTAGGTTGATTGACAGGTCTCCTCGCCGCGGATGAGTAATTGTTATACGTACAACCACATGTTCCAGATAAATAACATGATGGTTTGCATTATCCGTGCAGCCTGTTGCCTTGTACACGGAACGAACAACATGCTCTGGACGGATGGTTCTACAAGAAGGAAATTGTTTTGTTTGAGCATTTATTATTACTTGTATAACATTATCAATGTGGCCTAATGCCTCATGTTAAAGAGCTGTTGAATATACCTGATTTGTTTGTCAGCATTTTCCACACAGATGTGCTGTGGGGGAACCTGTTTCCAGCGTTCTGCTTCTTTCACCATGGCCTCCGCATCCATTAGCCCAAAGCCATACAGGTGACTGACTGTAAGAATATGTACAACTTAACTGTTCAACAAAAACATAACAATATGTACACAGATTTATAGTTGTTATTGAAACCAAAATTACCACCAATCATGATGCAGATTGCTGTTTTAAAGGGGAAAATGTATTGTTCAGCACAGTCTGGAAAACCTACAAGACTGATCGTACTCAGAAGTGTCACTACCTACAGTGCCTTGCGAAAGTATTCGGCCCCCTTGAACTTTTCGACCTTTTGCCACATTTCAGGCTTCAAACATAAAGATATAAAACTGTAATTTTTTGTGAAGAATAAACAACAAGTGGGACACAATCATGAAGTGGAACGAAATTTATTGGATATTTCAAACTTTTTTAACAAAGAAAAAACTGAAAAATTGGGCGTGCAAAATTATTCGGCCCCCTTAAGTTAATACTTTGTAGCGCCACCTTTTGCTGCGATTAAAGCTGTAAGTCGCTTGGGGTATGTCTCTATCAGTTTTGCACATCGAGAGACTGAAATTTTTGCCCATTCCTCCTTGCAAAACAGCTTGAGCTCAGTGAGGTTGGATGGAGAGCGTTTGTGAACAGCAGTTTTCAGTTCTTTCCACAGATTCTCGATTGGATTCAGGTCTGGACTTTGACTTGGCCATTCTAACACCTGGATATGTTTATTTGTGAACCATTCCATTGTAGATTTTGCTTTATGTTTTGGATCATTGTCTTGTTGGAAGACAAATCTCCATCCCAGTCTCAGGTCTTTTGCAGACTCCATCAGGTTTTCTTCCAGAATGGTCCTGTATTTGGCTCCATCCATCTTCCCATCAATTTTAACCATCTTCCCTGTCCCTGCTGAAGAAAAGCAGGCCCAAACCATGATGCTGCCACCACCATGTTTGACAGTGGGGATGGTGTGTTCAGGGTGATGAGCTGTTTTGCTTTTACGCCAAACATAACGTTTTGCATTGTTGCCAAAAAGTTCGATTTTGGTTTCATCTGACCAGAGCACCTTCTTCCACATGTTTGGTGTGTCTCCCAGGTGGCTTGTGGCAAACTTTAAACGACACTTTTTATGTATATCTTTAAGAAATGGCTTTCTTCTTGCCACTCTTCCATAAAGGCCAGATTTGTGCAGTATACGACTGATTGTTGTCCTATGGACAGAGTCTCCCACCTCAGCTGTAGATCTCTGCAGTTCATCCAGAGTGATCATGGGCCTCTTGGCTGCATCTCTGATCAGTCTTCTCCTTGTATGAGCTGAAAGTTTAGAGGGACGGCCGGGTCTTGGTAGATTTGCAGTGGTCTGATACTCCTTCCATTTCAATATTATCGCTTGCACAGTGCTCCTTGGGATGTTAAAAGCTTGGGAAATCTTTCTGTATCCAAATCCGGCTTTAAACTTCTCCACAACAGTATCTCGGACCTGCCTGGTGTGTTCCTTGTTCTTCATGATGCTCTCTGTGCTTTAAACGGACCTCTGAGACTATCACAGAGCAGGTGCATTTATACGGAGACTTGATTACACACAGGTGGATTCTATTTATCATCATTAGTCATTTAGGTCAACACTGGATCATTCAGAGATACTCACTGAACTTCTGGAGAGAGTTTGCTGCACTGAAAGTAAAGGGGCCGAATAATTTTGCACGCCCAATTTTTCAGTTTTTTATTTGTTAAAAAAGTTTGAAATATCCAATAAATTTCGTTCCACTTCATGATTGTGTCCCACTTGTTGTTGATTCTTCACAAAAAATTACAGTTTTATATCTTTATGTTTGTAGCCTGAAATGTGGCAAAAGGTCGAAAAGTTCAAGGGGGCCGAATACTTTCTCAAGGCACTGTATATCTAGTGGTTTAAACAAGACAGGTCCGCTTAAAAAAATGAAAAGCCTGTTACCATTATAACCAGCTGCATTGGTTTTCCAATCAGGAGCGCTGAGATGGCCAGCACGAGACGTCTTCACTATAATGTGTTGCACATCTCGCCACGAAAGGTAAGGACTGCAACAGAGAGTCAAAAATCAGATTAAAAGCATTACTAAAGAATATCTCCAAACTAGATTTTTTTTAAGGTGCTTTCACACTTGGTTTCATTGCTTGGTCGGAACCAGAGTTCGATTGCTCCCCCCCTCCCCCCGCTGGTCTCTGTTCACATTATATTATCTGGGTCAGAGCCGCGGTGTGCTTGCGTCATCAAGCTGGAGCCGTGTACCAATGTTGCTACGTAATGGCTACTTCTGTCTATCGGCTGCAAAAGTACTGAAAATGTTCCAAAGAAAGCGGGCTGTGCGCTGAAACCAGTTTCTGCGGAGATGAGACATACACACACACACGAACAAGTGAACGTTCATCAATAGCGGTTCACTTCCGCTATTTAGGGTGATTGCTTTCATATCAAAAGCAAACTATACCCAAGTTCACAGAAACCATACTCCAGAACACTTTTTTTATAGCGGATTCGGGTACGGCTCACCGGTGCGCACCTGAATCGGAAAACAGAGTTCACATTATCCAAAAGAACCAAACTCAAACTCACTAGATGTCAAGTGAACCAGGGAGAACACCAAAAGTGATAGTGTGAAAGCACCCTTAAAACTACAAAGTTCAAAACATTCTATTATAATCCAAAGAATTGCACTTGCACTGGCCACAATTTTCAGCTGTAGTTAGAAAGTTCAGTGGCTGACTGTCTGGTTGAAGCATTCGCTCCCATAATTTACCATACACAGTGAGATCAAACATCAAACCAAAGAGAGATGAATGCCATGTGTCCCTGAATATCCCCCCAAATTATTAAAACATTCAAACTCCATTGTTCTAGGAATATACAGTCACATGGCAGCCATATGTCGAGGTTTTCCTCAATTTCCTGTGTGAAATTAGACACAGTTGAAACTTACGCTACACGGCATTCAGAATCACACCATTTTAAAGTGGCCAGGAAGCTCCTTGCTCTTTTGAAATTAGGGATTGATGTTCTACGGAAACATACTTTATCATTGACAATACAAAGCTCTCTCACCAGTCCACCAGAACCTTTACGGAAATTAAGCAGCAAAACTGGTGATATAGCCATGTGTCATAGTACTGACGTCACAGCCATGAACACTAACGATTAACCGTAATTAATCTGCAAAACACCAAAACAATGAAACACCAAAGTTCAAGTTTTCATTTAGCTGAAAACTGAAATAAAACCAAAAATAAAGTTTGAGGAAATAACTTTAAAAAACTGGGTAATTGAACTTTTTATTGTAATGGCTGACATGTTTACCTTTTGTGCACAGAATAGACACTATTAAGTTAAGAGCCACCACAAATCTCAGAATTATGAGTGGGAAACTCTGGATTTCTGAGTTTGGGGCAAGTCAATCAGAAAACATGGTGGACGCAATGTCTGTAGTTGACGGTAAATTTTTTGAAATGCATGAAATTAATTATTATTTTTGGTTTAAGTTTAGTTGCTTGCAATTATGTAGAATCTGCTGTTATGACTGTACATTTAAGGTGTAACATACATGTACATGTAAGTATATATAATTGTAAATATATGTTTTTTTAAATTGAAATCATAATTACAATTTCCCAACTCGTAAATATGAACTTCTCAGTACGACTTAAATGCACCAACTAACATATAGAAGCGCTAATTAACCATCCCTGTCTCGGTCAATGATATCGGCCATCCAAAACCATTTTAACCCGAAACAAAAATTATTGTATTCTTTTCTGGCAAACTTTCTTGGCATTAACCTTATCGGTTACCTAAATTTCAATGCATCACTTATTGAGCTCATATTCAGACGACCACCCATGTTGATATATAAGCTATCCAACAGCTTCCTCTCATATTACATGTAAAGTGGTTGGTGATAACATAGATAATTTACATAAAATTACATACAAATATCTGTAGATACTTAGTACAGTAGCAAAAACATAAAACAGTGTTAAATTCAGAAGGTCAGTGAAAGGGTGAAACTGGATAATTGGATAAGGGTAACTGGAGTGTATAGTATGACCCCTTTGTGACTACATTTACATTTAATCATTTAGCAGACGCTTTTATCCCAATCGACTTACAAACAAGGAGAGCAATAGAAGCAATTAGATTAAAGACCCATCTCTTTAACCTAGCACACAGTGGTTAAGATCCTAATTCTACTGACGTGGCCTGGAGAGAATATCAGACCCTTTCAAACAACAGCTGTTAGAGAAATGAGAGCATACAACAGGTTTTGGTGAGGAGTTAGCGGCTTACTTTGCTTCCAGAGCAAGAGCAATGATCCCTGCTGCCATCGGAGCTGATGCTGATGTTCCAGTGTGACTGTCTGTGCAGCGCTGCCTCAGATCTGTCGTGATCTAACAGGGGAGACAAAAAACATCATAATTATCCTTGTGTATTGTGTTACCACGTGTTCAAGCTGTGAATAAAAGTTAACATGTACACTTTATGACGTGAAGTAACAATACTTGACCGCTCCTGTTACAATAAGCAACACGGTAAACACTTCAAGTATGCAATAGACAGCTTTGCTGATTACAACAAGTGTGTTCTAGTTTTGTTGCATTGTTTTTTGCATTGTTATTTGGGTTTAGTTATACCTTTAGTGAGCCAGTCAATTTTTATATCACTTGCATTTCCAACAAATCCACTACTTAAATGACACACAATGCACTCAAAAACCTCAAAAAAGAAATCCTGCCAAAGTTTAATTTTTATTAGTTAAATGCACTTCAACATATTGCAGCACTTACTGACAATGAAATGTGCTATAAATGTGCCATTGTGCTACACTCAGCAGTAAATTACCATCACTTTTAGACATTTGTGATTCAGCAGAATGGACTGGATCCACTCAGATCCTCTGTCGGCATCAATTTGAAGTTTGTGAGATTCATGTAATAAAATCTTTTAAATGTATTCAAGAGTTGTGTTTGAGGCTATTTGGATCAACTAAACGAGACTAATTTCAGCTGTGGGACATCTGTGTGATGGATTTCAGATTTGATTCTGCTCTAAACAGTTACAGGTACAAAAAAAAAAAAGTGTGGTCAACCTTACTGTCTAATTAGTCAGTAACTGGGGAGTT
The DNA here is from genome assembly GCF_964197995.2 of Scardinius erythrophthalmus. Taxonomy (NCBI): domain Eukaryota; kingdom Metazoa; phylum Chordata; class Actinopteri; order Cypriniformes; family Leuciscidae; genus Scardinius; species Scardinius erythrophthalmus. The sequence continues at coordinate 27,121,666 of NC_138240.1, forward strand.
TTTATCTAGTATTCATTTTGTTTAAGATCAGAAGACTTAAGAAGATTTACGATATGAATTAGACTCGGGTGTGTTTAAAGTGAAAGCCCTCTGTGAACATGTGAAAAGTGACTGATTACACATAAGCATATTATAGTAAATGGACAAAGTTGAGAAAACAGATTCTGTGAATTAAAACGACCTGAAACCTGCAGAAGACAACAAAGAGAAGTGCTAATGTCTGTAACACTGGGCCTCAAAGTAAAAACGTATTGGGAAAGGAGTTTGAAAGTCAATGTGGAATTTCACACGTAACTCTGAGACAAGCTGAAAGACAAGGAAGAACTGTCGGTCTGTAACTCTCAGAGGAGTGTGTATAAGTGTGTGTGGGCTGTGTAAACCACAGCAGTTAACACCAGGACAGTCTCATGACACAGTGACCAACAAAGCGGATCAAACACATGCCCAAAGAAATACATGAAAATGCATTAGACGTCAGAATTATTGGCATCCTTGCTAAATAAGAACAAAAAGCCTGTGAAAATAAATATGCATTTAAAAAAAAAAAATTATTACGAATCATTGAGCAGTCTCAACTAAAACACATCATTTTGTCTTCACAACATAATTCTCCCTGGCTAGGATGTGGTTCAATTCTAGAAACATGGTGACTTTAAAGCTAATCCAGCAACAGGCCCGTTTTCTAAAAAGCAGGTCTACTCAGTGCATAAGATCTAGTTGCAGTTTTATGCATTATTTAGGTAACTTACGATTTTACGGTCGTAATTCTCTCCACTGCTGTAGGTGGTGGTGAGGGTTGAGGAACACTCTTCCAGATACCAGGGCTTGCGGCCGCTCTCAGCCGTGCTGCTGATGGATATCGTGTAGATGCTGTTGGTGTAGCCGTCACATGAACAGTGATCTCGACTCCGACCACCATTTCCTGATGCCCAAACAAAGATCGAGCCCCGTCCCTTCCTGCCCTGTGAGCAAAAACCATAAGTGAACATGTTGTGTTAAATGTGAAATAGGTGCTATTTCAAAAATAAAAAAAGATGATTTAAAGTACACTTATTACAGGAACATGCTTCAGGAACAACCTGGGCTTTATGCTTAAGAGAACAATGGTGAGCATGGCTGTGGGGATCAAATTTAAAAATATATATATATATATTCAATGTTATTTTTTTAGTATTATTTATATACTATTATAGCATTTCTTATTATTTCAAATAAGCTTTTATTATTAATTTTCAGCTTTCATGCTTTTATTTTAATATTACTAAGTTATAGTAATTGTGTGATGTGCTTTTGTCATTTTTTATTTTAATTAGCATGAATTTAAATTAAGTCTAAATTCGTTTTTAAGTTTTTAATCATTTTTTATATTTATATATTACTTAAGTTTTATTTAAATTTAAATTATATTTAATACTTTTAATTTTAGTTAACAACAACAATATTGGTTATACTACTAAAAAAAAAAAATTGAAATGTTCATTGAATTCAGATAATGGGATCAGGACGATATAATCTTCAGGCATTAATATCCCCCAGCCCAGTCTGAGACCAGTATTATTGACACCAGTATTATTGACACCAGTATTGTCTATGAGTCTCACACACCTGAAACACGCCTAAACCACTCCAAACACACCTTTGGCACAGGATACATGCCAATTACTGACTGTGACTCATGGCTCGGGGAAGATAAACTAAAATCACGTCCTAAAGTTCACTGCCGTAGCAGGTGGTAGGGTGTGACAAGGAAAGAAAAACACCCTAGGTGGGCCAGACTGCTGAAGAGACGTGACTGATGACCTGAAAATTACACTTCCTGATTTATGAACTCCACACCATATGGAAAAAGACACTTTTACTTGCAGGAAAAACATAATACAGTTTTCATATGAACTTTACGTGAACTTTATGCCGTGATTGTTTTTACCAGTCTGATGCCGTTTTCAAAGGCCTGTCTGGCGAGGGAAGCGGGCCCATCCACGGTTTTGCCATCATCATCTGGACCCCAGCTGGCACTGTAAATATCTATGTGTTGAGGGTGTAGACTCAGTGATTTTGCCTCTACCATGTCGGTCACATCCCCGTCCAACATGCGGACACCTGCAGGACAAGCCGAAAGTTAACCTTATACAAAACACTGAAGATCATTAAAACTTTTTGTCAGCAATGATGCATTAAATTGCTCAAAATTGACAGTTCTTGTGAACTTTCCATTTATTAAAGAAGCATGAAAAAAAAAAATTAATTAGCACTGATAATAAGAAGATGATAACTGTTTTTCCTGTAGATCTGATCAAATAGTGAGCACATTGTGTATAAAATTAATTTAAAAAAAAATGTACCAACCTTTTTAACAGTAGTGAGTTTATAAAAGCTGTAATATTTTTAAATGGTCATGTCTTTATGTCCAAAACATATTGATGAAAAATATTATAATGTTAAAGTTGTCCGATTAAATGTGCATGACGGAGCTGTAAAACTGATTTAAAGTTCCAACTTTAAAAAAATTAAAAAGGGTCAAAATTAATTTTGTTGACTACAACAACCCAAATATTATTAATATTCTATTTATTTATCCATCTATTTTTATCCATTGTCATTAAATATATCAAAATGTATTGATATATAAACATAATTTAACATACACTTATGTAATACATGCATGTTAAATATATCATTGGTCATTGTGTACGGTCAACAAACCACAAAACAGGGTTTGGATCAGCAAGAAAACAATTAAATATTATGGGGGCGAAAATATAACTTTTCTTTCCATTTATTACTTAAGGCACACTTTAAGAACATCGATACCACAGAAAAAACTACTAGCCTAACTAATAAAATTCAAACATTATTAAAGGCAAGTGAAAAGTCAGTAGAAAAAAAACAAGAACAAATACACTCATTACAAGCATAGATAAATACAATATAACAAAGTAAGAAACAAAGTAAGGTCTAACTCTAGTATTCAGGACGGTACAGAAACGTAATAACTAGGCCTAAAAGTAAAACAACAAAAGTGTTCACTGTATAAATTAAATATGGTTTAATATCTGTTAAAGCTGTGTTTTGTTGTTTGATTAACATTAATGACACAGACCAAAATTTAAGCGAAACTTAGATTTGGATCATTTAAATAGCTATCGACCTATCTCAAATCTTCTCTTCCGGGCAAAAACTTTAGAACGTGTATTTGCCTTAAAGTTGCATAATCATTTTTCTGTTTGTAATCTTTTTGAGCAGTTTCAATCTGGTTTTTGAAAATATCATAGCACTGAACGGCCCTGGTTTAAATGACTATTGACTTACTTTTGGCCTCTGATGCTGGATCTCCTACTATTCTTATTCTCTTTGACATTAGTGCTGCATTTGACACTGTGGATCATACTTCATCACCTTGAAACAGTTTTTGGTAGTTTTGGCACCATTTAGTGGAATACAGGTCTGATTTTGGACCAATTTCAACTGGCATGCCTCAGGGCTCAATTTTAGGACCCTTCCTTTTTAGTGTTTATTTATTCCCGCTTGGCCAACTTTTATGAACTCTAGGTATTAAGTATCACTTTTATGCAATGACACACAGATCTATATTCATTGTAAACATGAACAAAGTGAGTCTCATTGCTTACTAAATGTATTTCTGAGATAAAAATGATCGATGGCTAATAATTTTAGTGGTAAAATTAAGTTAATAAGTTTCAATGGTGATAAAAATGAGGTCATGTTTATTGGTTCTTCTCATCAGCTCCACTAGGCTGGCCAAACACCTTTTATCATTGATGGTTCTGTACTTGACTTTCAGGAAACATTTATGAATCTAGGAGAGATCTTTGATCCTTTGTTGATATTTGACCCTCATGTACAAATTGTTGTAAAGACTTCTTTTTTTTAATCTTAGAGGTATTGCAAAATTGAGTCCCATGCTATCCTTTTCAGTTGCAGAAAAGTTCATTCATATATTTGTTTTTACTCACATTGATTAATGTAATACGCTTCTTATTAGAGTTTTAAGAATACTCTAAATTACCTACAGTGTGTTCAAAATTCTGCAGCTAGAATTTTAACCAAGACCAACACAAGAGATCATATTACTCCTATTTTGAAATCATTGCACTGGTAACCAGTTGATTTTAAAGTTCTTATGCTCACACACAAAGCACTTAACAGACTGAGTATTTATCTCAGCTTTTAACACACCATATATTCCTAATCAAAGTCTTCTCTCTTCTTAGCATGGTCTTTTGGTTGTCGATCAAACACAGTTATGTTCCATGGGTGACAGATCTTTTTCTAGAGCTGCTACCAGGTTGTGGAACCAACTTCCAGTTGAAATTTGGGAAGAACAGTCTCTTAAGATTTTTAAACAAATTTGAAAACATATTTTTTTAAGTTAGCTTATTGTTGATTGTGGTAACATTGTTGATTTCTTGTTGTTTTAATACACCAATATACTATTGTTGATTTTCCTTGTACATTTACCTTATAAAGCGATTTGAGAAGCTCCCTTAAAGGCGCTATAGAAAATAAAGTTATTATTAATTACAGACAGCAGCAGGTATTTATAGGCTTCTGTCATTTTAAGACCTAATGCAAGATCCAATATAATGATACACATCTGATTTCTTACTCAATCAGTGCGTAATGGGATTTTGGCAATATTGTAATTAAACTTTACCTCGATCAAACTAATGCGATTAAGCTCCTAATCGTAGAACCATATTCGCATTAAACTATGAGATGTATGCCGATTTTAAATAAACAGGCATGCAAACACCTTAATCGCATTATTACTGAAAAACACATTAACGACTGCGTTTATGAGAATAGTTGGGCATTTTGACCATTTTTTGTGTACGTGTCCGTTGTGTGTGTCCGAGATGTGAAAGAGGAATCAATTCTGTGTTCACAAGCTATCTGAAACGCGCCTCTCAGTGTGTGCGGCCGTGAGTACCGAATTGAGTTCACTTTCGCCTCTTCTTGTGTTAGAATGGTTTAAAATCACTTGAATGTGTAAACTGGCAACTTTCACTCTATGATAGTTAAACTTTGCAATTAATCCGCGAATCACATGCGTGCCGAACCGTGGGGCCTGGTCCGTACGGATCACAGATCAACTATGATCTGTTTAACCCCTAACTATTCACATTCTGATTTTGTGTAATTTCATAGTTCTGGTGACTAAACTATTCTGTGGTACTGCATGTACACGTTTTTGTGCGAGAACGAACAAAAGGCAGAATTCCCAGGTACAGTAGTGGGTCTAAATCAGACACCAGCTACACTCACCCCCAATCTTGGCGTTGTAAGCAATGCCCACCGTGCAGTGGGAGTTGTTGGCGGACGCTGCTACTTCGCCAGCGCACCTCGTGCCATGCCTGAACAGAACACATAAGATGTTAGTGTTAGTAACACACTCAATACACACATTCACTAACTGCAAAAAAACAAAAACTGGAGACCCTTACGCAAGCACAGGCCCTGTTGCTGACCTATTACACACACTCGCTACAAAAGGAACGCAAAAAGTGGACAGGAAACCGAAGAGAGAGACTGAAACAGCTGGGCTGAAACTAAACATGTGTTTCCACAGCCAGCAAAGCTAAAACACAGTGGCTAAATATTTGAGATATTGAAGGAAAACATTTGAGCGGTTCCTCTGCTTCAGACGCAACGTGGATACATTCCTGGCCCAAACTAAACCCACATAAACCTAACACAAATCATCAGCAAAAAAAATGCACTAAAACATCCACTAAAGACAAAGACAGACAGATGGAGAGAGAGAGAGCGAGAGAGACAGAGAGCGATTCGGCTATGGAACCTCCAGCAGTGAACAGCTGCATAGAAAAACTCACGCTACCATGGTAACCACAGTCTCCAATCTAAGCAATTTAAAAAAAAGAAAACAAAAAGAAAAAGAAACAAAGATTGTAAAGATCCACAGCAGCACCAGATTCTGGGATGAGACCAGGGTTCACACCATCGCAACCATAAACATTTACAAGGTCAATAGGTCAAAAGGCCAGAGGAACTCCCAGGTGGCCTGTGTGCCAGATCCCAACGCCAATCCAATGACTCCCGACTAAAACTATTCCAATGATTGTCCAATTTTGATGTAGGTCATGTGACATTTAATAGGAAATAATCTGTGATAAAATCCGCAAAGAATGACCACTTCTCTTCAAGTCTACACTATCGTTCAAAGTTTTGGGGTCGGTAATATTTTTTATGTTTTTGAAAAGTCGTCTCTTATGCTCATTAAAAGGCTGCAGAAATTTGATCAAAAATACAATACAACAGTAATATTGTGAAATATTTGTACAATTTAAAGTAACTGTTTTACTCATGTGATGCCAGAGCTGAATTTTCAGCATCATTACTCCAGTCTTCAGTCACATGATCCTTCAGAAATCATTCTGATGTGCTGATTTGCTGCTCAAGAAACATTTCTGACTATCATCAATATTAAAAACAGTTCATATTTTTTGTGGCAACCATGATTCCTTTCTTTTTCGGGATTCTTTTATGATTAGAAAGATCAAAAGAACAGCATTTATTTGAAACAAAAATCTTTTGTAACATTATAAATGTCTCTACTGTCACTTTTGATCAATTTAATGCTTCCTTGCTGAATAAAATAAACAATTCCTTTATTTATAAAAAAAAAAAAACATATCCCTAACTTTTGAACGGTAGTGTATAAAGACATTAAAAAACACAATGATGTCAAAATTGGAGTTTTATGGATTTTAGACCATCTATACACTATATCTGTACACTACTACTAGACACTAACAAAATTAGCCTACAGTATATAACATACAAAACAAATGTAATTCACAGGGATGAGCAATGTATGTTGAATAAAATGTTCTCTAGACTGAAACTTCCTCTCCCCCTAAATTATAAATACCAACTGCCTGCGACTTGCAATAGGAAGAAGCAAATCATGGTTTATGACTGTAATGTAAACTAAAGGCTATTGGCAAAGATAGAAAAAACCTTCAATACATTTCGCCCCAACTTTATGTTTCCATCCATAGAGTCAGTTATACATACATAATGTGTATCCTTGCATTACTTACTTTAAAAGCCTCAATACTCATTGGAGCCAGGTATCTAGCTATAAATGTCAACAGTTTAACTAACTTTAACTACCTTGCTTAACAACATTATTCAAGAATTTACAGAAAAAATTAATTTCTCTCAAACAGTTTTTGAACAAGCAGCGTTGTAGCTACTACCAAACCTGTGACTCTTTTATTTTTATTTGTAATTAAACATTTGAAATTTAGAGGGATTTATTAGAGCGTGCAGACAAAGTGGCTTTTTATGTTTGCTAGAGATTGTTAGTAAATCATCAGAGCGAATTATTCATATGACTTTGAGCATAGCAAATAATTTATTCTATAAATGTTTCTATTACTACATGCTTATCTTCTCATTAAAAACTGCATCCACCTCAATCAAACATACATTTTTTTAATGCACATTATTCAGTATCTCAAAATTCACACAAAAATACGTAGATTAATTGTTTTTTAATGCCATGCCATCATCTTTGGCTGTTTTCATGCTGGAAACCAGAAGTTTTTCCTTAAAAATAAATGTAAATGTAAATTTTTAATGTCACAATCCAATCAAATATGTGCATATATGGGAGGCTTTTTTCCTGATAGTAAATATGCAATATGTAGATGGAACAAGGCCATTGTTGCTCTGCCAAGACAATAGTTGACCTGAAAAATAAAGCTGCCAAAAAGAGAAACCATTTATGCCAACTATTGGATCTCTTTTTGATAAATTTCAGTTGCATATCACCCTTCATATCTGGCTATATATAACATGTTAAACAGCCTATAAACCACTCTCACACATTTTTTTTTTTTTTTTGCCATTTTGGGAGGCTAAAAATGTACATATGTGGCTCCAACAACCAAATGCATTTACACTTATCCAGTTTCATTTGGAATGAGTTGGAGCGTATTTGGTCTTTTCTCAATAAGATAGCTATATATCGATCAGAGAAAATGCATAAAGTGACAAGGTGTAAACAGGCCCTATATTAGATCAGAGAACACGGTCATAAAATAACAGTAGCCTCAAACACCTGCTGCCGCTTGTGCCATTAATGTTAGCCAAACAACAAAAGACCAGGAGAAAAATCACTCGCTGCTCTCGACAGAATAACTTGAGTAGCTTTAATAAGAATCAAAATATATTTAATTCATGCAGTGAGTGTCTATATATTGTTTTATTACATTTGTTTATTACCTTTCTTACTTGAATGCTATTACATCAACTGTATCAGAAAAAAAGTATCTTATCTCTAATATGTTGTTATCTTTAATATTAAAGATAAAATAATTAAATAAAAAGGAGCGAAACGCCGAATTGTCAAAACCCTGCTACGTGACACTAAGTCACATCTGCTAGCAGAATACATGTCAATGAGAAAACCAGAAACACACACCACACCTGAACAGAGCATTCCAGCATTTTCAGAACCGCACAAGGCACTGAAACGTTTCCTACAAACCCAAAGAACAAAAAACTGCTAACCGTATTATATGTAATACATAAACCCATAAAGCATATAGAAAATACACAATCACACACACACACTAAGGAAGTGCTGCACATTTGACATACAGCTTAAAGGCCAGACTGGGTCAATAAACTGCAGTTCCACTGAAAGTCTAGTGCAAAGCCCATTTTCATCTGTGAGATATATGAACTTGCACTATTTACAATACACCCTCAGTTTGGAGCTCAAAAGTCCAGCGTCAGTCAGAACGACCTCCAGCGGTGAAGCTCACGGCCAAAACCCACCGCAGGGAAATAAAGACTCACATTACACAAACTATCAGCGGAGGAACCAACACAAAACATTCCAGCACATAAAAGATCAACAGCTTGTGTAGGATAGACGCCAAACAACAGGGGAACTGAATAAACCAAAAATACAAAATGACCAGTACAGTATATTTATTTTAGTATGAAGGGAGAAGGGGGCATAAAGGAAAAATATTTTTGAAAATGGTCACAGCCATTATTCAGCAACATAAAAGAGACCCATATTTTATTTCTTCTTTGAGCAAGGAAGCTCTCAAAGGCTCTAACTTAATAAATAATAATATTGTTGTTATTATTATTACCTTATATATTAAATTATTAAGAATCATATTTATTCAATTATTATTCAATAAGAAATTAGAAATTGTTTTAAAAAATATATATTTTTAATTATCTTATATTAAATTATTATTAAATCAGAAATAAGAGAATAAAACACATTTTTATTTTTAAAGCTTTTATTAGATACAAACCCTATTACCTCTTATTATTATTAGTGTTAATTACTACTACTACCACTAATATTATTACGGTATTTATTATTCCATTGTTTGTTAAATAAATTAGGGGGAAACTTTTTTTTATTCTTTAAAAACATTTTTTTTTTTTAAATGGTCTGGGCAATGTAAATGTGCCTTATGACCTACAGCAGTACTCAGACGTTAACCAATCATAAAAGAGTTCAATTGCATATGTAACTCTTTAAAGCTACAGTAGCAAAAACAGCCTTTTTAATTCACGCTAAGAAGTTATATAAAACTGAATGTTGATTATTGCAAATAATCTCGCCTAACTATGAACAGACGTTAAGGAAAAGATGTCGTGCTGCGAAAGTAGAATATGCCTCATTCAAAGGAGTTAACTGCCAAATAGTTATGTTGTCTATACTTCCTGTCTGGGTGAGAACTTTTGAACTTTCTGTGCTGGAATCCTCACGGAGACAGAAGAAGCTGCTACAGGAGGTGGATGGTATTCTATACATCGTGTCTATACATGCAGACCTAAACCTCCCTTCTCTGGTCTCCAACACACACTTCCTCCTGACAGCAGTGACGGCTTCAAACACTCCTCTCTTCCTCGGGCCACGGAAATACTTCTAATGGGGCTTCTAAATGTGTAAACTAAGAGGAGGAATAGTTGTGCTAAACGCTCCTGCATACGTGCACTCACATGCAGAGACCTCCAGATGGGGGATTGAGGAGCATTTCTGTAATACAGCATTCAGCGGTGGCTGATATAGTCAAGAGTCACTACTCTATTGTACATAGGAATAAGTATTACATTTCAGCACATAACTCGTCTCACACTGTTTGAGTTACGGGCATGAATTCTACCTCAGGTGTGATATCGCTTTCTTAAGACTATAATAAAGGGGGGGAAATAGACTTAGACTGGAGGAGGGACATAGAGAATTGAGGTGGACTTAAATATTTGACCATTTACAAAAACCTGTTTTTGTATTACAGAAATAACAATGTGATATTTGCATTACTGTAACGTGAATTGGTTGGTGGGATATGTGCCGTTTGTAAATGAAAATGGTCCAAAAAAATGGTCCTTTACATAAAATTATTATTATCGTTAGCTAAAAATATAAAAAACTGAACTCAAGAGCTGAAATATTAGATGAAAAACTAATATTGACAAATAGCTGATATAATTTTAAGTTGAAGCACTAAAAAAACTAACCTAACCTTAAAAAAAAAAAAAAATGACTTCAAATATTCATAAAAACAGGGTTCCCACATCTTGGTTAACTTCAAATTCAAGGACCTTTCAATGACTTAATGTGGGGCCACATTTCAAGTGAGAGCAAGGTTACATTGTGTTAGCTTGTAAGATACATTGTTACAGTTTTCATGTGTCAAACAACTACGCAAAAAAGCTTTTTTTTTGCATTTATTTTTGGCCATATGACAGAGATCTGATATTCTATTTGTCGTAATTTCTGTTATGCATAAAACTGTAGAGTATTCGTTAAATCCTATACCCGCACGTGAACGTTATGGCAATGTACAACACAAAGTACCTCACGCGGGAAACACTTAACGTAAATGCGCATAACTAACGCAAGTCAAGCAAGCTAGTATGTATAGGTCATGAAGTGTTGGCGAAATAATACATTAGCGGACCGGAGAGAATAATATGGATTTTTTTCCAGAAAACTTCTAGCACAAAATAAATTCAAACATTTTCAAGGACCTGTATCCATGTATGTTAATTTTCAAAAACTTTCCAGGGCCTTGATTTTTTTTTTTTTTTTTCAGATTCACAAACTTTCAAGGATTTCAAGGACCCATTTGGGAACCCTGTATAATATAGCTATAAATAAATAATACTTAAAACACTGCACAAAACATAAATTTCTTTCTTTTAACAGTGAAATATGACCCAGGCATGTTCTTAGAAATTCACTATGAAACATAGTGCAGAAGTCATAAACATTATAGAAATTATGATGATGCTTTTTTGTATTTTTACACAAAAAAGAAAAGGCAGCTCATTCTATGGAAAAGAGCTTTGTGAACATTCTTCAAAATTTATTCTTTGTGCTCCTAGAAAGAAGGAACAGCATAAAATCAGGAATGAGTGAGTAAATGATTGTCAGTTGTGGTTGAACTACCTAGGGGTGCGTTTAGCCAACTTATGGTCGCAAGTTCTGTCATTATCAACATAGTTCAAAGAGTTGGTGTTTCCCGAAACTATAGTTCCAATGAATATTCCCAAAGAGTATCGTAATGTTGTGTGGTTGAAACGACAGCTTTTGACCTGTGATTAGAAGCGTAGTTTCTTGTTTTTATGACATGTGAACTTAATCCTTATCTGGAGCGAAATAAGCAAGCTGACATTCAGTACAATTTATATCTTCCATTTCTAAAATATAAAAATTTTATTTGCATCTTATTGGCCTGGTTCCACAGACAGGGCTTAGATTAAGCCTTAGTTCAATTAGGACATTTAAGTAGCTTTTATAAACTCAAACAGATCAACATAAAGACGTATAAATTATTACTCCAGTAATTTGCGACAATACGGTTATGGGAAACAGTCATGACTAGCTAGTTGATTTCTTTAATAGTGTATCGTACAATGGTATAAGAAGCGAGTTTCGTCGTTATTCGGGAAGCACCACCCAGAACGGTATTCTATCATCAGTTGCAGACTCTGGAGCTCCAAGCAGAAACAGCAACACCACAGAGGACTAGAGCCCAGGCCAAGCTTTCTGTCTGAACGGTCCAAGAAAGCTGTAGAGCCATCTGGCACAGGCTCACACACACTGGTAGAGTGAGTGGCAGCCACAAAAACACATGGGGGTCTCCACCCACTCACCAAACACACCCATATACACATGCAACAAACCAAATATCAACATTCACCAAACACCTCAAAATACACACGGATCTTGAGCCAACATTTCCACTCACGCACATAATCTCTCAAAGAATGCTAATTACAAAAATAACTTTTCGCCAAACACGCTTACTTGCACACACAAGCCAAGCGCCATATTTACTCATACACCTATGAAACCCTTAGGCACACAAAAAGCGAACTCCAAAAACCCACATTCACCAAACAAACTTGCCAAACACTCTTACTAGCGCACAGATCAGAAGCCAAATACCCACATTCGCACACACCACAGAGAGGGACTGTACAAACAAAGCCTTTCCAGGGATTTAATGACCTGAAATGCACAAAGTATTGAGCGTGTGCATGTGTAATGAACTTCATTCTTACTTGTTCTCATTACTGGCATCATATCGGGGCATGGGATCCATGTCATTACCGTTCACGTCATAACTGGCCTCATTATCCTACAAACAGATCAAAAGCAACAAAAAGACACATGAGAACATATTCAAATGTGGATTTGTCCGTCCATTATGTTCATGCACCAGTTAGGACACACAAAACATGCTAATATTGAACAAAAAAAAAAACACATAATTTTTGTGTCTCCTTTATAGAGTAAAGAGGACATGTACTTCTAGGACAGAGCTTATATAAACACAAAAACAACAGTCATAATACAAACAGACTCAATTGTTTTCCTCAATGGGGAAAAATCCAATAGTTCAGGGGCCTGTTTCAGAAAGGAGGTTAAGTGAAAACTCTGAGTATGTTAACCCTGAAATGAGGGAAACTCTGAGTTTTCTGTTTCAGAATGGGAGGTATGTTAAACCTGAGAAAGCAAAGTCAAGCCCATTTCTGAAAGAGAGGTAACTTAAACTCAGAGTCAGTTACCATGGCAACTTACTCTGTGAACCTAACCTGGTCGGGAGCAGGTTTTCTTCGGTAAACCCAGAGTTTCTATTGGTCTCCTCGCCTTTTTTAAAGAGGAAGTAGTGTTTAAACACCTTATTCATTCTTTCAGTACATTTTTATTAATAAAATTTATCTTTTATTAATAAATAAAATATTGCTATTTTTACTGCAGTTTTTTTCTATTTTTTTTTTAATAAGATGAAGTCTATATAACTCCTTAACTGGCAACTGAAAACACAGTAGTAGATTAGAGTTACATAATGTAGTTCTAAACAAATTCTACCGAATTAAACTGTGGCATTTACTGGAAATCACTGAACTGTTCATCTGTGCAACAGAAGTTGCTGGACCGTCCTCTTACTGTTCTTCCACACTCTGGGGGCGCGGGGAGAGATAAGAATACCCGTTTATACTTAGATTTAAACTTAGATTCTATAGGCTACTCCACATAAAAATGTGAAAAAATGTGAATGTGTAGATTGTTTGATGTGTAGACACATAATATTAACATTACCTCTGTAGCTCTGGCAGCAGAAACTCTTTATCCCCATGTGATGAGCATTTGGTTGAGTGCACTTTATAACACTATTTGTCATAATTTCTGGTGTATTGATAGGCTACTTACAACTGCCTGGGGTTCTGTTGGGACAGGAGGCTCCAAAAGACAGATATTACCATCAGAATCTATTGGGACCAACAAAAATCCTAACTCAAAGTAAAATATATGGAAATATAAAAAATAGCCTATATAAAAAATAACACATATGTAAACCCATTTTATGAAGGCCCTTGGATCTTTGGGAGTGACTGGCTCTGAAGTCCGTCCAGGAATTCCCTCAGCCAAAAATGCTGCTGCACTGCTAGACACTGGATGCTATTTAGTTATTTAATATGTCAAATGTAAAGTCAGGTAGCCTACACCCATGATATGCTCAAGCCTTACTTGATTGAATTATGGTTTTATATTTAATTTTCAGCTGCTGCCATGTTCTTTTAATGCCTGCAGGATTGCACCTACATGAAAATTAAAATTAGGTTGAATAACATACTGTTCTTCCAGTTTCACCTCTGATATTATAACAGTTGGGTAAGTTACTTGTATTACTAACTACAAATGACATCTTCAACAGTGTAATTAGATTAATGTAATAATGACAATCTTTAGAAAGCATTGATTTACTTATTACTAATTATCATATCAACCTCAACCACTTGAACAATACAAGGAGAGACAAGAAACAGCACTTTTAATGCTTTCAAATAAACAATATACAATTGCATGAATTATTTATGAGAATTAAATAAATATGAGGTTACATTAAAAATATACCTTTTAAAAATGTATGTTAAATATACAGAATTGTTCTATAGTCTAATGCAATTACATCAGATTTTACTTTAAATTACAGAAGAATTAAGAGTAATCCCTTTAATTAAATTACAGTATTAATGTTCTAACACTGTAAAATTACAGTAATAATGTTCGCACTGGTGAGAAATATGAAGACCCTTTTTTTGTCTGGCGCTGTTGATTGGTGACTCATAATATCTGTGCTCCATTGATAATGGCTTTTAGTTGTGGTGCACGCGCTAAACTCAGAGTAGGTCAACTCAGAGTTGATTGAACTAACTCAATTCAGCTGTTCTGTAACCGAAAACTCAGAGTTTCCCATCTCAGGTTAAGTCAACTTAGAGTTCAAGTTTTAACTCAGAGTTGGTTGAACCTCCTTTCTGAAACAGGCCCCAGATGAGCCGAGAGAAACATTATTCAAAAAAAATGAATGTGATTTTTTTTTTATATGGAGAAGTATCAATAAAAATATCTCTATGAAATTAAAATGGATTGTTTACGTCAAAACCGTAACCAAGGCGTTCACACAGAACATATTTTCAAAATTGACTTAAAAAAGCTATTCACAATCCCTACAAGCAAAACTATTTTTATTTCCAAGATTATATTCTAACTGGCTGAATTAAACACATATGTAATGAGGTCATGTGACAACAATTTAGAATGTTTTTATATGCACTATTCTCACTTTCAACTGTTACTATTAGGAAACAATAGCAACCACTATTCAGTGTGCAGAGAATGCAATATGCAAGAATTCCATTCAGAACAGCCGTACGTACACAGAGATACACTTACATAGTTCTGTATGAGATCTGGGTGGTTCCTCTCGATGCCGTCATCCAGAATGGTAACCACCACATCCTTCCCAGTGTAGCCTCTCTTCCATGCGCCCACGATATTCATGTCAGACTGACAGTTATGGATGTTATCATTACAGTGCTGCATAGACACAGATAAATGAGAACGTGAATTTTTTAATTAGGTGAGGAGTTGCATAGTGTATGCTTACGTTAACGTTTGAAAGTTTGGGGTCAGTACGATTTTTTTTAAAGAAATTAATACTTTTATTCAGCAAGGATGCATCAAAGGTACCAGTAAAGACATTTATAAAGTTACAAAAGATTTCTATATCAAGTAAATGCTGTTCTTTTGATAGCATCCTGACAAAAAAAAATGCATCACGGTTTCCACACACAAAAAAATTAAGCAATAAATTAAGAAAATAAATTACATTTTAAAATATACTCAAATAGATAAGTATTTTTGATCAAATAAATGCAGCCTTGGTAAGCATAAGAAAATTTATAATAAAGATTAAAAACCTCAAACTTATAGAGTATAGAAAGTGTTTGAGGATTGCCTTAATTTAGTGCTTGTAAATTAAGCATGAGGCTTTTCAATATTATTATAGATTTTTTTTAAAAAGCACAGGTTGGATTCAAACCCATGTGTTTGAAGCATGCATGCTAAATACAATGTCACAGCCGGAATAAAATCCAAGCTATTTTTGGAAAATCAAGCATGTGGTTACCAAGCATGTGGTAAAAAGCAAACATTATTTTTAAAACGTATCTTTGTAAATTACTGCATCTTTTCCTTGCGTATCTCAGACACTGTAATTACATGCGTCACATGGAACCAAATGTACACTTTCATTGGGCCTAGAGTTGGAATTAGACCCCATACTGGAAAAAGTCAAATTTATTTGCTCCCAAAGTACAACTTGCGGGTCAACAAGAGAAACCCGAGCCAAATGGATGCATTCAGGTCAAAGTATTAATGTTATCTGAGCCATATTAACCATTGACAGAGCTGTAACAAACCCATTAGAGAACAAACGCTTAGTTCACTCTCGCCGTTTCAGTCTAAGCTATAAATACGATCGTAGACAGAAAGTGATGACAACAGATGCAATGTGTGCTACCCATCAAGGTTTCGGTAGCACCCAAAGTGCAACCTTTGGTACATTCTGGTAAATCTAAATGGCTGTTTATCATGCAAAATGTTTATGTTTATGTGCAACCCACTGACTCTCGTGAGCTGAGGAACATGACAGCTACTAAAGGGTTAGTTCACCCAAAAATTCTGTCATTAATTACTCTCCCTCATGTTGTTCCAAACCAGTAAGACTTTCGTTCATCTTCGGAACCCAAATGAAGATCTTTTTGAGCTTTGTGACCCTCCATGGACCGCTATGCAACTACCTTTTGGTCGCTTTAGTTAAAAATTTCTGAAGAGACTCTGTCACTTTATATGATGAACAGATTGATATTAGTCTTTTAATCACAATTAAACATTGATCAGCTAACATAAACAGAAGCTCAACCGAATCTGCTTGACGCGACGAGAACAAACCTCTTGTGGAAGCTTAAATATGTTGTGTAACATGAAAATTAACCTCATTGGAAGAAGAAGCTCAAACGTGCTGCGTAACACGAGAATGAACCTCATTGGAAGAAGAAGCTCAAACGTGCTGCGTAACACGAGAATGAACCTCATTGGTTCTTGCTGAATCTCAAACGTGCTGCGTAACACGAGAATGAACCTCATTGGTTCTTGCTGAATCTCAAACGTGCTGCGTAACACGAGAATGAACCTCATTGGTTCTTGCTGAAGCTCAAACGTGCTGCGTAACACGAGAATGAACCTCATTGGTTCTTGCTGAAGCTCAAACGTGCTGCGTAACACGAGAATGAACCTCATTGGTTCTTGCAGAAGCTCAAACGTGCTGCGTAACACGAGAATAAACCTCATTGGTTCTTGCAGAAGCTCAAACGTGTTGCGTAACACGAGAATAAACCTCATTGGTTCTTGCAGAAGCTCAAACGTGCTGTGTAACATGAGAATGAACCTCATTGGTTCTTGCTGAAGCTCAAACGTGCTGTGTAACATGAGAATGAACCTCATTGGTTCTTGCTGAAGCTCAAACGTGCTGTGTAACACGAGAACGAACCTCATTGGTTCTTGCAGAAGCTCAAACGTGCTGTGTAACACGAGAACGAACCTCATTGGTTCTCGCACGATAAGCAAACATGCTTAAGCTTCCATTCCAAGCCTAAATTCAATCTGTTTATCATACAAAGCGATCGAGAATTTTGGACTAAACCGTTCAATTCATATGGACTAGTTTTACGAAATGATAGTTGCGTAGCAGTCAACAAAGGGACAGAAAGCTCTCAGATTTCATCAAAAATATCTTCATCGGTGTTCTAAAAAAAGAACGAAAGTCTTACGTGTTTGGAACGACATGATTTTTGGGTGAACTATCCCTTTAAAACAAGAGCCTGTTTATACAATTACCTCACAGAAATTGTCTCAGCTAGAAGTTATGTTAGAGCTTACACTGAAAAGTTCAATGTATCTCTCTGGGTGGTTTTCACATGTAGAAACTCGGCTAATCTGGTGTGACAGGCATCGTTTCCTTTGAACGTTCAAACTGACAAATTAGTTTTAGTTAAAAACACCAAAGGTTTACAACCTGCCATTACGATTTAGCTAAAAGACGTCTTCAGCAACAGAAGATTGGCTTGGTTTGGCCCTTAACTAAACACAACATTGTCTTTAATGAAAGCATTCGCAACACATTTGAATTCTGTAATGGGCAGTATTGCAGACTTCAACAGAATATTCAGCAGCAAATAACATAGGACGTGACTTGAATTTATCGGTCAGGATTTTAAGTTAGTCTAGGCTTTGAATGGACAATAATATCATAATATAATAGTCTTCATCCCAAAGTTTCAAACTCAAAGAGTTTTACCTTGCTGCTATTAGAAGGAATCATATGTATTGTGAAATAAGCTTCACAAATAAATTGCACAGAATAAACCCC
Source organism: Scardinius erythrophthalmus (assembly GCF_964197995.2). NCBI lineage: Eukaryota > Metazoa > Chordata > Actinopteri > Cypriniformes > Leuciscidae > Scardinius > Scardinius erythrophthalmus. The sequence continues at coordinate 27,139,977 of NC_138240.1, forward strand.
CCTGTCCCTGTGCCTTTTCTTACATCAGCAGAAAAGAAAAGTTGTTTCTAAGGCAAAAAAACAAATAAAAAGTAAATACATTTTAATGAATAACAACATTTTTCCTTTCAGAATGAGATGTGCTTGATGAATCATTCACTGTAAGACCTTGGATAAGCACTTGACTTGAACAATTATTTTGCAGTAGACTGGGAAATGATACAAACCATGGCAATGATCAAGACTTCGCCAGTGTTTTTCAACCTAACCAATTCACAAGAACGATTTACAACATGTTGAGAATACTCACTATGTACCACATACTGCTCCATTTAGCATCATTGAAGTAAATCGAGTTGGACTGGACCATACTGGATTGTACAGGACCAGGATATGAGGGTTTATAATCTCGCTTTATTCTCCTCTTCACAACCTGCTGTTGCACCCATTCCACCTGAGAAAGAATGAGAAGAAATCCTTTAGGAACTGACAAACACCAACATCATTTCACAACATCCCTGTAACAGTCTTCTGATTTAATGAAAGCCACTGGAATACAATCATGAGAAACATCCTATATAGTAACAGTGTAGTTGTTGTTTTGCATTGAAGTAATGAGAATTTTTTGAGGCTTACTTATGAAGAAAATGTCACAAAGCAAAAATTCTTAATAATGTAAAGTACCAACACTCTTCAAGCATTAAAATCATTTCTTAATTTTTCCTTTCGATATTGAGGTGAAATATGACCTCCTTTTGTTTTTCAAAAACGAATATTTTCAGCTCTGCTGAATAAAAAAAATTAACTTATTGCAAATAGTTATGAGACACAAATGTGACCCTGGATCACAAAATCAGTCACAAGTAGCACAGGTATATTTGTGGCAATAGCCAAAAATGCATTGTATGGGTCAAAATTATCGATTTTTCTTTTCTACCAAAAATCATTAGGATATTAATTAAAGATCATGCTCCATTATAAATTTCCTACCGTAAATATATAGAACTTTTATTTTTGTGAGTGAATGCAGCACAATTGCGAACATAAATGGACAATTTTAAAGGCGATTTTCTCAATATTTCGATTTTTTTTTTTTTGCACCCTCAGATTCTAGATTTCCAAATGGTTGTATCTCTGCCAAATATTGTCCTTTCCTAACAATTAGGATTATTATTATACAATTAGCTTATTTTTCAGCTTTCAGATGATGTATAAATCTCAATTTCAAAAAATGGACCCATGGTTTTGTGGTCCAGGGTCACAAATGGTTTTTGAAATCAGTGATGTCAAACCTGAAGAGACAAGTCTTGACACACCATATTTCAATGAATACACAAATGTGAATGAGATTTGAAATCTACAAGGCAGAATTTTATTTATTTTTTTGTCTTTTTGTAATTTTTGGAGACTGGTACATTCTTGAACCCCTGGTCACAATTCACTTTCATTGTATGGAAAAGAGCAGCATGAACAAACGGCTAGGTATCTCCTTTTGTGTTCCACAAAAGAAAGACAATCAAATGTGTTTTGAACAACACTGTGTTCAAAACAGATTACAATTTACATTTTTGGATAATACGCAATACAAACCAACAGCGTGAGGTTTGCAATGTGTTAAACCAACTCTCCTTTTCAAGATTACTGAAGAATACACTAAGCGTTGTTTATGAGTGGAACCATTTAGTCGCTTTGCATTGTTGAGCAACAGTTGTTTGGAATACACTGAGTTCTAGTCATAGATGAGGAAGATCAGGAGTCCATATAGACCATAGAACACACAGGTGTGGGGTTGTCATAGTGACAGCCTGACCTTTGGCTCCATGGAGATGAAGCTGTGTGAGCCTCTGCTGAAAAGCGTCGACCTTTTTATCGTCCGGCTGTGGAAGAAATGGTAGTAGTCCTTCAGATCACCAATCTACAGGAACAACACAAAACTGCCATTTAGTGCATAGCAAATAAAGAAGCATGACATAAAAACTACAATAATCACAAAATATCAGGTAGCAAAGCAAGAACCCAAACACGCTGCTATACTTAGTAACTAAAAAGAGCAAATCGGGCAGGTACATCTAATATGTAACAATATCGGTATGAATAAAAGGCAAGAGCTACAGCAATATTCACCACAGACATGTTGAAACTGGCTTATGTCATTAATTATTTAGAATGTCATTGACTGAAAGATTGGTTACTCAAGAGGCTGTATCACTTTCCACTGAACAGATTCATTTGACAAGTGCGAAAACACCAGGCAGCCATGACACATTCTCCACAGACTACTGTACTCCATAGGGATACATAAGTCTGCCATAAAAAAACAATGAGTCTTGAAGCCAATGATAAGCCTTGCCAGTTTACAGTCAGTCAAATGGGCTTATGAAGCAATTGCTTCAAAATTAACTTGATGTAGGGCAAATTTCTGAGTTCATTAATAGCATCTTATACTTTCTTTTATTTCACAAACACATAGGCTACAACTGGCTCCAAAGGCAAACTCACATTCCAGGATCCTATAGCAGATTCCCACAGGAGGGCATGATGAGTCTGATGAGTTGCAAAGTTCAGGAGTGTTTAAGCTTTCATAAGTAGTTACTTTGGATGTGACAACCTCGCAGTTGAGGAAGGAACTCTTAGCTGGCACAATAAGCACTGATGAACGATAAGATAGCACATTGTGAAATCAGAGATTGAACACGGTTGCTGTGAAATCTCTAGATGCATGGCAGATCTGAGATCTGGCATACGGGTTTGTTGCAGTAAAGAGCAAAGTTTAAGACTCCACCATAAACTTGCATTAACCTATTATTTATTTAAATGCACCAGCCATTTTTTTTACCATCAAAGTACTAACTGGATAACGAAATGTATTATTAAACTAAATTGTTGTGAAGACTTTTTCTTGCTTCCCGGAAAGAAGATGAAGCTGGAATGAGGCCAAGGCATTTTATGCCACATAATGCAGTTCTTGACTTCAACTAAACTTGGCTTGATAAATTAAAAACCAGACCTGACTGTAAACAGCTGAATTATGTATACATTTAACTACCAAGTATTTCACTTTATTAAAACATATGAAAGGTTTAAGGTGTAACACTTTCAGCCTTTGTAACATTTTCAGCATGTTACAGTGAACGTTACATGTCATGAATCCATTGAGTTTCTAACTTATTGTTTTAAAATACAGAAGTAAACCTAAAAATGATTTTTAAAACAGTAGACAGATACAAGATAGTAAATCCAAGCAGTAAAGTTTCAAAAACACCTGTTGTTGTTGGGAGTCAGTCAGTAGAGACCTGTTTGTTCACTGGATTTTACTCTGAAAACTGGGTATTATTGGGCTAAAAACTAGTCTTCATGCACATCCATGAAGATTAAAATCTATAAAACATAAATTCAGCTTTCTCAACTATCACAACACAACATGTAAAACTCTGTGAAACTTGTGTAAAGGCTTCCTGCCTTGACGTGTGAACTTCAATCAAAACGATAAGACACTTGAACTGATGGGAAACAGCATTGGACAGCAAATACGATGAAATAACACACGTGAGATGCTTCAAAACATCTTTGTGCAGGACACACGTACCTGGCCCAGGTTTCTATACCCATATTTATTGGCGATATGCTCTGCTTGCTCAGGTCCGCCGGCTATCCGAACAGCCCAGTGGTTGGTGTAAATCCGAGCTTTGCACGGAGAAGACGAGAAAAAAACCAAGCACAGCGAAACCAAGACGCACGGGAGGCTGTTCAAAACCATCTTTCGCCCTCTCTCTCTCGCCTCGACTCTCCCCAGCACCCCCGGTTCAGGAAAACAACCAAACTTCGTCTCGCCGTTCAGTGGGGATTCTCATAGAAGTGTCGCTTGAGCTCCACATATACTCAACAGAGGCTGAGCGCAGGATTTAAACTGGATACGAGCCTCCGAACGCTTCAGCCTGCAGCGCATCGGCCGCACACACTCCGACGCCACGGAGAGAGAGAGAGAGAGAGACAAGAGTCTGTTTGCACAGCTTTGGCTTGATTTGTTCTCTCTAGACAGTGCCGTTACTTCTGCCTTTTTTTGTAAAGTGGAGATATGGTTCTAGCGCCTCCCTCAAATAACTACAGAGAGAGTCGGGAGAGTAAGGACAACGAGCCGTGTGGGGTTACCGTGGCTCCGCAGGGTCTTAAAGACACACCGCGTTCCATCAGCACAGATCCGGCTGCGTTGTGACATTTCCCAGATACCTCTGTGAAGATGATGACAAATTATACAGTTTTTGGTTTGTCTGTATATTAATGGCCAGAAATGTAGTTTTATGACAAGTATTACATTTATTAGTTTGTTCCAGTCTTCAAATTTGACTGGCCATGGACTGGGGTGCTTAAATTTAATATAACAGCACTGGGTTGTTTCACTATTGATTCACAAATTCTGCGACCCAATTCAGAGGCTGCATCCTTCGAAGGGCACATTTGACGGCCAATTGCGTCACCGAGGTGCGACAAATATCACGTAAATCTCAGAGATGTCTAACTGATGTGCGTGTTTACATCTGGAAGACGTAGCCTATTTTTTAGAGTGTTTGCTCATCTGCAATACGTCTCTAGGACGTTTCCTGTCAGACGAAGAATAGAAATCGCCTTCCAACCAAAATTGGGCTGTGTCCCAATTCAAACGCTGCATCCTTCGAAGGACTCAGACTTCAAAGGCCACTTTATTTCTATATAAAGAGTATAAACTATAAAACCGCATCTTAGTAAGATATAAGTCAACATCTGAACCGCTTTAAGTTTTTTTGTTTGTTTTTTTACATTTAGTCCAATACTTGCATTTAAAAGTGTAATTCGGCAATTTCTCTCAAAAAATATACTGTCGTCACTGACGCGCAATGAATTCTGGGATAGGCAAGGCTGCGAAAGATCCATCTGTTGTATATCCTTTATTTATCGGGAAATGAAGGACGCATTTTGAGGCCAGATTTGCAAGATGTCTATAAAAGAGCGCTTCATCTGGAAAGCATCTGCTGTGTACAAACATCTTAAAGACATTTAAGTCTTTAAGCGATTTAAAGCGGTTCAAATGTTGACATATCTTACTAAGATGCGGTTATATAGTTTATACTCTTTAAATAAAGTGGCCTTTGAAGTCTGAGTCCTTCGAAGGATGCAGCCTTTAAGCGATTTAAGCGATTTCTCTCGCCATTGTGCAGAAAACACGGAGTAGGAAAACACGGAATGATTACAGAATGCTTTGCTGCTTTTGTTTTCATTCCATTTTGAAAGGCCCATTTGCACTTGGATTTTTAAAGGCCCCAAAGGTCCTCTGCAAGGACAATAATTTCTGCAATATAATAGTCATGCATAAAATAAACAGAATATTATCGTCTGTTGGTGTGGATAACGATAACGACAGAGGAACGATATAGTTGAAAACATGAACAATAAAAACATTGACAACCAATCAGAATCTATCCTGCTTTAAAGAGCTTGAGCATTTAAAATGACAAAAGACAACCACAGTGCACGCTTAAAATCAACAGAATCAAATGGAAGCTTGTTTCCTTCACAGAATAAAACATTTAAAAAGAAAATTGTGACTTTTTATCTCGCAATTCTGACTTTATTTCTAAGAATTGCAAGATATAAACTCACAATCTGTTATAAAGTCAGAATTGTGAGATATAAACTCGACTTTTTTTCTTGCAATTGCGACTTTATATCACACAATTTTGACTTTAACATGCATTTGCGAGTTTATATCTTGCAATTCTGACTTTATAGATAAAAACAATTGCAAGTAATAAAGTACAATTAAATGACTTTTTCTCAGAATTACGAGATTATATCTCAGAATTCTGACTTTATAATTGCGTGTTTTAAAGTCAGAATTGCGCGATATAGGCCTAAACATGCTATTCTGAGGAAAAAAGTCAGAATTTCAAGTTTATATCTCGCAATTCTGACTTTATAACTCGCAATTGCGACTTTATATGTAAACTTGCAATTGTGAGAAAAAAAAGTCAGAATTGTGAGATTAAAAGTCGCAACTAGGCCTATACCTTCTTTATTTTTCATTCTGTGGCGGAAACAAGCTTCCATAGAATCATCCATTGATCTGAATATAGTAATCATTATAGTTATCATTCTTGATAGCCAACCAAAGATGATTACCAATTTATAAAGTTTTAATAATTGTTCTAATTCTATAAGAATAGGGAAGTTCACAACACAACAATAACGATAACGGCACAAAGGAACAATTTTGTTGGAATTACTTTAAGGACTTTTTTTTTTCAGCTGATGAACAATAAATTCATTGACAGCCAATCAGAATCCACCCGACACAGGCCTATGCGCTGCAGACAAGTAGCCAAAGTGCGATTATAAAATAAACAGAACATTATTGTCAGTCAGCGTTCTGAAATGGGCTATTCCAGTTCGGTCGCCATTGGTGACATGGGTGACATGCGCAACGCTTGATGCTTTGGCTTATTTTGGGACTATTTTCCTTTGCGGAGAAACATTATAGCCTACCAACTGGTCAAGATTTTGGTCTGAAATATTAAATAGCCTATAGGGCCTACTGCCTCTTAACTTTTATTAATTTTATTTTAGAGCAACATTCACGGAATATCAGCATGACTGCCCAGCTGAATCACTGCCCAGTCATATTGAGTTTGATATTGTTTATTTTTGATTTATTGGTCAGATATGACTGCATCATCCATCAGTCAAAAGTTGTTTTTCTGTGCATTCAACTTGCTCTTGAGTAAGTTTGCCTTGTTGTTTACGTCGAGTCCATAACATTCTGTCCATAAACGTGTGACTTACAGATCTAAGGTGGTGGGCTGCTTATAATTATTCCTCTCACAGTCGCATCCGCTCGTCACCAGACATACTTTTGATGGCATCATTATGTGGCGAGCGTTACGCGTCGTTCTCATTCACGTCATGATTGATTGATCTTTGTTTTGGTTATCCCTCCGCGCTCTGTTCCGTTTGCAGTACAAGTGCGAATCAGCATAATTGCACTAATTACGGCCAATTTCTCCGTGAATGGAGCCGCTGTCAAATCCTACAACAGACGAGGGACAAGAATATCTCACGGTCCTTATAAACGAGATGAAAGGGGGACGAAAACACCCCATGAACACGCCATTGAGCGCGAGAGCAGGATTGCAATTTAAAGCACCGAGGGAGGAGGAGAAAAGGGGGAACATGCGGAGATTTTAGAGAGGAATCAAGTACCCAGCTCACGGAGGTTGCGGGCAACCCCATTCAGCGCGTCGCTTCTCTACCGGGGGGCGCAAATTCCGCTTGACAGCCATTACCCTGCGAGCCCGAGTCGCCCCCCTTCAAGTGTCTTTCTCTGAGAACAGTTACCAGCGTGCATTCCTTCTGCTGCAATTAAGCCTTTATTTATCACCTCTTCAGAGCTGAGTAAACAAACGTAATGTGCGGAAATCACTGGATAATTATTATACCAGGGTGCGAATTATGGGGGTTTGGGGGGTCTGACCCCCCTAAGGCTTGAACCCGTAAAGGCGTTCAAAACAAAAGTTGGGGGTTTAGTGCTATGTATTATTATTTTTTTGTATTTAGGCCTGTTTAATTTTATATATATATATATTTTTTTTTTTACAAATAAGTAATCAACATTTCAGTAGACCTATGTACAAAATTAGATTACAAAGGCTGGAATACACTACACTACTTTTGCCCCGATATAGTCTGGCGAGTTTAGTCCCCGAAAGTCTGAGACAGTCTGCAGTTTTTGGTTGGTTGGTTAACTGAGTTGGAGCTGACTGATTTAGCAGAGTCACGTGACTAGGTAACCTTTTGATTTATTTAAGATAAAAAGTCCCCCTTGAAAATCAAGCTTTTAATGTTGTTTATATATGTGTTTTTTATAGGCTATGTTTTTGACAAACCATCTGAGTATTTTCTCCTTAAAACTGCACTGAACCAAAGACAGTCTCAAAAACACGGTTTGAAATCGCTGGTGTTTCTGACGTCACAAACTACCATGTAACCAATCAGGTCAACGTGTGATCGTCAACGAGTGGATCTCTGAGCTGGTGTGAGTGAGTGGAGGCGGGGCTCATTTGCATATTCAGAGAACCTCCTATACTAACTAAGGCAAGGGTGTAGAGTTACATTGAAACTTTTTTAAGGCATTAAGAATTTTTTTAAATATGTCATTTTGGTGCTCAAAGTGAGTTTTAAGGGATACAATTATTGACTACAGGGGGACTTTAAACAAAAAGTTCACCCCCTTAGGATGTTTGAATGGATGTCTTCATTTACTTGTCCTTCCAAATCAGTATGACTTTATTTATTTTATTGGAACACAAAAGTTATTTGGAAAAAAATATTATTTTTTGTTCTGCAGAAGAGAGAATTTGTCAAAAAGGTCTTATGTATTCAGTTTTGTAAGTTTTAATAATTATGTCATGCAGTTTTGAACAAAACCGTGAGTAAACAAGGACAGAGTTTTAATTATGAGTGAATATCCTTTATTGTCCAACATGAGTGATAAAATCCTCAACCGAAATGTACTGACAAAAATGATTGTTTAATTATATAAGCCCCCTTTAATGTCATATTATAAATTTAACACTGCCAGTGTAACTCCTCAGTTCACCTGACAAGGAGTTCTGTAGCTAATGCATAAAACCCATTTATTCATTTGTGCACTTGCTCACCAAATGCAATAAGAGAAGTGGGTCAGCAACATGAAAAATGATTTGACTGGTTGATGCAGTCAAGACTATATTACTTGATGGCTTCTCTAAATTGAATTTTTGCTGGGAGGACTTTACGTTCTAAACGCTGATGGAAATGAAAGAGACAGTAGTCAAACATCACACAGGCTGGGCCCATTGACCTGCATATGTGAGAGGGACAGCCAGAAAACACACAGCAGCGACACAAAAAGGGCTCTGTGGCCCTGATGGCAATGTGGGAGCCCCTCACTGGTCCCACTGGCAGGAGATCATTGTTATTCTCAGCAAATCAGAGCATGGATGACACACAACTTCATTCTTAGAAACATTTTCCCTCTATGTGCACACACACACAGAGACTACATTATCTGAGCCAGCCAGCTATTCAGCTGACAGACACTCTTATGCTATAGCAAAGTAAATGAATGAATGCAAACACTGCATCAATTAATGCAAAGCCTCACTGCATCAGAGTAATTAACCCTGCAGGCCGGCACTAAATATGCTGAAGTGGATGGAAATACACAATAGTGTGAGCCATGAAGACGGCATCATCATCTGAGGGTCACAGGAGCAGTGTGATACGATGAAGGACAACAATTCATTGCTGTGGTGTTGAAACATAAAAAAATTGAAAAAGATTACAATTCCGTCTTCATTTACTCGCTCACATGACGTTCCAAACCTGTATGTCGTTCTTTCTTCCGTGGAACACAAATATTTTGAAAAATGTCTCCTTTTTGTGACCATAAAAAGAAAGTCAATGTTGTTTTGATCCCATTAAATTTATATATATATATATATATATATATATATTTTTTTTTGGTATGCGTTTCACATAAGACATTATATATATATATTTCTCTTATATAAAAAAATTGAGTAAAAAAAAGTAACACAATACTTGTTTATTTATTCCTTATTCGTCTTTTATTCTTATAATGACAATTTCTTATTAAAAGTCTTTTTATTAAGGTAACAAGCTATAAGGGACAAGCTCAGATAACTTAATGCTATAAATGCATATATATATATATATATATATTTACACACATATATTATATACACACATATATTATATAAACATAAACTTTTATATCAACTTTTATACACATATATTATACAAAACAATCTAAATCGATTTGACAGCACTAATATACATTTTATTTTACAATACAAATCACCTTGAAAAATAATGACCTAATTTCAATAATAATGCAAAATGAAATGGAGGTAGCTATAGAATAGTTCCAATCCTGGTTTTTCATTGGTCAATACTTTCCCGTCATGATATATTCCACAATAAAATGCTATGACATCACTGTTATTAATTGTATTCCTTAGTAACGTTCTGTTGCGTAAGGGACTGTGTCTTCTAAATTTGCTTAAAAATTATGTTTAAATTAACATTTGTGTCCTTATTTATATTTTGCAGTAAATGTTTTTTTGTTTGTTTTTTAAAAAGCAATAAGGCATTTGAGAATGAATTGTGAATGTAGTCAGTCCGCTGCACATTGTGCCTAACAACCCTTAGCCATTACTAGCACAAGGTAGGCTACAACCCATAGCAATAGCATATGCTCAACTATATCCTTACAGAAGTTTTAAACACATATAGTGTTTACATAGTTGTGAACCATACTGTGTTACTTTCCCCCACTCTGAAAGTATCATTTAAGCACATTTAAAAACTAGGTTAGAGTTTCCAGCATCCCATCATAACACTAACACTGATGCTGGCGCCCTCTAGTGTTATTAACCACACGCTAAGCGCTGAGGGACTAAACAAATACAGTAGTCAATATTTGAAGTGGATCAAAAAAGTTCATCAAAGTTGTACTAAGACAAGAACAGGTATTCAAAATTCATGTATAACTTTGATGAAAAGGTTTGATCCACTATATATACAGTGAGGAAAATAAGTATTTGAACACCCTGCTATTTTGCAAGTTCTCCCACTTGGAAATCATGGAGGGGTCTGAAATTGTCACATTGGGTGCATGTCCACTGTGAGAGACATAATAAAAAAAAATAAAAAAAAATCCAGAAATCACAATATATGATTTTTTAACTATACAGCTGCAAATAAGTATTTGAACACCTGTCTATCAGCTAGAATGCTAACCCTCAAAGACCTGTTAGTCTGCCTTTAAAATGTCCACCTCCACTCCATTTATTATCCTAAATTAGATGCACCTGTTTGAGGTCGTTAGCTGCATAAAGACACCTGTCCACCCCATACAATCAGTAAGAATCCAACTACTAACATGGCCAAGACCAAAGAGCTGTCCAAAGACACTAGAGACAAAATTGTACACCTCCACAAGGCTGGAAAGGGCTACGGGGAAATTGCCAAGCAGCTTGGTGAAAAAAGGTCCACTGTTGGAGCAATCATTAGAAAATGGAAGAAGCTAAACATGACTGTCAATCTCCCTCGGACTGGGGCTCCATGCAAGATCGCACCTCGTGGGGTCTTAATGATCCTAAGAAAGGTGAGAAATCAGCCCAGAACTACACGGGAGGAGCTGGTCAATGACCTGAAAAGAGCTGGGACCACCGTTTTCAAGGTTACTGTTGGTAATACACTAAGACGTCATGGTTTGAAATCATGCATGGCACGGAAGGTTCCCCTGCTTAAACCAGCACATGTCAAGGCCCATCTTAAGTTTGCCAAAGACCATTTGGATGATCCAGAGGAGTCATGGGAGAAAGTCATGTGGTCAGATGAGACCAAAATAGAACTTTTTGGTCATAATTCCACTAAACGTGTTTGGAGGAAGAAGAATGATGAGTACCATCCCAAGAACACCATCCCTACTGTGAAGCATGGGGGTGGTAGCATCATGCTTTGGGGGTGTTTTTCTGCACATGGGACAGGGCGACTGCACTGTATTAAGGAGAGGATGACCGGGGCCATGTATTGCAAGATTTTGGGGAACAACCTCCTTCCCTCAGTTAGAGCATTGAAGATGGGTCGAGGCTGGGTCTTTATGACCCGAAGCACACAGCCAGGATAACCAAGGAGTGGCTCTGTAAGAAGCATATCAAGGTTCTGGCGTGGCCTAGCCAGTCTCCAGACCTAAACCCAATAGAGAATCTTTGGAGGGAGCTCAAACTCCGTGTTTCTCAGCGACAGCCCAGAAACCTGACTGATCTAGAGAAGATCTGTGTGGAGGAGTGGGCCAAAATCCCTCCTGCAGTGTGTGCAAACCTGGTGAAAAACTACAGGAAACGTTTGACCTCTGTAATTGCAAACAAAGGCTACTGTACCAAATATTAACATTGATTTTCTCAGGTGTTCAAATACTTTGCAGCTGTATCATACAAATAAATAGTTAAAAAATCATACATTGTGATTTCTGGATTTTTTTTTTTAGATTATGTCTCTCACAGTGGACATGCACCTACGATGACAATTTCAGACCCCTCCATGATTTCTAAGTGGGAGAACTTGCAAAATAGCAGGGTGTTCAAATACTTAATTTTCCTCACGTGTGTGTGTGTGTGTAGCCTATATTTTTGTATTGAAAAACATGCAGAATTAGAATCTTGAATCTTAGGATAATAAAATACAATTTAAATTACTATATCAAGAAGCAGAGTAGTCATAATTACAGCAAAAACACCAGAGGAAATCTCGAGCCAATATAGGTGTCTATGAATATGGTATTGGACAATAGAGGGACGTCCAGTCAAACAGGTTGAAAACCAGTGCTGTAGTTACACTGAATGATTTTGGTCTATGTTGCAAATGGTCTCCAGCGCAGATGCAATGGAGCATAAGTGTTGTTTACAGGACCAGCTTAGACGAGATAAAGCACCTATAAGCTACTAGTCTGTAGCCTTTGCCTTCTTAATCTATTTAGGAGATGTCCGTGAGATGTGCTAATTCACTTTAACCTTGATGGGAAGACAAATCACGTATATGCATTCATTTGCATGACTGACTGAACCTAGTTTCTCCCAAGTTTTTTCTTTTTTTCAATTTATGCCACCTGATAAGAGTTTGGGTTCCTTGCCACGGTTGTATTTTGGCTTGCTACATTGGGGACACTTAATATTCTGCAATATTATTGATTTGGCTGCACTGACACTATATGACATCACTGTTTTCTCCAGAGATGCTTGATAGCTGAATTGAACTTACTCCATAATTGATGGACTTTATTGAATCAGTTATTGAACCGATTTCAGCTGAATAATGAGTTTACTATCGTCTCTTTAGAGCTGCTTAACTTGAACTCTGTTTGCATCATTTTCCTGTTTCTCACTGTAAAGCTGCTTTGAAAAAATGTACTGTATAAAGCACTATATAAATAAAGGTGACCACTTTAAAAGCAGTCTTTTACTCACAGAAAATACAAGATTCTGTACGTTAGAAAAATCTTGAGTTTAAATGACAAATAGAATATTTTATACCTTTAAAACAGTGGTAGTCACTTATCTGATGACTATACAGAACATATTTTATTCAAAATTACATTAAATACAAAGTGAAATCATTTTCAAGTGTCCAATGACAAAAGATTAAAGCACTATAACACTAAAAAAGTGATTCTTCAGGAAAAATATTCTGTAACATTTGTTACTATAGAATTGGCTAAAATTATTTCAAAATGTAATTACAAAATGATCAAGCCAACATTGAGAAAATCAGGCAAGTTCAAATTGGCAGTCAAGAAGCATATTTGATGTTAGCGTTTTTGCTAATTGTTTTTTTAATTGTTAAAATTAACCAATTCTAATATTTTAGTAAAACAACAACGTAATAGATTTAAAGATACATCCCAGATCAATAAAAAAAAAAGACTAGGAACACAGGTGAATAGCTCAGAACCTTTATTCAGAGGGCAACAAGAGTAAAATATAAAATTTATGGGCTGTTTTTCCTTTCTGTCAGGCGACAAATGAATTTCCGAACCATTGTACAGGAGAACAATCCCTAGAGGAAAGGACTCGAGTGGTTTGCAAGATGTCTGAATGGATGAAACCCCCACAGTTCACTCTCCTCCGCCATCAGTGCTCTAGTTCTCGTCGCAATGTCTCCAAGTTTTCCTCAATGCTTTTCCTTTTAATTTTTCGCTACATCTCTGCAGTTTTTAAAAAGTAAACAAACAAAAGTCCTTCAAAAAAATAAAATGGAGCGACCACATCTCATGTTCGGCTTCTTAACATTTACAGTATATATAAATACTTACATAAATATCTTACATGGAAAAACCTAATTCAGAGAAGGAAAAAACAAAAATGGGGAAAAAGCAGAGGAGAACTTCGGAGGAGGGGGATGGGGGAGAACTGATACAGTGTGTGTGTGTGTGTATTTCATGTTAGAGTCAGGACAGTGCAGACACAGAGATCTGGGCGTTTAGATCAGTAACAGTATAAACGGAGCACTCAGTTGGCCCAGTAAGGAGAGCTGCTGTAGTTGGACTTGCCCTGACTCTTCTGCATGCTGTTGGACTGACTGCGTTGCCCCTGCAGAAGACAGAAAGAAAGCCAAAAAAAACAACATTAACACTTAAAATCATATTTGATATGCACATTTTTAAGGCCTCTAAATGATCAAAACTTTACTGGAAAAACTTGTACAAAATCTTCTAACATGCCCTCTTCTCTTCTGATTGATAGTTTATACTTTTTAGCCAGTAAATTGTAAAAACACCCCTCTTCAGGAAGTGGTACACGCTTTTTTTTGCTGTGAAATCTTTAGGCAAGGCAAGTTTATTTATATAGCACATTTCATACACTATGCAAATTCAAAGGTTGACAAATTTAACGTAAAGTATACGCAAGAATAACTCATACTGATAGAAAGTTGAACATTTACTAGACTGAAGCAACTTCGGTTTACTTGCATTTTTGTTTTTAAGTTTAATCGAGTATTAAATATGATGCATCAAGCTTTTGAGGAATGTTTATTTGAACATGTCTCAATCGTCAATCAAACTTTGATCATAAAACTAAACGTTTATATCTCATCTTACTAAGACATATTATTTGGAAATATAGAGTGAATACTAGTATTTATATGCATTTTATACAAGTCGTCTGTTATACTTGTATACAGATCTCACTGATTTATACAAACTAGAAGAATTTCATCTCATTTTTTGGCCACAAATACCAGCAACTGCACCAGATTGCATATTTTTGCTCAGTTTGGGCCTGAATAAAACTGAGGTGCTTTTCCCTGAGTATGAGCATAATATTCTCACTATATCATACTATATGAGCCATAAAAGCCTGATGTATCAACATGAAAAAAAATAAAAATAAAAAGCAAAACTACAGTTTTTATTTGTGTCTAATAGGTCAATAAACAATTCCATAAAAAAATAAAATAAAAATAAAAATAATAATTTGGACTTATCTTAGGGGGTTGAGACGCATACCTGAGACAAAACCTTAAAAACTATTTTTTTTTTGGGAGCATGTTTAGATGATGTAC
This sequence comes from Scardinius erythrophthalmus, assembly GCF_964197995.2. NCBI lineage: Eukaryota > Metazoa > Chordata > Actinopteri > Cypriniformes > Leuciscidae > Scardinius > Scardinius erythrophthalmus. Next base: position 27,155,112 of record NC_138240.1, read on the forward strand.
CTGTGTGTCTTGAGCCATGTGGTGGTGCAGTAACTGTGAGGGGGGCTGCTGGTGGGGCAGTATATGAAGGAAGGGTGCGGGGGCATATCCAGGGGCACCTGCGGGGTTCAGCGGGCCGCTTCCTCCCAGAGCCGAGGGCAGGCTGAACGCAGGGCCGGCTGCTGTAGGGAAACCCTGCTTGTCAAATGTCTAGAGGGGACAGAGAAAAGAGATGAATGGCTTTGAAAGGACTTTTAAAGGTTATTTAAAAACAAAAATCATGTTAAATGTTATTCATGTGAAATATTAAAATAAATAAAATGAACTCCCCACCAGCATTTTTTTTTTAAGTTAATCATTCAGTAACATTAGGCCGTTTTGATTTATATGCGGTTTAATGTTGATGACTGCATTATTTTACGTATGCCATCACTTGTTTCTGCAGCTTCCTCGCACATATTTTGATCAGGTGATTCAGCACTCTTTCAGAAGATGTTATAGCGCCCCCTACCGTATCGTCCAGTTTGGATTTTTAAAGCAGGGCTATCAGAGCCCGTCTACGGAGAGCCTTGGCACTTCCTATTAGCCCCATTGTATCGATTTTGGTTGCAGTTCCATTAGAATTCCACTGGAGGTGATCGCGGGCGAGTGTACACTGAATAGGAGTCTATGGGGCTAGACGGCTAAATGTGTCTCTTTCACCCAATTGCCGTTGAGAAATCTCAGATTTTATTGTAGGTTTTGCAAGTTCAACATGGGTTATAGGTCGAAAGTTGAATGAACGAGTACTTATGTCCTTTCGATTTCTTACAGGTTGAATTGTTGCCCATAACACGCTAACATTCTGCTAACGAACGCTGATTGGTCAGTGAAGGACTGATTACGACCAGAGATACCGCTTGATGGCATCGTGGCATCCGAAGCGGGACCAGAAACAAAACAAAAATTCTTCTAGCACGTGTTTACCTGTGTCAGCTGTGTTGTCGATGCCTCGAGAGAAAAGAAAGTGCAGAGCGTGAAAGCACCAAAGCGACTGAAGGATTGCCGTAAAGCAGTATCTCTGGTCGTACGATGTGTATGACGTCATTGACATTTTAAAAGACTTTTTAAAGCAAATAAGTGACTCTAAAAAATCTAACACCCAGCAATGTGTAATTTCTCCTTTCGAATACAACATTCAAATTACTAGACAAAAATTTTGGGATTTTGATGGGTATAGCGCCATAGGCCTCCATTCATTCTGCACTCGCCTGCGAGCGCCCCCGCATGGACAGAGACGTGTTACTGCAGCCAGTCCAGAAACCGGAAGTAAGCACAGAGTGCCAATTCTCTTCCTATTAGACATTCTCTGGGGCTATGCAGTTTCGGGAATTTCTTCGCTGTATTCTCACAGGTTACTCTATAGAGCTCCCCCTATAGCTTTGGAATAGATATTTAACAACACTGTTGAAAAACTCGTTGGCGACTCTCAGACACCAGAGGCTAGTAGATCAACGACATCAAAGCAGATGGGACATTCTTTAAAGTGTAAGTTGCAGGTTAAATTTTTCACGAAGATAATGCAATGTGTTTATTAAACATAAAGATAAGAACCGCCCACCATTGTTTTTTTATACCAAAATGCTGATATAATATGAAAAGTTGGCACTTTTAACAGTGGTTTTAACCGCTCCCGCTCCCTTCCACTAGATGGGGCGTGACGTCACAAGAGGAACTCACTAGTAGAATTACCGTACGCTAGCAGCTATAGATGCCTTACATAACTTCAGAAAAGTTGGTTGTATGTTTTATTTGATAAAAAAATGATGGATAAAATAACTCCATTGTAAACATACTCGTGTGTGCTGACTTCAAGGGGATCGTGATCCTGCCTGAAATGAGAATAAGCTATTCGCAAAACAAACGGGTTCAGGCACGTCAGATCAGCCGGTCGCAGGTCGAGCTGTTCCACTAAACACAACGCGTTCACCTCACGGCAGCACTTACTCTCTCCACTGCTGATAGCCCACACACACACAGTGATGGGGACATCGATCTCTCTTTTTCTTTTCTGACAATAAACATCGCTAATTAAATCGTGAGAAATTGCTAAAGCGTGGATTGAGGAAGGGTATTACATGACGTTTGAGGCGGCGATGAGACTAGCGATTGCGCCTGACGTGCATCTCTAACGTTACAGCTCTGATTTGGACTGACTTACTGTAAGTAAATAATGTCTTCAGTCGCTGTCCCTCCTTGCTATTCTACACGACGGCAATATTTTGAAAAGACTTGCTTGTTCCGTTATATTATCCGGGTTAAGTTTGCACCTGGTTGCACTAGCTCTAACGTAGCTAACGTTACTCACCGGGACACCTGGCTAACCCTCCACTAATTCTCCTCACACCAAGCATTAATAACTCTTTGAGTGCCATGGCTCCCCTCTCTCACGCCTGACTGGTTAAAAATTGTAGGGCTGTGGTCCATAAAGAATTTGATGGTTTCCCACATCCTCAGTCGTTCTCCAAATAGCCATAATACAGTAGGAATCTAGCAGAGTATGGGTTGCGAGTTCCTCTTGTGACGTCATCACCCAGTAACTGAAAAACACGCTACGTTTGAAGAAACCCCAATAAATGTTATTTTAACGCATTTTAAGACCGAAATAATTAAATATATACATATAGAGCACTTTAATTTACACATTAATTGGCTGTGGTGGTTAACCTGCAACTTACACTTTAAAACAACGTCTTCATTCGGGTTCGAACAGCGTGAGGAAGCGCAATAATGACTCAGATTTTTTTTGCCGTAAAGCAATTTGTTACATCGCGAGACCTGATATCACGCGATACTTGATACCCACCGGCTCAAAGTTGCAAGGGTGGTTTTTCCGCTGACAGGCGATGGGGGGTGAGAGACGACCACCATTCAACCCGAAAAAAGTCGGGTAAAAAGACTCCGAAGCTGTTCAGTTAAAGGTATAGCGGAGGATTTTTTACTTCCGGGTGGATAGCCTATACTATTGGTCCTCCTAATTGTCAATCATTCTGGTGAATCAATCAAACTTTTCAAAAAGTGGAGAGGGCGGGTCTTATCTAAAATTCGGAGCGATCCTCCGTTATACCTTTAAGGTTAAAAACCTGCATAGTTCACCTTTAAAGGGTGTCAAATTAAGGCAGTTAACGCAGTCAATTCTGCCTGGTTTTAAATAGTACAATTAAAAAAGTTATAGATACCATATAAGGGGCTGATCACACCTGACGCATTTTTCAGGTTCGAAAACGTGAGGTGCACAGCACTGCCCCATCACACAGAACGAGCAGTGCGCTGCGTTTTTTATGTTGCTAGGCAACCACTGAAACAGCTTTCCTGTCAGTCAAGTAAACATCAAATCAGACTTTTATTAATTTTATTTACTTTGTTAACATTGAGGTAGTTATGGTTCGTGAAGTCGTTAAGCTCCTGGTAACCCGCGAGAGCACCACAAGTTTATCCTCCATCATCGCACTCTCCGGGCGTTCAAGCCACTGTAGCTTTCATCACTAAAACGGAAGGCCCACCTCTCCATTCATTCGATTGGACAGTGTAAAAAAACGCGATGACGTCAGGCGCTTTTTCCGCTCTGAGTTGCTTTTTTTTCAACTTCAAAAACGCGAGGCACAGCAGGCGCATAAACAGCGCGCAGAACGCTCGCTGCCATAGGAAACCAATTGAAAATAGGCGCCTCACTGCAAAAAACACGTCAGGTGTGATCGGCCCCTAAGTATTTATTTTAAAAAGGGCAGGGGACTGAAGGCAAAATATTTGTGAAAAAAGAAAAAAACGTTTATCAAATCTCAAATATTTAGAGGTCAACTGCCATGATAATAATAATTTGATTCTATTGGCAGCTAAATAATAAATGTAAAAGTTTAAAAGCAGAGATCAAAGTTAAGAGGGAACAAAGACCATTTAAGCACTGTGGTTTACAAACATTTGGAAAAACCAGTCAGAGTTAGTCATAGCCATTTCCAGAAGTCAGACAGTGAAACGACAGCCTGTCACAATGCATGTCATAGTCGTGATGAACTTTAAATGGCGTGTCTCTAATGATTTAATAAATTACTCTTGACTTACTGACCATGACCACCCAAACTGAAATCCAATATATTCTATAATTTGTGCTTCGTTTGTTCTGTTTTCCTTTTAAAGGTGCAGTAAGCGATTTCTGAGAGACACCCCTACTCAAATTAAACACACCCCTCCTCCCTTCATTGCTCCACCACAATATAAATGAACATGCTATGCAACACAGGCAACCACTAACAGCTGGTGCTCAGACATCTCACGCAAGTAAGGATGAATCAGCTGTGATTCAACAACAACAGCATATCTTCGTTTTTTGAAACAGCAAAATCAACGTTACTCATGTATCGAGCAGAAACAAAGCAACCTTTGTGTCTGTTTTCAGGTCTTCCTGCTCTCTAACATTTCCCCAGCGCTGGAAAGCGTCTCCGATATCAAGTAGCTCTAGCCTGATCGTAACCCTTCTTTCCAAATTATATTCTTTGACCTTTTCCTCAATCTCAGCTATCTCACTTACGACAAATGCCCCGCTCGCTCACTCGCTCTCCTCCCCCATCATGAGTGGATACGACCCCCCCCCCCCATTGCTGATTGGCTACAAGAGTGTTTTGGTGCTTCATGGATCAGTCCGATCCAGTTTTTTCTCTTATTTACACAGCCAGGACTATGTACAAACATTTATTTATTTTTTTAGCAAACAAAAAACAGACATCAAACAAATATCAACAAAATTGTCTCTCTGAATCACTTACTGCAACTTTAATTGGCTTTGGTTGACATTACAACTATGTGCACATAAAAGCACCATGTGTTATGAACCTGGGAAGCAGTCAGCCAATCATAAGCAACCTCATTTACAGACAGAAGTCTTAAAGATACAGCATTAACAAAACAGTCTAAACCATATTATTATTCATAGCTTAAGAGCGGCTGCGCCATTTTTACCTTGAATGTGTGAGGCTTCCAGTGTCAAGTTGTTTTAGTTAAAACAACAAAAACAGCCCATTATGCTGCTTAAAGTTGCAAACTACTATGTTATATTTTAATTCATTTAAAATCAGACACATTGGTTTGTAGCACTAGTTTTACATTTTCTGCACTGTTAGCAGCTACTGAATTAGAACTCTTGTACTTTTCACAGGAAATAGCTAATTCCCACATTGAAAAATAAGGTGAATATACGAAGAGACACTGAGAGGGTGGAAAATGATCATTAAAAAGTAAAATTATGACTGTTTTGGTGCAAGAAGCCTAACACAAGTATGTCAAAGTAAACAACGTTTTATTTTTTTATCCAGGTGTTTTTCCAAGTAGAAATGTGAACCTCACCTGAGTTTTGCCGTACACTGTTCCAGTGAGGTCTGAACTCGCAGATCCAGACAGCCCTGGTGCTAAGAAAAGGTTTGAAATACATGAATGAAAATATTATATATGACTGTTTATTCAATACATCTGCAAGCAATGTATAGTTGTTACAGTCTGTTTAGTAAGATTTATAGAGTGCTACAGTGCTTTTTTCTAAGCCAACATGAAAGTTAGCATCACTCAGGTCGCGACGACAAAAGTGCGATACAAACACAAAAAGGCTGTAAAGCCAGACTAGCAAGTAGATAGGTTTTACTGCGTGGCATGATGACGTTTAATCTGCATTTAATTGCACAAAGCCTACATCAGGGGTTTCCAAATTCCAGTCTAGGGTGGCGACAATTAACAAGTCAACTATCATGATAAAGAGTTAAATAAGATAAAAAGACATTGGCACATTACGTTTATTTTCATATTAAACATCGCAACACACATTTATCATTTAGTTTAGGGCTTTTAAATTTGAAATTAGATTAAGTGAAATTTATATGGATCCATTATACACAAGTATATTAAATAAAAGTATGGTAATTTGTGTTATTTACAGAAGTATATTATGGCATCAAACCGATGAGTAGACTAATTTCATTAACGTTTAAACAGAAATCTGGCAACCGACTAGTCTAACCCACATTGTTTGGAGAATAACATTGGGCATGATGTGGAATCATTTTGTAAATTAAATGCACTTACATTTTTAGTAGTAATTTTTATTTTTAAATTAAAAAGAAATAATTAGCATAATTGATTGTCAAAATAACCGTTATTTGCGGCCATAAAACAAACCAATATTGTGAGAGCAAGATCTACCTTTTCCCACGCTGTTGCTGACTCCTTTGGCCTGGGAGCTTCCTCCATATCCTCCTTTCCCATAATCTCCAGCATGAGCCTGGGACAACTCATCAAAAGCTTAGGAGAAAATAAAAAGATTTCAAAACAAGTGCATTTTCCAGCCAAACATGAACATTAGGACCTGTTCTGACCTCTCTGAAGTAAATTAAGAGTTTGTTTTTTTTAACAATTGTGTGTGCAACAGTGCCCCCTTTTGGCTATCCAGCAGCAGTGGCTTTAGTTTAGTAAATTTCCATCAAAAGTTAGTTGAGTGCACTGCAGAGCAGAGTGCCAGTGCTGTTTTCTCCTGCTGCATTTTTTTCTTTTTACATTGTTGCCTTGGATACTATTTGTCCTTTTACAGTATAATAAGAAAAGTACATTTTCTTCGTGGAACCCAAGAAAAGTTATGCCTTGTGTTTTTTGGAGAACTTTACACTGTTAGCTAACTGTCAAGCTTTGAAGCAACTCATTGCAAGGACAGTATAGGACCCTTAAAAGGCCCTACTGGACTGAAGCAAATATACTTTATTATACATACATTTTAACATGATTTTTATTTTATTTTTTAAAAAGCATCAAAATTTATACTTTTGAGAAATGTTTATCTGCATTTTATATATTTTGCCCCCCTAATAAAAACTGCAGCTTTGATCATACAACTAAGCATTTAAATATCTTGCCACGACATTATTTGAAGATATTGAACTGAATGTATATGCATTTTATGCAAGTAGTCTACTATATGGTTATCAGAATAAGTTTATAACGTCAAAAAGCTAGCTAGCTTACTTATAGGTCATCTAAATATCAGCAACTGCACCAAATTGCACACTTATGCTCAGTTTGGGGCCTCTGAATAAAAATGAAGGGTTTTTCCCTCCTCCAGTATGAACTCCATATTCTTCTATATAGGGCTGTCACTAACTTTACTTTTTGTGATTATCGTTAGATTATTTAAGTGATAGGTTCAAATGAAGTATTACAAGCAAGTAATCACATGGTTTTATTGAAGACTGATAAAAATTTAGAATTTGTCATTTTTTTCTGGAGCTCAAACAGTAGAGGGTTGGCGCTTGCAATGCCAAGGTCATGGGTTCGATTCCCAGGGAAAGCAAGAAAGTTTTTAAAATAAGAATTTAAAATGTGTACCTTGAAATGCAATGTAAGTCACTTTGGATAAAAGCATCTGCCAAATGCATAAATGTAAATGTACTGCATTGTATTATTACAAATGCCTGCAGAGGGCGCAAACAGCCTGATGATTGTTACACTTTACAGCATGATCAAATCCTTGTTTAATATTTGCCAAAAAACATTTAATTCAAATGTCCACTTAATCTTTTACCACTTCTTTACAATAGAAATGCTACAGCCACTGACATTTCTTGAACAAGAACATGTGGACATCAAAACAAACACTTAGAGCTAGGGTTTAAACGGATTTTTGGAAATCGTGATGCATATTTAGATACATATTGATGTATTCTCCTGTTGTAGTAGGTTTGTAATTGATTTATGTTACCAATCTGGTGAAACTGTGCACATTGCGTTAAGCAAACCGAGCTGCTGAGCTCCACGCATGTAAATAACAGTGCAACACTTTGCTATGGAACAAAGCACGTCAAAAATATGCATTTCCCAAATCTTTATTAGAAACCCAAACAAACAGCACATGCAGAGACTGAGTTAACTCTGAAACTAACAGCGCATATATTTATTTTAATTGAAACAGCCTTTATGATCTCACAATAGCGCTACTCTATGATTTTTAAATGGTTTTAATATATCATGCAGCCTTAGGGAATGGTCTAATAATGCATTTCGTAGAATCTTGTCCGTGGAACGCACTACTTTCAGTATTTTGCTGATTAATCGATGCGGGTAAATTGCAATTGAGGATATTTTTATCGAGTACTCAAATTTAATTGAGGAATCGTGACAGCCCTACTTCTATATCATACCACATAAGCCATGAAAAACGGATGTATCAAATATTATACTCAACAAAAAACACTAACTTTTAAATATTTTTACATTAAGTCATGAGGTACAATAAACTGTTCAATTACAAAAATGAGATTTTACCTATTTCATGTGCCAGGCTTTGCAGGGCTAAAATGACTTTAAAACAATAAAACACTTACTTGGGCCATATGTGTGCTGGCTGTATCCAGCCTGGTGCTGGTACTGGCTGGATGGGCCCATATTGTGTTGCTTAGTGGATGCTTGGGGCATGAAGACAGTGGGGGCGTACTGGAAGGCACTGGGCACTCCCGGCATCCCGGGGTAGTAGGGCAGGCTGGTGTAGCCGTAACCTGGAGGCAGAGGGGGGTTGAGGAAGGCCTGGGTCTGACCCTGCTGGGGTTGACCTTGGTTCTGCGGTCCTTGATTTTGATTTTGAACAGCACTCTGTTGAGACTGTGAGGGTGGCACAGATGAGAGACTGTTGGCAGGGGCTGGGGAGTTTGAGTCGCTGCGGCCAAATTTGGTGGGTTCACCTGTACAAGCAAGACAGAAAAGTGTTTTAGACTGACCAATATTGGAATGCAACAACTCGTAGTCCTATCTTCACTAGCATAAAACAATAACGACGATGTCTGCTTACCCGAGTAGGGATTGTTTGCTAATCCTCCATCTCTGCCAGCTAGCGCTGTACCAGGGAAAGTCATGCCATAATAATCCTGCATCGAGAAGAAACCGAAAAACAAACTTTAATTCATCCCTGAGAAATAAAAACCTTAAAAGGACAGGTCATCTAAAAATAAAAATTCCCATAATTTAGTCAATTTATCATATTATTTAAAGGGGTCATGATTAGGCTTGCTGCGGTCTACTTGGCACTGTCGTTTTGCTTTTTTATAGACAAAAACCATTTAGTTCAGTTGGACAACATGTGCTACAATTATAAACTGATCCTGAGTGTCATTGATAAATATCTCATCTTGAAAAATGTCCTGCCTCTCCCTGTACACAAAGTACAAGTGATCGCAAATTTGAGTTAAAGCCAAAAGCAAGTGCGCATTCAAAAGGAATTTCAACACCCCGCATATAGATAGCGGCTCCCTGATGCCTGCAAATTATAGGCCTAAACAGAGTATGGGCGATTTCTAATACAAAATTGAAAGTGAAACGAGAGCACTCATTTAAAATAATTTATTAATTAACCTTACTTTTACACTACAACTATTACAAATAATAATCATAATAAAATAAGTACAAGTATTTGTCATATTGATGTTTAATAAATTTTTAGCCAAACTGTGCAGCTCAACAAACCTGGAGCATTAAAAGAAAACATTGCCCAAATAGTGAAGCCCTACTTAGTTTATTTTGGGGCAAACTTCTTTTAATAGAAGAAAACGGAGCATTGAGTCAAGTGCTGTGACAGAAACAGTGGACTATGAAATTGTTACCATAGGTAGACGGGACTGCATCATCTGTAGATCTTCATATCCATAGATCGGCTTTAGGGATGAGAAAGTACAGAAAGATCAGACACGGATCAAAGCCATCAATGTGATGCAGCCAAGAACACTTTAACAAAGATAAGCATAACAAAAGTGGATATATATTTTTGCTTCCATCTGATAGCAGATCAGCTATACACTAACCGGATAAGCAGGAAGGAGGCCACCAGGACCCATGATATACTGACTGGCCAGCAGCGGCGGTATTCCTTGAGCCAGGTTAGGAGGCGCCTTGCCTGATAATATTGAAAAAAATTGGGGAAAACAAGATTTTCAGTAAAAACATACATTTTTAATATTACACCAACCACACACACGATTTACAAAATGACGTGAAATGGTGATAAATTAGTTTTTACATTTACTTTTTTAAACAAAAAAAGGAGTTGTCAACAGCAATCAACCATAAAAATTCTGCTGCAACACACTGATCATATGCAGTGAATGTTTTTGTGTGACTGACCAGAGGTGTTGGAGGGTGTGACGGTGTTCTGCAGCGGAGCAGAACGGACAGCAGAGGGAGCGGGTGGGCCGTTAGCCATGAGGTTCTGGGTTCCTGCGCTCAGGCCATTCATGTTGACCGACGCGCTGGACACAGAACCAGAGTATGTGGTCAGGTTCACATTCACGTCAGCGCCCATCTGGTTCTGAAAGAAACATTTCAATTAATTTAACATTGATCCACAACACATCCACAATATAAATCCCCTCAAATATCACAAAAGAAACACATTGCTGCAATCAGGACAAACAAGGGAGAGAAGCTCAGGTAAAGAGGGGAATAAAGTGAGGAAACTAAAAAGTGGAAATGGGAGGAGTCTCAAAAGAAACTTACGCTCAGAGAAGAGCTGGTGGGCGCAGAAGATCCGAGAGAGTTAACGCTGCTCACGTGACTGAGAGAACAAGCAAACACGAGACCATAAGGAGACTGATTTCCTCATGAATATTTAATAAAGCTGAAATTCTCATGATGCGATAATACCTGCTAAGTGATGAAAGAGCTGTGCTGAGGGCAGGCGGTGCGGTTGAAGAGGAGGAAGATGACAAGCCGTTATCAGTGTGCAGGGCTGTGGATATGGGCTGAGGGGTGCTGGACGGAGCAGCTGCAGATATATATCAGGACAAAAATGTCAATTGTGGCTAATGCTACAAATTCACATGGCAAAGAACAAACAGGCAAAAATGGAAAATCTTCTAATACAGAACTCAGTTACCTTCCTGTGCACTAGACGTCCTCATTTCACTGAATCCATTCTGTGGGGAAACCGATAAACAGATTCAGCTATAAGCTAAACTAACATTTCACTGTTCGTATGCAGTTATACAAAGATATTAAGCATTAATAAATTACAAATAAAAAGTCATACAGGTTTGTAAAAAAAATCTGGGTGAACAATTTCTTTAAGTGCATTTAATTTTTCTTTGTTTGGGTGAATTTGTGGATAGCAGAATTTGGTTTGTTTAATTTGTATGATGCAATTTTCTAAACTTAAATTCCAATCTGCATAGAAACTGGGACTCAACAGGTTTGACCAATGAAACACACACACACAAAAAAGATAAGATATCTATAAAAGATTATAAGAACCCTGCATATAATCAATCTAGCTCTGGTTTCTAGATAGTTCAGTGCAAGCCATCTAATTAAAAGAACGGTCACAGTTCATAAACCAGTGAATGTGCCTTAAAAGTGAAAAGATGAAAAGCGTTTGTCATACACTGAGAGGGGTGGTGGCGGATGACTCCACTCTGTTGGCTGAGGAGGGAGCCAAAACAGAAGGAGCAGTAGTGCTCGGTAAACCCAGAGAGGCAGATGGGTAACTGGACTCCATTACTGCTGGAGGCAAGCCACCTAGAGACTCACTAAAAGGAAAAAGAGAGAAAAAAGATACCTTGATTAGAACTGTCACTTGTTTGTGGAATGTTCTGGGTTTAAATCACTGATCCTATATATAGAGAACTGGTTCGCTCATGACATCATACAAAGTGAACCCACCGCGCCACCATATTGGTATTCCCTAGAAAACTCACGCATTCTACTGAATTAATTGAAAATTATAAGATTTTACTGAGAATACATTGACTAACGAGACCGTTTTTATATCTGAAATCTCCCTGTACATTCGCAAACGTCCTAAGCATGTAAATGGTTATTTGTTCAAAGTCAGGAAGTTCTCCTGCTTATTAAAACGTTTCGTTCATATTCATTACAGTAGTGAACATCAGTGAGCATTCTGAAATGGGAATATAGATTTATGTCTTGTAACCTGAAATCGCCTTGTACTGATGCACATTTCAAAGTAAAATAACTGGCTGTAGAAGTGTTTTTCAGAGAAACGAGCATTTGTGAACTTGGCAGGTTTCCTCAATATATGCAAACATTATGGTATTTTTTAAAGCTTTAGTAGACCGAAAAAGTTACACACAGCACCTTTAATGTAGATATATCGTAAAACTAATCCTGTGATACTGAGATGCTGCAAATCGGGTGATTTTAGGTCAATGTCTTGGCTATGAGTCAATGATGACCTGTCAGTAGGGAATAGTAAGATGGCCGCTCGAACACTTCCGGTGGCTTGACTTTAATTGACTTTGTGGCCATGTTGATTTCCAGAGTCAAACATTTGCTAAATATGGAAGAATCACTTACAGATAGTGTAAGGTTCTAGTTCACCCAAAAAGGAAAATTCTGTCATTTACTCACCCTTATGTCATTCCAAACCTATGACTTTTGCTCATCTTTAAAACACATGAAGATATTTTTCACATGAAGATATTTTTAATGAAACCTGGGAGATGTCACTCCACTGGAAGTCCATTCCACCAAAACCTTACGTACGTTTACTGTAATGCCCTCCATAGTCACAGTGTGTATCAGTGCAATGCCAGTCACAAAAAGTTACATTTTGACTGTTCTCTCTGCAGATGTTCTTTACTTTTTTTGTATAAGCTGTTTTTTTTTTTGTCTGAAGGATTATATTGCTCATTGCACATAACAGGAGGATGATGGATAGAAGTCTATTATTTTATGTTAGAGATTCAGAATATGGTGAAGTTTGTATTAATTTACTACAAGTATGCTGCTAGTTCAGGCACACATTTATTTTTCTGTTGGTTCTTTGCAATGTTGGGACATATGCTGGGAAATGTAAACTTACAGTTGACTTGCCAAATCACTTCCATTTGTTTTATTAATAAAATATATTGGAAGTAAATTATTTACGGGTCATTATAAATCATTTGCTTTAAAAGTACCAAGTAGTCACACACAAAAAAAAAGATGCATCGATGATCGTTTTAGCATCACAGCCCTCTGAATCATAATGGAATCGTGAGGTGGCTAGAGATTCCCAGACTCTGCTTGATTCATGTGGATTTATAAACATTTTGTACAGTCTTGAAGAGTACTAGTCAAAAGGGACAGAAATCTCTCAGGTTTCATTAAAATATTTGAAAAAAAGTTTGCTTCAAAGATGAACTAAAGTCTTCCGTGTTTGGGGCTTCGTCTACACTAACCCAGATATATTTGAAAACGCATCCTTTTCTCTACGTTTTGACCTACCATCCACACTGAGACACTGTTTTTGTCCTACAAAAACGGAGGTATTTGGAGACGCTATCCCAAGTGGATATATTTGAAAAAGCCATTTACTCATTGTAGTGTCGAATGTGGAAACTAGGGCTGCACCGATATGAAATTTGGTCGATAAAGCAAGCCGACAATTCTTTATATTTGAAAACCAATAGCCAGTGTTGGGGAAAGTTACTTTAAAAGTAACTTTGTTGTGGATGTGCTTTATGTGTCTTGTATTACCTCCAACTTATTGCCCCGTCCATTTAAAATTCCTCAATTTAGGCGGAAAGTAAATTAATGCCTGGTGGAAAAAAACGCATGTCAAAGCTTCTTACAATTTACACATACGCAGTACAGGAATGTTTTCAGACATTTCAGTGTGGATGAGCAACTTTTGGAAAATGCTTAAAGTAGCGTGGCGAAGATTTTTTTTAAACGTGAACACTTTTCAAATGCATCCGGTTTAGTGTAGTTGCAGCCTGGAACAAAATGAGGGTGAGTAGATGAGAGTTTTCATTTTTGGGTGAAATATCCCTTTAAGATGAAAATATCCCTTGTAAACATGCTAATTAGGAAGTGTCACACAGGTGGTCAGACAGACCTGACGGTGGTGGGCTTGGAGTACAAGCTGCACTGGGTCTGAGGTGCAGCCGCAGGTTCCTGATAGTTACTTTCAGATTGGTCGAGATTCTCCACAGTGGATTCAGATCCAAAATCGAGCGCGCCGAACTGCACGTTCAGCCCGGACACGTCAGCAGAGCCTGGCATCTCTACTGCCGAAGAAGGGATCTGGCAACACAACATGAAAAGCCATTAAACTATTTGAATGAGGTAAATTCTTTAAAAAACTTTAATGGCTGTCAAATTGAATCGCTAATGTTAACATTAATGTTACAAGGCACACACACAATACTACGGGTGCTACGAGTTTACTTTTGTTACCTTAGATGGAGGGGGCGCTCTCCGTCTTTGTGGTCTGAAGTTTCGGGGTTGTGGCGGCTCTGCAGTGATAACGACAGGCTCACAGAAGGGTTTCAGTGTTGGAGAAGGCTCATCATATGGGGGAAGTGGGACGGGGTCTCGGGCCTGAGCCGGCAGGTCCGACTGGAGTGCTGCATTTTGATGCTGGGTCAGATGACTGAGGATGGGAGATGGGTCGGGTTGGGCCTTGAGGTCCACTTAAGACAAAAGATGTGGTCAGTCTTTGTTTTACTACAAAACTATATCGACTGCAATGGTCAATGGCATTCAGTTGCATGTGTACATGTAATCAGCCATTACATAGTATAAACAGTATGCGTAATACTCACGGTGAGCTACTGTAACAGGGGTCTCCTTGGGTTCATTCAATGTCATGGGTGTGGATTCAATAGGCATCGGAGCAGTGGATTCAACAGCTGCAGTGCCATTGCTCAGGGCCCCTGAAATCTGATTGGACAGAGGAGCGATTCGAGGTGTGCTGATTGGCTCAGTTTTCTGCACATCACTGTAGGGAAGCCTGGATCCCGGCATGCTCTAGAAGGAAAAAGAAAGCGTTGTCATTATTCCAAAATTTCAGTAGTCAAAACCAATTTCAGTAAAATTTCAGTTGTCAATACCAATTTTGACACCAAAGCAAAAACTATGCCAACCGATATGCATTGTTTTACTAAGTTTTAAGTTTCGTCTTTGTACCAAAGCACTGGTCCTTTTAGACATTTCTTATTACAAAAATTGTAAAGAAAATGCTATGTAATAGTGGACACTATTGGCACCATATCAGTTATGAGGAATTTTTTTGCCCGAGCCCACACTTTTGAATTGTAGTGGATCTTGTGTGAATAATTACTAACATAGCCAGAATAATCTTATAAATCTGTGGTAAAGGTGCAGAGTCAAGTGCTGTATGTGTGCCTGTGTTCTCACCGATGCAGCATGTGCATAAGTGCCAGCAGCAGCAGAAGCGTAGCTGTGTGTGTGCGCTCGGGTGGAGTACTGCTGGGAGTTGGTGAACACCAGGCTCTGAGTGAGCGTATCAAGGGATGATGGCTCCAATCCGACCAGCTCAGAGTCGCCATCAGCCACCTTAGGCAACAGAGAGCTGAGATCCATCCTGATGAGCAGAGACAAACAATCAGACAACTACAAAAAAAGGCCATTACTCTGTGATGCGTTTTTCTTCGGTTCTGATGCTTCCACAACACAGGAAAAGAGGATATTCTAGGGGACTCCACTTATATACACCTGCTCATCTGTCACGCTTGCTTAGTTGTAAGGATGTGTGCTTCGTTTTATTTTAATTGCAAAACATAAGTCGTAAATTCACGAGACAGGGAGGGGAATCATACCTGAATGCTTGCCAAATATTTTAGAGAACACGGGTAGAGAGATATAGGTCTAAACTTGCTGCTCTTAACTGCTTGTTGAACATTTAATACAGAGATGATTAAGCACTAGACAAACCACTCTTTATCATGTAGTGATTTAGTGGTCAAGGAAAAACAAATAGTCAGCATCTTTGGTCAGAAACTCTTCAAATGAAATTTATATAAAATGATACCGAGCCAACAAGAGTACAAACAAATTGTAGATAATGAAAAATGTGACTGACAGAGTAAGAAGTAATTCCATTGTAATCCTAGGTGTGCTACTTAAAAATTAATAAAAGTACTATATATTAGATATTAGGATCAACCCCTTGAGATGAATCATCTCGTTTTCGAGGGGGTCCATCGATAACAATATACTACTTCAAAATGTTTACAAATCACTTTTCAAACTGACAAATAAAGATGCATTGTTAAATAATTCAGATGTGCAGTTAAATGTAATAAGCTGCTTATTAAATGTAATTTTTTAATATGCTCTTTAAAACTTACATATAGCTTTTCTTTATCAATTTGCATTTTCTTTATAACGCCACTCACTTAATAAGCTGCTCCCATGTTTGACCTGGCCAATGACTTTTTTTAAGGAATAGTTCCCCCAAAAATGAAAATTCTGTAATTAATGACTCACCCTAATGTCATTCCAAACCCGTAAGACGTTTGGAATGACATTAGGGTGAGTCATTAAGTTCACATCTTCGGAACACAAATGAAGATATTTTGATGAAATTCGAGAGCTTCAGAATACTTTCTGAAGTATACTATAGCTTTAGTACACTTTATAATTTTTTTTTTGTTCAAAATTAAAAATTAAATGAGTCAATACACCAATCCTTCTTCCAAAACATGTTTTTGTCTTGCCCTGATTGACTATATTGACTATTATAAGTGTTTATATTTTAGACCTAGCGGGACGGTTTTAGCAAGAAATTGTGAAAGAGAAAAATTGTTCATTATGGGTTGTTAGAGCTGTGCTGGAATAAATTTTTAAGGAAGTAACATCTATTAATGGGTATAGCTATATACAGTAACGTATTCAGCTAAAGATATTTTCCATCTAAACTGGTTTTTATCTCTTAAGCCTAGTAGTGAATGTTTTGTGAGTACCGGTAGTAGGATAATCTCTCACAGCTAGAGGGCCAAAAGTTAGTGTTCCTTTAGACAAATTAAATGAGCATTTGTCAATCTGAAGAGGGATTTTAAGCTAAAAAAATTCAAATTTGAATATGAATAATTGAATTTATTTGAACTAAGTCATTTTTATTTTTTTATTTTTAAGTGGCACTCCTAGGCCTCCACACATCTGAGCTCTGTGCTGGAAAGTGCTGAAGCACAGGAAGCACTCACCCCTGTCCAGGCTGCATGGGGTTCTTGGAGCCAAGAGCATAGGAAGCAGTGAACACTTTGGTCTCAGATAGCTGATAAATGGAGAAGCGAGCGTTACACATTGACATCACGATCAACTTTTCCAGTTTCATTTTAACATGAGATCACTCACATCTTCATTCCAGTCTTCGGCTGCCCAATCTTCCAGACTGTCCTTCCAGGCTCCTGACAGGAGAGCAGAGTTTAGAGAAGGTTTTTTTAGGGCCCAAGCCCTGAAAGGGCGAAGGCCCTATTGTTTCCGTAAGGATTATTTTTTTTTTTTTTCTTCATTATTTTTTTTTTTGCCTTTTTGCCACTTTTGGGGCCCTTAACCTGCTCAAAAACTCTTGAAATTTTGCACACACGTCAGAACCTGCGGCCATCAGGGCCGGGCTGAAGCTGGTACTGGGGCGTGGCAGGGGGGCTCGACAGCGCCCCCTGGAATGGGGTCCGAAAACTTGGTCCATAAATCAAACACGCTTGCATGTAATAATATGAAACTCAGTACACATATATATCTCATCGGGCCGAACAACTTTCGTGCTCTAAGTTTTACAAAAGCCCAACAGGAAGTCGGTTATTATACGTTGTTTGGAAAACGCATACAATGGAATGTGAAATACTCCTCCTAGGGATTTCATCCGATCGCCACCAAACTCTGTGAGAATAAAGTCAAGACATTGAGGATGAATTCTTGCGAACGGATTTTTGATATCTCGAACGGTTTGGCCGTGGCGAGGAAACAAATTTATGGCGAATAATGGGACACAGGAAGTGTGTTATAACTTCTGCATACATTAACTGATCTTGATGAAACTTCAGCAGTGTGTTCGTTGTAAGAGGCCGATCACATGGATGTGACTATTGTGAGTCAAAGTTATAGCGCCACCAACTGGCAGCAGGAAGTGTGTCACTTTCAAAATGCTTTGAAGTCACCCTCTTAATTTTACCCGATTTGCTTCAAACTTTATGTGTATAATGTAAACACAGGGCAGATGTAGACCTGTGAAAGGATTATTGATATCTTAGATACTGTTGCCGTGGCAACGCATCAAGTTTTAATATTCTTTTCGGATGCGTTTGAGACTCTTAACATGCTTGAAATTGGATGAAACTCGACAGACACATAACACTTATTAGCCAGTAGACATGTGAAAAGTTTCAGAAACGGGCGTGGCAGGGGGGCTCAACAGCGCCCTCTTGAACAGGGTCTGAAAACTTGGTCCATATATCAAACACGCTTGCATGAAATAATATGAAACTCGGTACACATATAGATTTCGTCGGGCCGAACAACTTTCCCTCTGACAAGTTTCACGCCAGCCCAACAGGAAGTCAGCTATTATGGGTTGTTTGTAAAACGCTTGCTGTGGAATGTGATGTACTCCTCCTAGAGAATTCATTCAATCACCTCCAAACTCAGTCAGCATGAAGTAAAGACATTGAGGATGCTAAATTGCGGACGGATTTTTGATATCTTGAACGGTTTGGCCGTGGTGAGGAAACGAATTTATGGCGAGAAAAGAGAGACACGAAGTGTTATAACTTCTGCATACATCAACTGATCTTGATGAAACTTCAGCAGTGTGTTCGTGGTAAGAGGCCGATCAGATGGATGTGACTATTGTGAGTCAAAGTTATAGCGCCACCAACTGGCAGCAGGAAGTGTGTCACTTTCAACATGCTTTTGACAAAAGTGGGGGGTTAGTTTTAAATACAGTAAAAAAAAAATGTTTTTATATTGTTCTCATCAAGCCGGACAACTTTCTAATTTACATTCATTAGCTCAGAGCAAAAGGAAGTCAGATATTTTGGTCTGAATGTGGATTTTTTTGCAAAATCAGCCTATGAATTTTTAGCCACTCCTCTTAAACTATTTATTTTATTCCCACCAAACTTTTTCAACATGATGAAAATACATTAAATATGCTAAATTGTGAACGGATAATAAATATCTCAAACGGTTTTGCTATGGCGAGGGATTAAAGTAATGTCCAAAAAGGAAAAACTAAAAGCCTCAAATTTTCTAAAAATGTAATTATATACCATTTATTTCTATATAAAAGTATACAAACATCACAACTAAACATTTTATTCTTTTTTTTTCAATTTAAGAATGAATTTTAAGTTTAAAAACTGCCAGAATGGTTGTTTAGTCTAAACAATACATAAATAAAGTCAAACATAGTGCTATACTGCCCTCTTGTGTTCAAAATCAGGTAGGCCTATTATATCTATATATAAATATACTAGGTATGTGACGGTGAGAATATTTTACCACCGGTTAACTGACGTGTGACACCGCTGGGGGCTTTTTAATCGCTAACTTAAAAACGAAAGTAAAATATGTTCGTCCGCACTGACATTTATATTGGTTGAGCGAGCGTTTCAAATGAATTCCTATGGAAGTAGGAATTAACTGAAAAACGTTCACTCTGTTCTGCTCATTCCTCGCCGTGGACGTGCACCGTTATGAATGCCCGTGCAGCCATGAGCATTTTAGTTTCATTTTAAAATTAGCGCCTTTCGGGGGGTGGATTGCTTGAAATTATTTTACAAAAGCACAATTTTGTGTTTTATTGCAACTGTACACAAATATAAGTTAACGCTTTGCAGTTTGAATGTCGTCCTGTATAATGATGGAGTATGTTTTTATGTGTCTACTGTTCAATCGCGCCCACGCCACACACACACACACACACACACACACGGTTTACTATCTTTGTGGGTACTCTCCATGGACTTAATGGTTTTTATACTGAACAAACTGTATATTTTATCTCCTCACACTAACCCTACCCCTAAACCTACCTATCCCATAAAACTTTCTGCATTTTTACATTTCCAAAAAAACTCATTCTGTATGATTTATAATCTTGTTTACCCATGGGGACCTCTATTTAGGTCCCCACTGTGACACGAGTCCCCATGAGTCTGTCTTTCTCTAATAATAGGGAAGTTCACAACACAACAATAACGATAACGGCACAAAGGAACAATTTTGTTGGAATTACTTTAAGGACTTTTTTTTTTCAGCTGATGAACAATAAATTCATTGACAGCCAATCAGAATCCACCCGACACAGGCCTATGCGCTGCAGACAAGTAGCCAAAGTGCGATTATAAAATAAACAGAACATTATTGTCAGTCAGCGTTCTGAAATGGGCTATTCCAGTTCGGTCGCCATTGGTGACATGGGTGACATGCGCAACGCTTGATGCTTTGGCTTATTTTGGGACTATTTTCCTTTGCGGAGAAACATTATAGCCTACCAACTGGTCAAGATTTTGGTCTGAAATATTAAATAGCCTATAGGGCCTACTGCCTCTTAACTTTTATTAATTTTATTTTAGAGCAACATTCACGGAATATCAGCATGACTGCCCAGCTGAATCACTGCCCAGTCATATTGAGTTTGATATTGTTTATTTTTGATTTATTGGTCAGATATGACTGCATCATCCATCAGTCAAAAGTTGTTTTTCTGTGCATTCAACTTGCTCTTGAGTAAGTTTGCCTTGTTGTTTACGTCGAGTCCATAACATTCTGTCCATAAACGTGTGACTTACAGATCTAAGGTGGTGGGCTGCTTATAATTATTCCTCTCACAGTCGCATCCGCTCGTCACCAGACATACTTTTGATGGCATCATTATGTGGCGAGCGTTACGCGTCGTTCTCATTCACGTCATGATTGATTGATCTTTGTTTTGGTTATCCCTCCGCGCTCTGTTCCGTTTGCAGTACAAGTGCGAATCAGCATAATTGCACTAATTACGGCCAATTTCTCCGTGAATGGAGCCGCTGTCAAATCCTACAACAGACGAGGGACAAGAATATCTCACGGTCCTTATAAACGAGATGAAAGGGGGACGAAAACACCCCATGAACACGCCATTGAGCGCGAGAGCAGGATTGCAATTTAAAGCACCGAGGGAGGAGGAGAAAAGGGGGAACATGCGGAGATTTTAGAGAGGAATCAAGTACCCAGCTCACGGAGGTTGCGGGCAACCCCATTCAGCGCGTCGCTTCTCTACCGGGGGGCGCAAATTCCGCTTGACAGCCATTACCCTGCGAGCCCGAGTCGCCCCCCTTCAAGTGTCTTTCTCTGAGAACAGTTACCAGCGTGCATTCCTTCTGCTGCAATTAAGCCTTTATTTATCACCTCTTCAGAGCTGAGTAAACAAACGTAATGTGCGGAAATCACTGGATAATTATTATACCAGGGTGCGAATTATGGGGGTTTGGGGGGTCTGACCCCCCTAAGGCTTGAACCCGTAAAGGCGTTCAAAACAAAAGTTGGGGGTTTAGTGCTATGTATTATTATTTTTTTGTATTTAGGCCTGTTTAATTTTATATATATATATATTTTTTTTTTTACAAATAAGTAATCAACATTTCAGTAGACCTATGTACAAAATTAGATTACAAAGGCTGGAATACACTACACTACTTTTGCCCCGATATAGTCTGGCGAGTTTAGTCCCCGAAAGTCTGAGACAGTCTGCAGTTTTTGGTTGGTTGGTTAACTGAGTTGGAGCTGACTGATTTAGCAGAGTCACGTGACTAGGTAACCTTTTGATTTATTTAAGATAAAAAGTCCCCCTTGAAAATCAAGCTTTTAATGTTGTTTATATATGTGTTTTTTATAGGCTATGTTTTTGACAAACCATCTGAGTATTTTCTCCTTAAAACTGCACTGAACCAAAGACAGTCTCAAAAACACGGTTTGAAATCGCTGGTGTTTCTGACGTCACAAACTACCATGTAACCAATCAGGTCAACGTGTGATCGTCAACGAGTGGATCTCTGAGCTGGTGTGAGTGAGTGGAGGCGGGGCTCATTTGCATATTCAGAGAACCTCCTATACTAACTAAGGCAAGGGTGTAGAGTTACATTGAAACTTTTTTAAGGCATTAAGAATTTTTTTAAATATGTCATTTTGGTGCTCAAAGTGAGTTTTAAGGGATACAATTATTGACTACAGGGGGACTTTAAACAAAAAGTTCACCCCCTTAGGATGTTTGAATGGATGTCTTCATTTACTTGTCCTTCCAAATCAGTATGACTTTATTTATTTTATTGGAACACAAAAGTTATTTGGAAAAAAATATTATTTTTTGTTCTGCAGAAGAGAGAATTTGTCAAAAAGGTCTTATGTATTCAGTTTTGTAAGTTTTAATAATTATGTCATGCAGTTTTGAACAAAACCGTGAGTAAACAAGGACAGAGTTTTAATTATGAGTGAATATCCTTTATTGTCCAACATGAGTGATAAAATCCTCAACCGAAATGTACTGACAAAAATGATTGTTTAATTATATAAGCCCCCTTTAATGTCATATTATAAATTTAACACTGCCAGTGTAACTCCTCAGTTCACCTGACAAGGAGTTCTGTAGCTAATGCATAAAACCCATTTATTCATTTGTGCACTTGCTCACCAAATGCAATAAGAGAAGTGGGTCAGCAACATGAAAAATGATTTGACTGGTTGATGCAGTCAAGACTATATTACTTGATGGCTTCTCTAAATTGAATTTTTGCTGGGAGGACTTTACGTTCTAAACGCTGATGGAAATGAAAGAGACAGTAGTCAAACATCACACAGGCTGGGCCCATTGACCTGCATATGTGAGAGGGACAGCCAGAAAACACACAGCAGCGACACAAAAAGGGCTCTGTGGCCCTGATGGCAATGTGGGAGCCCCTCACTGGTCCCACTGGCAGGAGATCATTGTTATTCTCAGCAAATCAGAGCATGGATGACACACAACTTCATTCTTAGAAACATTTTCCCTCTATGTGCACACACACACAGAGACTACATTATCTGAGCCAGCCAGCTATTCAGCTGACAGACACTCTTATGCTATAGCAAAGTAAATGAATGAATGCAAACACTGCATCAATTAATGCAAAGCCTCACTGCATCAGAGTAATTAACCCTGCAGGCCGGCACTAAATATGCTGAAGTGGATGGAAATACACAATAGTGTGAGCCATGAAGACGGCATCATCATCTGAGGGTCACAGGAGCAGTGTGATACGATGAAGGACAACAATTCATTGCTGTGGTGTTGAAACATAAAAAAATTGAAAAAGATTACAATTCCGTCTTCATTTACTCGCTCACATGACGTTCCAAACCTGTATGTCGTTCTTTCTTCCGTGGAACACAAATATTTTGAAAAATGTCTCCTTTTTGTGACCATAAAAAGAAAGTCAATGTTGTTTTGATCCCATTAAATTTATATATATATATATATATATATATATATTTTTTTTTGGTATGCGTTTCACATAAGACATTATATATATATATTTCTCTTATATAAAAAAATTGAGTAAAAAAAAGTAACACAATACTTGTTTATTTATTCCTTATTCGTCTTTTATTCTTATAATGACAATTTCTTATTAAAAGTCTTTTTATTAAGGTAACAAGCTATAAGGGACAAGCTCAGATAACTTAATGCTATAAATGCATATATATATATATATATATTTACACACATATATTATATACACACATATATTATATAAACATAAACTTTTATATCAACTTTTATACACATATATTATACAAAACAATCTAAATCGATTTGACAGCACTAATATACATTTTATTTTACAATACAAATCACCTTGAAAAATAATGACCTAATTTCAATAATAATGCAAAATGAAATGGAGGTAGCTATAGAATAGTTCCAATCCTGGTTTTTCATTGGTCAATACTTTCCCGTCATGATATATTCCACAATAAAATGCTATGACATCACTGTTATTAATTGTATTCCTTAGTAACGTTCTGTTGCGTAAGGGACTGTGTCTTCTAAATTTGCTTAAAAATTATGTTTAAATTAACATTTGTGTCCTTATTTATATTTTGCAGTAAATGTTTTTTTGTTTGTTTTTTAAAAAGCAATAAGGCATTTGAGAATGAATTGTGAATGTAGTCAGTCCGCTGCACATTGTGCCTAACAACCCTTAGCCATTACTAGCACAAGGTAGGCTACAACCCATAGCAATAGCATATGCTCAACTATATCCTTACAGAAGTTTTAAACACATATAGTGTTTACATAGTTGTGAACCATACTGTGTTACTTTCCCCCACTCTGAAAGTATCATTTAAGCACATTTAAAAACTAGGTTAGAGTTTCCAGCATCCCATCATAACACTAACACTGATGCTGGCGCCCTCTAGTGTTATTAACCACACGCTAAGCGCTGAGGGACTAAACAAATACAGTAGTCAATATTTGAAGTGGATCAAAAAAGTTCATCAAAGTTGTACTAAGACAAGAACAGGTATTCAAAATTCATGTATAACTTTGATGAAAAGGTTTGATCCACTATATATACAGTGAGGAAAATAAGTATTTGAACACCCTGCTATTTTGCAAGTTCTCCCACTTGGAAATCATGGAGGGGTCTGAAATTGTCACATTGGGTGCATGTCCACTGTGAGAGACATAATAAAAAAAAATAAAAAAAAATCCAGAAATCACAATATATGATTTTTTAACTATACAGCTGCAAATAAGTATTTGAACACCTGTCTATCAGCTAGAATGCTAACCCTCAAAGACCTGTTAGTCTGCCTTTAAAATGTCCACCTCCACTCCATTTATTATCCTAAATTAGATGCACCTGTTTGAGGTCGTTAGCTGCATAAAGACACCTGTCCACCCCATACAATCAGTAAGAATCCAACTACTAACATGGCCAAGACCAAAGAGCTGTCCAAAGACACTAGAGACAAAATTGTACACCTCCACAAGGCTGGAAAGGGCTACGGGGAAATTGCCAAGCAGCTTGGTGAAAAAAGGTCCACTGTTGGAGCAATCATTAGAAAATGGAAGAAGCTAAACATGACTGTCAATCTCCCTCGGACTGGGGCTCCATGCAAGATCGCACCTCGTGGGGTCTTAATGATCCTAAGAAAGGTGAGAAATCAGCCCAGAACTACACGG
Organism: Scardinius erythrophthalmus; assembly: GCF_964197995.2. NCBI lineage: Eukaryota > Metazoa > Chordata > Actinopteri > Cypriniformes > Leuciscidae > Scardinius > Scardinius erythrophthalmus. The sequence goes on from NC_138240.1 coordinate 27,180,091, forward strand.
GAGGAGCTGGTCAATGACCTGAAAAGAGCTGGGACCACCGTTTTCAAGGTTACTGTTGGTAATACACTAAGACGTCATGGTTTGAAATCATGCATGGCACGGAAGGTTCCCCTGCTTAAACCAGCACATGTCAAGGCCCATCTTAAGTTTGCCAAAGACCATTTGGATGATCCAGAGGAGTCATGGGAGAAAGTCATGTGGTCAGATGAGACCAAAATAGAACTTTTTGGTCATAATTCCACTAAACGTGTTTGGAGGAAGAAGAATGATGAGTACCATCCCAAGAACACCATCCCTACTGTGAAGCATGGGGGTGGTAGCATCATGCTTTGGGGGTGTTTTTCTGCACATGGGACAGGGCGACTGCACTGTATTAAGGAGAGGATGACCGGGGCCATGTATTGCAAGATTTTGGGGAACAACCTCCTTCCCTCAGTTAGAGCATTGAAGATGGGTCGAGGCTGGGTCTTTATGACCCGAAGCACACAGCCAGGATAACCAAGGAGTGGCTCTGTAAGAAGCATATCAAGGTTCTGGCGTGGCCTAGCCAGTCTCCAGACCTAAACCCAATAGAGAATCTTTGGAGGGAGCTCAAACTCCGTGTTTCTCAGCGACAGCCCAGAAACCTGACTGATCTAGAGAAGATCTGTGTGGAGGAGTGGGCCAAAATCCCTCCTGCAGTGTGTGCAAACCTGGTGAAAAACTACAGGAAACGTTTGACCTCTGTAATTGCAAACAAAGGCTACTGTACCAAATATTAACATTGATTTTCTCAGGTGTTCAAATACTTTGCAGCTGTATCATACAAATAAATAGTTAAAAAATCATACATTGTGATTTCTGGATTTTTTTTTTTAGATTATGTCTCTCACAGTGGACATGCACCTACGATGACAATTTCAGACCCCTCCATGATTTCTAAGTGGGAGAACTTGCAAAATAGCAGGGTGTTCAAATACTTAATTTTCCTCACGTGTGTGTGTGTGTGTAGCCTATATTTTTGTATTGAAAAACATGCAGAATTAGAATCTTGAATCTTAGGATAATAAAATACAATTTAAATTACTATATCAAGAAGCAGAGTAGTCATAATTACAGCAAAAACACCAGAGGAAATCTCGAGCCAATATAGGTGTCTATGAATATGGTATTGGACAATAGAGGGACGTCCAGTCAAACAGGTTGAAAACCAGTGCTGTAGTTACACTGAATGATTTTGGTCTATGTTGCAAATGGTCTCCAGCGCAGATGCAATGGAGCATAAGTGTTGTTTACAGGACCAGCTTAGACGAGATAAAGCACCTATAAGCTACTAGTCTGTAGCCTTTGCCTTCTTAATCTATTTAGGAGATGTCCGTGAGATGTGCTAATTCACTTTAACCTTGATGGGAAGACAAATCACGTATATGCATTCATTTGCATGACTGACTGAACCTAGTTTCTCCCAAGTTTTTTCTTTTTTTCAATTTATGCCACCTGATAAGAGTTTGGGTTCCTTGCCACGGTTGTATTTTGGCTTGCTACATTGGGGACACTTAATATTCTGCAATATTATTGATTTGGCTGCACTGACACTATATGACATCACTGTTTTCTCCAGAGATGCTTGATAGCTGAATTGAACTTACTCCATAATTGATGGACTTTATTGAATCAGTTATTGAACCGATTTCAGCTGAATAATGAGTTTACTATCGTCTCTTTAGAGCTGCTTAACTTGAACTCTGTTTGCATCATTTTCCTGTTTCTCACTGTAAAGCTGCTTTGAAAAAATGTACTGTATAAAGCACTATATAAATAAAGGTGACCACTTTAAAAGCAGTCTTTTACTCACAGAAAATACAAGATTCTGTACGTTAGAAAAATCTTGAGTTTAAATGACAAATAGAATATTTTATACCTTTAAAACAGTGGTAGTCACTTATCTGATGACTATACAGAACATATTTTATTCAAAATTACATTAAATACAAAGTGAAATCATTTTCAAGTGTCCAATGACAAAAGATTAAAGCACTATAACACTAAAAAAGTGATTCTTCAGGAAAAATATTCTGTAACATTTGTTACTATAGAATTGGCTAAAATTATTTCAAAATGTAATTACAAAATGATCAAGCCAACATTGAGAAAATCAGGCAAGTTCAAATTGGCAGTCAAGAAGCATATTTGATGTTAGCGTTTTTGCTAATTGTTTTTTTAATTGTTAAAATTAACCAATTCTAATATTTTAGTAAAACAACAACGTAATAGATTTAAAGATACATCCCAGATCAATAAAAAAAAAAGACTAGGAACACAGGTGAATAGCTCAGAACCTTTATTCAGAGGGCAACAAGAGTAAAATATAAAATTTATGGGCTGTTTTTCCTTTCTGTCAGGCGACAAATGAATTTCCGAACCATTGTACAGGAGAACAATCCCTAGAGGAAAGGACTCGAGTGGTTTGCAAGATGTCTGAATGGATGAAACCCCCACAGTTCACTCTCCTCCGCCATCAGTGCTCTAGTTCTCGTCGCAATGTCTCCAAGTTTTCCTCAATGCTTTTCCTTTTAATTTTTCGCTACATCTCTGCAGTTTTTAAAAAGTAAACAAACAAAAGTCCTTCAAAAAAATAAAATGGAGCGACCACATCTCATGTTCGGCTTCTTAACATTTACAGTATATATAAATACTTACATAAATATCTTACATGGAAAAACCTAATTCAGAGAAGGAAAAAACAAAAATGGGGAAAAAGCAGAGGAGAACTTCGGAGGAGGGGGATGGGGGAGAACTGATACAGTGTGTGTGTGTGTGTATTTCATGTTAGAGTCAGGACAGTGCAGACACAGAGATCTGGGCGTTTAGATCAGTAACAGTATAAACGGAGCACTCAGTTGGCCCAGTAAGGAGAGCTGCTGTAGTTGGACTTGCCCTGACTCTTCTGCATGCTGTTGGACTGACTGCGTTGCCCCTGCAGAAGACAGAAAGAAAGCCAAAAAAAACAACATTAACACTTAAAATCATATTTGATATGCACATTTTTAAGGCCTCTAAATGATCAAAACTTTACTGGAAAAACTTGTACAAAATCTTCTAACATGCCCTCTTCTCTTCTGATTGATAGTTTATACTTTTTAGCCAGTAAATTGTAAAAACACCCCTCTTCAGGAAGTGGTACACGCTTTTTTTTGCTGTGAAATCTTTAGGCAAGGCAAGTTTATTTATATAGCACATTTCATACACTATGCAAATTCAAAGGTTGACAAATTTAACGTAAAGTATACGCAAGAATAACTCATACTGATAGAAAGTTGAACATTTACTAGACTGAAGCAACTTCGGTTTACTTGCATTTTTGTTTTTAAGTTTAATCGAGTATTAAATATGATGCATCAAGCTTTTGAGGAATGTTTATTTGAACATGTCTCAATCGTCAATCAAACTTTGATCATAAAACTAAACGTTTATATCTCATCTTACTAAGACATATTATTTGGAAATATAGAGTGAATACTAGTATTTATATGCATTTTATACAAGTCGTCTGTTATACTTGTATACAGATCTCACTGATTTATACAAACTAGAAGAATTTCATCTCATTTTTTGGCCACAAATACCAGCAACTGCACCAGATTGCATATTTTTGCTCAGTTTGGGCCTGAATAAAACTGAGGTGCTTTTCCCTGAGTATGAGCATAATATTCTCACTATATCATACTATATGAGCCATAAAAGCCTGATGTATCAACATGAAAAAAAATAAAAATAAAAAGCAAAACTACAGTTTTTATTTGTGTCTAATAGGTCAATAAACAATTCCATAAAAAAATAAAATAAAAATAAAAATAATAATTTGGACTTATCTTAGGGGGTTGAGACGCATACCTGAGACAAAACCTTAAAAACTATTTTTTTTTTGGGAGCATGTTTAGATGATGTACCTGTGTGTCTTGAGCCATGTGGTGGTGCAGTAACTGTGAGGGGGGCTGCTGGTGGGGCAGTATATGAAGGAAGGGTGCGGGGGCATATCCAGGGGCACCTGCGGGGTTCAGCGGGCCGCTTCCTCCCAGAGCCGAGGGCAGGCTGAACGCAGGGCCGGCTGCTGTAGGGAAACCCTGCTTGTCAAATGTCTAGAGGGGACAGAGAAAAGAGATGAATGGCTTTGAAAGGACTTTTAAAGGTTATTTAAAAACAAAAATCATGTTAAATGTTATTCATGTGAAATATTAAAATAAATAAAATGAACTCCCCACCAGCATTTTTTTTTTAAGTTAATCATTCAGTAACATTAGGCCGTTTTGATTTATATGCGGTTTAATGTTGATGACTGCATTATTTTACGTATGCCATCACTTGTTTCTGCAGCTTCCTCGCACATATTTTGATCAGGTGATTCAGCACTCTTTCAGAAGATGTTATAGCGCCCCCTACCGTATCGTCCAGTTTGGATTTTTAAAGCAGGGCTATCAGAGCCCGTCTACGGAGAGCCTTGGCACTTCCTATTAGCCCCATTGTATCGATTTTGGTTGCAGTTCCATTAGAATTCCACTGGAGGTGATCGCGGGCGAGTGTACACTGAATAGGAGTCTATGGGGCTAGACGGCTAAATGTGTCTCTTTCACCCAATTGCCGTTGAGAAATCTCAGATTTTATTGTAGGTTTTGCAAGTTCAACATGGGTTATAGGTCGAAAGTTGAATGAACGAGTACTTATGTCCTTTCGATTTCTTACAGGTTGAATTGTTGCCCATAACACGCTAACATTCTGCTAACGAACGCTGATTGGTCAGTGAAGGACTGATTACGACCAGAGATACCGCTTGATGGCATCGTGGCATCCGAAGCGGGACCAGAAACAAAACAAAAATTCTTCTAGCACGTGTTTACCTGTGTCAGCTGTGTTGTCGATGCCTCGAGAGAAAAGAAAGTGCAGAGCGTGAAAGCACCAAAGCGACTGAAGGATTGCCGTAAAGCAGTATCTCTGGTCGTACGATGTGTATGACGTCATTGACATTTTAAAAGACTTTTTAAAGCAAATAAGTGACTCTAAAAAATCTAACACCCAGCAATGTGTAATTTCTCCTTTCGAATACAACATTCAAATTACTAGACAAAAATTTTGGGATTTTGATGGGTATAGCGCCATAGGCCTCCATTCATTCTGCACTCGCCTGCGAGCGCCCCCGCATGGACAGAGACGTGTTACTGCAGCCAGTCCAGAAACCGGAAGTAAGCACAGAGTGCCAATTCTCTTCCTATTAGACATTCTCTGGGGCTATGCAGTTTCGGGAATTTCTTCGCTGTATTCTCACAGGTTACTCTATAGAGCTCCCCCTATAGCTTTGGAATAGATATTTAACAACACTGTTGAAAAACTCGTTGGCGACTCTCAGACACCAGAGGCTAGTAGATCAACGACATCAAAGCAGATGGGACATTCTTTAAAGTGTAAGTTGCAGGTTAAATTTTTCACGAAGATAATGCAATGTGTTTATTAAACATAAAGATAAGAACCGCCCACCATTGTTTTTTTATACCAAAATGCTGATATAATATGAAAAGTTGGCACTTTTAACAGTGGTTTTAACCGCTCCCGCTCCCTTCCACTAGATGGGGCGTGACGTCACAAGAGGAACTCACTAGTAGAATTACCGTACGCTAGCAGCTATAGATGCCTTACATAACTTCAGAAAAGTTGGTTGTATGTTTTATTTGATAAAAAAATGATGGATAAAATAACTCCATTGTAAACATACTCGTGTGTGCTGACTTCAAGGGGATCGTGATCCTGCCTGAAATGAGAATAAGCTATTCGCAAAACAAACGGGTTCAGGCACGTCAGATCAGCCGGTCGCAGGTCGAGCTGTTCCACTAAACACAACGCGTTCACCTCACGGCAGCACTTACTCTCTCCACTGCTGATAGCCCACACACACACAGTGATGGGGACATCGATCTCTCTTTTTCTTTTCTGACAATAAACATCGCTAATTAAATCGTGAGAAATTGCTAAAGCGTGGATTGAGGAAGGGTATTACATGACGTTTGAGGCGGCGATGAGACTAGCGATTGCGCCTGACGTGCATCTCTAACGTTACAGCTCTGATTTGGACTGACTTACTGTAAGTAAATAATGTCTTCAGTCGCTGTCCCTCCTTGCTATTCTACACGACGGCAATATTTTGAAAAGACTTGCTTGTTCCGTTATATTATCCGGGTTAAGTTTGCACCTGGTTGCACTAGCTCTAACGTAGCTAACGTTACTCACCGGGACACCTGGCTAACCCTCCACTAATTCTCCTCACACCAAGCATTAATAACTCTTTGAGTGCCATGGCTCCCCTCTCTCACGCCTGACTGGTTAAAAATTGTAGGGCTGTGGTCCATAAAGAATTTGATGGTTTCCCACATCCTCAGTCGTTCTCCAAATAGCCATAATACAGTAGGAATCTAGCAGAGTATGGGTTGCGAGTTCCTCTTGTGACGTCATCACCCAGTAACTGAAAAACACGCTACGTTTGAAGAAACCCCAATAAATGTTATTTTAACGCATTTTAAGACCGAAATAATTAAATATATACATATAGAGCACTTTAATTTACACATTAATTGGCTGTGGTGGTTAACCTGCAACTTACACTTTAAAACAACGTCTTCATTCGGGTTCGAACAGCGTGAGGAAGCGCAATAATGACTCAGATTTTTTTTGCCGTAAAGCAATTTGTTACATCGCGAGACCTGATATCACGCGATACTTGATACCCACCGGCTCAAAGTTGCAAGGGTGGTTTTTCCGCTGACAGGCGATGGGGGGTGAGAGACGACCACCATTCAACCCGAAAAAAGTCGGGTAAAAAGACTCCGAAGCTGTTCAGTTAAAGGTATAGCGGAGGATTTTTTACTTCCGGGTGGATAGCCTATACTATTGGTCCTCCTAATTGTCAATCATTCTGGTGAATCAATCAAACTTTTCAAAAAGTGGAGAGGGCGGGTCTTATCTAAAATTCGGAGCGATCCTCCGTTATACCTTTAAGGTTAAAAACCTGCATAGTTCACCTTTAAAGGGTGTCAAATTAAGGCAGTTAACGCAGTCAATTCTGCCTGGTTTTAAATAGTACAATTAAAAAAGTTATAGATACCATATAAGGGGCTGATCACACCTGACGCATTTTTCAGGTTCGAAAACGTGAGGTGCACAGCACTGCCCCATCACACAGAACGAGCAGTGCGCTGCGTTTTTTATGTTGCTAGGCAACCACTGAAACAGCTTTCCTGTCAGTCAAGTAAACATCAAATCAGACTTTTATTAATTTTATTTACTTTGTTAACATTGAGGTAGTTATGGTTCGTGAAGTCGTTAAGCTCCTGGTAACCCGCGAGAGCACCACAAGTTTATCCTCCATCATCGCACTCTCCGGGCGTTCAAGCCACTGTAGCTTTCATCACTAAAACGGAAGGCCCACCTCTCCATTCATTCGATTGGACAGTGTAAAAAAACGCGATGACGTCAGGCGCTTTTTCCGCTCTGAGTTGCTTTTTTTTCAACTTCAAAAACGCGAGGCACAGCAGGCGCATAAACAGCGCGCAGAACGCTCGCTGCCATAGGAAACCAATTGAAAATAGGCGCCTCACTGCAAAAAACACGTCAGGTGTGATCGGCCCCTAAGTATTTATTTTAAAAAGGGCAGGGGACTGAAGGCAAAATATTTGTGAAAAAAGAAAAAAACGTTTATCAAATCTCAAATATTTAGAGGTCAACTGCCATGATAATAATAATTTGATTCTATTGGCAGCTAAATAATAAATGTAAAAGTTTAAAAGCAGAGATCAAAGTTAAGAGGGAACAAAGACCATTTAAGCACTGTGGTTTACAAACATTTGGAAAAACCAGTCAGAGTTAGTCATAGCCATTTCCAGAAGTCAGACAGTGAAACGACAGCCTGTCACAATGCATGTCATAGTCGTGATGAACTTTAAATGGCGTGTCTCTAATGATTTAATAAATTACTCTTGACTTACTGACCATGACCACCCAAACTGAAATCCAATATATTCTATAATTTGTGCTTCGTTTGTTCTGTTTTCCTTTTAAAGGTGCAGTAAGCGATTTCTGAGAGACACCCCTACTCAAATTAAACACACCCCTCCTCCCTTCATTGCTCCACCACAATATAAATGAACATGCTATGCAACACAGGCAACCACTAACAGCTGGTGCTCAGACATCTCACGCAAGTAAGGATGAATCAGCTGTGATTCAACAACAACAGCATATCTTCGTTTTTTGAAACAGCAAAATCAACGTTACTCATGTATCGAGCAGAAACAAAGCAACCTTTGTGTCTGTTTTCAGGTCTTCCTGCTCTCTAACATTTCCCCAGCGCTGGAAAGCGTCTCCGATATCAAGTAGCTCTAGCCTGATCGTAACCCTTCTTTCCAAATTATATTCTTTGACCTTTTCCTCAATCTCAGCTATCTCACTTACGACAAATGCCCCGCTCGCTCACTCGCTCTCCTCCCCCATCATGAGTGGATACGACCCCCCCCCCCCATTGCTGATTGGCTACAAGAGTGTTTTGGTGCTTCATGGATCAGTCCGATCCAGTTTTTTCTCTTATTTACACAGCCAGGACTATGTACAAACATTTATTTATTTTTTTAGCAAACAAAAAACAGACATCAAACAAATATCAACAAAATTGTCTCTCTGAATCACTTACTGCAACTTTAATTGGCTTTGGTTGACATTACAACTATGTGCACATAAAAGCACCATGTGTTATGAACCTGGGAAGCAGTCAGCCAATCATAAGCAACCTCATTTACAGACAGAAGTCTTAAAGATACAGCATTAACAAAACAGTCTAAACCATATTATTATTCATAGCTTAAGAGCGGCTGCGCCATTTTTACCTTGAATGTGTGAGGCTTCCAGTGTCAAGTTGTTTTAGTTAAAACAACAAAAACAGCCCATTATGCTGCTTAAAGTTGCAAACTACTATGTTATATTTTAATTCATTTAAAATCAGACACATTGGTTTGTAGCACTAGTTTTACATTTTCTGCACTGTTAGCAGCTACTGAATTAGAACTCTTGTACTTTTCACAGGAAATAGCTAATTCCCACATTGAAAAATAAGGTGAATATACGAAGAGACACTGAGAGGGTGGAAAATGATCATTAAAAAGTAAAATTATGACTGTTTTGGTGCAAGAAGCCTAACACAAGTATGTCAAAGTAAACAACGTTTTATTTTTTTATCCAGGTGTTTTTCCAAGTAGAAATGTGAACCTCACCTGAGTTTTGCCGTACACTGTTCCAGTGAGGTCTGAACTCGCAGATCCAGACAGCCCTGGTGCTAAGAAAAGGTTTGAAATACATGAATGAAAATATTATATATGACTGTTTATTCAATACATCTGCAAGCAATGTATAGTTGTTACAGTCTGTTTAGTAAGATTTATAGAGTGCTACAGTGCTTTTTTCTAAGCCAACATGAAAGTTAGCATCACTCAGGTCGCGACGACAAAAGTGCGATACAAACACAAAAAGGCTGTAAAGCCAGACTAGCAAGTAGATAGGTTTTACTGCGTGGCATGATGACGTTTAATCTGCATTTAATTGCACAAAGCCTACATCAGGGGTTTCCAAATTCCAGTCTAGGGTGGCGACAATTAACAAGTCAACTATCATGATAAAGAGTTAAATAAGATAAAAAGACATTGGCACATTACGTTTATTTTCATATTAAACATCGCAACACACATTTATCATTTAGTTTAGGGCTTTTAAATTTGAAATTAGATTAAGTGAAATTTATATGGATCCATTATACACAAGTATATTAAATAAAAGTATGGTAATTTGTGTTATTTACAGAAGTATATTATGGCATCAAACCGATGAGTAGACTAATTTCATTAACGTTTAAACAGAAATCTGGCAACCGACTAGTCTAACCCACATTGTTTGGAGAATAACATTGGGCATGATGTGGAATCATTTTGTAAATTAAATGCACTTACATTTTTAGTAGTAATTTTTATTTTTAAATTAAAAAGAAATAATTAGCATAATTGATTGTCAAAATAACCGTTATTTGCGGCCATAAAACAAACCAATATTGTGAGAGCAAGATCTACCTTTTCCCACGCTGTTGCTGACTCCTTTGGCCTGGGAGCTTCCTCCATATCCTCCTTTCCCATAATCTCCAGCATGAGCCTGGGACAACTCATCAAAAGCTTAGGAGAAAATAAAAAGATTTCAAAACAAGTGCATTTTCCAGCCAAACATGAACATTAGGACCTGTTCTGACCTCTCTGAAGTAAATTAAGAGTTTGTTTTTTTTAACAATTGTGTGTGCAACAGTGCCCCCTTTTGGCTATCCAGCAGCAGTGGCTTTAGTTTAGTAAATTTCCATCAAAAGTTAGTTGAGTGCACTGCAGAGCAGAGTGCCAGTGCTGTTTTCTCCTGCTGCATTTTTTTCTTTTTACATTGTTGCCTTGGATACTATTTGTCCTTTTACAGTATAATAAGAAAAGTACATTTTCTTCGTGGAACCCAAGAAAAGTTATGCCTTGTGTTTTTTGGAGAACTTTACACTGTTAGCTAACTGTCAAGCTTTGAAGCAACTCATTGCAAGGACAGTATAGGACCCTTAAAAGGCCCTACTGGACTGAAGCAAATATACTTTATTATACATACATTTTAACATGATTTTTATTTTATTTTTTAAAAAGCATCAAAATTTATACTTTTGAGAAATGTTTATCTGCATTTTATATATTTTGCCCCCCTAATAAAAACTGCAGCTTTGATCATACAACTAAGCATTTAAATATCTTGCCACGACATTATTTGAAGATATTGAACTGAATGTATATGCATTTTATGCAAGTAGTCTACTATATGGTTATCAGAATAAGTTTATAACGTCAAAAAGCTAGCTAGCTTACTTATAGGTCATCTAAATATCAGCAACTGCACCAAATTGCACACTTATGCTCAGTTTGGGGCCTCTGAATAAAAATGAAGGGTTTTTCCCTCCTCCAGTATGAACTCCATATTCTTCTATATAGGGCTGTCACTAACTTTACTTTTTGTGATTATCGTTAGATTATTTAAGTGATAGGTTCAAATGAAGTATTACAAGCAAGTAATCACATGGTTTTATTGAAGACTGATAAAAATTTAGAATTTGTCATTTTTTTCTGGAGCTCAAACAGTAGAGGGTTGGCGCTTGCAATGCCAAGGTCATGGGTTCGATTCCCAGGGAAAGCAAGAAAGTTTTTAAAATAAGAATTTAAAATGTGTACCTTGAAATGCAATGTAAGTCACTTTGGATAAAAGCATCTGCCAAATGCATAAATGTAAATGTACTGCATTGTATTATTACAAATGCCTGCAGAGGGCGCAAACAGCCTGATGATTGTTACACTTTACAGCATGATCAAATCCTTGTTTAATATTTGCCAAAAAACATTTAATTCAAATGTCCACTTAATCTTTTACCACTTCTTTACAATAGAAATGCTACAGCCACTGACATTTCTTGAACAAGAACATGTGGACATCAAAACAAACACTTAGAGCTAGGGTTTAAACGGATTTTTGGAAATCGTGATGCATATTTAGATACATATTGATGTATTCTCCTGTTGTAGTAGGTTTGTAATTGATTTATGTTACCAATCTGGTGAAACTGTGCACATTGCGTTAAGCAAACCGAGCTGCTGAGCTCCACGCATGTAAATAACAGTGCAACACTTTGCTATGGAACAAAGCACGTCAAAAATATGCATTTCCCAAATCTTTATTAGAAACCCAAACAAACAGCACATGCAGAGACTGAGTTAACTCTGAAACTAACAGCGCATATATTTATTTTAATTGAAACAGCCTTTATGATCTCACAATAGCGCTACTCTATGATTTTTAAATGGTTTTAATATATCATGCAGCCTTAGGGAATGGTCTAATAATGCATTTCGTAGAATCTTGTCCGTGGAACGCACTACTTTCAGTATTTTGCTGATTAATCGATGCGGGTAAATTGCAATTGAGGATATTTTTATCGAGTACTCAAATTTAATTGAGGAATCGTGACAGCCCTACTTCTATATCATACCACATAAGCCATGAAAAACGGATGTATCAAATATTATACTCAACAAAAAACACTAACTTTTAAATATTTTTACATTAAGTCATGAGGTACAATAAACTGTTCAATTACAAAAATGAGATTTTACCTATTTCATGTGCCAGGCTTTGCAGGGCTAAAATGACTTTAAAACAATAAAACACTTACTTGGGCCATATGTGTGCTGGCTGTATCCAGCCTGGTGCTGGTACTGGCTGGCTGGGCCCATATTGTGTTGCTTAGTGGATGCTTGGGGCATGAAGACAGTGGGGGCGTACTGGAAGGCACTGGGCACTCCCGGCATCCCGGGGTAGTAGGGCAGGCTGGTGTAGCCGTAACCTGGAGGCAGAGGGGGGTTGAGGAAGGCCTGGGTCTGACCCTGCTGGGGTTGACCTTGGTTCTGCGGTCCTTGATTTTGATTTTGAACAGCACTCTGTTGAGACTGTGAGGGTGGCACAGATGAGAGACTGTTGGCAGGGGCTGGGGAGTTTGAGTCGCTGCGGCCAAATTTGGTGGGTTCACCTGTACAAGCAAGACAGAAAAGTGTTTTAGACTGACCAATATTGGAATGCAACAACTCGTAGTCCTATCTTCACTAGCATAAAACAATAACGACGATGTCTGCTTACCCGAGTAGGGATTGTTTGCTAATCCTCCATCTCTGCCAGCTAGCGCTGTACCAGGGAAAGTCATGCCATAATAATCCTGCATCGAGAAGAAACCGAAAAACAAACTTTAATTCATCCCTGAGAAATAAAAACCTTAAAAGGACAGGTCATCTAAAAATAAAAATTCCCATAATTTAGTCAATTTATCATATTATTTAAAGGGGTCATGATTAGGCTTGCTGCGGTCTACTTGGCACTGTCGTTTTGCTTTTTTATAGACAAAAACCATTTAGTTCAGTTGGACAACATGTGCTACAATTATAAACTGATCCTGAGTGTCATTGATAAATATCTCATCTTGAAAAATGTCCTGCCTCTCCCTGTACACAAAGTACAAGTGATCGCAAATTTGAGTTAAAGCCAAAAGCAAGTGCGCATTCAAAAGGAATTTCAACACCCCGCATATAGATAGCGGCTCCCTGATGCCTGCAAATTATAGGCCTAAACAGAGTATGGGCGATTTCTAATACAAAATTGAAAGTGAAACGAGAGCACTCATTTAAAATAATTTATTAATTAACCTTACTTTTACACTACAACTATTACAAATAATAATCATAATAAAATAAGTACAAGTATTTGTCATATTGATGTTTAATAAATTTTTAGCCAAACTGTGCAGCTCAACAAACCTGGAGCATTAAAAGAAAACATTGCCCAAATAGTGAAGCCCTACTTAGTTTATTTTGGGGCAAACTTCTTTTAATAGAAGAAAACGGAGCATTGAGTCAAGTGCTGTGACAGAAACAGTGGACTATGAAATTGTTACCATAGGTAGACGGGACTGCATCATCTGTAGATCTTCATATCCATAGATCGGCTTTAGGGATGAGAAAGTACAGAAAGATCAGACACGGATCAAAGCCATCAATGTGATGCAGCCAAGAACACTTTAACAAAGATAAGCATAACAAAAGTGGATATATATTTTTGCTTCCATCTGATAGCAGATCAGCTATACACTAACCGGATAAGCAGGAAGGAGGCCACCAGGACCCATGATATACTGACTGGCCAGCAGCGGCGGTATTCCTTGAGCCAGGTTAGGAGGCGCCTTGCCTGATAATATTGAAAAAAATTGGGGAAAACAAGATTTTCAGTAAAAACATACATTTTTAATATTACACCAACCACACACACGATTTACAAAATGACGTGAAATGGTGATAAATTAGTTTTTACATTTACTTTTTTAAACAAAAAAAGGAGTTGTCAACAGCAATCAACCATAAAAATTCTGCTGCAACACACTGATCATATGCAGTGAATGTTTTTGTGTGACTGACCAGAGGTGTTGGAGGGTGTGACGGTGTTCTGCAGCGGAGCAGAACGGACAGCAGAGGGAGCGGGTGGGCCGTTAGCCATGAGGTTCTGGGTTCCTGCGCTCAGGCCATTCATGTTGACCGACGCGCTGGACACAGAACCAGAGTATGTGGTCAGGTTCACATTCACGTCAGCGCCCATCTGGTTCTGAAAGAAACATTTCAATTAATTTAACATTGATCCACAACACATCCACAATATAAATCCCCTCAAATATCACAAAAGAAACACATTGCTGCAATCAGGACAAACAAGGGAGAGAAGCTCAGGTAAAGAGGGGAATAAAGTGAGGAAACTAAAAAGTGGAAATGGGAGGAGTCTCAAAAGAAACTTACGCTCAGAGAAGAGCTGGTGGGCGCAGAAGATCCGAGAGAGTTAACGCTGCTCACGTGACTGAGAGAACAAGCAAACACGAGACCATAAGGAGACTGATTTCCTCATGAATATTTAATAAAGCTGAAATTCTCATGATGCGATAATACCTGCTAAGTGATGAAAGAGCTGTGCTGAGGGCAGGCGGTGCGGTTGAAGAGGAGGAAGATGACAAGCCGTTATCAGTGTGCAGGGCTGTGGATATGGGCTGAGGGGTGCTGGACGGAGCAGCTGCAGATATATATCAGGACAAAAATGTCAATTGTGGCTAATGCTACAAATTCACATGGCAAAGAACAAACAGGCAAAAATGGAAAATCTTCTAATACAGAACTCAGTTACCTTCCTGTGCACTAGACGTCCTCATTTCACTGAATCCATTCTGTGGGGAAACCGATAAACAGATTCAGCTATAAGCTAAACTAACATTTCACTGTTCGTATGCAGTTATACAAAGATATTAAGCATTAATAAATTACAAATAAAAAGTCATACAGGTTTGTAAAAAAAATCTGGGTGAACAATTTCTTTAAGTGCATTTAATTTTTCTTTGTTTGGGTGAATTTGTGGATAGCAGAATTTGGTTTGTTTAATTTGTATGATGCAATTTTCTAAACTTAAATTCCAATCTGCATAGAAACTGGGACTCAACAGGTTTGACCAATGAAACACACACACACAAAAAAGATAAGATATCTATAAAAGATTATAAGAACCCTGCATATAATCAATCTAGCTCTGGTTTCTAGATAGTTCAGTGCAAGCCATCTAATTAAAAGAACGGTCACAGTTCATAAACCAGTGAATGTGCCTTAAAAGTGAAAAGATGAAAAGCGTTTGTCATACACTGAGAGGGGTGGTGGCGGATGACTCCACTCTGTTGGCTGAGGAGGGAGCCAAAACAGAAGGAGCAGTAGTGCTCGGTAAACCCAGAGAGGCAGATGGGTAACTGGACTCCATTACTGCTGGAGGCAAGCCACCTAGAGACTCACTAAAAGGAAAAAGAGAGAAAAAAGATACCTTGATTAGAACTGTCACTTGTTTGTGGAATGTTCTGGGTTTAAATCACTGATCCTATATATAGAGAACTGGTTCGCTCATGACATCATACAAAGTGAACCCACCGCGCCACCATATTGGTATTCCCTAGAAAACTCACGCATTCTACTGAATTAATTGAAAATTATAAGATTTTACTGAGAATACATTGACTAACGAGACCGTTTTTATATCTGAAATCTCCCTGTACATTCGCAAACGTCCTAAGCATGTAAATGGTTATTTGTTCAAAGTCAGGAAGTTCTCCTGCTTATTAAAACGTTTCGTTCATATTCATTACAGTAGTGAACATCAGTGAGCATTCTGAAATGGGAATATAGATTTATGTCTTGTAACCTGAAATCGCCTTGTACTGATGCACATTTCAAAGTAAAATAACTGGCTGTAGAAGTGTTTTTCAGAGAAACGAGCATTTGTGAACTTGGCAGGTTTCCTCAATATATGCAAACATTATGGTATTTTTTAAAGCTTTAGTAGACCGAAAAAGTTACACACAGCACCTTTAATGTAGATATATCGTAAAACTAATCCTGTGATACTGAGATGCTGCAAATCGGGTGATTTTAGGTCAATGTCTTGGCTATGAGTCAATGATGACCTGTCAGTAGGGAATAGTAAGATGGCCGCTCGAACACTTCCGGTGGCTTGACTTTAATTGACTTTGTGGCCATGTTGATTTCCAGAGTCAAACATTTGCTAAATATGGAAGAATCACTTACAGATAGTGTAAGGTTCTAGTTCACCCAAAAAGGAAAATTCTGTCATTTACTCACCCTTATGTCATTCCAAACCTATGACTTTTGCTCATCTTTAAAACACATGAAGATATTTTTCACATGAAGATATTTTTAATGAAACCTGGGAGATGTCACTCCACTGGAAGTCCATTCCACCAAAACCTTACGTACGTTTACTGTAATGCCCTCCATAGTCACAGTGTGTATCAGTGCAATGCCAGTCACAAAAAGTTACATTTTGACTGTTCTCTCTGCAGATGTTCTTTACTTTTTTTGTATAAGCTGTTTTTTTTTTTGTCTGAAGGATTATATTGCTCATTGCACATAACAGGAGGATGATGGATAGAAGTCTATTATTTTATGTTAGAGATTCAGAATATGGTGAAGTTTGTATTAATTTACTACAAGTATGCTGCTAGTTCAGGCACACATTTATTTTTCTGTTGGTTCTTTGCAATGTTGGGACATATGCTGGGAAATGTAAACTTACAGTTGACTTGCCAAATCACTTCCATTTGTTTTATTAATAAAATATATTGGAAGTAAATTATTTACGGGTCATTATAAATCATTTGCTTTAAAAGTACCAAGTAGTCACACACAAAAAAAAAGATGCATCGATGATCGTTTTAGCATCACAGCCCTCTGAATCATAATGGAATCGTGAGGTGGCTAGAGATTCCCAGACTCTGCTTGATTCATGTGGATTTATAAACATTTTGTACAGTCTTGAAGAGTACTAGTCAAAAGGGACAGAAATCTCTCAGGTTTCATTAAAATATTTGAAAAAAAGTTTGCTTCAAAGATGAACTAAAGTCTTCCGTGTTTGGGGCTTCGTCTACACTAACCCAGATATATTTGAAAACGCATCCTTTTCTCTACGTTTTGACCTACCATCCACACTGAGACACTGTTTTTGTCCTACAAAAACGGAGGTATTTGGAGACGCTATCCCAAGTGGATATATTTGAAAAAGCCATTTACTCATTGTAGTGTCGAATGTGGAAACTAGGGCTGCACCGATATGAAATTTGGTCGATAAAGCAAGCCGACAATTCTTTATATTTGAAAACCAATAGCCAGTGTTGGGGAAAGTTACTTTAAAAGTAACTTTGTTGTGGATGTGCTTTATGTGTCTTGTATTACCTCCAACTTATTGCCCCGTCCATTTAAAATTCCTCAATTTAGGCGGAAAGTAAATTAATGCCTGGTGGAAAAAAACGCATGTCAAAGCTTCTTACAATTTACACATACGCAGTACAGGAATGTTTTCAGACATTTCAGTGTGGATGAGCAACTTTTGGAAAATGCTTAAAGTAGCGTGGCGAAGATTTTTTTTAAACGTGAACACTTTTCAAATGCATCCGGTTTAGTGTAGTTGCAGCCTGGAACAAAATGAGGGTGAGTAGATGAGAGTTTTCATTTTTGGGTGAAATATCCCTTTAAGATGAAAATATCCCTTGTAAACATGCTAATTAGGAAGTGTCACACAGGTGGTCAGACAGACCTGACGGTGGTGGGCTTGGAGTACAAGCTGCACTGGGTCTGAGGTGCAGCCGCAGGTTCCTGATAGTTACTTTCAGATTGGTCGAGATTCTCCACAGTGGATTCAGATCCAAAATCGAGCGCGCCGAACTGCACGTTCAGCCCGGACACGTCAGCAGAGCCTGGCATCTCTACTGCCGAAGAAGGGATCTGGCAACACAACATGAAAAGCCATTAAACTATTTGAATGAGGTAAATTCTTTAAAAAACTTTAATGGCTGTCAAATTGAATCGCTAATGTTAACATTAATGTTACAAGGCACACACACAATACTACGGGTGCTACGAGTTTACTTTTGTTACCTTAGATGGAGGGGGCGCTCTCCGTCTTTGTGGTCTGAAGTTTCGGGGTTGTGGCGGCTCTGCAGTGATAACGACAGGCTCACAGAAGGGTTTCAGTGTTGGAGAAGGCTCATCATATGGGGGAAGTGGGACGGGGTCTCGGGCCTGAGCCGGCAGGTCCGACTGGAGTGCTGCATTTTGATGCTGGGTCAGATGACTGAGGATGGGAGATGGGTCGGGTTGGGCCTTGAGGTCCACTTAAGACAAAAGATGTGGTCAGTCTTTGTTTTACTACAAAACTATATCGACTGCAATGGTCAATGGCATTCAGTTGCATGTGTACATGTAATCAGCCATTACATAGTATAAACAGTATGCGTAATACTCACGGTGAGCTACTGTAACAGGGGTCTCCTTGGGTTCATTCAATGTCATGGGTGTGGATTCAATAGGCATCGGAGCAGTGGATTCAACAGCTGCAGTGCCATTGCTCAGGGCCCCTGAAATCTGATTGGACAGAGGAGCGATTCGAGGTGTGCTGATTGGCTCAGTTTTCTGCACATCACTGTAGGGAAGCCTGGATCCCGGCATGCTCTAGAAGGAAAAAGAAAGCGTTGTCATTATTCCAAAATTTCAGTAGTCAAAACCAATTTCAGTAAAATTTCAGTTGTCAATACCAATTTTGACACCAAAGCAAAAACTATGCCAACCGATATGCATTGTTTTACTAAGTTTTAAGTTTCGTCTTTGTACCAAAGCACTGGTCCTTTTAGACATTTCTTATTACAAAAATTGTAAAGAAAATGCTATGTAATAGTGGACACTATTGGCACCATATCAGTTATGAGGAATTTTTTTGCCCGAGCCCACACTTTTGAATTGTAGTGGATCTTGTGTGAATAATTACTAACATAGCCAGAATAATCTTATAAATCTGTGGTAAAGGTGCAGAGTCAAGTGCTGTATGTGTGCCTGTGTTCTCACCGATGCAGCATGTGCATAAGTGCCAGCAGCAGCAGAAGCGTAGCTGTGTGTGTGCGCTCGGGTGGAGTACTGCTGGGAGTTGGTGAACACCAGGCTCTGAGTGAGCGTATCAAGGGATGATGGCTCCAATCCGACCAGCTCAGAGTCGCCATCAGCCACCTTAGGCAACAGAGAGCTGAGATCCATCCTGATGAGCAGAGACAAACAATCAGACAACTACAAAAAAAGGCCATTACTCTGTGATGCGTTTTTCTTCGGTTCTGATGCTTCCACAACACAGGAAAAGAGGATATTCTAGGGGACTCCACTTATATACACCTGCTCATCTGTCACGCTTGCTTAGTTGTAAGGATGTGTGCTTCGTTTTATTTTAATTGCAAAACATAAGTCGTAAATTCACGAGACAGGGAGGGGAATCATACCTGAATGCTTGCCAAATATTTTAGAGAACACGGGTAGAGAGATATAGGTCTAAACTTGCTGCTCTTAACTGCTTGTTGAACATTTAATACAGAGATGATTAAGCACTAGACAAACCACTCTTTATCATGTAGTGATTTAGTGGTCAAGGAAAAACAAATAGTCAGCATCTTTGGTCAGAAACTCTTCAAATGAAATTTATATAAAATGATACCGAGCCAACAAGAGTACAAACAAATTGTAGATAATGAAAAATGTGACTGACAGAGTAAGAAGTAATTCCATTGTAATCCTAGGTGTGCTACTTAAAAATTAATAAAAGTACTATATATTAGATATTAGGATCAACCCCTTGAGATGAATCATCTCGTTTTCGAGGGGGTCCATCGATAACAATATACTACTTCAAAATGTTTACAAATCACTTTTCAAACTGACAAATAAAGATGCATTGTTAAATAATTCAGATGTGCAGTTAAATGTAATAAGCTGCTTATTAAATGTAATTTTTTAATATGCTCTTTAAAACTTACATATAGCTTTTCTTTATCAATTTGCATTTTCTTTATAACGCCACTCACTTAATAAGCTGCTCCCATGTTTGACCTGGCCAATGACTTTTTTTAAGGAATAGTTCCCCCAAAAATGAAAATTCTGTAATTAATGACTCACCCTAATGTCATTCCAAACCCGTAAGACGTTTGGAATGACATTAGGGTGAGTCATTAAGTTCACATCTTCGGAACACAAATGAAGATATTTTGATGAAATTCGAGAGCTTCAGAATACTTTCTGAAGTATACTATAGCTTTAGTACACTTTATAATTTTTTTTTTGTTCAAAATTAAAAATTAAATGAGTCAATACACCAATCCTTCTTCCAAAACATGTTTTTGTCTTGCCCTGATTGACTATATTGACTATTATAAGTGTTTATATTTTAGACCTAGCGGGACGGTTTTAGCAAGAAATTGTGAAAGAGAAAAATTGTTCATTATGGGTTGTTAGAGCTGTGCTGGAATAAATTTTTAAGGAAGTAACATCTATTAATGGGTATAGCTATATACAGTAACGTATTCAGCTAAAGATATTTTCCATCTAAACTGGTTTTTATCTCTTAAGCCTAGTAGTGAATGTTTTGTGAGTACCGGTAGTAGGATAATCTCTCACAGCTAGAGGGCCAAAAGTTAGTGTTCCTTTAGACAAATTAAATGAGCATTTGTCAATCTGAAGAGGGATTTTAAGCTAAAAAAATTCAAATTTGAATATGAATAATTGAATTTATTTGAACTAAGTCATTTTTATTTTTTTATTTTTAAGTGGCACTCCTAGGCCTCCACACATCTGAGCTCTGTGCTGGAAAGTGCTGAAGCACAGGAAGCACTCACCCCTGTCCAGGCTGCATGGGGTTCTTGGAGCCAAGAGCATAGGAAGCAGTGAACACTTTGGTCTCAGATAGCTGATAAATGGAGAAGCGAGCGTTACACATTGACATCACGATCAACTTTTCCAGTTTCATTTTAACATGAGATCACTCACATCTTCATTCCAGTCTTCGGCTGCCCAATCTTCCAGACTGTCCTTCCAGGCTCCTGACAGGAGAGCAGAGTTTAGAGAAGGTTTTTTTAGGGCCCAAGCCCTGAAAGGGCGAAGGCCCTATTGTTTCCGTAAGGATTATTTTTTTTTTTTTTCTTCATTATTTTTTTTTTTGCCTTTTTGCCACTTTTGGGGCCCTTAACCTGCTCAAAAACTCTTGAAATTTTGCACACACGTCAGAACCTGCGGCCATCAGGGCCGGGCTGAAGCTGGTACTGGGGCGTGGCAGGGGGGCTCGACAGCGCCCCCTGGAATGGGGTCCGAAAACTTGGTCCATAAATCAAACACGCTTGCATGTAATAATATGAAACTCAGTACACATATATATCTCATCGGGCCGAACAACTTTCGTGCTCTAAGTTTTACAAAAGCCCAACAGGAAGTCGGTTATTATACGTTGTTTGGAAAACGCATACAATGGAATGTGAAATACTCCTCCTAGGGATTTCATCCGATCGCCACCAAACTCTGTGAGAATAAAGTCAAGACATTGAGGATGAATTCTTGCGAACGGATTTTTGATATCTCGAACGGTTTGGCCGTGGCGAGGAAACAAATTTATGGCGAATAATGGGACACAGGAAGTGTGTTATAACTTCTGCATACATTAACTGATCTTGATGAAACTTCAGCAGTGTGTTCGTTGTAAGAGGCCGATCACATGGATGTGACTATTGTGAGTCAAAGTTATAGCGCCACCAACTGGCAGCAGGAAGTGTGTCACTTTCAAAATGCTTTGAAGTCACCCTCTTAATTTTACCCGATTTGCTTCAAACTTTATGTGTATAATGTAAACACAGGGCAGATGTAGACCTGTGAAAGGATTATTGATATCTTAGATACTGTTGCCGTGGCAACGCATCAAGTTTTAATATTCTTTTCGGATGCGTTTGAGACTCTTAACATGCTTGAAATTGGATGAAACTCGACAGACACATAACACTTATTAGCCAGTAGACATGTGAAAAGTTTCAGAAACGGGCGTGGCAGGGGGGCTCAACAGCGCCCTCTTGAACAGGGTCTGAAAACTTGGTCCATATATCAAACACGCTTGCATGAAATAATATGAAACTCGGTACACATATAGATTTCGTCGGGCCGAACAACTTTCCCTCTGACAAGTTTCACGCCAGCCCAACAGGAAGTCAGCTATTATGGGTTGTTTGTAAAACGCTTGCTGTGGAATGTGATGTACTCCTCCTAGAGAATTCATTCAATCACCTCCAAACTCAGTCAGCATGAAGTAAAGACATTGAGGATGCTAAATTGCGGACGGATTTTTGATATCTTGAACGGTTTGGCCGTGGTGAGGAAACGAATTTATGGCGAGAAAAGAGAGACACGAAGTGTTATAACTTCTGCATACATCAACTGATCTTGATGAAACTTCAGCAGTGTGTTCGTGGTAAGAGGCCGATCAGATGGATGTGACTATTGTGAGTCAAAGTTATAGCGCCACCAACTGGCAGCAGGAAGTGTGTCACTTTCAACATGCTTTTGACAAAAGTGGGGGGTTAGTTTTAAATACAGTAAAAAAAAAATGTTTTTATATTGTTCTCATCAAGCCGGACAACTTTCTAATTTACATTCATTAGCTCAGAGCAAAAGGAAGTCAGATATTTTGGTCTGAATGTGGATTTTTTTGCAAAATCAGCCTATGAATTTTTAGCCACTCCTCTTAAACTATTTATTTTATTCCCACCAAACTTTTTCAACATGATGAAAATACATTAAATATGCTAAATTGTGAACGGATAATAAATATCTCAAACGGTTTTGCTATGGCGAGGGATTAAAGTAATGTCCAAAAAGGAAAAACTAAAAGCCTCAAATTTTCTAAAAATGTAATTATATACCATTTATTTCTATATAAAAGTATACAAACATCACAACTAAACATTTTATTCTTTTTTTTTCAATTTAAGAATGAATTTTAAGTTTAAAAACTGCCAGAATGGTTGTTTAGTCTAAACAATACATAAATAAAGTCAAACATAGTGCTATACTGCCCTCTTGTGTTCAAAATCAGGTAGGCCTATTATATCTATATATAAATATACTAGGTATGTGACGGTGAGAATATTTTACCACCGGTTAACTGACGTGTGACACCGCTGGGGGCTTTTTAATCGCTAACTTAAAAACGAAAGTAAAATATGTTCGTCCGCACTGACATTTATATTGGTTGAGCGAGCGTTTCAAATGAATTCCTATGGAAGTAGGAATTAACTGAAAAACGTTCACTCTGTTCTGCTCATTCCTCGCCGTGGACGTGCACCGTTATGAATGCCCGTGCAGCCATGAGCATTTTAGTTTCATTTTAAAATTAGCGCCTTTCGGGGGGTGGATTGCTTGAAATTATTTTACAAAAGCACAATTTTGTGTTTTATTGCAACTGTACACAAATATAAGTTAACGCTTTGCAGTTTGAATGTCGTCCTGTATAATGATGGAGTATGTTTTTATGTGTCTACTGTTCAATCGCGCCCACGCCACACACACACACACACACACACACACGGTTTACTATCTTTGTGGGTACTCTCCATGGACTTAATGGTTTTTATACTGAACAAACTGTATATTTTATCTCCTCACACTAACCCTACCCCTAAACCTACCTATCCCATAAAACTTTCTGCATTTTTACATTTCCAAAAAAACTCATTCTGTATGATTTATAATCTTGTTTACCCATGGGGACCTCTATTTAGGTCCCCACTGTGACACGAGTCCCCATGAGTCTGTGTGCATTCAGGTTAAAGTCCCCACCGGGATAGAAAAACATGAACACACACACACACACACACACACACACACACACACACACTCCAGCATTACAATCTTGACATCGCAGCCTGTTCATTATAGCCTTAATAAAATATAATAATAAAATAGTTAACCTAACATATAAAAATTACACTGCTCTAAATAGTCAGTAGTACAATTCGTACATTCACAGTAAGCACCGCTCGCTCCACTGTGATGTTTCCAAGCAAATTTTTGCGCATGTGAAGAGGATGATTTTTTCCATCAATATTGGAACACGAGTGAAGAACAAAGCCTATAATAAAGAATAGTTTAGCATCCAAATACATCGCAAATGTTGAAACATTTTGATTCTGATGAGAGGGTTACGTGAGCCCAACACTGCTTACTTTCATTTTTACTTTTACATTAAATTTAAAGGATTTGTTGTGGAATATTTTGAGTGTATCATAAAATCTGAATAAAAAAAAAAATAATAATAATAAAAAAAAATGAATGAATGAATGAATAAATAAATAAATATATATATGTATGTGTATATATATATATATATATATATATATATATATATATATATATATATATATATATATATATATATATATATATATATATATATATATATATATATATATATATATATATATATATATATATATATATAGCTGCGAGCAGCGATAAAGGGCCAAAGCCGGCGGCACCGCCACCCTAAAGGCACCGGGGTTGCGGTGCCACCGGCTTGGGCCCGTAATCGCTGCTCGCAGCTATATTTTTTGTTTTGTTTTTTTTACAGAGGGTTATATTATATAAAACTCAGAAACCCTGTTTTATTGCTTGTTCATTTACACAAATTTAGCTTTTTGGTTTGATGACTTGCGCTACATAAATCTGTTATGAGATCAGCATTCTGATTTTCAATCAATACAGAGCATGTGGTATGAAATCAATACCACTAAAAACAGTCTCAACTGACGTCAACGCTATTCTGAAAATGGCTTCAGATATGATTAAGTGAAAAGCTTTAGAGAACCAATATCCGCTCTATTAAAGATAGTGTCCAGAATCCAGAACAATAAATTGCACTCACCTGCTCCTTCAGTAGTCTCACTTCCAGGATCCCCTGCCTCAGCAGAGCCGGTGCAGTCAGCAGGGTTAAACGTCCTACTAGTCAAAGACAAGCAAACGAAGGAGGGAGAGTGAGAATGACCAAGAATGGGCACAGGTGTTGTGCGCAAATTTTTTTCTGGTTTTAAAAAACAAGTGTGAACACTCACCCCATTCCCTGAGAGAACCTGCTCATTCCAGCTCCTCTGCCTCTTCCTCGGCCTCCTACACCTGACAAGACACATCAGTATGAATACTAATTAGAACGAGTGAAAATATAGTAAATGTCATAAAACAAAAAAATTCAATACAAAATTGCCAATGTTGTCATTTACTTGCCCTTATGTCTTTCCAAGCAAGTGGTTCTTGTGTACATTTATAAATAGTTTTTTTTCCTCCTGTACCTCAAAGACATCTACATTCAAACATTCAGATATGATTGGCTAACCACCCTGCAAATAAAATGAGGTCATTTAAGAGACATGACAGCCCCTTCTAATGACTCTTTCCAGTCTTTTTTTTGCTCCCTCCCTTATCTTCCCCTCTCGAGTTGCAGCTGCTTTAAACAACGCTACGTCACATGAAGTGCCCTACAAACGTTGCTCAGAGTGACACAAATAGCAACACAGGAACAGGCCCCATCCTGCCCAGTCTAAGATACCAGAATGCATACCGTAGACACGTTCTGTCCAAATATCATACACATAATAATAAATGTTACACTGTAGACAATTACATATAATAGATCAAAATTCGGGTCGCTAATTCGAAAGCAAAATGTGCATGGCCGCTCAGGCATTCATAATGGTGCTGATTAACATCTTGCATATTCTTCAAGGGGTATGCAAACTTATGAGCAGAACTGTACTGTCTTACTGACCCCAAACTTTTAAAGAGTAGTGTACTTCTAGTTTTCAAATTATATTTGAGTGATACTTTTTATGCAGCTAATCAACTTAAAAACCACTTCAGGGGGTAGCACTGTGTTAGTGAGCAGTAATGCCTTGGAGTGAGAATAATGCTCTGACCTCTCCCTCTTCCTCTTCGCCCACGGTCTCCTCTCTCTCCTGGAGCTGAATCAAACCCGTTCTCTTCCAACCGCCCTTAAAACAACGACAGAGAACAAGAAATGCTCATACAACTGATATCTAAATCACCAAAACAACATTATGCAAGCCATTAGAAACTCTGCCTCAGGCAAAAACACAAATCTATACATGGATGTCAGGATATGTACACACTAATCGCACAGAAACACACCTTCCTGGTTGCGGCTGGCCCCTCGGCCACGTCTGTTTGGACCTGCGCGGCCTCTGCTTTCCCTTTCTCCTCTCTTCTCTCTGCTCTCTGGTGCAGTCCCTTCTTTTCCAACACTTTTCTTCTTGCCAACTGTCTCCCATGAGTCCTGTGCAATCAAGTTAGCACAGCGTGAGAATATTTCAAAACATAATCAGTACATGGATTTATTAACCTCATATCTGTTTATTAAAGATCTGTTGCAGCTTAAATCACTAGTATGGCAGGCTAGTAAAGTTGGAAAAAAATCCATTACATTATTTTAATTCAGTCTAGTTTTTCTGGTATGATTAATACTCTTACGAAATACAGTGAATCAGAAACGAGTAAAACAGGATGAAGTGTGCACCTTGACAGTGACCTCCTCCAGGAGGAAGTTGATAGCCCTGTTGATGTCTCCATTGCAGTCGTGAAGGGCCACCATACACTCATCCTGATTTTTGCCTGTAACCTCCATGAGCTAGGACACAAACAAAACCAAATGCAATCAAATTCTTGAAGATAAAACAAAATACACAAACTATAAAGGGAACCAAGGATGGGAATCAGGTAAATCAAGCATAAGGATTTTTTTATTATTATTCAAGTAGCCTACCATTCATTACAATAAAACTCTGAATGTGCATCTCTGAGCCAGGAATTATACCGATATAATGGGTATCGGTAAAGATAAATTATTTTTACAAATTTTAATTTGACTCATTAAAAGGAACTGCCTCAAAGAGAGTTATTTTTTATTGCAAATTGGATTACACTGATCAAAGTTGAAGTTCGCAATCAGCACGGGCATTGCAACAGAAAAGGAAAAAGTTTTTAATTTATCTTTGAATTATTTTTGCAAAGCCCAGTCTCTTGTGACATTCTATTCAAAATGTAGAGCCCTGTGAAATCGGTTTTATATTTCCCAAAAGCTGTGTTCTCCATTAACATTTTTCTGGATTCAGTTTTAATGGTTTAATTACATTTTAATAATCAAAAACAAGATTTTGGTTATATCGCCCACTGCCAAAATTAAATTAAAGAAACTTTGAATAATGGTTTATTCAACCACTGAATTTAAAAAAAAAAGAATTAACAATAATGAAGTTTTATTTTTTCAGAAATTGTGTTTTTTTTTTTTTTCTCTGTATTCTATGTTTTATGATTAGGGTTGGGTATTGGTTGGGTTTTATCCGATACCAGTACCTAATCGGTATTTTTCAAACGGTTCCGGTGCTTAAACGGTTCTTGAAACGGTACTTAAGAAAACTAAACTGCACACACTTTATCAAAAAAAAAAAAATACCTCTGTGTGTGTGTGTGTGTGTGTGTGTGTCAGGTGTGTGTTTTTGCCTGCCTTACAAGAAAAAGAATCTCTGTAACACTTTACAATAAGGTTTCATTAACATGAACTAAGGATTAACAATACTTTTACCACATTTATTAATCTTATTAATATTAATTTCAACATTTACTTGTACATTATTATCAAATGTTGTATGTTAACATTAGTTAATGCACTGATAACTAATATGAACAATCAATGAACAGCAGATTTTTTTATTAACTAACATTAACAAAGATTAATAAATATTGTAACAAACGTATTGCTCATTGTTAGTTCATGTTAGTCAAAACAATAACTAATGTTAACTAATGAGACCTTATTGTAAAGTGTACCCCAAATCTCTTAGGACTCTTAGGATCTGCTATAATTTTTAATTACAAAATAAAGACAGAACCAGCATATTTGTAGTGCACTGTGTGTGTGATTTTCTGAAAAAGATTTTCTGATTAAATGAAAAATTGTGCCCTTTAAAAGGCTACTGATGTAGCACAAAACACTTGAGTTAAGATCAAAATTTTGTCTTCTCATATTAAGACTTTTACAGAACAGAGAAATATCTGACACTGAGCAGAAATATTTAACACACACAGTATAGCCTCATATAAATATACTTGATATTGATATACTTCATACTTGATATGCAAGATTTGCAGTTGGCATTAAAATGCTAGACTTACCCGAAGAGGAACACTGGCAGCTGAACTTGAACTTTAGTCAAGCGTGTCAGAGGTTTTGGGTTCTAATCCGCATTTGTAGTTTTTTATTTATTTTTTTATTTTTTTAAACCAATTATGCTCATCAGTGGTTGTATATCAAGCAGGGACACTCTGTGTCCATTATATTTTGAGATTTTACCAGAACGAATAGATATGAGGCGCCATCTAGGGCTTAAATCAAACTTCATTCACGCACATATGAAACCCTTGCATACACGTATACTAGGTAGTCACACATACATGTATACTGCTGAATGCTCAAACTAATACATATGAAATGCACAACTTCTAAAGTCGCTCACGCACACACACTCTATAAACTCACGCACTAGACGCGCGGAACTCTCCGCGCACATACTCATCTGAGACGCGAGCACACACACTCACACAAACTCTCCGCGCACATACTCATCTGAGACGCGAGCACACACACACAAACTCTCCGCGCACATAATCATATAAACGCCGCCTCATAAATAGATCGATCTCCGCAACGTATTGAAGCGCACGTCCGAGTGAAGAAAAGTGCGGTGTGCGCGAGCCACGAGAAAACACTGTATCCGCGCCACTGATCGCAGCGGCAACGAGCACTTTGATCACTTGATTTAAAAAAACACATTTCAGCGCTAGATCGTCTCTTATTTAACAAACGAACTAAATGAATGCTTTGCTGGTTAACTGGAGATGTTTTATTATTGGATCATTCGTACCGCGAGATGTTTTATAGGGGGCGGTAAAAAAACGTCAGGCACCGAAATCAGGCACCGAAAGTTTCGTTCTTATTCGGTCTGGTTACTACCGTTTACGTCGGAACCGGTTCCCTATTGGAACCGGGTTTCGGTACCCAACCCTATTTATGATTTAATCAAATTTATTATAAAAAATAGTGGTTATCAAATGAACACTTAAAACTTAATTTAATTCATATTTTAAGATAAAAACTAATTAAATTTGAAAAATTCCTTTCATTTTGGCAAACAAAGTGCTACACAAGAGGTTTACTAAAATTAGAAATGAGACATGAGAAATATATCTATAGAAAGCTTGGAAAGTCTACTAAACCAATTCAAATCAAAAACAAATACTCTGCTTATGTAAACCGTATAAAAGGTGCATTTCTCTCTCATCGTCAACATCTTAGCAGCTGACACTGACTCTGGGGGCTTTTACACAGGGCAAGTGTTTCGGTCCGAGAGCGAATGTCCAAGTCCCGGCGCCCCCCGTTGCGCTGCGTTGGTCTTCACACTCAACTTGACTATCGAAATCTGGTGCATTTGCGTTCATCTTGCATCATCAAAAATGTGCACTACAAACTTTTTTTTTTATTATTAATTTGGTGCTATTATGTGCAGCTGAGTAAATTACACTTGGGTTTACTGTATGTGTTGCATGAAGGCAGCTTTCTGCTGCTTGCAAACAGACGCTTTTGAGGGGACAGTTGCCATTAATTTGCCTCTCTGATTGCACTCACTATGCGCAAATACACTGTAGGCTAATTCTTGATCGTACCCAAGGTAAATCCTCAACACCATCATCCCTAACATCTGTTTTATTGAACTAAATGCATCGTAATCGGCTAAAACGCACGCACAGGTTACTTTACTTCCTGAACAAGTGCGCACTCGAGTCCGTGTTGCTTTCACATTCACACGAATCGCGCAACAGTTACGCATTGCAGTTATTAGCGGAATTATCAACTTTACATGGGTTGTGCCTTGGCACGGCACAGCACAGAACGGATGGATCCAATGTTTAGAGGAGAAGGTGCGGCTGTCGGTCACCGCGCCGGTGTGGATACTGCCATTCGGAATCACAGATTCTACTTTTTGGAAGTATGAACAACAAAAGAATTTTCACCGGAAAATGTCGTCTGAACAAGTAACATCCACTTTTGTTCTGACCAACTAAGGGAAAAAAAGCATTGCAGTAAATCGCGCTGATTAAATCTAACGTTCGCTTATCACGTCAAACCGTGCAAATTATACTTTGTTCTCAAATTGTTAATGTTAACAACATCATCATTGAGTGACTACATTTAAAGGAGAACTCTTGTCAATTTTATCATTGAGCTCATTTTTTTGTACATTTGGAGTGCTGTCAATACAGAGAACAACGACAAAAATCAGTGTTGCCTACACCGAGTTATTCTATTTTTAAAATTTGCACCCTGTTGACTTCAATGGGGCAAGTACTAAACCTGCTTTTAGCCTCTTAACATCCTTGATGTGTCATTACAAGTGCACAGAAAATGTGAGTGATTCCTTCAGAGTGAACACGAGTGAATCTGACTGCAGTAGATGTGAAAGATATGTATAAAAATGATGTTATTTAAGCCAGCGCAAATACCTGTGTTTACATCCTGTTTTCGGTTGAAGTCCAAAGTAATCGATTGCCGAGTTCACGCGCGTGATCATAAGTAACTAAACCTGTGCGCATGAACTCGGCAATCGACTACTTTGGACTTCAACCGAAAACAGGATGTAAACAGGTATTTGCGCTGGCTTAAATAACAATTTTTATACATATCTTTCACATCTACTGCAGTCAGATTCACTCGTGTTCACTCAGAAGGAATCACTCACATTTTCTGTGCACTTGTAATGACACATCAAGGATGTTAAGAGGCTAAAAGCAGGTTTAGTACTTGCCCCATTGAAGTCAACAGGGTGCAAATTTTAAAAATAGAATAACTCGGTGTATTTTTGTCGTTGTTCTCTGTATTGACAGCACTCCAAATGTACAAAAAAATGAGCTCAATGTTAAAATTGACCGGAGTTCTCCTTTAATGCCCTTCAGATTTGTATCCTTGTTTTCGCATGGGCCGGTTGCAGTCTCTTTTTTTCTGTAGCCACTCCGAAGTCTTTTGCATTTCACAACGGGTGAATCTCCAGTTGTCACTGGTGATTGTCGTTTGAGCCTTTCTGGATCAGCCATCAAATTGATAAGTTTAATTATATTAAGTGCTGTGAGAAAAGGCAATAAATCTCCACCTCCAACATCCTCACGCAATATAGCCTACTTGCCGGGACTCCTTCTTTATGTGTACAGATGTGACGTAATGACGCAAAGACATGCTCGCATTTCCCGCGTAAATCCACCAGTACCACTAGAATTAAAAACATTATTACAAGCTTACCGTTTATAATCGAGCTAAGGCAAGCAGATAGTTTTGAACACTGGCTGGTTATGTACTTGCTCAAATTTATTTTGGATAATTTTTAACCCAAAAAAAGATACGGACTGCAGCTTTAAGTAATTAAATTAATATAACGTGTTATTAGTCAACTAATGGCTTAAATGAACTACTAGTCGACTAGAAAAATCTTGTTGAGGGCAGCCCTAGATTTTCTTACCATAGGGCTGCTCATTCCAACTGTGTAGGAAATATCAGTGTATTTTGGTACAGTGTTGGAAGAATAATCAAGAACCGTTAAAAAAAAAAAAAAATCTGGCCACAATTTTCCTTCTGATGTTGCTCACCTGCTGGACTTTGCCCTCAAAATCTGCATCATTTTTGTCGTAAATCATCTGGGCGAGTCGGATCTGTTCCGCTGTGGCCTAGAGATAGATGACATTCATAATCAAAACACAGAGTCATAGGTAGGAACTCTGGCCTGTTCATTATGTCAAACCTCAGTGATGGAGTGTGTGTTGCTTACCTGTATCTGTTTCTGTGGCTGTGAGGTGTGTGTGGTTTGTTGTAGGGCTCTGTCCCGATTGCCCCTGGCAGCATCAGTGACCACTGAAGTCATCATAAACAGTATATACAAAATAATGTATGTACAAAATAGAAAATTCTGGAGGAGAGGAGGAAACAGAGACAGAATATTACACACACAAGACTATTAAAAAAAAGTATTCCCAAGATGTTTGTGTAAGAAAAGGTTAGTGACAGGTGCAAGCGGGCCTGTGGCTAGTTTAACTCTTAGCTCTGTGCTTCCCATGTAAGACTATCACTCCCCTATCTGCCCAGCACTTAAATATAGCCATGCAAACATAGTCTGGACTGGTGTCCACTTACACACCCACCTAAACTCCACTCCTGAAAAAATAAAACACGCCTGCAACAACATATAAACAGCACATCAATCTTAAAGGGACAGTTCACCTAAAACTAAAAGTCAGTCATATGGGTTTGAAACATTATAACGGTATAAAAAAATGCTATATTTTTGTGGGTTTATCTTTTTAACAAGGACTGAATTTCAAAACCTACCGAGTCGCCTACTTAGATCGCACACTTCGGCAACGCACAGTTCGGCCAAAAACGCAGTCTAGATAACGTTAGGGGGATTGATGAGATTAGAACGAAAACATCTTTGCTAATGGCCGACTAAAAATAATCGCGGTAACGGTTTATAACCGTCGCTAACAACATTTATATCAACCTTCACGACGGACTAAAACAACACAGATTGGACCAGCAACCGTGAAATGGCCCTTAGTAACAGACACACGAACTCGTGCGAGTGATCATATTATTCGGGTATATGTTCGCTCAATTAAAAGCCACAACTGCGTCATGTTAACAGTCAGTTTGGCCACGGTTAGAATAGACGGGATTTTAAAAACAAGCAGATGCTAACAGGCTCGGCTAACTGTTTGGGCTGCACCACGCCGCGCCGCTGCTAATGCTACGAACAACCGACAACAAACGCCAGCTAATCTGCCACTAATAATAAGGCAAAATGAAGTAATGTAAACCCTTAATCACTGGCAAGATAAAAACATATGCTCTTTTTACAAGTAGACGGTAATGGGTTTGCTTTCGCTTTTTCGGAACCACAGACATACCCTCTCCGCTCCCTCAAACGCTGTGTGTTTTTACCTGCCCACCGACCGCACGCGCTTCCCTACAAACAGCAGCGTGAAGCTCGCAACGAGGAACAAAGATGTTTTTCAATATAAAAGCCTAGACGACATTATTCAAATAAAAGTCCCGAGCCGTGCAGCATAGAATGACGGAATCCACAAGGCTTTGTAGATAAATGTAAATATAGTACATATATTTGCGAGTAAATATAGCAAAAAGAAAGTCGTTTCGATGTTATAGGTCCCTTTCAAATGAGTGTGAAGTTATCATTTGCAGCTCAAAGTTTTGTCCATAAGTATTTATCTTAAGTTTTTTTTTATAGATATTTGTATTAACCTTCTTATTAAACGAATTATATAAAACTATGTTGTCAGTGCACTACAAATATGCTGGTTCTGTCTTTATTTTGTAATTAAAAATTATAGCAGATCCTAAGAGTCCTAAGAGATTTGGGGTACACTTTACAATAAGGTCTCATTAGTTAACATTAGTTATTGTTTTGACTAACATGAACTAACAATGAGCAATACGTTTGTTACAATATTTATTAATCTTTGTTAATGTTAGTTAATAAAAAAATCTGCTGTTCATTGATTGTTCATATTAGTTATCAGTGCATTAACTAATGTTAACATACAACATTTGATAATAATGTACAAGTAAATGTTGAAATTAATATTAATAAGATTAATAAATGTGGTAAAAGTATTGTTAATCCTTAGTTCATGTTAATGAAACCTTATTGTAAAGTGTTACAGAGATTCTTTTTCTTGTAAGGCAGGCAAAAACACACACCTGACACACACACACACACACACACACACACACACACACACACACACACACACACACACACACACACACACACACACACACACACACACACACACACACACACACACACACACACACACACACACACACACACACACACACACACACACACACAGATGTAGAGTGGGATCAAAGATTGATAGTTGAGCCAGAAAATTCAACATTTACAAAAAAAAGTCATATCTAAACCGTTACAGAAAGTAGTCTTTATGTCGAAATATAAATGCAATAGCTAATAAAAAGTAATTGATTATGTCTGAAGTATTAAATCTGTTCTCATATAGTGTTGCTATAAAGTGGTTATACTATGCTTTACATTTTATTTTATTTATTTATTTCAACCACATAGCATGAAATCTGCATATTTGTACTTGCACACAATGCATTAATTATATAAAAAAAAGAACAAAACGTTTTTTACTTTTTATTTGTATTATTTTATATAGAAATAAATGCATGATTTATTATTTAGAAGATATGTCACAGAGTCAGCCACACGTCACAAGTCTTGTCTCCAGTCTCCAGTCTCGTTCCCGCTGTTTCACCACCACTCTGCTTAATAAACACTGTTTGCACTTTAAGTGTGACAATATGAGACACTTCCCCTATTTGTCATTAATCTAATCCCTTGTCATGGCAACAACATTCAAGATATCAATACCTGATCGCAATTTAGCATCTTCAATATATTGGCATCATGTTGAGAAAGTTTGGTGTGAATTGTATGACGCCCTTTGGAGCAGTACTTAAAATTGAACAGCTTGATTCATAATATCCACATTCAAACACAGATATCTGACTTCCTGTTAGTGAGAGCTAATTACTGTAAATTAGAAAGTTATCTGGCTCGATGAGAACAATATATATAGTGAGTTTGGTGACTGTAGGTAAAACTAACCCCCAACTTTAATCAGAAGGTGGCGCTACTGAACCCCTACATGCCCATTTCACACAGCTATAGTTACAACACGCTTCCTGTTTGCTTTTTTTCTCCATAAATTTGTTGCCCAAGTGCCCGAAATGTTGAAAAAAATGTACCTAAGGAAAACAATAGTGCCTTCTCCCTTTCAGTGTTTGGGCCTATTAGAACAGCAAAGAGTTAACAAATGTAGTGTCATGGCACAGAACATGCAAATCATGAAGTGTGATGACAGGCATTTTGCAAATTAGTAAGTTTGTAGATACCAAATCACATACACACAAGGTATTGTCAATCACAATATACATTTATGGCAACAGATTGGAAGTGGAGTAGATGAACTCAAAAACTGTCTTTAGAGATCGCTTATTAGCATTTTGGTCTTACACTAGACACATAACCCTAGATTGCTCCAGGGTGATTATTACCTATACAAACAATAGAGAAGATCTGTCATGAGGTTGAGCTGATGGTATAAATAGTTAACAAGTCAAGCCCATATTTACAATTTAAAACAAAACTTAAATTTGCAAGTCAATGAGTTAGCATCCTGCTCTAAGAACTTTGATGTATGTATATAATGAAATATTATTGCATGCAATGCTTTTATTTTCTTTATTTTTCTACTTCTGTTACTGTACCTCTGCAAGCCATCAGTGATCTTGATTTTATGTGAAATGTCTTCTGAAAAAAGTATTTTTCTTTCACCTTTCCTTCATCTTTCATAATACATTAAGAAAATTATTTCAAATATTTTCTGTGCATGTTTCTAAATGTGTGTATGAACTGGTTAACTTGATTGGTTAATCAGTTTCTTAAAAATCTAAAGTACAAACACCAGCCCATCATTACTGAGATAGAAAAGACAAACTTTGTCACTATATCTTTTCTACACTGTTAAACAGAAAAATAAATTACTAGTAAAAAAATTATAATAATAATGGAATAGTAATATTGCAGTTAATAGAATCACCAAGGCCACCGTAATATATAAAATAAAAGGAAAGGATCCGAGAGT
This sequence comes from Scardinius erythrophthalmus, assembly GCF_964197995.2. Lineage (NCBI taxonomy): Eukaryota > Metazoa > Chordata > Actinopteri > Cypriniformes > Leuciscidae > Scardinius > Scardinius erythrophthalmus. The sequence continues at coordinate 27,216,003 of NC_138240.1, forward strand.
AATTTTCTGTTTGTTCTTGTGTATTTGATACATCTGTCTTTGTTTTGATTGTCTTGCCGTTCTGGTTAATCAGCCCATGAAATTTTCCATTAAAAAGTGATGAGGGTTTCAGAAAATGTCCAGTCTTATTGGAGATATTAGGACACTATACTGTACATGACATATGTGCATAAACTCATCCACTCACTCAAGGTATGTTTTTGTTCATAGCAAATATTTTATTAATTTTAGCAGATTCAGATACATCAGGGCAAAATAATTGAAAGGAACAAAATAAAACAGACAAGAATAAGTATTAGAACAGTTAATGAAGAATGTGAACGATGATGGATGAAGAAACACAGTCATAGGCATTATCTTTTAAAGTTTGTAGATTTTGCAGAATACAATCAAGCAACGTTTGCCATTGTTTTGAATATGAATAATGACAGAGCAAATCAAATACATTTCTAGCACTCCAGTACTGGAGTAAAAAGCAACACACTCATGTATATTATCAGTCACAATAACTTTGTATAACAGTGACAATAGAAGTAGAACTGTCAGGTTGAGCTGATATTTACAGTTTAAAAACTGTTTTACATTTGCAAGTAAATCTGCTCTCATTACTTAGCTGTACATGAGTATGAAAAGTTATTGCATGCAGTGTTATTGTTTTCTTTATTTTCCTGTTTCTGTTTTCTGTATTTTCTTCTGCAAGCCATCAGTGATATTTGTTTTGTTTGACACGCTCTGAAATGTCCTCCGAAAATTCTGGTAATTTCCTGTATTCAAACATATCCATTTTGTCCATAGGCACTATAGGAAGAAAATTGATATTTATAACCTTGTATAAAAATATTCTATTGACTGACAGTAATCAAATCATTGTTCTACAAAAAGTTTGTCAGGCTACTTGGTCAGCGCTTCTTCTCCCTGACATGTCTTGGTCTGACGTGTTAGATTCACATCCACTGTCAATGTCCACCATTTCTTCTTCCACAGGTGTCTGCTCAGTGTTCACTCTGGCCATCATCTCCACTTTCTCCATCAACTCTCTGACCTGTTTTCCATCATCCTGCTCCATGTTGTTTAGTACTGTTTCCACATTTATTGATCAGCCACTGTAGATTCTCTCCTTCACTCTCAATGTGCTCTTCAATAGTTGGGGTCCCCAGCCAGTCGCCCCCGCTGAACACCACTATACAGGATTTCCAGACAATTCGACCCAGGAGTTTCATGTGCTCCTTGACAGACCTCCTATGTGCCTTACTAAAGGCAGCACCAGACCGCAGAACCAGCAAAAACTGCATGAGGTCCTGGTGGACACATACTAGCACTTGCCTTGATCTGCTTCTGGACTGACTCAGGTGTCTCATCTACTGACGCGTACGGCCACCATCCAGGAGTGTCAATTAAAATGACGTTTCTATTGTCAACCTTTCCTTCACTCATCACACACTTTTTAGTCTGGCTGACGACTTGTTTATTTTTCAGGGTAATGTTCATGACTGAGGTCTTCCCAGTATTTTTTCCACCCATCAGGACAATCCTTAACTCTGGAAAATCACAACTTTTCTCTGCAGAAAAAAATAAAGAGTTGTGTTGGTTATATTGCATACATAATTATGTATCTTCTATTAATTGTAAAAAATAAATAATAATAATAATAATAATGATAATATTCAAATATGCACAGTCCTCTTTTCCTCCATATCCTCAAGCAATCGGCAGTCAATTTGAAAGCATTGTCCTTCATGCTTAGCTACCAAGATTTCTATCTCATGAAACAGTTTTTCTACATTTATCCCCCTTCTGTCAGTATAATTGTGAACTCTATTTCCACACTTCTTTATTACAATATCAAGCTCTTTCCCTGCTCTCTTAATTAGCTGCTCTGTATCTGCATGTCTTTGCTCTTTGTTGTTATACATGAGCAGAACGATGGCGTGATTCCAGATCTGCTCACCCATGATCTCCATGTGATCAACCACACTCTTTCGGTGCATGTCTATGAATGGTGTGTGTAGATTGATGACTAAAAGGAAGGCATGTGGATCAGGACACAGTTTTAAACTGTGCACAATCTCCATCTGTATGTATTTTGCACTCTCAGTGTGAAGCTTTTCCACCATCCTGGTGTCATTACTAAAGAGACAGACCTGCCCTGATTCGTCCTGTGTTTCTTCTCATTCTCAACTATCTCTTTTCCCACTTTACACTCCTTCTGACCAATAATAGTATTTGCTGCATTGCATTTGTACTCTGCTTTACTACCTATTATAATAACCTTTATTTCTGAAAGAGCTGGACAGTCTACAAGAGAAAATGAAGGAATTATTAATTATCACTTGCAGTTAACAGCGAAAATGAATTAAGATTGATCATCATATTTCAAATGTCTAGTTAAATGTATAGATTGAGCATTTTTCATGTGCATGTGGTTTGTAGTTTTTATTTTTAAAGCCTTTTAGACGACAATGTGGGTCTTTGCCTTGCATTGTTGTTTTGGGTTTGTTATCAGATGACATCCCTTCATATTTTGACAAGGTTTCCCAGCATTGCAGAGTGAAAATGGAAACTTGTACATATAAACATTTCTCTTAACATTCAGTACACCTATTTTGAAACCTGTCATCTGTATGAAGTAAAATGTTTTAGCTTACAATATTGATGTGTACTTTTGGGGAATAAAATGTCACCTAACAGCTTTTGAACAGCAATGTAGTGACATCATGTAAGTTTCTGTTCAAAGATGAAATTATGATGTTTTTGAAGACTTTTATGTCAGATCATCTACTGTCTAAAAGTGTTTGTTATATAAGGTTTGTTTAAAATTTGTATTAAATGTACGACATTATGAAAACTCACTCTCATCATGACGATCTGAGTCCTCTGTCTCTATTGTGCGTCATAGACTGAAGTTCTTGAAGTTTGCTTCAATGTCTTTCTGTCACTCCTCTTTTCTCAATCTCCTTTTTTCTTAGTTTTCAGTTCTCTACCTTTTATAACAATAATGAATCTTTAAGCATTGTCTGTCTGTTCTTGTGCATTTACTCAAGGTGTCTGTACTGATTAACCTGATGAGCTGGTTTATCAACAGATTCCTGATGAGGGACTTAAAGCTCCACCCCCATGATTGTTTTGCAAAGATTTCATACAAGGATGTTAGTCACAAGCATTCTTTAGGCTTTTTATTCTAAAATGTTCACTAATAACACCTGTAAATCATGCAGCTCTGAAGCACTGTGATGCTGCTGTTGTTTTCATCGGTGTAACTTTAAAAGGGCATTTTATTAGAAAGTTGATGTAACCAACATACAGTATGTGGTTAATTTTCTTTTTTCTACTTGGGTGAATCTGATGACATATGGAACGGTTTTTATTATACTGGAAATTAAATGATACTTCAGTTAATACAAAGGTAGAATAATTTCTTTAGCCTGTTCTCTCAAGTGAGCTGTGTTGAACTTTCACTTTTTTTATTTCATAAACACGGAATACACACTAGCAAAATATTTTCAATTCGGGAGTTCTGTTGGAGGGGAACAGAAAGACATACAGAAAAGCAGAACACAATGTCAAAATGCTCATTTATATTTAAGACAGTTAATAAAATCATCTTGACATGTTAAAGACAACCTTATGTGTGTAAAATATTAAATGCTGTATTAGAAAAAAACAATAATTTTTGTTTATTCGTGTATGTGAAACATCTGTCTTGTCTTACTGTTCTGGTTCATCAGCCTCATATTAACTGTAATAAAACAAGAATTTAGGAATCAGAGTCTTATTGGTTATATCTGAGGATTCATTCATAAAGACACAGTCAGATGTCACGCGAGGTTTCAGAGAACACACGATGAAGACCAAATTCAGAGGATCAAGATCAAATTCAGTCTTTAATTATCCACATGAGTAACACAAATCCAGGTAGGCAAAGAAACACAACAATAGCATTAACGAGACCGGACAAACTTCATTTACATTTACATACATTTATTCATTTAGCAGATGTTTTATCCAAAGTGACTAACAAATGTACACATGACAACAACAGAAGCGTTTAAACTAACAATAGAATAACAATATGCAAGTGCTATGACCATTTCCAGTTTAATTTAACGCAGTACGTGTACTTTTTTTGTTTAGATATAGAATAGAAGACAAAGTGTTAGTATTAATGGATCAAGTGTTGACGAAAAAGATGCGTCTTCAGCTGTTTCTTGAAAATGGCTACGGACTCAGCAGCTCTCTCTTCTGAGTAAGACATTTTGTGCCTCTTTGAGATGGCATCACAAGACGACGTTCACTTGCAGAGCGCAAGTTTCTGGATGGCACGTACAGTAAGTCTGAAGTAATGAGTTTAGGTAAAAGGGAGCAGAGCCAGTGGTTGTTCTATAGGCCAGTGACTTGAATTTGATGCGAGTGGCAACTGGCAACCAGTGCAATTTTGTGAGGAGAGGAGTGACATGTACTCTCTTCGACTCGTTAAAGACCACTCTAGCTGCGGCATTCTGGATCAGTTGCAAAGGTTTAACAGTGCAAGCTGGAAGACCAGCCAGGAGAGCATTACAATTGTCTAGTCTGGATAGTACAAGAGCTTGGACAAGGAGTTGTGTAGCATGCTCTGATAGGAAGGGCCTCCTAATGTTGTATAAGGCAAATGTGCAGGACCGGGCAGTTCTAGCAATGTGGTCTGTGAAGTTCAATTGATCATCAATCACAACTTCAAGGTTACTGGCTGTCTTGGATGGAGTTATGGTTGATGAACTGAATAGAGAAGTTGTGGTGTAGTGTTGGGTTAGCCGGGACCACAAGCAACTCTGTCTTCACAAAGTTTAGTTGAAGGTGGAGGTCCTTCATAGCCAGAAATGTCTGTCAGGCAGGCTGAGATGCGAGCAGCTACCGTCTGATCATCAGGCTGGAATGAGAGGTAGAGTTGTGTGTCATCGGCGTAGCAGTGAAAGGAAAAGCCATGTTTCTGAATCACAGATCCTAAAGAAGAGAAACTACAGAAACTAAAGAAGAACTAAAGAAACTCACAGTGAAACTAAAGAAGAACACACACTAACCTATATACAGATGAAAAAAGACGTGCACACTCTTGAACAGAATGACAAATCAAATTAGTTACTATGACAAAAAAGAACTAGAACTAGAACAAAGGAAAAAGAAAACTAAATAGAAACAAACTAAGAGTCCATGAAAATTAAACTAAGACAATAACTGAATATCTGTTACATCAGTCAGTCAAGGTATGTTTTTGTTCACAGCATTTATTTAATGAGTTACAGTACATTCAGAATTGTATGGAATCGGATCAAAACAGTCAATAATTAATAATATAGCTGCAAGCAGTGATGAAGGGCTCAAGCCCCGTGGCCACCACCACCCCGGTGGCTTTAGGAAAACTGCATGGTGGGCAATATGCATTTAAAGTGAGTAAATATAAAAGGACTATGTCAAAGTCGTTTGAATGTGCCACATTTACTGCAGCAGATGGTGCCACTGTGACCACAAACCACAACAACCACATCCATAAGATCACTTATATTCAGATGAATTTCATGTCATAGGATGTCATAGGTCAATATCATATGAGTACGAAGTTATCATTTGCAGCAAAATATTCAGAAAGTCCTAATTTCTTAAGATTTTTTTATATTTTTCATAAACCTAATTATTCATCTAATTATCTAAAAAAAATGTTGTCAGTTGAACTGGTTATATGCCTTTATTTTGTCATTAAAACTGATAGAAAAAGATAAAGTATTCTTTTCCTGTAATGCAGGCACTCACTAGCACGCCCGCTTTTGGCCTGACAGTGGAAATGCGGCTATTGACATTGCCATCAGGGTGGACAACAACAAAACTGCGGGCACACAGCTCCTTAACTGCAGCCCTTTTACGAATATCAGAAACCTCTGTAAAAACTTTTCCCTCTTCGGACGGTAAACACTGAATATTTTTAAATTAAAGAACTTGGATGGGGCCTTGTACCTAAAAGATCTGCTAATGCTGTTATTTTTCCTTTAAAGGTCCCATGACATGCTACTTTTTGTAGGATTTAATATAGGCCTTAGTAGTCCCTAGTACTGTATCTGAAATCTCTTTCCAAAAATTCAGCCTCGGTGCAGAATTATAGCCACTACAAGCCAGTCCCAGAATGAGCTTCCTTCAGACGGGCCGTTTCGGTGTCTGTAGCCTTAAATGATAATGAGGAGGAGAAAAGCGGTGCAAGGTGGAGGGTGGGTGTGGCCTTGACCATCTTGCGCAACGGTACCGGTTATTATCATGTAGATAACGCTAACCTACTGTTGCCTTTTCATGAGAGATCTGTAACGTCTGTATTTATCTTATTACAATTACATCAAGCTCTGTGATATTGAAATGCGGATATCGCGGGCGCCATATAACCAACAGGAAAACGGTTATCCAAATAACAAAGAAGTGTACAACACTCGCGTTACAGTGTGTGTATTCACACACATAAACTGCATAGCTGCATAGCTAAGGTTACAGCCACATTCTACGTGTAACAATCTAGGTAACCATAAACAGTAAAGCAACACACTTATATATCATTAGTTGACTTACTTGTCTGAGGTGTGTAGCTGAGCCAAAGAGAGTGATCCAGACTTTAGTTTCAGACGTTCAGCAAGCCCAGCTCTGTATTGACCCTTCGATGTTCATTTGTACATCCAATTATTGAGCAATTGTTATGCTTCGCTCGCTCAAAAGCCATGATTTCTCTCGTGGACAAACTAAAGTCGCGCGCACGCGTTCCTACATCCTAGCGCATTTTCTCATGGGCGGAAAATATTCTCTGGGCGGGCAAAGCAGAGACAAGGGAGGTAACATTTCCTCCTTATGACGTCATAAGGAGGAGATTCAAGATCAGCGCGTATGAGCCTCCATTTTCTCAAAGGCAGAGAAAGATAGCAAAAGCTCGATTTACACCGATTGAAATTTTTAGAAACTTGGGGACCATATACAGGCTAGGGGAACTCATATTAATGTTAAAAAACCTCAGAAAGTGAAAATTTCATGTCATGGGACCTTTAAGAGTCCGCAATTGGTTTTGATTTGCAGTGGCTCCATTTAAAGTCTGAAGCTCCACGATATCCATCTCTAGACTTCTTATGGATTGAACCATGTCACTAGCAACATTAAAAGTGTACTGATTACAGAGTTTCTGCACCTTCCCAACATCCTACCTGTAAGGCTCAAGCTTGTAATGACTCTCCCAGCCTCTAGTTGGTGCTGACCTGTAATCATTCGAGAACACAGACGGGAATGCCGAGGGGAGCTCAGGCTGCCTGAGCCCCAGGTTTCAAGCAGTGCCATTGAATCCCCTCCACTTCCCATGAATTTCGAGGAACCCATGGAGTTGAGAAGGGCTAGACTGTCGCAAGCCAAGAGGGAACAACGCATGGAGGGGAAAGGCTGCTTTTACTGTGAAAAGCCAGACCACGGGAAAAAACAATTCTCGTCCAAAAAGAGGGGGGCTGGGATGAGAGTTATCACCTTCTCCCAACTAGCTGCTTCGGGGGTTTAACTGGATTGGGGTATCTGACATCACAAGCTTCTAGCCTTCCTTGATACGGGGGCTGCTGGAAAGTTTATAGACTTTACTTTGGCCAGACACCTGATAGTTCAGCCCATCTCTCTTCAAGAACCCCTGACCATACCACATTGGTAGGGAGACCCCTGGGCTCTGGTAAGGTAAGCCAGTGCACTACACCCCTCCATCTCAATGTCCAGATGGATCCTGGTAAGATTCAGGCCCCAACCAGGCTCCGTCAAAGAGGTCCAACGTTTTCTGGGATTTGCCAATTTTTATAGGAGGTTCATTAGGAACTTCAGTGCAATTGCAGAACCCCTGACCACTCTTACCAAGAAGGCATCAAAGTAAGAGACGCCTAATTGGGGCATCCATCAGCCTGTTCTCTGGATTTCCCCCCCAATCAAATGGAAAGACAGAAAGGGTCAACCAGGAGATTGAAATTACTCTCAGATGCCTGGTCTCTAACAATCAGACTGCTTGGAGCTCCCACTTGATCTGGGCTAAATTTGCATACAACACTCTACACCACTCATCTTTAAGCATGTCCCCTTTTGAGTGCCAGTTTGGTTTCCCTCCCACTCTGTTCCCTGAACAGGATCCTGAGGTCCGTGTACCAGCTGCTGCTCAACTTGTCCAGAGGTCTCCACAGGCATGGCGGAGAGCACTAAGAGCCACTCAACAACAGCAGAGGTATGCAAACCAGCAATGTAGAATTAGACTGTCACTTAGACCAGGACAGAGATAAGAATCCTAAATCAACTTGACATTTGCTTTTGTAATACGAATTTGTGAAAAATCCTAAATTAATCTTAACTTAAGACTCGTTCTGTTTTGTAATTTGTCCCCTGTTGTCTGTTTTCCTTTGTCCGAGCCAGGAAACCCCCTCCAGTAACTTGCATCATTGATGGTCAGCCAGCCTACACTGTGCACCAACTACTGGACTCTCGCCAAGTCTGTGGGTAAACCCAGTCTCTCGTGGATTGGGAGGGTTATGGCCCGGAGGACCGGTCTTGGGTGCCAGCTCGAGATATTATAGATCCAGATCTCATCAGGGAGTTCAACCACCACTAACAACGCAGCTAAGGGAACGTTGGGAGCCGTTCCTGGAGGAGGGGCTCCTGTAAGGCTCCAGCTTGTAATGACTCTCCCAGCCTCTAGTTGGTCCTGACCTGTAATTATTCTCCCAGCCACTAGGTGGCCCCAGCTTCTGTAGTAGAATTAATTTTGTTACTACTCATTAGTTTTTGATTTCTCCCACTTCTGGGGTTCATTAGCTTGTTTGTGTTGGCCTATTTAATGTTAGGGGGTAACAGTTTAGGGACCCATGGACCAGATGTTTGAAAGAAGACCCAGAGTAAAAATGATAATAAATTGAAGAAAAGTTTTACTGAAGATAGTTTGCAGTTTCATCAGCAGAAGTCAGCTTCAAGACTCACGCAGGAGTTAGTAGGCTGCGCCGCTAACAGTTTTCAAAGATCACATCAGTTACACCCTAAACCAAGGTCTATAGGTTGCAGTTTCTGATTGGCTAAGAAATAGATAAACATAGTAATTTTCCACACATATACAGATAGACGGAAGCATATCTCCATTGATTAGGCAGCTGACACTCGGACACTGAAGTTAGGCACGTCGTGACCTTCCAGGTCGCAGATTTGGGTAACTGGGCGCCAACATGTCCAGAATAAAAACTCAGTCAATCTCCAATAATGCCAGTGGTTCCTTAACCTGTAACCAAAAAGATTAACACACACACCGACACACAGCTTCCTCAAGGTTGGATTTGGCCAGGCTCTAACTATAAACATGATAGTCCTCTCAAAACATCAAGATAATGCGTTCTTTCTCTCAAGGAGAGCTACACTTTAGTCTAAATGGAAAGTAAGGCTTTAACAAAGAAATGGTCCCTTAAACTATTGGCTTCAATAACCCCTATGTGTTTTAACACATTGAAGACCTTTCTCAAACACAAAATAAGTCCCTAATTTATTTCTGAAAACCGGGCTAAATAAGCAAGCACTGTTACTGCATTAAGATATCAAATACAGACCTTAAAGAATGGCCGCTTACACCGTCTGCTCCACCCTTGTTCCTCCTGCCTTCGGTCTGCCCTTCACCTACTCTCCGTCCTCCTCCTGAGTCCCCTCCCTCCCTCCCAAAGGCACAAAGACTGGAGGTAAATGCTCTAGCTAGCATACTGCTCCCAATTAGTGACAAAATAATGCCAACATTTTCCTATTTACATGTTGTGATTTGAAAAGTCACAGTGTGTACAAATAACAAGGTCACATGAGACACAGCCATCTTCTAACCGTATACATACTGGGAACTATATTCTCAGAAGGCGAAGCACTGCTACTTCGGTGGAGTGATTTACTCCAACTCTGTGTGAACTCTCTGCTCCTCACCACAGGACTTCTCAGGTGTTGCGAGCAAATCCCTCCACCCATGTAGCAGTGCTTCGCCTTGCTTTACGGCACAATGTCACATTCATCAACAACATATGAAGCAGCCTCTATGGAAGACACTTGCATGCATTTCAGAAGTGAATCATGGTAGAGTCACATGGAAGAGTGCAGACACGGCTCTGCGTGAGTGGTATTTACGACAGTAACGTTAAATACAAGTACTCCACAGCGGCTCCAGGGGTCACTGTTTGAGAAAAACGGAAACTGCATAGTGTGCTTTTAAATCTTCAGTCAGTTTGTAAGTACACTCACCAAGGCTGGCCCAGTTAGATTGCTCAGCTGTCACACTCACGCCCCGAGTTTCACACTGTCAGAGCTCATCTCTCTGAGGTTGGAGGACTTTTGTTGTATAAGGACAGAATAGTGATTCCAAGTTCACAGAGACATGAGGTGTTACGTCAACTTCACACAGGCCATCAAGGTCTCACTAAATGCAGGGAAAGAGCTAACATGTCGGTATGGTGGCCTGGTATTGGCAAGAACATCAAAAAATAGTCGAGTCGTGTGAGTTTTGCCAAGTCAACAAACCCACACAAAAGAGAGAGCCTCTGATGGTTACATCCATTCCCAGCGGTCCATGGCAAAAGATTGTGGCTGACATCTGTGAACTAAATGGCAAGAAATACCGAATAGTTGTGGACTATTATTCTCGTGATATTGATATTGCTCAACTACAAGCCATCACAAGCCAGTAGGACACACATCTGAAAAACATGTTTATTCGATGGGGGATCCCATTTGAACTTGTGACAGACTATGCTACTCAGTACACGGCCACTGAGTTTGCAGAGTTTAAAACGACATACGATTTCACTCACACTATGTCCAGCCCTCATTATCCGCAGGCTTATGGTGCCACTGAAAGGAGTGTTGCTATTGCAAGTGGATGCTCAGACAGCCAGATCCAAGGCTAGCTCTTATGAGCTATCGTTCTACACCTATCAGTGCTACTGGACTAAGCACAGCTCAACTTATGGACGCCAGATCAGAACAACCGTTCCGATGCTGCCAAAGAACCTTCTACCAAGTCCAATTGACTATGAACAAGTCAGAAGGAAGGTTAAACAAACCAAGCAGGCTTACCAGTACTTCTACAACCGACGCTACTCAGCACGTAGTTTACCCGACTTACATCCAGGACAAAGCGTGAAAGTCAAGTTGGATGGAGAAAAAGGATGGAAAACATCAGCAATGGTCGTCGAGAAAGCTCCTGAACTCAGGTCATACATTGTACAAACAAAAGAAGGTACAATCTCTCATCGGAAAGAACCGGAGACACATCCAGAGTGTTCCTGAGACGACAGAAACACCTGAAACACCCGACAGACAGATTGTACATGGAAACAGTGAATTAACTTATGGACCCTCTCTTGAGACTGATTTAACTAAAAAACTCTATGAATGGGTCTAATACCTCAACTCCCATCATACCACACACACACCTGCAAAAGAACCGTTGCTGGTAAAGAAGTAAAAGCCTGCAAAGTTTCAGGATTATGTGTTGGGCTAGGTGATAATAACTACCATGCTGATGTAAGTAGTTTGTTTGACAACTGCGTATGTTAAATAAAAGAGACTCTGAGTTCATCATCATGTTGTCAGCTCAATATCACGACAGTCTGCAAAAGTTATAACACTCTTCCTGTTATCCTTTTTTCACCATAAAATAATTTCAACTCCATGGCCAAACCGTTTGAGATATCAAAAATCTGCTTTCAATTTAGCATCCTCGATGTGTTGGCTTCATGCTGACTGAGTTTGGTCGAGATTGGATGAATTCTCTCTGAGGAATATATCAAACCCGCTTTTTTTTTTAAACAACCCTAAATAGCCGACTTCCTGTTGGGCGGAGCTTATGACTTGCAGCTCGGAAGTAGTCTGGCTCGATGATATCTATACATGCTAGTATGTAATGTAACAAAGATTTCAGGTTTTCAATAACCTGTAGGGCTTTGATCTTTCATGGCTTGGACCCTAATTACTAATTATTATCCCTCAAAGTAAGGCTAGATTTCTAATTATTAAAATATGTTTGACAACACTGAAAATCATTGTCTCAGAAAGTTTAAATGGCTTCTGAATATGATCAATTTATCACGTAATTTCATAAATTGACTATTGGTTTTTCAAGTATTTATTTAATGTAGTGTCCACACTCAATTGACTAGTTTAACATCATGTTCCATACTGTGATTTTGAATTTGTTCGTACATGAGAATTCTCTTCCAGTTTTCTAGCAATGTCACAAAAATCAATAAAACAGGCATCAACAGTGAGCCAACCACATCACAGCTTGTTACCTTCTACACAGATCATGGTGTGTCAACAAATATCGTCTGTCATTCATCAACTCAGTGCTTCAGTGGGGCTTCTCCATGCTGATCAATAACCTTTCTTGTTTAACTTTTCTAAACAAGCAGAATGTGAGACATTGGTCTCTGAACAGGACATTTTCAATCAACTTCAAACGTTTGTCAGTCAGAATTGCGGTGTTATGGTAGACTGATCATTATTAAATCCTGCCTGGTTCAGCTACATTTGTTTAGTCCTGTGCTTCAAGATGTGGTCAAACATGGGATCTCTGATCTGGCTTTTTCTAGTTCCTGGCTTGTTAAAAACAACAGCACTACTGATTTCACAATGCACTTTGCAGAAGGTAAGTGCTTTTTAGCTTGGAAAAAGGCAAATTTATGACCTATTTCAGGATGTTTACAAATTTTAGAAAATATTTTAGTCCAAATGTACAAGGAATTTCACTCGCTGTTGTCATTAACATAATAAAACAATAAAAAATATATAAGTAATAAAGGTACATGAAGAAGGGGCACTTTTAAAAGTTTGGGATCAGTAATATTTTTAATGTTTTTTGAAAAAAGTCTCTTATGGTGACCAAGGCTTCATTTCTTCATCAAACATACAGTTAAAACAGAAATATAAAGAAATATTATATCATTTCAAGTATCTGTTTCAGCAGCCAGTGTCACATGATTCTTCAGAAATTATTCTAATAGCTGATTTGCTGATAAAAAATATATATATATATCAATGGTGAAAACAGTTGTGCTGCTTAATTTTTTTTTTTTGTTAAAACGGTGATCATTTTAGGATTCTGAGAAAGTTCAAAAGCAAGAACACCATTTACTTAAAAATAGAAATCTTTTGTAACATTACTGTCACCTTTGGTCAATTTAAGGCATCCATGCTGAATGTAAGTATTTTTTATTTTATTTTTTACAATTAAAATCTTACTGTCCCCAAACTTTTGAACAGTAGGTGTAAACAGTAGTGTAAATTATTATTTTTTTTTAAAATAAATTTTATTAAATGGTTTGACCGTTGCTTGATGCCATCCTTTTAGAGTTTTTTTTAAAATGGTATTGTTTGTTCAAAATCGAATTGTATTTTGTTTTTTTTTCTTCCCAGGATTTTTTAGAGTCACTGAAACCTCAAGATTTATTTTATTATTTTGATACTATTTCCACTAAATCAGGTGAGTCTGATTCAGATATTGTGAAATGGTGGTCACAAATTAGGAGTCAAAAGGTTTACAGATAGGTTATTAGGTTCATACATACACATTAGAAGTTTTAAAAGACTTGAAAAAGTCAGTACATTTAAACTAAACATCAGGGCCGTGCACAGACCTTTTGAGGGGCATGTGCTGAAACTGAAAAAGGGCACCCCCCTCCCTTTTTTTATATCAAAATTATTTAGTAAGCCTACATAAAAGGAAGAAATGGTCACGTCTTCATGACAAATTCAATAACACAAAATAATAGTCTCAAAAGCTTTAGATTTATTCACGATTAATAACAACCATAATAATAATATAGATAATATAGATAAACAGGGTTTTAAGGGCCTCTTAACCTAAATACAACAGCAACCTTCTGTTGCTCTTGTGTACTCCCTCTTTTTTAAATTGCATTTATAGAAATATATGTCAAAAATACTTGACTCATACATAAACATGTTAACCAAATAATACAAATTAGCTTACAAAACCAAACAGAATAGCTAAAAAGTTCTGTTTTTTTTATTGAACTTTATGCACTTTTTTATGAACTTTGCATATATATATATATATATATATATAGAGAGAGAGAGAGAGAGAGAGAGAGAGAGAGAGAGCGAGTTCAGATGCAAAAGCCTCTAAGTGCCATCTGAAAATTTCTTCTAGAATGATAATTTTTATCAAGCTCGTATATTTAAGTTCAGTGATTTCACTTAAATGACAATTAATAGCTAATTTGCATTGCCATTTAAGTGAAATTACTGAACTTAAATATATGAGCTTTATAAAAATGATCATTCTAGAAGAATTTTTTAGATGGCACTTAGAGGCTTTTGCATCTGAACTCTTCATATTCTCTTTTTTAGCTATTTTGTTTGGTTTTATAAGCTAATTTGTATTATTTGGTTACCATGATTATGTATGACATTGAGAAGAGGGGAAGGTAGAGCAATGAGTCAGGTATTTTTGACAAACTATTTTAAAATATAATTTGAGTAATTATGTCCAAATCAATTCCAGATTATAAGAAACTATAGCCATGCCTTTACTATATCCAACATGTATCCGCCTACCTGGCAAAAATTATACTGTGCTGTGGAGGACAAGGGATGTTGGTCTCTTGAAGGTCTCTTATTCACTAAAAATATTTCACAATATTACTGTTTTTGCTGTATTTTGGATCAAATAAATGAAGCCTTGGAATGAATTACATCATGAATTACATTCTGCATGATACAATAAAGATTTCACAGTGATCTTCTGTAATGTTTTTTTTTTTTTTTTAGTTACTACTACAACATTACTGTAGTAAAACCATGTTTTACTACATTTTATACATGTGAGGATGAGCGGAGAGTATAGAATAATATAGATTAAAAATTAGCTAGATAGCGAATACATGCATATTAACAGCCTTGAATTAACCATAATTGAATATTATTACCATAACATGATTATCCTAAATGTTAATAAATTAAGTGTATCAGCAATCATAAATCAAAGAAGAAATTTCTTAGAAATATGTTACCTAGGTGATGAGGATCGCTTTGTGTAAGTTCCAGTACGAAACAGCGCGGGGGCGCACCTGTTATGATTTTCCAATGGTAAAAACAAATTATATGTTGTTGTATTACTTATCAATATATAGTTTTTGACCAGCGAATGTGTGCAAATGTGCATTTTTTTGTCCGTCATTAAAACGGCGCAGGCGGTATATCACATTACATTTTCATCAACAGGTTACAAACTAGTTTGTTTTTCCTGTTGTAAAATACATTTGGCCAAAATCGCATTTTATAAAAGATGAAATACTACTGTATGCACAGGATATTTAATTTATTTGCGTTAGGCTATGTTGGCTATGACTAGATATCAAATGCTAGCCTAGACCTCTCTCTCAGGCGACGTCCCACATGTCTCAGTGAGTCATCAAATAAATAAAATATGAGCCTTTATAGACATAGTGTTTAGTAGTACTTATTCAAACAACAAGATATTTATTTACCCTTCGCAAAACTTCGTTCAGCTGCTGTCTACTGTGCGGCTGCTGTGGAACTTCAGTTGATGCAGTGAATATAGAGGAGGCGGAGTTATCAGCTTACTGACAGCTTGAGGATCGAAAAAGATTTACACAAGCTCGGTTTAAGAACTTTCATTGGCTAAATATTTGTAAAACAGACAGACAGACGTAAAGGATGACAAATAGCATTGATAAAAAAATAAAAAAATAAAAAAAAAAACACCAAAAAAAGGGCACTTCGGAGTGTGAGGGCAAAAAGGGCATGTGCTCTGCACAGGTTGAGCCCTACCTGTGCACGTGCCTGCTAAACATGTACATACCTTGACATTTTGTACTCCTCAGTGCCTCACTTTGAGCTGGTGTGGGTGAATTGCTTGAGGAATGAGTCTTTCGGAGGGCTGTGGAGGTGCTCGTTTCAAGCCGAAGGGGAGATATTTGAGTTGGGCCAGCATAGAGATGAACAACCGGTGTCCTGTCCCACAAGTCTGGAGATGGTGATCAACTCAACGGTCAGTGTGGTGAAGAAGAAGGAGGACATGTGTTGCGAGCAGCTGAAGTTACTGAGGCCAGCACATACAAGAACTCTTCTCCCTGTCTGCCATGGCAAATTAGTAAGATTTTTTTTTTACTATGCTCTATGTTTGTCCCAAATACAGTATTTGTGGCTAGATATACTGTAGTATACTAATTTTACTCTAATTTTGTCCTCAGCAAGGTCTGATTCAGTCAGGGGAGAGGAGGCTGTGTATTCGCCCAGTGCTTCAAAAACACATAGACCATCTGAAGGATCTTACTATGGATTTACCTTCTGGTGTACCTCACCTGCTATTAACCCACACATTACCAGTGAGGACACATCTTAAACAGCCCAAGAGTGAGTGAACAATATACTGGTTATACACACAGTGTACTACCATATCACTGAACATAAGCCTATCACTGACCTGCAGTCCACAGCAATACATTTTGCAATTGAGCTTGTCCATATGTTCGAGGGGTCGTTCACATGCAGGGCACTACTTCACTTTTCATCTTTTTCAGTGTCATATACCATGAGTGCCATGTTTTTTTTTTTTTTTTTTTTTTACAGTGTTTAAAAAAATCAGCTTTAATATAGAGATATAACAAACGGGTTGCATCATTACGCCAGTAGGTGGTGACAAGTGACTGTCTTTAGTCAAGTTAAGTCAAGTCACCTTTATTTATATATAGTGCCTTTTACAATCTAGAAGAAAATAGCGTCACAGTCCAGCTTAAGTAAATTCAGTGATGGTTCATTTTTGTTGTAAAAAAGTTATTAATTTAGTTCATTTATATATGTATAAAATTAACTACATTAATAACTTTTTTACTACAAAAATGAAATATATTAATATATATAGCCACTCTTGAGTATATCAGTTCAGTTCAGTTCTCATATAATGGTGTCATTGCAGGCAGAATAATATTGTTGAATATTAAAATGTCCCCAACTAAGTAAGTCAAAGGCCAAAGGCGACAGTGGCAAGGAACCAAAACTCCATCAGGGCAGAATGAAGAAAAAAGCCTTGGGAGAACCCAGGCTCAGTCGGGGCCAGTTCTCCACTGGACAATGAATAAACAGTGTATGATTATGATTCAGGCAGCATTATAGGTCAGAAGTCAGATTGGCTTGGAACAATCAGAATATTATCCAGTTCCATCTGGTTGAAGATCGGAGTCACCCCGGTATGGAGACGGGTTTGTTGAGGATCAGTGCTGATGGCTGTCGTGTCGATGAGGCCTTCACAGGGGAGAGTCTAGTTGACACGATTTCTGCTGACAGTTCAGGGAAGCGTTGTGGTCGTGTCTAGGCGCAGGTCCTCCATCTGATCTGGATACGGCCCGGAATAAACAGAAAGACTAACATTTGAGTAGATGCCAATCAAACAATTTGTTTGAGGAATGAAACAAGTCATGGGCTGTGTCCAAAATTGCACACTCTCTTGAGTAGGTACTTATTTTGAATAAGTAATTCCTTCATGACAGTGTGTAGTATTAAATAATGGGTAACGCTTTAGATTACAGCCCGGAAAGTATTGGGTAATTAAGACGAATTTACAGCATAAATGTCGGTAATTATAGTGTACCTATAAAGTACTTACATGTAAGTATAAGGGAACAATATGTCATGTTTTGTGAGTAAAGGGGTAACAACCAGGAGAATTAACAAATAATATAATAATATATATAAATAACGTAAGTATTATAGAACTAAGGGGTATTTATTCTACTTTTATGATACAACAATCTCACATTTGGGAGCAATTTAACGAGAACATAAACTGCATACCTTTTTGTAATAATGGTGTACCAATACACACTGTATAGGCTTTTTAAAAATTACAGGGTACACATCTATGCATTTATACAGTTTTGTTATATCAAAAGTGCAGATGTTTTAGTTTGGGCTTACATGTTTCAAGACAAATGAAACTAAAACTATTGCTATTAATGTTAAAAAATTGTGACATTGCGTGCCGTAAATTAAAGTGGCGCTTGTAACCCGCTTGTTCCATGTAGTTACAGGGTAAGTACATTAAAAATACATACACAATCTAATGTCACTGTCTCTGAAACCTTTATTTGAAAAAAGTATGCAATTTTGGATTATCATTTCCTTCAGTTTTATCTGCTTCTATCTAAGGTCAGTTCAGGTTACGGAGGACACCTCTTGGGTCAGAGGTCAAACATCTGGAGCTAGCAGTGGTGGTGGGTCCAGATGTTTATGATGTTCATAGGCAAGACACTGAGAGATACATCCTAACCAACCTCAACATCGTATGTGTGTGTTTAATCTATGTTTTCAAGACATTGTATGTGAACAGTGTTTGGGAGTAAGTTACATGTAACAGAGTTATGTAATTTAATTACAAAAATAAATGTAACTGTAACATTGTAAAATGTAACATTTTTATATCAGTTGCTATTCTGATGCTTTTGATTGGCTGTCTTGTTGCACCACGTCTGTCAATTACAAATCCACATTGCCGCTGAAAGCTTTAGTTTTCCACCATGGCGAGTGATAAAAATGCGTTCCAGTGCTGGAAATTAGAAAAGTAATCAAATGTAATCTGTTACATTAGTAAAGTAATTAAAATGGTTACACTACTTATTACATTTTAAAAAGGGTAACTTGTAATCTGTAACCTATTACATTTCCAAAGTAACTTTCCCAACACTGTATGTGAATATATGCTTATGTTCAACACATCTGACATACAAGATATGGAATAGGATTAGTGCATATTAAATACTTTCTGTTGTAAATACTTGCAGGCCTCAGAGCTTCTGAGAGATGCTAGTCTCGGTGCTAATATAAGAGTTCACCTTGTCCGTATGGTCATTCTCACAGAGCCAAAGGTAACAATGTCTGTTTGACCTAATGCTGTACACAACAGCCATTATATTAATCCACATGGACAATACGGTTTATTTTAATCCACAGCCAGACATCCAGATCTCTGAAAACATCACCTCTTCTCTAAAAAGTGTGTGCGAGTGGGGTCAAAAGGTCAACCCTGATGCTGACTCTGACCCTTTACATGCAGATCTGCTGTTATACATTACCAGGTGCGGTCAAAAACCATAGAGAGCATTTTTAACTAAAGAACAGTCATTCCTCTTTATTGTGCAATTTGGACTAATATTGTGCAGACAGTATGGAACCTTCCTTATGTACCTTCCTTCCCTAAAACTCTTAAATTCAACTCATTTTTGGAGCAAGCTGTTAGATATCTTGATCTCAAGAATATCAAGGGTTTCTGCATACTTGCATTTTAGTAACTCTCTTTGACATCATTAAGGTTTGATCTGGTGTTACCCAATGGGAATAAACTTGTGAGAGGTGTAACTCAGCTGGGAGGAGTTTGTTCCACTCGGTGGAATTGTGTGATTACAGAGGATACAGGCTTTGATCTCGGCATCACCATTGCTCATGAGATTGGCCACAGGTAAGCTTGAGAAAGTTGATTTCCAATAAAACTCAGATGAGATATACTGCCATGCTGAAATGTAAGTTACAATGGTCTGAATTGTTGTAAATCAAGCCTTGCTTATTGTCTTTTCAGTTTTGGCATAAATCATGATGGAATAGACAACACATGCAGCTCTAGTGGCTTTATGATGGCATCTGACGGAGGTTATAACAGTGTCGATCTGACCTGGTCCCAGTGCAGCAGGGCTCAGCTCCACAACTTCTTCAGGTGTCACACTCTTTCTGCATCACAAACATGCACAGCAGCCTCCAGAAGACCGCTATTAAAATGCTGCAATTGTGCTTTTAATGCAATTTTATTCCATTATTTAATGGATTTTAATGCAATTGGTCTCTCTACAAATTATATTATCAACCTAAACATTTTTATATATATATATATATATATATATATATATATATATATATATATATATATATATATATATATATATATATATATATATCAGAGTTTAGAGGTTCCGACTAGAGATAGTCGGGATCACCTCTTCGCATGGCTTGGGCTCTGGAACCACACTCCTCGAGAGAGGATGGACTCTTCACCACTCTGGAGTTGCCCGTGGTGAGAGGCGGCGGGCTGGTGTGGGTTTGCTTATAGCCCCCCAGCTCAGCCGCCATGTGTTGGAGTTCACCCCGGTGAATGAGAGGGTCGTTTCCCTGCGCCTACGGGTCGGGGATAGGTCTCTCACTGTCGTGTGTGACTACGGGCCAAACGGCAGTGCAGAGTACCCGGCCTTCTTGGGGTCTCTGGGAGGGGTGCTGGAAAGTGCTCCAACTGGGGACTCCGTCGTTCTACTGGGAGACTTCAATGCCCACGTGGGCAGCGACAGTGATACCTGGAGGGGCGTGATTGGGAGGAACGGCCCCCCTGATCTGAACCCGAGCGGTGTTCAGTTATTGGACTTCTGTGCTAGTTACAGTTTGTCCATAACGAACACCATGTTCAAGCAAAACGGTGTCCATCAGTGCACGTGGCACCAGGACACCCTAGGCCGTAGGTCGATGATCGACTTTGTGGTTGTTTCATCTGACCTGCGGCCGTATGTCTTGGACACTCGGGTAAAGAGAGGGGCGGAGCTGTCAACTGATCACCACCTGGTGGTGAGTTGGATCCGATGGTGGGGGAGGAAGCTGTACAGACTCGGCAGACCCAAGCGTACTGTGAGGGTCTGCTGGGAACGTTTGGCCGAGTCTCCTGTCAGAGAGATCTTCAACTCCCACCTCCGGCGGAGCTTCGACCGGATCCCGAGGGAGGCTGGAGATATTGAGTCCGAGTGGACCATGTTCTCCACCTCCATTGTCGAAGCGGCCGCTCGGCACTGTGGCTGTAAGGTCTCCGGTGCCTGTCGAGGCGGCAATCCCCGAACCCGGTGGTGGACACCGGAAGTAGGGATGCCGTCAAGCTGGAGAAGGAGTCCTATCGAGCCTGGTTGGCTTGCAGGACTCCTGAGGCAGCTGACGGGTACCGGCAGGCCAAGCGGACTGCAGCCCGGGTGGTTGTGGAGGCAAAAACTCGGGCCTGGGAGGAGTTCGGTGAGGCCATGGAGAAGGACTATCGGCTGGCCTCGAAGAGATTCTGGCAAACCGTCCGGCGCCTCAGGAGAGGGAAGCTATGCCCTACCAACGCTGTCTACAGTAGAGGTGGGGAGCTGTTGACCTCAACTGGGGATGTTGTTGGATGGTAGAAGGAATACTTCGAGGATCTCCTCAATCCCACCGTCACGTCTTCCATTGAGGAAGCAGAGGCTGAGGGCTCAGAGGTGGACTCGTCCATCACCCAAGCTGAAGTCACCGAGGTAGTCAAGAAACTCCTCGGTGGCAAGGCACCGGGGGTGGATGAGATCCGCCCTGAGTACCTCAAGTCTCTGGATGTTGTGGGGCTGTCTTGGCTGACACGTCTCTGCATCATCGCGTGGCGGTCGGGGACAGTGCCTCTGGGATGGCAGACCGGGGTGGTGGTCCCTCTTTTTAAGAAGGGGGACCTGAGGGTGTGTTCCAACTACAGGGGGATCACACTTCTCAGCCTCCCTGGGAAAGTCTATGCCAGGGTACTGGAGAGGAGAATACGGCCGATAGTAGAACCTCGGATTCAGGAGGAACAGTGTGGTTTTCGTCCAGGCCGTGGAACACTGGACCAGCTCTATACCCTCTACAGGGTGCTGGAGGGTTCATGGGAGTTTGCCCAACCAGTCCACATGTGCTTTGTGGATTTGGAGAAGGCATTCGACTGTGTCCCTCGCGGCGGCCTGTGGAAGGTGCTCCGGGAGTATGGGGTTCGGAGTCCTTTACTAAGGGCTGTCCGGTCCCTGTATGACCGAAGCAGGAGCTTGGTTCGCATTGCCGGCAGTAAGTCAGACTTGTTCCTGGTGCGTGTTGGACTCCGGCAGGGCTGCCCTTTGTCGCCGGTTCTGTTCATAATTTTTATGGACAGAATTTCTAGGCGCAGCCAGGGGCCGGAGGGTGTCAGGTTTGGTGACAACTCGATTTCGCGTATCTGCTCTTTGCGGATGATGTTGTCGTGTTGGCCTCATCAAACCAGGACCTTCAGCATGCACTGGGATGGTTTGCAGCCGAGTGTGAAGCGGCTGGGATGAGAATCAGCACCTCCAAATCCGAGGCCATGGTCCTCAGTTGGAAAAGGGTGGCTTGCCCACTTCAGGTTGGTGGAGAGTTCATGCCTTAACCCATTTGAAAACTACCAATCAAAGGTTTCAGGTCAGTAATATTTATTTTGTAAAGAAATTAATACTTTTATTAAGCAAGGAGGCGTTAAATTGATCAAAAGTGACAGTAAGGACTTTTGCATTATTATAAATTGTCTTTCAAATAAATCTATTCATCAAAAAATGTTTCACGATTTTCAAAAAAAATATTAAACAGCACAACTGTTTTCAACTTTGATAATGATAAGAAATATTTCTTAAGTAGCAAATCAGCATATTAGAATGATTTCTGAAGGATCATGTGATGGAAGACTGAAGTAATGATGCTGAAAATTCAGTTTTGTCATCACAGTATACTACATAAACTACATAATATATTCAAATAGAAATGTTATTTTAAATTGTAATAATATTTCAAAATGTTAATGTATTTACTGTATTTTTGATCAAGTACTTTGATCACTCTGTACTCCTTTCCCTGTTATCATAGATAACATGCCCTTGGTATCATTAAAGTGTTATTTTAAGTCATCTGTAATATTCTTCATCAAAAGGACGTTCTTTATAACATGACTGTGTTCATTGTCTGCTATAGTGCTGGTAAGGCGGAGTGTGTTAAGGATGTGCCGGTACTGGGTGGTTCAGTGCAGGACTGGAGGCCTGGTCTGTTCTATGGAGTGGACGATCAGTGTCGTATAGCGTTCGGGAGCTCAGCTACTGCTTGTTCTTTCACTGATAATAATATGGTGAGTAAGAATGACCATCATAAGACATTTATCAGTGTAAATCATCAAAGAGCTAACTGCCATGCTAGCACTTTAATGACCTGAAAACGCTTTACCAACGCAGTTCTTCGTTTTGTGTTGACATGTCAATTGATACAGGAAGTTTGGGTGTAATTAAGAGCACAGCTATTTTTTTTTTTTAAATACCTTGTAGGCTTTGGTTACATTACAACCATGAACATAATTTTCCACTTATTCTAAATAAAAAAAAAATTATTAAAATAAATAATTTTCAAATAAATGCTGTATCTTTCTTTTCATAGAAGGGGGGAGTTTAAACTAAAAACTAAAAGCAGCACAACTATTTTCAACATTATTAATAATAATAAATGTTTCTTGAGCACCCAATCAGCAAATTAGAATGATTTCTGAAGGATCATGTGACACTCAAGAATGGAGTAATGATGCTAAAAAATTCAGCTTTGTCATTAAAGAAATACATTGCATTTTAAAATATAATAAAATAGAAAACTTTAAATTGTAATAATATTTCACAATATTACTGCATTTATTGTATTTTTGATTTGACGAGCATAAGAGACTTTAAATTAAAAAAAATCTTTAAAACCTTTATAAGGGATTTGTATCACATTTTGATTGCAATTTTTACTTTGTCAATACATATCTCACCCGGACGTTCCGCTGAGGTTAATTGTGGTGATGTTTTGTTTTCTCTCTGGTGTCTTCAAGGCAAGCTGCCGTGTTCTGTCCTGCCATATCAACCCTCGTGACCGTAGCTCATGTACACGTCTCCTTGTTCCGCTCCTGGACGGGACAGAGTGTGGGCCTAGTCAGGTGACACACTGCTACAACCAACACTTATTTACATTGAATGAATATGCGTATACATCTTCATTATCCTTGCATTTTTTCATATTTTATGGAATATGTTTGAGATTACTAAAAAAAAATACCATTGTGTCCATACTGTATTAATATATTACATGCAGATTTAAAGATGGATTTTGATAACATTTTTAGAACACTTAAATTTACCTTTTTAAAAATTTTATACAACACAGAGCATGAAAAATACAGATCTGTGTTACTGTTCTCTTTCTGTGTGGCTTTAGTGGTGTTTTAAGGGTCGGTGTGTGTCTCCTACTTTGGGTTCCTCCATGATGGTTCACGGCTCATGGTCTTCATGGTCTGAATTCTCTCCCTGCTCACGAACATGCGGAGGAGGAATCATATATCGCAGGAGGCAGTGCAATAACCCCAGGTGCGAGAGTGAGAACATGACAGGGACAGCTGGTGTTAGAAATAAGAGCATATGGTTCAATAACAACTTCTCAGATACCACACCAATATAAACACCAGCTATAAACTAAACTAAACTAAACTAAACTAAACTAAACTAAACTAAAAAAAAACTAAATTTGGTGTGTAGTGGTATGCAGTATCCAACATGACAGTATTGTGAATGTGCATTCATTTATGCATGAGTTTTTGCTGTGGTTGTATATTAGATCCCACACTGATATATGTATTCAGAGTGATGTTTCTGTGTTTCAGGGCAGCCTTTGGTGGTTCTGTCTGTAAAGGACAGGACTTAGAAGCTGAACTTTGTAATCGGCAGGTAATAGCTACTGTTTACTTTGGGCCTCCGTAGGTCATGTTAAGGGTTACATCTATACATTGGCATGAGGCTGCAGTGATATCTGTGTGCTGGCCTGCATTTTGGTCTTTCTTTTTGTTTTATTCATTGCTAAATAGCATTTGTTCTTTCCATGTAGATGTGTGAGCATTGTTAAACAGGTTTCCTCTATTATTTTACTTAATTCTTTAATGATTTTCTAACACTTTACATTAATGTTGAAGTCGTTAACATTAGTTAGTGCAATGGAGCACTGCAAGGATGACAAAATTTTGTATGCCAACCTTGAAGTTAGCAAAATAAATGTTACTACTGTTTTAGTGCAAGACAGTTGAAGAAGTAACTTTAAATGACGTTACAAATGAAACCAAGTAAATTCATGGTGACATACCTGGCTTGCCGTTGTTTGTTACAGGCCTGTGAGTCGACTCAGCTGGAATTCATGTCTCAGCAGTGCTCAGCCACAGACCAGCAGCCTCTTTCAGTGTCAGTCTACACCTGGATACCTGCCGTCAGCTACACCTCAGGTCAACCTAGTAAAGGTCTTCCAGTTGAATTTGTCCTTTGTTGTTTTCTCTGTTCTAATGTCTTTCTCTCCCTTCCAGGTGATGCTCAGTGTAAACTGATGTGTCGCTCACGTGAGCAGGACTTCATGGTGAGTCGTGGGTCTCAGTTCATTGATGGGACACGGTGTGAAGCCGGTAACACTGTGCCACGTGGTTCCATTTCTGCCTGTTTGGGTGGAAAGTGCCAGGTAATGCCACACACATAACGCAAACAAAGTTTACTTTTTTTAAAACTGAAATATGTTTCTGTCCACTTTGACTTTCAAATTGGACAGTGAATGAATATTTAACAAGTATAATTTCTTCATATGGTTTACTTAGCTGTTTGGCTGTGATGGAGTAATGCATTCTGGGAAGTTGGAGGATGTGTGTGGGGTGTGTGGGGGCAATGGCTCCACCTGCCAGTTAATCTCAAACAGCTATTCAGGTGGAGAGGCTGGAGGTATGGTAGGGGTCATTTTCAGACATATCCATCATTTGTCCAGTTATTTGCTTTCCTATATGCACAATAACCTCTTTTTGTCTTTTGTCTTTTCAAGAGTATGTCACTTTCCTCACCCTTCCTATGAACGCCTCTCAGGTTCATGTGATTAACACAAAGCCCGTTTTTACACACCTTGGTGAGTATAGCTACGTTTACACAACAGCAGAATACAGTTGTGATTGTGAATCCTGTAAGAAGGGTTAAACATTGTTGTTTACACAGTTTGGTGTTGAAGTTGTATTGTATGATGGAATCTGAGTATCTGAGTGAATTAAATTTAGCTGGATATTTCATGATTAAATAGTTTAGAATTTTTTAGAAAGTTAGAAAAGGGGATTGACTTCATACACACTCCCATTCAAAGGTTTGGAGTTTTTGTTGTTTTTAGTTTTTTGCATTTTTAAAATATATATCTAATGTTCACCAAAGCTGCATTTATGTGTTCAAAAACACAGTATAATATTTTGAAACATTATTACAAATATTACAATTTACAATTTAGTGTCACATCCATGTTCCTTTAAACATGTCCTCTTTTATTTGGTGCTCAAGAAACATTTATTATCAACGTTAAAAACAAATGCTTAATATATTCATTGAAATATTTTTGTTCAGGATTCTTTGATGAATAAGAAAGGACAGACACAGAAATATTTTCTAATATTATATCTTTACTGTCACTTTTTGTTAAATTTAACGTGTTCTGTTGAATGTTGCTTTATTTATTTAGATTAACAAATGCTTAACAAATGTCTTTTAAAAAAAGGCCAATTTATATGTATCTATCTGTAAGTATTGTCTTTTTTCTGGCATTTGATACACTGATGCCTATAATACAGTATAATGTCCAACCAAATAATAAATACAGTTCAAAGACTACATGAAAGAAATGTCCCTCCTTCCCGCAGCGGTGTTATTAAATGATAAATATGTGGTGTCTGGAGATGGAAGCCCAGGGCTAAGCATCACATACCCCTCACCTCTGGAGAAGAGCCCCATAATTTATAGCCTCTACCTCGCACCTGACCACCAACCTCAAACTGAAGAGCTCACTATTTCTGGACCAGTCACAGACAAGATCCAAATACAGGTGTGCAGCATCTGAATTATCATCTTTCTTTGTTTCAGCACCTTCATTGTTAATGACTTTATTAATGTCAATGTTCAGTATTCATTGTTACTTGTAACAAAAACTGTTTATTTGCACATTTTTTAGGTGTTTCGGAAATATGGGCAAGAGTATGGAGACCTCACCAGTCCAAACATCACATACCAGTACTACTCATTTGATGCTGTTTCAGTGGAGAGAGCTGTTCAGGGCAGATGGTCCACTGTCATATCTACCTGCTCAGTAACCTGCGGTACAGGTAACGTCTTGGTTACTGTTGTAACCTCCATTCTCTGATGGAGGGAACAAAACTATGTGTGGATGTACTGACACTAGGGGTCGCACTTTGGAGCCCCAAACACCTCTGATACTTTGAGAAAAGGTCAATGAGAATTGGCGAGTGGAATTTGCTTACGCTACTCACCTGAGATATCCACTCATTCAAGTTTGTGCTGAGGAGCCGAGACAGTGTCCTGGCCATTTCAGCGAATAGTTCAGTGTTGTGGCAGGAGGGATACAACGTCTCGTTCCCTCCATCAGGGAACGAAGGTTACAACTGTAACCAAGACGTTCCTTATCTGTCAGTCACTTCGACGTTGTGTTGATGGACTGACACTAGGGGTCCCTAGGGAAAAAGCCACAACCAGCTGAACGGTGTTACGAGGTTTTGGAGGTGCAGATGTTGGCAAGCTACTGCGTGCCGGGTAACAAGTGCACTCGCAACATCCTAACCTTCCCATCGCCCCACATAAGCAACATCTTCCCCTGTACCACAAGGAACGTGCACTTCAGCCATTTCTTGAACTTTTCTCTTTTCTTCTTGTTTTTTTTTTAACTTACAGCTGTGCATACCAGAAATTATAGCACTGGGGAAAGCACTCTTTTTACTATTCGGAAAAAAGAATACTACGGAGATCACATCCTGCGCGAAGGGAGGTTAACATGTGGAGAATACATCAAATGGACATTCCGACCGGGAAGTGCCACACATTGGAAAAAGTCTCGATAGGTCCTACCTGATAAGGGAGGAGCTCTACAAACACAGTGACTGGTGGCCCAGCAAAGTTCTTCCCAGAGGAAGACACAGGTTTACCGTCAGGGAAACCGTACCATGGAAAATACATCATATTGGATTACGTCAGGAAATCACTACATATAAAGCACCTAGCACACAGGTTGACCTGAAAAGTACCATGAGTATGAATTCGGCTGCCTTAGGGTGCTGAAGGTTGGAAGGACGTTCAGGGTTCGTCAGCCAGTTCGTCTGAAGATTAGGTCATGTTTCCGTCCACTGCATCGTGATGTGCCACTATGGAGGCCACATACAGGAAGGAAAGTACCAACCTGACTGCGCATCTATATGGGTATTCACCTAAGGAAGAACACCAGTTCGCGAACAGACGCCACTTCAAGGCATAGAGCCGCCTCTTAGATGGAGCTCTGGCCTAAATGATGATAGTGACCGCTAGTAGTAATTCACTTAGGTCTTCCTTGTCCCGTCCAGTGGCCAGACATGGAGGTTCCAGAGGTGGAGGTTCCAGAGGTCTTAGCGCTGGTGCCAAAATGTGCCCCGAAGGTCCTTCCTCAGGGGATTTCGCCAGAGAGGAGCTGTCGTGAGGAGCGTGAGCACTGAAAACCAAGTCCTGGCTGGCCGATATGGCGCAACCAACAGGATCTTAATGGCTAAAGCATGTCAAATGCATTTCTGTGTTAACATCTTGAACAGGAGCTTGTGCAGGGCCCAATTCAAAACTCGAAGATCTAAGAGTGGTGGTAACCCGCCTCCTTTCTTACAATGAAGTAAGGGCTGCAAAACCCTTTTTTCACCTTGGCTGGAGGGACAGGCTCTATTGCATCCTTCGCCAAAAGAAGACTGGCGTGCACCTGGTGATCTTGATGAGCCTGCGTAACAGGTTGGGGAGTGCTAACCATGCATCCAAGCTCTGTATGAGTGGCACCAGAGAGACAGAGCTACTCTCATGTAGCTCTTTTAGTGCTTGGCCTGATGGACCTGCAGGATGGTCATGGCATGCAGGGCTGACACAGCCTGTCCAGCAGCACTGTAAGCCTTCGGCGTTGTGGAAGTAAACTTACAGGCTCTTGACGGGAGTCTGGGATGGTTCCACCAGGTAGCTGTGTTTTGTGGGCATAAATGCACTGCAATCGCAATTGCGGCGTGGCTGTGAGTCGCCCTCCGAGCCCAGATACCAATCATCTAGCTGCGAACACTCAGGACAGGGTGGAGAACTCCACTCTAGCCCGATGTTCGCAGTGGCCACACCCAAAGGTGGGAGTTCTGCAGAGTCCTCAGCATCAGAAGGCATAAGCTCGCTCTCCGATGCTGCAATCAACAGTTTGTCCTCATTCAGAGCCCCAAAATGAGAATGGTAGAAAGGCATCTTTAAAATGTAATGAAACCCTCTCTGTTTTAGCCTGGTAGTTCACCCCTCAGAGTTGAAAAATTCTCAAAAAATGGGTGTGTAAAGTAATGGGACTGTAGACGGTGGAAGAGGGGAGAAAACAACCAATTAAACACAGACCTGCATAAATGCAGAGAAGCGCTCAGAAACTGCTGATGTAGAATTGTGCCGGCAGCCAATCACACATTACGAAGGCATGCTTCTACCTCAGATTCAGTGAAGTTGCTTCGACTTTTCAACCTGGAAGAATGAAATTGCTCAGAAAACCCCCAAAATAACCCATTTCCACTTGTTGGTAAAATATATGAGCGCTTTTAGTGTTTTCAGTGATGTGCAGCCTGTACATATCTGTTCACATCTCAAAAAATATGTTTTGAAAGATGCCCTTCACCAGTGCTTTGCTCTTTTTGAGGAAAGCTTGCTCTTTTAATTGCTGAAGCGCCCAGGGGAGCTCTCATTACACTTATCTGTGTGTGGGGCGGAGAGACCGTAACATCAGCAAGTTGAGGTGAATGGAATGAGCATCTGTCTTCATTGACATCAACTCAACTCCGAAGAATAAATCTGAATGAGTGGATGCACAACATCTCCTTTTATACCCATATGTTCAGGGGAGTAGCGTATGAAAATTCCACTCGCCAATTCTCATTGGCCTTTTCTCAAAATAGTTTTTTGGGGCTCCTAAGTATGACAGTTAGTTGAGTACATGAACTCATCAACTCAACGTCTAAGTGACTGACAGGAAACACATGAGTAGTTACATTCTGGGCACACAAACATATTACATGTAACCAGTTTTGTTAACTTCATACATCTCAACTGAACAAATTATAACTAGGGCTGTGGGCTATTCTTGATAAAACTTTGTTTAGATTCTGTATTAATGATTTGTGCTCACAAACACAACAGAAGATGCAGAAACACAGTAAAAATACTTTTTTTGCAGAAACACAGTAAAAATACTTTTGTGCAACTATTTGAATGAACTGTTCTGTGAAATTTCTTTTAATGAGTCATACATTAGTTTTTTTGGAATCTTTTCCCCTAAATAACTATAATGTGTATCATTATTAATGATCTTATATAAATAGTTTTTTCTTAAATAAATTCTCTCTCTCTTTTTCTCTTCTCTCTCTCTCTCTCTCTCTCTCTCTCTCTCTCTCTCTCTATATATATATTATTTGTTACATAAAATGCATAAAATAATATATATATATATATATATATATATATATATATATATATATATATATATATATACAATTTTGACAAAAAATATGGATAATTTGGATAATGGATTGGATATTTACATTTGCAGTATATATGTATTTATATATCACCTTTATGCAATGAACCATATATTGTTTTAATAAAACTGTTTATGCTAAGTATATGTATAAACCATTTTTAAATATAATTTCTGTTTGAACTCATTGATATCTCTATGGTAGGCATCCAGAAAATCAGTCAGCACTGTGTAGATGTGGTCACATTCGAGCACCTGGAAGATAAGCTCTGTAGTTCATCCCCTCAAACACCAGATCTGCTGCAGCCCTGCTTTCTGCCAAACTGCCCACCCAGGTGCTTTTCAGTTTTCAGGTTCATAGTTATACCTCAGAGGAACAAGTGGCCATTCAAACATACTAGGAAATTTCATTCAAATTTCAAAGAATTGTTTTTATTTATCTTGACAAAAACCAAAAAGGAAACCACTCTGAACATGAACCACTTGCTGTAGACTTCAGCTGTGTCCCAATTCAGAGGCTGCAAAGGTCAGACCGAGCGTTGTCAAATGGGACGGTCTATCCTACAGAGGATTTTTCTTGTCGCCTAGCAACTGTGACATCTGCCGTTGACGAGCGTCAGTAACGTTTGTACTGGACTTTATTGAAAGTTATATTCAACTGTCTGAAAACAAAACAGTGTTCTCAACCTGTCTAAATATGTTAACTGTGGTCCATTTCTGTACATAATAAAGGCCTGTTTCACAGACAGGGCTTAGATTAAGCCAGGATTTGGCCTTAGTTCAATGAGGACATTTAAGTAGCTTTTATAAACGTGCCTTGCTGAAAAATAAACATTACTGGTGTGCATCTTGAGACAAAACAATAGATGAACATGTCTAAGATATGTCAGTGCAAGTTGCTTTTAGTTAAAACAGCCCAAACACTCATTTTAGGAACAGGCTTAAGCCTTGTCTGTGAAACCAGGGGAAAGTAACCGGGAGAAACTATATAAAACCGCATCTTAGTAAGAAATAAGTCAACATTTGAACCGCTGTAAAGTTTTATTTTATTTTAACATTGGTATTATTAGATATTCAGGTCAAAAATGATATGATCAAAAAGTAATTTTCAACTTTTTTAAAAAAGTTATACAATATTCAACTAATTTTTTAAGTTAATTTAATGTAATTTAAGTTGAAATGACTTAAACTTCCAAGTTGATTGTACTTAAAAATTTAAGGCAGAAACTTTTTTTTTACAGTGTTGAAACTCAGTACTATTATATGTATTCTATATACTCAATAATATTTAAAAGTGTAATCCGAAAATTTCTTTTTTTTTTATCCTGTCGTCACCTGCACACAATGAAGTTTGGCCTAGGCTAGGCCGCGAAGGATCTATCTGTTGTATCCTTCATTGGAAACGATGGACACATTTCGAAGCCAGATTTGAAGGAGCCTTCAAATAGGGACAGCCTTTGTCGCGCTGCTGTAATGCAGTCAGCCTTCGAATGTGGCCTTCGAAGGATGAGGCCTCTGAATTTTGGGATGCGGCATTTGTTTGGCCATACCTGTGAAAACCCACATTTATTTTTCAAAACGTACTTAGGATTGTTGTGTTATTGCCCACAACAATGCAATCTGTGAGAAGGCTGCAATTGTGAAGAAATTACAGTGTTTCCAACAATCAACATTTCATTTTAAATTACATTTATAACATTAAAGTGTGAACTTGAAAGACAAACGTAAGGGCTGAAAGTGTAATTTTGGGCAGGGTCTTTGAATACAGGAGTTTAATTTGTGTATCTGTTGTAGCTGGGAGTTAGGTGAGTTTGGACCCTGCAGCGCCCCCTGTGGAGTGGGCGAGCGAGTGCGCTCTGTGACGTGTTTTCAGAAACAGGGTACGTTGAAAGTGGAGCTGCCTGACTCTGACTGTACGCTTGACTCTAAACCACCAACAACTGAAACCTGCAACTCCCAAATCTGTCCTGCCAGGTAATGTGCCAAAGTGTGCAAGTCTGAAATTAATTAGCAAGTTAGGAGTCCAGTACCAGATTACAGAGATTACAAAGATAAAAAATGTAATGCACAGAGAAATCATTCAATATGAGACAAGAAAATGTATTAAGACAATATTGGGCAAAGTTATTATAATTAGCTAAAACTAAACCATAAAAAAAACATTTTCATTATTTGAAATAAAATAAACATTAACTGAAATAAAATAAAAAACTAATTTTATTGCAATTAGTTGCCAAAGTTTAAGTTGAAGAATTAAAATAACTACTAGAAAAAAACAAACCTTAATCAAAACCGTATTGAAATGTCCAAAACTATAATAGTATATCAATAATACTAAAATAACGCTGGTATTGGGACAATTTAGATTTAATGTTCACCTTAACATGTGACGTGATATGATGTAATGAGAACTGTTTACAATAGTTCGGAGTTTGTATTGAGTCATTCTGGCAGTTGCGTGTGTATATTCATATGTATGTGTGTGTTGTAGATGGCAGGTGTCTGAGCCTGGTGAGTGCTTGGCTGTGTGTGGACCCGGGGAGGCCCAGAGAACGGTGTCGTGTGTCCGCTCCCATCATGGATCTGATTCTGAGGTTGACCAAAATTTGTGTTCTGAACCCAAACCCCCAGAACACGTTCGCTGTGTGGTGGACGTTTGTCCTGTTGGCTGGGATAGCCAAAAAGAGGTATAGTGTTATAGCTTGTATCATTTGACATCAAGTTATAATTAAGCAGTATTACACAAGCAAGTACTGCTGTACTGAGTATCGGCACGATTGCAAGTGATATTGCAGTTATTTACTTAGTTAAGTTAATATTATCAATATCCTACGCAATTTAACGAGTCAATATCAAGGAACTTATGTGTAAAACAAATGGCCAATTAGTTTGTATATTTTTCTTTGCCAAGAAACATTGTTTTAAAAGAAATCAAAGCATTAAGCTTTGCATGTCACCAAGCAACACATGGACTGGAACAGCTGTGAGTGGAGCAGCAGCAATTTGTCAGTCTACTACTGTACATTTCAGGTTTTCTACATCCTGCTCTTCACTATCTGGTGAGAGAAATGCTGCTCAGAATATTTCAGCTTTCAAAAAAAAAAAAAAAAAAAAACGTGCAGTCTTCGCTCCTTGCAAAATCACACAAATCTGCTCCGTATTCAAACAAGTTACATTCCAAACAATGAAGCATCTCTCTGTTACTCTAAATATCACCTGAAACGCCACTTAGCCAATCAGATTAGAACTAAGTTTTGTATAACAATGTATATCTAGTAAATAAAATGTATACAAATATTGATAGAATATTATATCATATTTACACTACTAAACTACTGGACAGTTACGTCACAAAAGATTTATATTTCAAATAAATGCTGTTCTTTTGAACTTTCCATTCATCAGAAATTCTTAAAAAAAGATAAAAACTTATCGTTTTCACAAAAATATTAAGCAGCACAGCTGTTTTCAACAGTGATAATAATAAGGAATGTTTCTTGAGCACCTAATCAGCAAATTAGAATGATTTCTGAAGGATCATGTGACATTGGATTCATATGACATGAAAATTCAGCTTTGTCATCACAGGAATATATATTACATTTTAAAATATATATTAAAACAGAACAGTTATTTTAAATTGTAATAATATTTCACAATATTTCTGTTTTTTATTTTTATTAAATATTTATGGATTTGATGAACATAAGAGACTTTTAAAAACAAAACAAAAATCCTACCAACCTGTGTATGTTGAACATGATATGTGATCTGTTCTGAAATGTCTTCAAGACTGAGCTGACCCGTACAGATTCCCGTGTAATGCCCCGTTCCACAATGGTTCCAGTTTATATTTGGAGTCCTGTGATTGGCCAGTGCTCCAAAACCTGTGGCAACGGTAAATGAGACAACTGAATGCACATGCTGAAATTAGGACAAAACTCATTTGGGATTATGTGTGCATAATTGTGCATGCTTACTTATTTACGCAGGATCTCAGCAGGTTTGGTTCTCCTGTGTGGATCACCAATCCCGTCTAGAAGTCCCAGAGTTCCTTTGCGATCGTTCCAGTAAACCAGAGCTGTACACCCAACCCTGTAGCCTATCAAAATGTCCTGCTGTGTAAGCATTGCTTAAACTCTACTTTTGGTTTCTAGACTTTTTTTTATACAATCACACATGATGAGCACTGTGTCTTTCTCTATCAGTTGGCGTTACATACAGGGACCGTGCAGTGTGTCTTGTGGAGGTGGTTTGGCAAAGAGAGTCCTGTACTGTTCCCAGAGGGTGGAGGGAGGAGTCGGAAACAGGGATTTGGTGGTGGGAGAGTCTTCTTGTCAGTCTGTGCCCAGACCTTCAGAGGTAGTGGAGTGTAATACTGAAATCTGTCCAGCCAGGTAAACCACTACAGACTGCTGTACACACCTCATATCTTCTGAACATATGAAGAGACAGACCGTTCTGACTTCTTGTTTATACACATTACAACTAGTCTAGACTGCCAAAAACACTGAGGAGGGGATATTTGAACGAGAATGTCATCATTGACATTTTAATGTAGAAATTTAGACAATGTAGAAATACAGTGTAATCACATAAAATGAACGGTAAAAATACAGAAAAAAACCTAACGGGGCCTGTAAAGTGTATAAATGAATCCAGTTTTGAATATTGTTGTGCCGCACAAACTAGGAGTGGCAATATATTAAAATAATAAAATGAAATAATAACAGATTAAAAAATTTCACTCTTTATAATCTATGAGTTTACATGACTTTCCAGTCGTTCGTGATCAGGTGTTTTTATTTTATTTTACCCGAAAATAGTAAATTATTAGTAAATTTTTATTAGCAGTCAATTATCTAAATAATTTACAAATATTACACAAAATATGTTAGAGCTTCACATAATTAGAAAAAAAAAAGTAATTTTAAGAATTTCCATGACTTTTCTAGGTTTAAATAAGATTTTCAAATTAAAATAAGAAATAAGTCAGTTAATTTCTATCTTGATTGTTAGCTGTTTTAGCTGCATTTGTTTTATTTTAAATAATTAAAATGAAAGGATGCTGAGTCCTCCGACCCCATGTTTGAGAACCAAAAGCCTATGCAGTCCTTGTCCATTTTTGTTCATTTATGACACTTTTGAACATTAAACATATTTGGTACTATGTCAGGTCCAGTTTTATTATAATATCATTAACATCGTTTTTGTTAATATTTTGAATGAGATTTTATTTTTATATTTTGTTTTTCATTTTAGTTAAAGTTTTAGTTTAATTTTCGTTTTAACTTTCGTTTTCGTTTTTTTTTTTTTTTTTTTGTCTATATAGTTTTATTGCATCTTTGTCTTTAGTTTGTTTATTTAGTTTTACTGATTTTAGTCAATTTTATTTCAGCTATAGTAACAAGGCAACATTTCTCATTTCATTTAGTTTGTCTTTTTATATTTTATTTTATTTCAGTTAAATTGTATTTTATTTCAATTAATGAAAAAGCTTATGGTTTTTGTTTTAGTTAATAATATCCATGGTTGGGTCACCACTTATTGCTCAATGCCTATTGTATTGAAGCAAAACCAGTTGATTTTTTATATTATTATAAGGAGTAATTCATGAAATGATTCTGTAGGTGGCAGGTGGGACAGCAGGGCGACTGTTCGGTGTCTTGCGGGATGGGCGTAGCTGTGAGGAGAGTGCAGTGTGTTCAGTATGAGAGGGGTGTAGAGAGGATCGTGGAGGAGGAGCAGTGTGAGTCAGGAAACAAGCCTCCTGTCACTGCACCATGCTTCACTCAAGTCTGTTCTTTCCACTGGGATGTGCACAAGTGGAGTGAGGTAATGTGCCAACACATCTATCATCCAAACTACATATTCTAAGGGCCCTATTTTAACGATCTAAGCACATGGTCTAAAGCGCACGGTGCTAGTGCACTTAGGTCGTGTCCGAATCCACTTTTGCTGGTTTAACAACGGGAAAAATGGTCGGTGCGCCAGGCGCATGGTTCAAAAGGGTTGCCCCTATTCTCTTAATGAGTAATGTGTGTGTTTTGGGCATAACGTTCAATAAACCAATCAGAGTCTCAACTCCCATTCCCTTTAAAAGCCAGTTGCGCTTGCGCCATGGCGGATTTGCTATTTACATGGTGGAATTTGCAAGCGAAAAAACTGAACGCTTCTCTAGCGAGGAAATGGAACTGCTTGTGCGCGAGGTTAAAACTATCTATGGGGCAAAGTGTACGCACGTTGTGGACCCGCCTATAGGTGCATATTAATGTGCTCTTTAAATAACAAAAAATCTGGCTATTTCAGTTGCCTCAAAATAGAGGAACACGCCAACAATGAGCCCGAACACACCTTGTTTTCAGATCAACAGCCTATGGGCGCACAAATGCATTTGCTATTTAAAAACAAGGTGGCACAGGACGTGAAAATGATAACTGCGTCGGGCTGAAACTAGCAGAAAACACTTGCGTCGTGCATGGCGCTGCATTGCGCCGGGTGTATGATAGGGCCCTAACAATGCACAGCCAAAGTCCCATTTTATGGATTTAGAGTTTGGATATTATAGAATAATCTTGTAAATATAAACCATCACTCATTTTCCTTCTGCTTTTTAATGTAGTGTTCTGTCTCATGTGGTTATGGGATCCAGTCTCGGACCGTGTCCTGTACAGGCCCATCCAGTCCTCTTCCTGTTAGTCCCTTTCTTTGCCTCCACTTGCCAAAACCCATCACCATCCAGGCCTGCTATAGCCCTGACTGTTCCTCAGCCCATACCTTCACAACAGAGCCCAAAGGCACTCACATCCAATCAGAGCACCAGAGAGGAGATGGGACGTGGGGGACTCCAAGAGTGCGTACGAGAACCACAATAGGTCCAGCTGTCAGAATTAAGAAGATGAAGAAGAGTTCTTCAGCTATTGTACCTACGGTGGACTTGATGGAAAGCACCATGAGCACGCCAACAGAACCACCACAGACCAGTTAGGTGGCAAGTGTCTATAGCTCCATATAAGACTGTCAGTCTTGATAACAATCTCAGTGTCTAAAGGGCCATATTGTACAATTCTTTGTTATATTTCTTCTTGAAATTCCTAAAGTCTGGAATATTTGTATTGGTTACATTGAGTTTTAAGGCAACATTGTCAGTGTAATTACACAAATAAGTACTGAGAAATATTAATTAACTACATGTACTTACTATACGGTCAAGGGTTGGTTTAGGGTTAGTTGTAATTACATATATATATATTGGGACCTAAAACTGTTTACAGTAAATTCAGACAAATATATACAAGTTTACATTTATATATTCAGAATTGTAATTTTATATTCAGAATTTATACATTTGTATTAAGACTATTTATATTTATATATTTCCTGTTTGGCTCTTTAATTTTGTGGATTGTTATATGAATAGACTGAGGGAAAGATTAAAAAAAGCTGTGAGTAATAAAACATCTAATCTGGTTTCAGGTTTCTGTGGGCAACTTCTCCTTCAAGACTCAGGAACTATTGATCTACGCAATGTCACTCAGACAAGGTGTATATTTGCTATTGGCCGACCTCTTGATGAGGTTATTCAAATCAAAATAGTATCCAGCACTCTTAACTGCCAGCAAAGTAAGTACTGAGCTTAAATTGCGTTCAGACATGGGAATCTGATGCAGTACTAGTATGGTGAATTTTGTGTATTTTTGTGTATATTTTCAGGGGAGAATATCGCCCTGTATGATAGACTCATCCTGATGCGCCTCTGCGAGAGGACGACTGGTAAAACGCTGAAATCACGATCAAATGTTCTTTTGGTGCGTCAGAGCCGCCTGATCCCTGGCAATGGAGTGGTACTATTTTATCAGAGTGTAAAAAACAAAAAAAGCCCTCATGGAGGTGAGTTATTACAAACACAGCATATTTGAGTAATTATGTTCATATATTCATCAAATGTAATATAGATGTTATTGTAAAAAGTACATCCAAAAATTCTGTCATCATTTACTCTCATGTCATACCAAATCTGACTTCCATTTTTCTCTGGCACTTATAAGGAGGTACAAATAAATGCTGTTCTTATGAACTTTCTATTCAGCTGTTATCGGGGGTCCACTGAAGGCGAGTAGAGATGCCAACCCAAGTGCAGTTTTACTGAAAAATGATAAACGTGATACAAAATTAAACAGAACTAAAACATGACAAAAACAGCGGCTTAACAAAACTCACCAACAGTGGGTTACAAAGACAAAGCTAGATGAGGAACAATGGAGACATGAGGGCTATATACTGTATACACACACAAGGACTAATGAAATACAACACACCTGAAAGCCATCAAACAATGAACCAATCAGAAAAACACATGAAGCAAAGGAAGCACTTGACAAGATGACATATGAGGGGCAAGGGAATCACATGACATGACAGGAAACATCATGGCTGCATCCAAAAACTTAGGCAGCTGACTTGTTGCCTTATCAGGCAATGACTTTGCAGGCAGCATTTGCACACGAAGGTACCTCACGAAACTGATTTCAGACAGACTTCTAAGGCAGCGTAACAGTTTAATGATCTACAGCAAAATAGAGAGAGTTTGGTGAAAACTAAGCAAATATTTAATTACTGCAATAGTACTGTTTTTGCTAGAAAGGACATCAAAAGTGGAAACCGTTGGTCAAAAACGTACATTTACACACAAACTGACCACCAAACCCAACTTTCAGACGCCATCCTTATTTCTTATTGTGGGATATCAAAGGCAGCAAAGGATACATCTATCCTGCCTTCAAAAATCGATCAGATGAAGGTATCTCAGGGGACAGGAAGTGAAGCTAACTTTGAAATCGGATGTGCCTTGATGTCTTCCTACCTTGGAGCATTTTTCAGCTTTCGGACGCAGCCTATGAGAACTTCAAAATAAAGTACATGAAAACATGAACATCATATATCCCCCCCTCTATGGGCCGCCCCAGACGCACAAACAAAACAAGGAGGGTGGTGGAGTGGAGGCGGACAAGAGGGAGGGATGGAAGGCCAGGCCTGTGAAGTGGAAGTTGGCCTGGATCATGGCATGGTGG
Organism: Scardinius erythrophthalmus; assembly: GCF_964197995.2. Classification (NCBI taxonomy): domain Eukaryota; kingdom Metazoa; phylum Chordata; class Actinopteri; order Cypriniformes; family Leuciscidae; genus Scardinius; species Scardinius erythrophthalmus. Next base: position 27,255,509 of record NC_138240.1, read on the forward strand.
GCCTGGACCGAGGAGCAGTGGTGGGCTGGGCTGGGCTGTGGAGCAGTAGACGAGACCATGTAACATGGAGTAGTGGACGAGTCCTTGGGGGATCAGGTAGCCATGTTGAAGCCAGTAGAGATGGGAACCACCAGGGCAGAGCCGGCAGAGGATAAGACCCTTGGAAGTCAGGAGGCCATGGTGGAGCAGAGACCTAAATGGCCTTCATAGCCACGAGAGAGCGAGCAGGGGTGGCCTCCGTTGCCGTGATATGTAGCATGTGAAGCTCATGGATGACCTCCATAGCTGTGACAGTGAACATAGAGCCTTCTAAAGCAGATGCTGCCACCTCGGGAGGCGCTGTAGCAGGTGCCGCCGCCTCTGAGGAAGTGTGTGTGGCCCACACACACAGAATACCAGTGACTATTAACGGGAGCATCTTGGACCTCTGGGACCACCGGACTAGGAATTGGTAGACTTGGGGACCACCGGACTTGGGAGCTCGGGACTTGACTTGGTCACTGCTTGCACTGACCTCAGAGGTGGATCCATCACACAGGAGGTCAGTCTTTTCCACCCTGAGACAGATCCATTGGTAGAGGAGATCCTAGGTGGACCAAGCTCCACAGACGATACTTTTGATCGGTTGTGTATGTAGCAGAATGTCCAAGCTGCTATTTTGCATACAATAAAAGTTGTTCTACAGAATAAAGTCTTGTGAGTTTGACAAGACGGTAACACTTTAGTTTAGGGTCCATTTCTTACTATTAACTAGTTTCTTATTAGCATGCATAATACTAGGATATTAGCTGTTTATTAATATTTATAAAGCACATATTAATGCCTTATTCTGCATGACCATATTATAAATTCCTTAGTCGTACCCAATAGCTAAACTTAACAGCTACCTTACTAACTATTAATAAGCAGTAATTAGGACTTTACTGAGGCAAAAGTCATAGTTAATAGTTAGTTAATATTGAGAATTGGACCTTTATCTAAAGTGTGACTGACAAGACATGGTAAGTAAATGATGACAGAATTTTCATTACTGGGTGAACAAAAAAAATTATTGTAGATTGAGCCAAACTGAAATAATCTGAAAGACAGTACATATCTTCCTCCAAGAGTGTGACGTTCAGCTGTTCTCTCCATCCGGGCTCATTGAGAATCCGATCAAGAGTCCAGCCATCTCGCCCTCTAACACTCAGAGCTGTCGCGTGTTCATTGATGCTCCTCCAGCATTGAGGATTCGGATCAGAGCACTTTCTGTGCTCAACAATACTGATACAAACTCAACATACATACTGGTAAGTCACTGTGCATCCATCTTTACATACACCATTGTTTAAAAGTTTGGGGTTAGAAAGATTCTTAAGATGAATACTTATGCATTGCATTGGTCAAAAGTGACAGTAAAGAGTAAAGGCATTTATAATGTTACAAAAGATTTCTATTTCAAATAAATGCTGTTCTTTTGAACTTTTTCTATCATGGAATGCTGAAAAAAAAAAGATCATGTTTTCCACACAAATATTGAGCAGCACAACTGTTTTCAACATTGATAATAATAATAAAAAATGTTTCTTGAGCACCAAATCAGCATATTATAATGATTTCTGAAGAATCACATGGCTGTAAAGCTGCTTTGAAACAATCTGTATTGTAGTGAAAACTGGAGTAATGGCTGCTGAAAATTCAGCTTTGCCAAAGGAATAAATTACATTTAAAAAATATGATAAAATAAATAGATAAAATATTTAAATAGCAATAATATTTCACAATATTACTGTTTACACTATTTTTGATCAAATAAATGCAGCCTTGATGAACATAAGATAATTCTTTCAAAAACATTTTAAAAAGTCTTTCAGACACCAAACTTTTGAGCAGTAATGTATATGCGTAATAATCTGTCGGACAAAGGAAGAGATGTAATCAGTCTAAATGAGTTGGAATAAAGTGGAACTCAGCAGTTTGTGTTCAAAAAGCACATTATAAGCAAACATTTGAGATGAAACAGTAAAGACAGCTGATGGTGCACTGTCAAGTCAAGTCAAGTCACCTTCATTTATAAAGCGCTTTTAACAATATGGATTGTTTCAAAGCAGCTTTACAGTGATAATAGGAAACAGTTTGTTTAAGCTTTTCAACAGCTCTAGAATAAAGTTATTGTCTAGCTAAAGCTAGTTTTGATTGATTGATTCACTTCCGCTGCAAAGATCATTAGTTATTAACTTAGGGGCCGCTAACATAACACTGTTCTAACAGGAAAACCCTTAACACGCTCCGGCTACCCATCCGCACAAAACAGTGCCTGGTGTCTCGAGAACGCACTCCCTGAAATAAGGTTCGAAGGTGCAAAAGATTATCCGTTATCTCTGCGCAAACCAAAGTCCAAAGGTATGCGCGTTTGAATATATATGTGTGCAGGCGTGTAGTCCTTTACAAATCAACCCTCAATAAACAACTTATCTGGCCTTAAAAATTTATAATACAGAAATTTTTTGTCGACCGGAATTATCCCGACAACATTTTATCTGTACTGAGGTAAAGGGAAGGGAAGGAGGCCTTCACAGGGGAGGGACTGGTTGACACTTCAGGACTGCGTGGCCATCATGTCCAGGCACAGGTCCTTCATCAGATCTGGATATGGCCTGGATTCGGCGGACTACGGTAAACCTTGGATAAACAGAGAGACTAATGTTAGCGTAAACGTCACCCTTCTTATGATGTAACAAGTACATCAGGATTTATGGGGAGTGTTCCCGGTTCCGGCTGACCTAATCTATGCAGCCTAATATTGAATTATAGAAGTCTATAATGTGATATGTGTATGCTAGACCAAAGAGATGTGTTTTTAGTCTAGCTTTGAACTGACAGAGTGTGTCTGCTTCCCGGACAATGTTAAGAAGATTGTTTTAAAGTTTTGGTGCTAAATAGGAGAAGGATCTACCGCCAGAAGTCGATTTTGATATTCTAGGTATTATTAACTGGCCGGAATTTTGAGATCGCAATAGACGTGAAGGACTATAATGCGTTAAGAGCTCGCTCAAGTACTGTGGAGCTAAACCATTTAGTGCTTGGTAAGTAATCAGCAATATTTTACAATTTATACAATGTTTAATAGGGAGCCAATGCAGTGTTGACAGAACCGGGCTAATATGGTATATATGATAATATACTTCCTGGTTCCTGGTTTTGTGGGTCATTTACATAAGATAGATACTGAGCCTTCATTTAGTAAAAATAAGTAGTCGTGCAAGCACTAAGATTGGTCGACATTGTGTATGTGACGTCCAGTGAGTTGAGCACGAACATGTTTATGTTGTGATTCTCTGATGTTCTGTGTTATTTTTTTCTCTTGCTTATCCAGATTCGTGATGTGGATGCCTTAAAGATGACCATATTCAGAGGGACACAGCTCTTCCTGTGGAGCTCCTCGGGAAGCAGGGCTGAAGTGGAATTCCACGGGGAGTATCAGCAAATCAAGGGAATGTTCAGGGCCGAGTATTCGTACATTGACCCTTCTGAAGAAGAACCAGTGTAGTTTGTAAGAGTGTTTATAGTCCATAAAGAGCCTTGGAACATTTAACAACCATAATTTAGCCAGTTTAGCACACCAAAATCAGAACAGGAGGATTTATTAACGTTTTATCAAAGATATAATCTGAAGTATTCTGTCTTGTTTTGTCATATCATTTAAAAGCAAAAATAATACAATTTACTGTTTATATATCAGTGCTTCTGTATATTTATTGTAATGAACATGAGTTAATCTGCTGACAATAATGTGTGCCAAATCTACTCCTAATCTAAAAGCACAAAGAAATAAATAATAATCATAAAATGTATTTTCTGATATTTTGATTTAGAACAGGCTGTGGCTATGAGAGTTTTGGTAATGAATAACAGTCGTACTTAGCAATTGTGAAACTAGCATGAACCTCCTTGAAGCCCAAGGTATATTTTGTTTTTTATGCCTACACTTAGCATATGTGTACAGACAAACACATAGCCATTCAAAGTATAGTCCATTTCAGAGCTTCCCAAACTTTTTTACCAGGCGAACCCCTAGACCTAAAATATTTACTTGAAATACCCCATGAGATTTGAAGTAAACATATCAATAATTTAACAAAACGTTTTTTTTTTCACGGTTCGCTGATTTTGATTAATGGTCACATGACATGCAAACATAAAATATCTGTATCTAATCTATATATAACCTTTTTTTAGTACGTTTTTTGATTTTAATATAATGATGAAATTTACTTCATGCACACTGTACACATATACTAGCGTACGCAAAAAAACAAACAAAACTGAAGTATACTTTGGGCTTTACATGATATGGACTGGACAACATCAACAGCCTTCCCAAACATACAGTTTTTACAATTGGAACTGTAAAACCAGAATGAACATGTCTCTGTCCCTGTTTGTAGCAGCCTCTTAATCCATAGTCACTTCCCTGAATAGTGAAGTGTGTCATTTCTGTGCCATTAGCATCATTAAAATATACTGCAAAAATAACGACTGTTTTGAAACAGGTTTCCCGATTTCCATTAGCCATTGGGTCAATGTTGCTTTGTTTAAACAAACAGATCAAAGTTTTAAAAGCACCACATAGTCACAAAGCTTACATATTGAATGGAATCAACCTAATAATGGTTTTCTTAGTTACTTATAGTTTTTGCATAATGAAAAAAAAAAAATCACACACGTCACGCTCATATGGAATATCAATATGAGCCAATGATATGAGCCAATAATACATGCCAGTTTAATGACACTGAAAGTGGGAAAAGCCTCCAGTCTGAAAAGGTTTCAGGGCTTCTGTGAGAGTTTCTTTTGCCATTAAAGAAGTGTCGTCACTCACTAGGCCTTAGACACCTGCTCCAGAAGAGTCTTCATGTCCAGAAGAGCATCCTCTAGAAACCTGGACAATTTAGTAGCATTGGTTTCTTCACAGCTATTGAAGGCCGTCACTGCAAAGTTGAAATGGTCATCCATGGGGTTGTAGCAGACACCGTAACCATCAGGAACCATGGGTCCAAAACACATAACACAGTCTGTCTTTGATCCAACCTGAAAATAATACAACCACAGCTTACATGAAAATGCTACATTTCACTTTAATATAGATTTACAAAACATTCAAGCTCTTAAAGGGACAGTACACCCAAACAGCATAAGGGGCACTGCTTTTTTGCTGTCAAAAATGTAGGTCAGTGGAACGAAAAAAAAAAAATCTCAAGGTCTAGAGACGCGTTTTTTAAAAGCTGAACTTTTAAAGGGGTCATTTGATGCGATTTCTTGTTTTCCTTTTTCTTTAGTGTTATGTAGCTGTTTGTGCATGTATAAGATCTGCAGAGTTACAAAGCTCAAAGTGTCAAACCTAAAGAGATATTCTTTGTAAAAGTTAAGGTTTAGCCACACCTTCCAAAAACGCTTCATTCAAACACGCCCCCAAATCAGTATGTGGGGGCAGAGTTTCATAACACCGCACAAATGTATACGCAAATAAAGAAGGCATAACTTTTATTCTCGCTGTATTTTTGTTGCGCCGGCGCCGCCATGTCATTCGTTGCTAAAGCCAAACTACTTTGTTTTCCATATTTGCATGTACATTCTGGTGCTTCTGACTCACAGACACAGTAAGTATGTTTTCATATATTAAGAATTTGCTAATGACTATTCAAACGCAAGTTTTAAGCAGTATAGAGTAACGCTTGTTTGTCGTTTCTATGATCACAAATGCAGACATAGTTTTATGTTTACATAGTGTTCTCACACCCATAGCGCGGCATGACGTGTAAAAAGACAGTAGAAGTCATTATAATCAGTAATTATGTCCCCAATGAAATAAGACCTTACCAATCTGATAAGATCTGGTCCAGTTGCGCTAGCAAAGTTGATCGATCAGCTTGGTCATCTGCATTTTCCGGTTAAGATTCGGGCTCGAATTGATAAGGCAGTACCGACATTATCACCTGTCATTATTGCTTTGGGAGCTGATGTTCCAAACACATTTCATTTGTACAAATGTACATTTACGTCACACGCTTAAGGTTTTTGGGCCAATCACAATGCACTGGATCGCTGGCCAATCAGAGCACACTGCGCTTTTCAGAACGATGAGCTTTGTAAAAATCGACGCGTTTCAGAAAGGCGGGGCATAGAGGAGCAACAATAATGTACAGTATGTGTAAAATAATGTTTTTTTTTTTTGTTTTTTTTTTTTACCTAAAACCACGTTTTAGGTTAAGCTGATCGATCAGCTTGATCATCTGCATTTTCCGGTTCAGATTCGGGCTCGAATTGATAAGGCAGTACCGACATAATCACCTGCCATTATTGCTTTGGGAGCTGATGTTCCAAACACATTTCATTTGTACACATGTACATTTCTCTCACACGCTTAAGGTTTTTGGGCCAATCACAATGCACTGGATCGCTGGCCAATCAGAGCACACCGTGCTTTTCAAAACGATGAGCTTTGTAAAAATCGACACGTTTCAGAAAGGCGGGGCATAGAGGAGCAACAATAATGTATAGTATGTGTAAAATAATGATTTTTTTTTTTTTTACCTAAAACCTCGTAAACACATTGCATTAAACCAAACACACAAAATAATTGACCCCTTTAACTTGAGCACCGCGTTTTTAGAATGCCGTGTCATGTCGTGTTGCTGCAAAAGACGCAAGCGCAACGGTTAAAGACGTCTGTCTAGTGTGCTTTTACATTGAAAAGCAATGGAAAAGTAGCACAGTGGAATGGAAAAACGCCTTCTGTGTAAGATATTTTGAATAATGTTCTTTTATTTGTCGTTTGAAACAACATTGGTTTCCACTGACTTTTATTGTACTGACAAATAAAAACACTGAAACAATTTCCCAGATGTTCTGCAGATGAGAGAAAGTCATACAGATGAGTAAATGACAGAATTTCTATTTTAGGTGAACTGTCCCTTGAGATCGATGAGATCAATTAAGTAAATTTCAGATATAGTTCCCATAACACCACAAATTAAGTGTTATGAAGAGCAAGTACTAATTAGGGCTGTCACATCTAACTTTTTTGTCTGTGGGTATAGAGTATCTTATTTCTCATCAGTGGCGTCACTTCATTCACGACACCTCTCCCATGGCTTCATGGTATTGTATAGTAAAGTGTCCACTGGATGCACACTTAAGAATCTCGCCGGAAGTATTAAGTCATCCGGGTATTTTTGCCTACTACATAGTAGGGAAGTAAGCATATTTGTATTCAGCCACTGCGTTATTGTCTTTTTTTCAGCGTTATTGTCCTTGTCGTTTTTCCATTTCATGACGGGTGTCATCTAGCGTTAAGGTGAAATGCCTCCACAGCCTACTACGAGTGTCAACCAAATTACTGCCATCTAGCTATTGCCGCTGAATTATTTACGTTAATTAAATTTTTTGTAGTATTGCACTATATCGGTATTTTATTTATTTTTGAAATATCACAATCATCATCATTACCGGTATATTGCGACACCCCTAGTTCGAATACAGTTGTAAACATAGTTCCAAAACAATCCTTTCTTTGACTAGAGCTGAAAGATATTTCTTCATAGCACAGAAGTGTCCTCAGGGAAGCATTACTGCAACCCTGTTATCTGTTAAGTGTAAACTATATCAAAAGGCACCAACATGGTAGAATCATTTGCGAGGTATTATGACAGTGAAACACTATTACTTAGTCTCAGAGGGGCTTTAAATGGGCTTTTTATTTAAACTATAACCACCATGACCACCCTTATTATCAATGCCTATTGAGTATTTAGCAAGAAAATAGGATAGGTAGACCAGAAGAAGGTACTATGTATTTCTTTGTATCTAAATTTGGGAATTGTAAGTTGAGTCAAGTCAAGTCACTTCTTTTTATATAGCGCTTTTTACAATACTGATTGTTTCAAAGCTGCTTTACAGTGATAACAGGAAAATAATGCAACAAAGTTTGTTTCGGCTGTACAGCAGATCTAGAAGAAAATAACTGAGTGTACTGAGCAGTGTGCTGATCCTGGCTGAGGATTGATACTTGTCACGGTTTGGTTTTGTTTCACGCTCTTGTTTTATGTCTGTCATGTGATCCCCTGTTCTTGTCATGTGACCCTGCCAAGTGTTCCCCATGTGAATGTGTCATGTTGTCATTGGTTAATTGTCTTGATTGTTCACAGGTGTCCCTTGTCTAGTCATTAGTCTTGTGTGTATTAAGCCCTCATGTCTGCCATGTGTCTCGGTCAAATATTGTTTCACTGTAACCACTATTGTTAAGCTTCACATTCATGTTTCTGCTTTGAGTTTCATGCCGAGACTTTGTTTCGGAAATAAAGCTGCACTTGGGTTCTCACTTCAAACTTGCCATCAGTAGATTTTTATTACAGACGAGATTATATTTTAGAAACAGTTTCTATATTCTGTGATGATGTCATGGCTGGAACAACATACAAAGTTTGACAAGTATAACCTCAGGTTCTGATTATGTGCTTTATTTAATGTTAAAAGAATGTATTGTGAGTTTTAATATCATTTGTAAGACCTTTTTAGCCATTCTGAAAGCGACAATGGATAATATTTATAAATATGCTTACGTGCTTGCAGAGAGAGCCCGCCCACATGCTCTTCTGATTGGCTGTGATTTTGATTGATTTTTTTTTTTTTTTCACATCTCGTAGTCGCGACATGTCTGGTGTGGACAGACATATTGCTTGTCGCTGGGATCTTATGGCCAGATAACTGATTATTAGCTCTTTATTGCCATAGCTGGGGAATCTAGGAACTCATGCAGGTTGTTGCTGTGGGCCCCCTTAAAATCCCGTGGCCACTACAATAGTCAGTACCTTTCATCCCACTGTCGACGTGTCTGGCTAGGACATTCAGGATTGTTTTCTGAACCTGACACAATGTAAAGCAGGCCAGCTATGCAAACCCGCAAAAATCATTGCTACTCATTTCACATGCAAAGAGGTTAACTAATAATAACAGAGGTCATTTGCATATAGAAGTCTTAAAAGTACAGCAACAAAAATAAAGAAAAAACAAGCCTGGTGAATTATAAGGTGAGAGGATGGAATTTGGAAGAAACGCTGACTATTGTAAGGACTTTGTGGGTGAATGTGCCAAAACTCTCCAGGCAGTGACAGTATCAGAACACAATATACAGTTTTCTTCAGATTTAACACAGAATCTATTTACTAAGGAAGGGGGAGGTAATCGCATCACTCAAAAAACAAACAAAAAAAAAATTCTTTGGTTCAATAGGAATTATATATTCAATCCATTTAGACCAGAAATCGACAAACAAATCCTTTTGAAAATTCACATAAAATGTAATTCCCTCCATATTGAAAATACCTTTTAAAACACCAATCCTATCCTGTATTTGTGGGGGATTAGGTTTATACTAGCATCTGGTTATTGCCTTTTTGCTTGATGCAAGAATTATTCTAAACATGTGTTTGTTCCTCTTTTCCCAGAGGCCATCGGCACAGTGCCTAAATAAAGTGTCTCAAAACTGCAATCAATTAAGGTGCCTAGAATCTTTTCTAGTATACTGTGTATATCTTTCCAAAAACATCTGATGTTAGGGCAATCCCAAAATATGTCAAATTGGTTGGCATCCTGAGAACCACACTGTCTCCAGCAATTTGCGCTACCTAATTTTTTATTTTTTTTTCTGTTTTGGAGTAATAAAACGGATATTTCTCCAGCAGAATTCTCTCCAGTATAGGGAGTGGGAAGTTGCCCATTGTTGTTTGCATATTTTTTCCCAATCCTCAGTTGTTATTACCAAACTGCTTTCCTTCTCCCATCTCTCCTTAACACATAGAGATGACTCTCCTTGTAAATCTGTCAATGCTTTACATAATTTAGTAATAGTCTTCCCCATTGGTTGAGCATTATACACTGAGGTGATTAATTTAACTAAAGCAATCTTATTTGGATCTTCGACAGGCACTTTTTTACATTTTCTGATAGAAATTTTGTTGCAATTAAAGATATCTGAAGAAGTCCTTAGATTCTAAATTGAATCTTTCTTTCAAGGGCTGAAAATCTAATAATTGTCCTATATTGCCCATTATTGAAAAATAGGCTGTAATCCCTTTCTTAGTCCACAGTTTGAAACGAGTGTCTAATATATTTGCTCATATGTATTCCATTTCAATATTTTCACACAATCCTTTATTTTATACTCCTTAATAATCTCGTGCCAAATTTTCTGAGTAACCCTAATCCATTGATTTTCGCTTAGATTTTCATCTACAATTGTCGATTGTATAGGAATCTCCCCAAACCAATCAATATCTTTCCATCTTGCTTGGTATTCTGGGTTGCACCAATAGACTATTGGTCTGAGTTGTGCAGCACAGAAATATTTTTTTTTTTAGACGTGGAAGGGCCGCCCCTCCCTTTTCTTTACTCAACTGCAGGGTTTTATATTTGACCCTTGGCCTCCTACCTTGCCATATGAATCTGGAGATCGATTTGTCCCATTCTGTAAATTGTTTTTGGGCAAGGTAAAAGGCTAAGCCTGAAACAGATAAAGTAAACTTGGAAGTATGTTTTGTTTGATTGAGTCAATTATAGATCTCATATTAAAAAAAAGGTAATAAATTCCATCTAGCAATGTCTGTTTAAATTTTTTTATTTATGGGATCATAATTAAGTATTTCTAAGTCCTTTATATCTTTGGGGATAAGTATTCCTAATATTTAATATATTTGAGATCCCATTTTGGTGTATGGTTCTTTTATGATGTTTTTGTCATTTTTGAACTTGACATCTCATTTTCATTTTATTTAAAAAGTTGGACAATAGTCAGTACCTTTCGTCCCGCTATCAACTGCCCTGGAAATGCGTCTGGTTAGGACATGGTGTTACCCGTTTGAGAGACACATTCAGGGTTGTTTTGTGAACCTGACACAATGTAAAGCAGGCCAGCTATGCAAACCCACAAGACATAAGAAATCCTTGCTCTTATTTCACATGCAAAGAGGTTAACTAATAATAACAGAGGTCATTTACATATATAAGTCTAAGGGCTCTATTTTAACGATCTAAGCGCAGGTCTAAAGCGCAGGGCGCAATTGCAATTAGGGAGTGTCCAAATCCACTTTTCGGTAGCCTCATAGCATAATTGCCTAAGTCATTTTTTGTTTCTTCTTGTTTTCCAAAGACATTGAAATATGACTTAGGCAATTATGCTATGAGGCTAAAATTTTGCTAGTTTAACGATGGGAAAAATGGCCTAAAAGGGTTGTCCCTATTCTCTTAATGAGTAATGGGTGTGTTTTAGGCGTAACGTGAAATAAACCAACCAGAGTCTCATCTCCCATTTCCTTTAAAAGCCAGTTGCGCTCGCGCCTTGCCAGATTCGCTATTTACATGGCGGAATTTGCAAGCGGAAAGACTGAACGCATCTCCTTGTGCGCGAAGTTAAAGCGCGCAAGCAGACCATCTACGAGACAAGCCAGATTCTGCCATATTAATATTGTGTACACAAAGATCTTTTACATTGTAATCCTTTTATCCTAATATTTAATATTATCCTAATATTTTGCTAGTTTGTGTGCTGCTGCGCGCTTTATTGCCCACTATTTATTTGTGTGTGTAATAAGCAGAGTGTACATGTGTTGTAGACCCGCCTATAGGAGCACATTACTAACGCGCTCTTTAAATAACAAAACAAATATTTGCGGGGGTCCCTGACTATCATTGTTGGTGGACATTGTGGATTTATGGTTCTTTTATGATATTTTTTGTGTACCTGATTTTCATTTTATTTAAAGATTTAAGATATTATTCAAAAAGTCGAAGAAAGTCAAATATGAGATGGCATAAGAGTGAATAAATTCCAGTCTAATTCCCATAAATAGCAAAACTCTGAGTACAGATTGTTATTAAGCAGCCACAAACCTGACTCGTGAAGAGATTAAAATGTGAAGACACAGCGAATGATGTGTCCATGAAGATCTCAGGTAAAGACGTCAGGTCCTCAATGGCCACCATCTTTAAACCCAGGATGTGCCTCTCTATAGCCTGCCCATGGATGGCCTGATTACAAAGGAAACAAAAACTGAGATCAGGAGGCAAAAAGATAGGCAAAATTGTAACAGCATCAATATTTTTTTTTTTATTAATTTAGATCATATTTATTGAGAATTCTTGATAACATGACAAACATGTTTAAATGTTTAAAGATCATATGACGCTCACCATGTGTGTGTGCTCTCTGTGGACTTTGATTGCCTTTTCGAGCAGTGCTGCTTTCTCAGCATTCTGCAAATGTGAAAACGTAACAATAATAACATGGAAAATTAACTTAATCGAGAGTGACAAACGAAAATCATACTAAAATGTAAACTTGTACGTTTTTTGACGGATCATCCATGGCTTGTGTGAACTGGAGCGATTCTGTGGTGGTGGATCGAATGGCTTCCGTTCTGCCCAGTTTAAACATGCGCAAGGAGGCGCTCTCGTAAGTCGGACAGCACATCTGATACATCCTAACACAGGAACGAGATCAATCAATAGTGGACTGGCGTGGTTATGGGTACATAAAAATTATAGCATTAATCGTCAGTTAGCACTTTTTCCATGGTTTCACAGACAAGGCTCAAGCCAAGTCCCAAATACATGTTTGAGCTGTTTTAACTGAAAGCAATCTGCATTGACATCTTAAAATATGTCAGTGCCATTGTTTTGTCTCAAGATGCACACCAGTAATGTTTTTTCTAAGGCATGTTTATAAAAGCTACTTAGATGCCCTAATTGAACTAAAGCCTAATCCTGGCTTAATCTAAGCCCTGTGTGAGAAACCAGGCCTTTGAGTACTGAAGACACAAAGACACAAAAAGTATTTGCCACACTTTAATTTATCCACATGCAATTAATTATTGTGTGAATGTTGGGAGGAAACCAGTTTCCAATCACATGGAAGCTGCATGTCGTATCCCCTTTGGTCAATTTCTGCACCTCTCCACTTCCAGAATGCAATGCTTTACCTTTAAAGGTAAAGTATGTAATTTATATGCCACTAGTGGCACTAAACAGAATTGCAAAAATGTTGTTTCCACACCCCCTTTGGCTATCGAGATACCTATACAGTTAGTCCCACCCTACATTCAGTTTGAGCCAGAAGCTGCGTTCATCTTCGTCAAGTGGACGAGGGATGTTTATTTGGACAGACCCTCGACCCCTCGATTTTCACAGAGGGAGCGAGTCTTCTCATTTGTTCACTTCAGGCAGCTCCGTAGACCACAAAGCAACATGATCATAACATCACAACAGCAACTCGCAGTGCTTCGCACTTAATTAACCCAAAAGTGATCAAGGGCTTACGGCGTTCCATTTAAACCCATTACAAGTGTTCCGCCAGTAGTGGGCACTTGTGCAACGTAAGCAATGGCATACATCCGAGTGAACTAGACAGGGAAGTTAGCAGGGAAAAGGCATTAAAAAGGACTTAAACTTAAACGTAACCCTACAAATGACTGACTTATAGAAGACAGGATTTGAACATAAAAAAATTATATACTTGACCTTTAAAGATCCTGACAAGAAGAAATGTGGCATAAATGGAACGCATGCAACCTAGGAAATGAAGTGAGAGAAGCCATTGGGATGTAAAAACAAAATACTATCTGAAGGACTACAGGTTTTCAAGGATTTTTAGAGACCGTTGGTCAGAGACCAAATATTCAGCACTAGGGTGTCAAACTTACCTGTAGTATGCCAACTGCAGAGCCATTTGGATGAATGCGTCAGGGCTCAATTTATGAGACCTCGGGAATTTTCTTCCGTAGTGTGAGAAGTTTAGCACTCGAACGTCCAGTTCATGCACCATTCTATACACAGGATATAAGAGGATGAAGGAAGTACATGATTTAATATTCATTTATTACAGGTACTGATTCAAAGCCCATTATTTTAGTTTGAATTATTTCAGTCCTCACATGTTCATGTTCTGTTTGGCTTTCTCAATGTCCTTCTTGATTTCTGGCGTGATGTTAAATCGAAGCTTTAGTGGCATAGGTAGTGGAATCATGGGAGTTCGTACCATCTCATTTCTCCTCCTGTTACATACATGTTGCATAACATATAATCTATAAACTTTTTGAACACCAATACTTTTTCACAAAAAAAGTGAAAGGGATGTGTTTGTGTTTAGGGATGCACAATACTATATTGGCCAATATTACAGAATTTTTTATTTATTGGTACTGGCCGATATTTGATATTTGATTGCGCATGCTCATTTCCTTGTTTATAAATTACCACTGCCATCATATCATGCTTAGTTTAGTTAAAGATCTTTAATAACAATGATAACAACACTGTTAAATGCAATCTTTAGCAAATCTCAAATGAACATCTATTTTAATATTGTTATAATGTTGTGATCCAGAGCAGAGTAAAATGTTAATATTAGTCATTTATCTGTGATCTGTAAAAATAAGTACCAGCTTATCAGTATCAGTGCATATCTGTTGGTTAATATATTTACATACCATTTAAACGGTTGTGGTCAATAATGTTACAAAATATTTCTATTTTAAATAAATAGTGTTCTTTTAAATTTTCTAAGTATTCCAATTTTTTTTTACCAGTTTCCACAGAAATATGAAGCAGCACAACTGTTTTCAACATTGATCGTAAAAAAGAAATCAGCAAATCAGCATAACAGAAGAATTATTTCTGAAGGATCACGTGACACTGAAGACTGGAGTACTGATGCAGAAAATTCAGCTTTGCCATCACAGGAATGAATTACATTTTAAAATATATTCAAACAGAAAACACTTATTTTAAATTGTAATAATATTTTGCAATATTACTATTATTTTTTATCAAATAAAGGCAGCCTTGGTGAGCAGAAGAGACTTCTTTCATTAAAAAAATCGTACCAACCCCACACTTTTGAACAGTAGTGTATATTTCTTGTCGAAAAATTCCTTTTAAAAATCTAATTGAGAATTATATGATGTCATATCCTTACATATAATCAACAACATGGTCCACCAGGAAAACAATGGGAGGTCCCTCAACTGCAGCATGTTCATAGGTGAGTCCACACGATCCGTCCTCCCCAATTATGAACTGTGGAAAACAAGAGATTTCAGGTAAAGAAAAATATCTCAATAAATCTGGATTCATATCTACTCTTTGAGCTTTTAGACAGATATAAATGCATGATAGTAACCTGCAGTGTTTTGTCAAACCAGCGGTTTCCACTGTTCCAGCGACTGCCTCCGCCATGGAGCATTTGAGCAGCCACCTTGTTATGGTACATCTCATCTGACACGCGTGGCTTTGGAGCATCAAGACACACTGTGAAGATGCTCTTCTGGATTGCCCGCACTGAATCCTTATTTGTCTTGTCTGGAACAGTGTAAATATACAGGAAAAATAAACACCATGTCCACCAACCAACAAAATGCCCACTACTGAATAATTAATGTGAGCTCTAAAGTGGAAAAAAATGCAGCAGGGTTCACTGGCTATTCAGAATGGCACAATCCTATTTGGAATTTGAGTTCTGTAAATTATGCAAATTTCAGAGAAAAAAAATACTTTAAAATTTAAAGTACCTACATTTATTTATATATCTATTATTAAATAGAATTATTTGGCATTTTAAATAATTATATGAATTTTAAATATGAAACTTGTTTACTAACAGTGATATCTTACCAAGATCTTTTTAACTAAATAAGTTTTTTTATAAAAAAATCAGCAAGAAATATGAGTCTTTTGCCTAGTCAGTTCCCATTGACATACAAAGGCTCTATCAAATGTTACTTTCCATTCAACTCACCCTTGATCAGGTTGTTGTAGGCCTTGCCCCAGGTGTTACGGTGGTTGGAAGTCAGGATGCCAACTGGCTCTTTATTGGTCTGAAGGGAAGTGTTCCAGATCTTTTCCAGCTGAACATAGATCTGATCTACAGTCAGTGGTGAACCATCACTGTTGTATACATCCAGAACAAAGAACTGAGGAACACAGAGAAATAAACAGTATGTGAGATAAAGAGAGAAATGGAAAGAAAACATATTTATCTTTATTCATTTTGTCTCACTGGATATCACCTACAAACAAAATCGACTTTAATGTTACTGGCAAATACCAAAGCTTCAAACCCAAAGCTCAAATATGTAGAAAACCATTTGAAAAACGATTAATTTGTCAAAATTAAAAACTCATAAAAAGAATTACTGAACACTATGGGTCTATTAGAACAGATTTTCATGCTTGAATGTTCAAAAAACATCTTTTTTCCCCACATGTTTTACATTGTTACTGCAGTATCAATGTATCATTACTCACAAACTAATCATTTGGTATCAGTTCCTTTAAAAAATATCAATATTAAATTGATATAAATACAAAACATGGGTTTCTGCAAAAATCTCATATGTTTTCAGTATTTTTTCTAATGTTTATGTCAAAACACCCCAGGCATATTTTGCCGGCTCTTGTCACATGTCTATGATATAAGGGATAGTCTGTGTGTCTGTATTCTTTGTATGCATGGGTAGGTTTTGCACGTTTAGTTGAGTTTCCGGTGTAAGTTTCCTTGGTTATTGAAGATTGGATTCAACACGCCAGTATGGAGACAAAACTGGTCATAGGTCTGATAGCTGTGATAGAAGAACTGACCTTTAGGGATCCAGCGGCAGATAAATAGCTGCGTATCCTCCTCCTCCTTGCAGGGTAACCAGTCCCTAGAGAGGCACACACAGGCATTTTTGGACCTTTACCACCTTGTTCACTATGATGACGACTGCCTGTGTGTGATTTTCTGATCCAGCTTGAACTCTGAGACAAGAGTGCACTTGACTGGAGATGGACCTCTGGGGACCATTATGGAGTACATGGAATGGATACTCCTCCACCATGGTTCCCCCTTCACCATTTGCGAGAGCGAGGAGGAAAAGAGTGTGCCAGTCGCAGCCACACTAACCCCGGTGACAGATGCGCCTGAGCCCACCACAGACGTGGAGCCAGAGCCCACAACGATACCACTGCCAGTGAGGAAAGAAACTGAGCCAAGGATTGTCCAAGGATCAGGTGAGTGAGCCGGCTTCAACGCCAGTACCTGACGGAATTTTGATGGAGTTCGAGGGGATGAGGTGAGGTAGTATCCCCTCTACTGTGGGAGAGTGAGTATATCCTGCCCATTTTGTCACCCTGCACTGAACCTGTTTCGCCACCTAATATCGAGTCTGTGTTACCACCCTGCCTCCCACTTCCACCTCCTCTGCTTGTTTCAAGTCAGCTAAGATAAAAATGTTTGCCTGTTCCGAGTCTGCCAAGAGGGTCATTCCTATATGTCTGTCCTGTATCTATCCAGAGAACTGTCAGTGAAAACCCTGCATGCACTGCTCACTCCTTCAGTCCAACCTGAACCGTGTCATCTCAGTCCTTCAGCTTCTCCCATGCTGGCGCCGTCTCCCCCGCCTGGATTTGCATTGGGCTTTGTGTTCACCAGTCAAGTTCTGGAGTGTCGACTTGTGACTCACTCGACCTCGGTCTGTCCGGTCCTTCGGCTCCGTCGGGTTCCTCCTTCCCTCCAGCTCAGCCTTGATCCTCGGTCACTCCACCTTTGCCTCAGTCCTGGCTCCTTCTCAGTTGCTTGTCACTGTGGACCTCTCTGCCCTCCAGGACCTTTGGTGTCTCCCGGTTCCTCCAGTCCTCCGGCTTCACCCTGGCCAGCTCCATCTTGGTCCGTCAGCTCCCTGGTTCCTGCTGCCAAGCCTCTACCATGACTCCTCCCTCCCTTGACTCCGCCGTGGGCCTGCATCCTGGCCCTCCTGCTAGGGGTTCCCCCCTGTCTCCTCCCGTCTTTGTTTCTGCCTTGGCCCCTGTCCCACGTACTCTGGGACTCTGCATCCCTCCACCTAAGCGTTCTCCAACCTGCCTCTGTTGGACTTTTTTGATAATGAGGAGTAAGGTCGCGCCTCCTTGATCGGGGGGGAATACTGTAAGGGATAATCTGTGTTTGTGTTCTTCGTATGTATAGGTGGGTTTTGCATGGGTTTTGTTCAGTTTCCTGTGCTAGTTTCCTTGGTTATTCATTGTCTGATAATAATTTACACCTGTTGTCCATATGCCTTGGGCGGTAATTATTTAAATGAGGAATATTGCGGCATGTATGTTTCCAAAAGAAGACTACAATCGAGGTGTTTCAGAGAGTTCAGAAACAGTGCTTACTGATATAAAGAACAACTCCCTTTGGAGTTGACTTTTTGCTTTGTAACTTTGCAGACTTTTTTATGATCAAACAGCAACATCACAAATTAAAAGCAAAACCTCTTTAATATTTTTGAAAGAAGTGTGGCAAAGCACCTGAAAGTTGTGGACCACTGTGATGTGCGTAGGAGGGTTCTTTCCAATTGCGTGGTTCACCACAGTGTCCCTCTTGGGTCCAGGGATCCGACATGAAGACAACACCTGGTAATACTGGTCCATGCACAAAGGCTTGCCACCCAGATATTCCACAGTCAATGTTTGACTATGACACAGTAAAGAATGTTGATTAAAACAAACTAATACATTTGGACATTTTCCAATTGCTTCATAAAATAATAAAATAACTCACCTATCAATCATACTTTTGAAATCCAAAACACCAGCAATGAGTTTAGCAGCAAATCTATAAAAGAGAATGCTGGAATTGCTAAATCTGAACAGCTGAAAACATATTATGACACTTTTGGAAAAACAGGCACACAGGTCAAAAATATTGATTTCTCAAAGAGACATTTTATATAACAAACAGTTTTCATTTTCACTGAAGACTGTAAGCTTAAAAAAAAAGTTGAAAAAAAAAAGAGCAGACTATAGATAAAGAGCAGACTATAGATATCATGTAGCAGAGTACAACACGGTTATGTAAACATACAAATACCAAATGTAATGTTTATTTCTCATGATGGTTTTATATAACCTGACACTACACACTAAACATACTTTTAAGGTATCTGCCTATATGAAATGTCACTATAAGTGTTGATTGCAAAGATATAAGGAGCAAATCTAAAAGTGGAACACGGCCGAATCTAAAGTGCAAATCTCTTTGAAAAAACAGTCCAATGCCAGGAGTTGCACATATGCCAAAAATAGCCAAGCAAAGCTAGAACTCTGTGTAAAGGTCGATGTGAAACTTAAAACCCCAAAACTAAAGTCCTCTCCAAAATCAACCCAATTCTCTCTGCTGTTCAAGAATATATCCACATACATGCTCTGGGCTGATGAGGCTTTGAACCTGGAACTATCATGAACTATCATCATTGTGCTCTTGAGCAATAATCCCATACTGATCAAGACGGACGGTCCTTGTGAAGGTTGCTACTGTATTAGTCAATTTGGATTAAAATTTCAACTAATTCATTATAAATTAGTGATTAACTGAAGTTATTAACTTAGCTGCCCATAAGTTAATAACTAATGATCGTTGCAACGACAGTGATTCAATCAAATTAACTTTAGCTGGAAAATAACTTTATTCAAGAACTGCTATAAGGCCAAAACAATCTATCTCTGTAAAGCCGCTTTGGAACAATGTAGATTGTTGTGAGGTTTTGAGCCAGCTTTTTCTTCAGCTCTGACTTCGCGTGCAGCCGTGCACGAGCACAAAACCTCACAACACCCTCCCCCTGTCGGTGATTGGTTGGAACACTATTTGTTTTGGCTTTGAGTGTTTGGCTAAACCATTTGTTTTTGTGTGCAGATCTCAGAGCCTAGGCTGCCTACAGAGACGCGTTTTTTTGACGGCATGCTTATGGGGCGGGTAGCTAGCGGATCGTTAGGAAAGATTAGATAAATGTGATAAAAATATTTTTGGGCCTGAAATCACTGATACCACCTTTAAATATACACTGCAATTCAAAAGTTTGGGGTCGGTACAATTCAGAATGTCTTTGAAGACGAAGATGTAGTCTCTCATGCTCACCAAGGCTGCTTTTATTTGACAAAAAATATTGTGAAATATTATTAAAATTTAAAATAACTGTTTTCTATTTGAATATATTTTAAAATGTAATTTATTCCTGTGATGACAAAGCTGCATTTTCAGCAGCCATTACTCCAGTCAGAGTACTCATGATCCTTCAGTAATCATTCTAACATGCTAATTTGGTGCTCAAGAAACATTTTTATTATTATTATCAATGTTGAAAACTGTTGTGCTGCTTAAATCTTACTGAACCCAAACTTTTGAATAGTAGTGTATTTAAAATGTGTTATAAATCGTTATATATTTCAAATACACTTTAGTTTTCAATAATTAAATTTGCTCAGTTGTGTCTCATTGCCCACATAAAAGTAACCGTCGCCACCCACCTCATTTGTCCCTGGCGGTCTTGGAAGTGCATTTTGGGTAAAACGACCCCTGGGCTTGTGTACATCGCCACAGGCATTCGAGAGTCCAGGTAGGCTGATTGCATCCACCAGTCAGAGAGCTGAATCATACAAAGGAAATAATTGAAACATTTGGAGTATTTGAAGGTTTATTACACACGCAAAATAAAAGTACTGTGTACTTCAAAAACTTTGTCAGTGGTTATTGTACTCTTTTTGGCATTGGATCCTGTTTCTACCAAGTTTTCATTCCAAAACCATTTTTGCTGTTTACAGATAATACAGATTTTTAGTAGTGTGATTTCTCAACACACTTGGATATATACACACTAAGCATATTTTATGTGTGGTATTAAAATAAAATTCAAAAGTATTAAGTAAAGTGCTAAAAGTAAATTATTATAGCTAGTAAATGATTAAAAAAAATATGTGATTATACAGTTAGAATGATTTACGGCACACCAGCGCACCCAGTTCTCGGTTTTGCGTGCCCGGCGCTCGAGGCTCTTCTGCAGTCTCTCTCCTACACCACCGGGCTGGAGGAACTCCTTCATGAGCTGCTGCGTGTGCGCCATCTCCTCTTCGGAGATCAACGGCTCGAGCGATGCCATATACCGTGCGCATGTCTGCTTCAGCGGCGGAACGGGCAGCTTCGGAAGACTCTCCTGATGGACCAGTGTCCGGTCAGAAATTTGAACAACCGGCACTGGAGTCGGTAGTCGGCAGGGCTTCACCAGGGCCGTCCTTGCCTAAAAATACAGATGATTATGAACATTGAATTGTTTTAATAAGACATGCAACATAATACCTGGACTCTGTAAAAGTGAGACTTAAAAAATGTATACACTTTTTCTATTTTTACAAAAAATAAATAAATGTAGAGCTTAATTTTTAACATTATAACATAATATTTTCTAAATAGTCAGACACCTGCCCTTCAGTTATGACACCAACATTTTAGAAACCAGTGAAAATTCACATTCCTCTATTCCAATTTGATACCACAGCTAAAACTACTAGCTTATCTATAAATTTAATAGCCTATATTTTTAAAGAGAATTAAACAAACAGACAGTAATAAAATAAGAACAAACAATCAAATTAAAAGCAAAAGCACAAATAAATACAATACAATACATACAAGTGAAATAAACAGTACTCTTCAGGCAGGTCTAATAGTTTTCTGGTAGCGAAATTTAATAAAGTAGGCTAATCAAATAAATAACAATAGTGTTTTTCGAGAGCAGTGAGTGTTTTTTTTTTTTTTTTTTGTCCTTTGTTGTTTGGTTAACATTAAAAAAACGCAGATAGTAGCAGATTTGTAGGATGCTGTCACTTTAAGACTGAATGCACGCACTATCATGTGTTTTGTGTTTGTGTTCACTTAAAGGGGTGGTTGATTATGATTTCACTTTTCTAACTTTAGTTGGTGTGTAATAATGCTGTTTGAGCATAAACAACATCTGCAAAGTTACAATGCTCAAAATTCAAAGCAAAGGGAAATATTTGCTTTTAAAGAAATGGCTTTTTAAGGACTACAACAAACGGCTGGTAGGGACTAAACGACATTCCTCCCGGGTTAGTGACATCACAAACCCTAACTCATTTATAGATTATCATGACAGAATATGCTAATCAATGACTGGAAGATAACTACACATAAGCTACATAAATTCATCAACTAACCATTCAGAAATGTCCAGTTGCATTCTACATTTTGTCACTTCTTATTGAGTCTCTCCATCATTGTCTGACTCCGGTTTTAACATAAAAGGCTAAAAGTTTTAGAAATTTTCAGTGCATAAGCTGTTGTAGCTCCGCCCTCCGTGTCGGGAGCAGCAGCTCATTTACATTTAAAGGGACAGACACAAAAACTGTGCATTAGGCATTATACCACCCCTTTAAGACATAACCGAATACGTTTACTAGGATACTCGCCGAGACATTTTGAAGTAATTTGTCCACTGAAGGGCAGGAAGGCATGAAAGAGAGCTCAACTTTATGCGCTGTCTGAGAGACGCGGCTTTCAGGTCATGCGCTTCGGATGTTAAACTTCCCACAGTGCACGAGTAACAAATTCCTTTTTGCGTGAACTGTCAACTGTACAGAGCATCGTTCACGATGTTCATGTTGTCACAACATTGCATTGTTAAAATAAAAAAAAAAATTACTGGCGACGGACACTGTTTCATAAACTAGCCAACAACGCCGATTTTTACTCTCATTTGGAGCTTGGCGAGTGTTCATTTTAGGCCTTGGAGGTCCCTCTCGGCCAGAACTCCACTTGCGTACGGTCGTTAGCGGAAGCCAGTGATTATAGATTATAGTTTATAAAGTTACAAATATGTATATTTTTCTTACAACAAAGCACGGCTTTGCTTCAGAAGGCCTTTATTAACCCCCTGGAGTCGTGTGGATTACTTTCATGATGCATGGATGCACTTTTTTTTTTACCATTCAATAAAGCTAGGAAGAGCCAGGATATTGTTTAATATAACTCCGATTGTGTTTGGCTTAAAGACAAAAGTAATATACACCTAGGATGGCTTGAGGGTGAGTGATGGGATAATTATGGGATAATTAAAATGTTTGGGAGAACAAACAAATGTGTTGATGTAAGGCGTGTAAACATTGTGCATTGTGCAAAATGAAAATACCCCCAAATTAATTAAAATAACCGCTAAATTCAAGATATGAACTGTTCCCGTATATTGTTTTGTCTTTTATATTTTTATATTATGATATATTTAAGCAAAAGTGCTGTTTTCTCGAATATCAGCACGATTGCAAATTCATTTTAATACAGTTCAATAAAAAATAAGTTCATATTAATTTAAATAGATTTTAAACACAGTATTCTCCATTTTGAATGTTTTTTGTTCTTTTTCACAAACAAAACAGAACAGCTGCGCGTGCAACATAGAATGGTGTTTTGTTAATGAATTGAAAATGAATCAGCCGGTTTGAACGAATCAATGAATTAATGACTCTTTGACTCACTTATTAAGACCTTCTGCCACCTGGCGGTTTCAGGTTCATATTAGTAGGCCTATCATATATCGAAAAGTATCATTTCATTTCTATATTCAAAATGTTACATTTAAACACTACATCGTGCAACTGTAATTGCAGTATGCATATAAATAATAATAGTGTAATAATAAAATAGCCTAATAGTATTTTCTGTCAGTAATGCACCACATTGATTTTGCTCATTTACTATTAACATAATGACAACAATGGACATATTTATTTATTTAAATAAATATAATTTAAAGATGTTCAACAGTCTGTAGTGTAATTGTTTTAGTAGGCTAGAGGGGTGCCCTTTATTTTTCGCTCGAGCACCTGCCCAAATGTCAGTGTACGGCCCTTAAAATAGTAATATATTCTTTTAGTAATAAAATAGTAATATTCTTTTAATATTCTACAAGCTAGGCGTCATATGTGCTCAAACGAGTTATTGTGCAATTCATTCTTTCAATTTAAGTATCTTATAAATTCACTGTGTTTTATAAAATCCCCCTAAAAGGAAAAATAAATAAATAAATAAATAAATAATAATAATAATTTATTAATTGACAGATTCTGTCTCCTAAAAAAAAAATCTACTAGACTAATTCTGTTATGGTATTGAAAACATGCTCTTACACGACGACCTTTCTGCACACTGTTTACAAACATGTAGCCTAACTAACGTTAACCTTGTTTGAACAGACTATTTCATTATATTGATCGTCGATGTCCCGTTGTCAAAGTGCATGCAGTGGCATCCGTTTTTCTTGACAACAACTCTGACATTTGTTGCTGATTTGTCCTCTAATTATGTGGGTCATCACAACATGTCATAATTCATTCGTCATGTTTTTAAATAGGCTACTCGTAACAACAAAATGACGCACAGCAAATGCATACAATATGTTTCAGACCAAGACAAGACAATAAACGATGGATAAAAACAAACGCGCAGCGCATCAAAACTACATGGGGCGTGACGGCTATTGGTGCATAACACTTGGCAGGCGTACTGTTAACTGTTAAAGTCAATGCGTTTGTAGGCTAATGTATTGTACACCATGATTAGCCAGCACTTACCGCAGTTCTGGTCAGAACGCACAGCATGATTTCACGCAAATGATCTTGAGAATTCAACTGACAGCTGAAGAACAGGATCTCCCCGACATTATGCGCTACAAGGGCGAACAAAACTTTCTTGACAAGTCGCAACACGGGTCGCACACCCTCGCCCTCGCTCGGATAAGATTGACAACTGCAGCTACCCACCTTATTTTGCTCCTGAATGACTTGCACTGAGCTGGTGAGGCACCAAATAAAGAAAAAAATTATTATAGCTAACTTATGCGTTATTTATATATATAAAATAACGATAACGTCTATATTTAAGTCGTTTATTTTATCAGTTAAAATGTAGGGTGATATTTAAAACCATAGCCTATGGGTAAAACTAAAACAAATAAACATTGCCATCTGTCGGCCTATTTGTACGTTCACAACGTCATCGCTAAGCGACTGTCAATGCATGCATTGCGCTCTAAAATCTTTTCAGACAGGAATCTGTCAAATAGTTAATTGATCATTTAATGTATCTAGCTATTTTTATTGGAAAATTAAGCTGTTTGCACTTATGTGTGGTGCTTTGATTTTAAATATCTTTTATGAAACGTAATGATTATGATTTTGCGAACCGATTCAGCCAATTCACCGAAAAGAATGAATGAAAATAGGCATCGGGAATGGCATAGTGTCAGACTGTATTTTTTACAGTCTATGTGTCAGACTCAAGTCCTCGCATTAATCTGGTGGACAAATATGTCCAGTAGGCTAAAACAAAACAATTACTAATAAAACTTTATGTAGATTTCATCCTGAGTTTTCAGATTTATAAAACGCATACGTCAGATCTCCGCAAAATTCCCTGTATACTGTAAACCAAGTCAAAGAATCCCCGAAATAACCATAGAGTTTACAACGCCTAGTTTACTATAATATATCTTAATCGGCATGTGATTTTCATATGCATATTCTAATCGACGTGAAAAAAAATATAGCCTAATTTTATTTTGTAATATATCTTCTGGATAATCACTTTATGTAATTTGAGTGATTAACTCCGATAATGAGAGTGGAATATTTATTGTATATCAAAATGAAAATGTCAATGCCTTTTTTGTGCGTAAGCAATGTTTATACATCAGGCCCCATTTCATTGGTTCTACACTGAACCTTCTGTCACGGACAATAATTGCGTAACCGCTCTGACGTCAGCTGTTTATCATGGAGGAATATGCCCGTGAACCCTGGTAAAGTACATCCTGACTTCACTTCTGACCGGTCCGCACGGGTCCTTATTTGAAGCAGTTTATATTCTCATTAGTTTTCGTATCGTGCATCGGTTTGTTTCTCAGTTGACATTCTCTATAGCCTGCTGTAACAGTTCAGACACATTGTTGACACTTTACACCGAGTGTTTGATAAACATGCTATCATGTACGATATCATCTCAGCACTGAATAGGCACAATGCTCGCTCTTTTCCTTCACTAACAGCTTTAACTATTTGTTTAGTATTGAGTTCGTTGATATAATAAAACGATTTATCCTTGTAAAGCCATATGAAATAATAGAGACATTAACTCTTTGTTTATATATAATAAAAATCATTATCCCTGAAAATAAATAATAGAAAATCATATGAAAATCTATAGTTTTAAATGGAGCAGTTTATCGAATTATTAGGTAAATATAAAAGAAAATCTTGCAGGTGTGTTTTTATGTTTTGTATCATGTTTGATACATCAGGCTTTTATTATAGTATGTTATGTGAGAACATACTCATAGTCAAGGAGAAAATATACACCTCAGTTACATTCAGAGGCTCAAACAGAGCATAAATATGCACATCTGGTAATGTAAAACAATTAGATCTTTATAACAATATAACCGACTACTATAAATTATAAGTACATTTAAAAATCAGTTATCACTCTTTATCTCTCAATAATATGTCTTATGAAGATGATATTTCAGTGCTTATTTTTTAGTTTTTTAATTGTGGTGGCCAAAACATAAATACAATTCAATACAATGATGTTTGAGTGCCTATTGTATCATATTTGATAGACACATTATGATTTTTGTAACACAATAATGTATGGATAAACAAGTAAACCTAAGTTGCTTTAGGCCAGGAAATGTTTATCTTGAAATATTAATAACAATATAAAAGTTATTCTTATGTTTACCTTTTTAAGAACGTTACAAAAGATCTGAAGGGGGGACATTTTTAGAGTAATATTAAAAGGCCTTTTACTTGGGAAAAAAAGTATTGACTATCAATTAGAGGGTTAAATTAAAGTTTTGTGTGTTGGTAAAAAAAAAAATTCATGCATCACATATGATACAGTAATATAATAACTTAATAACAGCTCTATTATCTAATCTTTTTTTTAGTCCATGGAGGATAGTTGATGACTGTGGAGGTGCATTTACCATGGGGGCAATTGGAGGGGGGGTGTTCCAGTCAGTTAAAGGCTTTCGGAACGCACCTGTGGTATGCTTCACTGACACCAATAAAACAATCGAGCTCAGCTCATCACTAATACACAATACATACAGTAATAAACCCCCTCTGTTACTTTAGGGCGTACGACACAGGCTAAGAGGGAGCGCAAATGCTGTGAGAGTAAGAGCACCACAAATCGGAGGTGATGTTGCAGAATAATTTTTTGTATTGTTTCTTGGTCTGATCTTGTGTGGAATAAAACTGCTGTGTATGACTAGTTTTAGCATTTTGTATCAGTGATTCACTAATCACTATAAATTCTGGCATGGGTTCTGTTTCTCTTGCAGGGAGTTTTGCTGTGTGGGGTGGACTCTTTTCCACCATAGACTGTGGTCTTGTGCGTTTACGGGGTAAGGAAGACCCTTGGAACTCCATCACCAGTGGAGCCATGACTGGAGCTATACTGGCTGCACGCAGTAAGATCAGCATAGTGGTTATTATTCTGTTATCAGTATTCTTCCATAGTATTAGACATAAATTAATGCTTTGTTCATATTTACCATTGTTGGAATCACACGCTACCAGACTTTCAATTCATTCCATAGACAACAAATTCACACTGAAACATGACAAATGAAAACAATGGACCACTTGCACTGAACTTCGTGACTTCGTGATCTCACTTATTTCCGGTTATGTTTACTTTCAATGTACTGTGGTCATTGAGTTGAACAAACCTAAAATGAGTGTCCGCGATAAGATTTAAAAATTTGCAAATTTTTGTTTGGAACATTTATTTATTTGGATTAAATATTTTAATCATTCTGTGTCATTTTTCAAAATCAATTTTTTTACATGTTTATGCCCAAAATGCTTAATTACTATTCAAAGTAGTTGACTGTCATGCTCCTCTACGCTGTGTGCGTTACTGTTAAAGATGAATTAAATAGCATAGTTTATTTAACACCATTACAGGCACCTACCGAGCATTCATTCATTCAACTATTTTAAAAGACTGGAATAAAGCTTTTTCACCAACGCAAGAAATTCTTTTTATTAAGTCAAATTCGTTTAAAAATGTAAACTCAATGGGTATGAAATATCAGTAAGAGAACGAGAAGACGAGCATTGGACTGCTGCAGGTTAGTGGATAAATATATTTAGCCTATTTATTATTCAGAATGCACAGTTGGAAAGAAAATATATTTATAGGAACATTTCAGCAGGCTCAAGATAATTAATACAGAGATCATTATTCATTGTTTTAAGCAATTGGCAGCCATAAAACGTAGTGATAATCTGTATTCTCATGTACTGTATGTGTGCTGAACGGAAACTCCCGATATGTACTAAGTAGAACGCGGAAGTAGTTGTGCAAGTAGTAGGGGCCAGATTTACCAACAGCTTGCGCCAGCGCAAACCCCTCTTTATCAGGATTTACTAAAGACACGCAGTGAAAAATTAGCACTGAAAGGCGTGGACAGGGTTATTTTTGCGGCTGACCTTATTGCATATCCATTTGTCGGAGTTTCCCTTTTAAATGCCAAATTTATGGGAGGAGAGTATTTAAATGAATCATGCAAGGTGATTTACTAGTCAATTTACTGGTATTTGCGCTAATTTCCCCTGTTTAGTAAATCTAGCCCTATGTGTTCTAAAATCGGGACAAAATATAAAATAAGTTTGATATCCTCAGACTGGATGGAATCAAAGTCTGAAACTAAAAAATCTGTGCCAATCGGGATTTCTACACAAAATCTGTCAACTCCGACTGCCCAAAGCCAGCAGGCATGGCTCTAAATTTAGGCAGCTAGTGTTGACTCGTCCATACTGCAAATCGGGCCAAAAATCTGAGCTAAAGTTGTGTAGTGTATTCCAGTCTTTGACATTTGAGGTATAATGACCTACTGGAAATAATCTTATGATGATCTGGACTGTTCTGTAATAGCATACATGCTGCATAAATCTTTAGTCTTGCAATTACCTCTGGATCATTGAAAATGTGTTTGCACTGTTTGTATTTCAGGTGGTCCACTAGCCATGGTGGGCTCTGCAATGATGGGGGGAATTCTGCTTGCACTGATCGAGGGCTTTGGGATACTTCTTACTAGATATACAGCACAGCAGTTTCAGAATCGTAAGTTACAC
Organism: Scardinius erythrophthalmus; assembly: GCF_964197995.2. NCBI lineage: Eukaryota > Metazoa > Chordata > Actinopteri > Cypriniformes > Leuciscidae > Scardinius > Scardinius erythrophthalmus. The sequence continues at coordinate 27,284,549 of NC_138240.1, forward strand.
AATACACTCTTAAAATTAAAGGCTCCTTATTTACATTGATGGCTTCATGATGAACCTTTAACATCCATGGAATATTTCCATTGCGCAAAAGGTTCTTTACAGTTGTAAAAGTTATTCAGATTATTGAAACATTCTTCTGCTGGTGTGAGTGAGTGGAGGCGGGGCTAATTTGCATATTCATAGAACCGCGTATACTAAATGAGGCAAGAGTGTAGAGTTACATTCAAGCTATTTTAAGGCATGAAGAGGTTTTTTTTAAAGGAGAACTCCGGTCAATTTTAACATTGAGCTCATTTTTTTGTACATTTGGAGTGCTGTCAATACAGAGAACAACGACAAAAATCGGTGTTGCCTACACCGAGTTATTCTATTTTTAAAATTTGCACCTGGTCTTGGTTAAAATTGTGTTTACATCCTGTTTTCGGTTGAAGTCCAAAGTAGTCGATTGCCGAGTTCACGCGCGTGATCATAGGTAACTAAACCTATGCGCGGGAACTCGGCAATCGACTACTTTGGACTTCAACCGAAAACAGGATGTAAACACAGGTATTTGCGCTGGTTTAAGGCGAGACACGGCAGGCAAAAACATTGGGGTTTTTTTACTGGTCAATTTTGAGATTTTTGGATATCTGTCTTCAATAACATGTCTTCTTTCAGACTGTGGTGAAAAAATGTCCGAAATACACATTTTGGTCTTTATTTTACTACACTTTGTCTGTTTGCGTCTGTAGATTTCGTGTAAATTCAACAAAAGATGTCGTTGTAAATCATCCAGCCGATCCGCGATATCTGTCTGCTCTCTGTCATAACAGGCACCGCTGGAAAGCTCTCTCTCTCCTGTACAATGCTGTCGGATCCAAATATGGTCATTTCCTTTTTATCGGCAACCAATCGCGAAAGTAAAAGGGCTGAATGCGCAATCTCATTGGCTGATGATACATCTTTAAAGCCCATTTTCTCAAAATGACCTTTCTCTCATACTCCAAGTCCGAAATCTCCACTTCAGTAGCACCTATATACACCAAACTTTCCAGTCTTGTACCTAGTTATATTATGAAGACATTTACAGAGGGATTTGTAAATATATTATTCCTAGCCTGATTTATATAACATTTTATTCCAAAAAAACATGGCGAAAATTTTTTTTTTAAGGCTATTGACAGTATATTCTGATTCACAGGATAACAAAAGTAGATATCCATAAATCCCTCTGTAATTTTTTCCCCATCTAATATGTGAACACAATAAAAAATAATTTTTAATCTGGCTTTATCCAATACTCAGATTTCGTTTTTTTAAATATATACAAATTAGCGCATATTTAATTAGATATTGCCTAATTTGCATATTTAAACATTAAATTACAGAAAACTTGTAATACATTTTTTTCTCATCTTAATGTAGGTAATCAACTGGGAAAGTTTCATGGTGATATCTGCTAGTTAAAAATGTTACCCTATTCACCTGTAGTGTCTCGCCTTAACATCATTTTTATATACAATTTTAAAAATAGAATAACTCGGTGTAGGCAACACCGATTTTTGTCGTTGTTCTCTGTATTGACAGCACTCCAAATGTACAAAAAAATTAGCTCAATGTTAAAATTGACCGGAGTTCTCCTTTAAGGAAAACTGAAATGCTAAAATGAGCCGTCAACAAGTCAGGTCTCACTTCCTGTTACATACCTACCTAACAATGTAACAAATTTGCATAATGCCAGCCTATGGTCTTCATTGGCTGGCCGTGAACAACGTCTACTTTGCACCGCCCTCAAACCCTGTCCTGGAAGAGTTTGGTTTGTGTTGTCAACATGTTGAGAAGACACTGTTTTCAGCACTGCAAATCCACTTCAAAATGATGAGGACTCCCGTTTGAATTGATAAGGCCAAACCAACGCCATTGTGTATCAAGAGCTGAAATTCAGATGGTAGCCGTTTCGTTTCCGACACACGCTGTAAGAAAAGAAGAGAGTCTGAATCTTTTACATGCATCCAAAAGTTTTTGGATGCATGTAAACCTTTTGTAGGAGACTTCTAAAACAAAATTAACCTTACAAATAGCAGAACAGGGGGACTTAAAAAAAAAGTTCATTGGGGTTCTCTAAATGGTTCTTCTATTGTATCGCTTCTTTTCAAACCTTTATTTTCAAAAGTGTAGGTCTGGGTGATTCAGAGAGTTGATTCAATTTAGGAATTATTTACACAACAATACAAATTTTGTCATGTTGTTCCAAATTTCCAAATTGTGAATGTTCTTTTTTTTTAGGTACACAAAGTATATCTAAAACACATTCCTTTTTTTTGCATAAAGTTTTAAACAAATAAGATTTTTTTTTTTCATGCACAAACCTTTCCTTTCATACGGAGCCGGAGCAGAAAGAAAATGTATAAAGTATATTGTGGCCGTGGATTAAGAATTTTAATTTGTTGCCTTGTTTTATTAATTTGTGTAAATCATGCCAAGATTGTACTAATCCATGGCAATGTAACAATTTAACTCAATTAAAATGGGGGAACAAATTAATGCAGCGTGGCCACTATTGACCTAAAACGAGAGAACGAATTCTGAATTCATGGCCACGATATCTTGTTTTCTTTACCTGCGTGTCAGGTGCGGTGCTACATACTTTAAAACCCTATGATATTACATAAATAATTTGTAATAGTTTATGAAATTTTTATACCTTTAGTTTTGTTCTGCACTTAGTTTTGTTGAAGCTGCTTCAGAGGTGTTCACTGTCTGCATCTTCTCTTCATCAACAGCGAGTCCCTTTGTGGAGGACCCGAGTCAGCTTCCTCCGAAAGAAGGCCAAGAGACACGTGGTTATGGACAGTATCAGTAAAACCACTGTTTTGCAGTGGAGACTGTAATATTATAGACTGTGAATAAGAGAGGATCATCATAGTTTACAGTACCCTCCAGAGACAGGGGATACTCCTGAATCCTCTTTATCCTCTATAGAGTATTGCTGGGATGGTGTATTTTTGTAGGCCAATACCTGGAAACGGGTTAGCATTGTAGCACTGGTTCCATTGTCCTAAAGTCAATGGTTTTGGTTAAATGCTTGAAATAAGGTCTGTGGTGAACACAAACTCAAGATGTAAAACCCCTTTTATTCTACGTTATAAGATATATCAGTAATATCCTCTTGTGATTTCTATTTTAAACTTTAACTTGTCTTGTAAAAGGCGGTTGCTAACAAGTGGCTAAATGGGACTATACAGAGGTTGTCAGGGACATTAAACGTCATCAGCTGAAGAGGTAAACTTATCACTCACAAGTCCACTTCCACAGCCTTGTTGCGTTTATAATCGCACTCTTACAAACTATTAGAACTCGAACTTTCAGGGAAAATGTTTTTAACCAAAGACAGAAAGAGTTGTCAGAAGCTTATGTTGATGTTGAAGTCATGCGACCGTGGTATAGTTCTAGTATAGTGAAAAAAATGTAATGTCCGCAACACTGCTTTAAATTCCCATATTTAATATAAAGGTAACATTTCGACCCTGCTGGGTCTTCTTCAGGCATAGAAGATTGTAGTTCTATTATAGCCAACGTTTTGCTTTTGACTTCTGCCGATTGTATTTTCGCTGTTCATTCGTGAATATTATCATGATGAACACAACGTGTAAGAATCATAAGCTTTTGTTTGTCACAGACCTTATTTTCTGCAATAATTCAATGGAGAAATCATGTTGGGATTTTGAGGATGATACTAACTTCCGGGTTGTCCTAAAAAATACGTCAACCCTGCACCATTATAAGATGGCCACTCAGGGGAAAGCAGCATGTAATTTGTATTATGTTTAAATTGTAATATACACTTGTATTTGTAAGGGAAAATTGTCACCCAAAGTTTTTTGTCAAGTTAATTCAGGCTTGTTTGAACACTTCTTAAGACAAATATACTGTATGAATGTGTGCTAGAAAAAGACTCTCCATTACAGCACTTTACATTTTGCTGGACTAACTAGACCAGTTGGAAATATTCTGGATATGTAATTAATTGCAGACACGTAATGATTCCTATGAAAGTTAATATGAAATCATTCATATTTTGCTATATTATGATGCAGTGTTATGCAGACAAGGCTATGCAAAGCTCCAGTGCATTTTTATATTACGTTTATCTTTATCTATGACCTGCCCTGGAATGAAATTCATGACCTGGACTCTTTATACACCAGAAATCTCTTTGAGATTTTGCTTTAGATCTTCTAAAGTTGTTACAATTTTGATCTTTCAAAGACTTTGGATATCTTCCATTACAGTTACATAGCCTCTCCTGCATTCTTTACTAATAAACTGAAATTATTCATCTCCAATACATAATGTGCAGTCAAAAGAGACACTACTCTACCAAATTAAATTGAAGTCATTCAATTTCTCTCCAGTTTGGTACTGATATTTTTCAATCTTTGTGGAATGTTTTGTAGTTTTTTGATGGATTATTTATTTTTTGGAGCACTTTAGAGACAAGAATAAGAGAAAATGTATGTATAAGTAACCTGTCACAATAAAGAATTTAATGGTTTATGTATTGGGTTGTATTGTTTTAGATATGCTATTAAAAATGGTGCTGGAACCCTGTATTTTTTACTGTTTTGCCAAATATTCTTTTTCTGCCCTAAAAGTGTTTGGATGTCTGAGACCATAATTCATAGAGAGATTCCAAACTTGGTGGGATGGTTTGACTGGAATCAATCCGATTTCCTCTGAATCCTTAAGTCAAGCCCTACAAGAATCTATATGTCTGATTTTTATTTTGTTTACTGTTTTTTCACCATGTGTAATTTTCTGAAAAAACTACTTTTTATAATTCCTGGTTCGAAACTCCTGGGACTTGGCACACTTATCATCTCAAGACCCTTTAGGACAAAAAGTTGTTAAAATAATTTTGATTTATCAAAGCACTGCAAAGATATAAGCCAATTAAACGGTCTTGAATCACTGATATGGCACTATAATAAGCCAATTTTTACTTTTTCTAATAAGCACTTTATATTTTTTGCTAACAAATTTGTTACTGCATGATAGTATTTAAAATCTTGTTTTCTCTAAATCTTTGATTAAAGCCTTAACAATTGAAGAGTTCAGATGCAAAAGCCTCTAAGTGCCATCTGAAATTTTCTTCTAGAATTATAATTTTTATCAAGCTTGTATATTTAAGTTCAGTAATTTCACTTAAATGACTATTAATAGGTTATTTTCATTGCCATTTAAGTGAAATTGCTGATACAAGCTTGATCAAAATTATCATTCTAGAAGAAAATTTCAGATGGCACTTAGAGGCTTTTGCATCTGAACTCTTCAATTGTATTTATGTTTATGCCAGATCTTCTCCAAACTTAGCATATGTCAGCTTTATACAAGGCTTACAAAAATGTATGATAAGAATTCTAATCCTTTAATCATTTAGTGGATATGATCTTAAATATTTGTTGGCTGTGACACATTACGACTAATATACCTATATCTTGTATGCACAAAGTCTAAAAAAATCATCCTCGTTTAGTCCCGGAGCATGACCGAACATCGCCACCATGATGCAGTGCCTGAGACAGTTCCACCTATTCCTCAAAGCAGAACTGACACACCCATTTCAGGTCCTAGAGTTTCTACCAATGAGCTGATGAATTGAATCAGGTGTGTTTGATTAGGGAGACTGAAAACGTGCGGTGTTGGGGGTCCTTCAGGAGCAGGGTCTGGAAACACTGGTGTATATGATATGTCAATAGCTGCGCAACATATTAGTATAACAAGAAAGTATTTCATAGTTTCATTATCAGCAACCAATCCAGTTTCACATGCAAATGAGCTTGAAACTAAGATCCAAAGATTTCCCCTCTTGGAAATTCCACCCTTCTCATTGGTCAAGCAAACCCAGAGAGGTGGGACTTTTCTCAGACTTTATTAACCCTTGTGCATCCTTGAGGACATTTTTGGCTTTTTCAGTTTTGTTTTTTTGATCACTTTGCCTGTGTTAATGCTAACTGCATAAAATTTGGCACGGGTGTGTATTTTTATTGGAATTTTACTATTTCATCATCATTTTCTTTAAAAAATCTATTTTGCACTAGTTACACAAAATACTTCCTCTTAGGACCTTAAGGACAAAAATGTCCCCATTGAAACCCATTAAAACTGCGTTTTTTAATCCCTGTGCCGTTTAACTATAAAATGATGCAATCTTTTTTAATAGGCTTTCATTCTGTTGGCAAGGCTTCAAAATTGACATTTTTACCATTTTTTATCAGATGGTGCCATTTTTTCAGGTTAGGCCTATAAAGCAAATACTCGCTTTATTCCTGTTTTCTGCTTCGGCATATTATAGAGCCAATTGGATAAATTATGCAACGATAATTGTGTGGGTTTGTTGGTATGGATGTCTAAGTGTGGTTGGTATGTGTGTTATAAAAAAAAATGTGTTTGTGTGCATGTGTGTGCTTGTAATATTTGAGAGAGAAAAACTCAACTGCAAATCGAAAATTCAATCACTGTGTTCACCAGTGGAATTTTGCTGGCATCCAATGGGGAAAGTCTGGTACTGCGCCCAAACAAAATCTTACTGAAAGCTCATTTTTTGAGATATCATCCTCAAATTCGGAACACAACCTGTTTAGATTTATGGCTTTGAATTTATATCAGTTTTAGAGTTCCAAATGTTTCATAAAATATATATTTTATATAAAATATTGATTATAATGTTAATAAATATTTTTCATAAACTTAAACTTCTATAACATTTTTTTGGTTGCACTTTTTTTCAATTTTTTCACTTCAACAACAATCTGCCAAGGGTCTTCTTTAAAATGAGACCAAACTTAAGTATTTGCTCCCAAGCATAACATTTTTATGAGAGTTTTTTGACTTGGACATTTTTGTCCCTTTTGGACCTATGAGTAAGTTTTTTTTATTTTTTTATGTTAACTGCATTAATTTTGGCACAGGTGTCTATTTTTATTGTAATTTTACTATTTCACCCCCATTTCATTTGAAAAAAAAAATGTTGCACTAGTTACACAAAATACTTATATATATTTTATATAAAATATTGATTATAATGTTCATAAATATTTTTCATAAACTTAAACTTCTATAAAAAAAAATTGGTTGCACGTTTTTCACTTTTTTCACTTCAACAACAATCTGCCAAGGGTCTTCTTTAAAATGAGACCAAACTTAAGTATTTGCTCCCAAGCATAACATTTTTATGAGAGTTTTTTGACTTGGACATTTTTGTCCCTTTTGGACCTATGAGTAAGTTTTTGTTTTTTTGTTACTGTTAACTGCATGAATTTTGAGCTATTATAGAGCCAGTTGGATAAATTATGCAATGATAATTGTGTGGGTGTGTTGGTATGGATGTCAGAGTGTGGTTGGTATGTGTGTTATAAAAAAAAAAGGTGTTTGTGTGCATGTGTGTGTTTGTAGTATTGAGAGAGAAAAACTCAACTGCAAATAACAAAGCCAATCACTGTGTGACCAGAGGAGTTTTGCTGGGATCCAATGGGGACAGTTTGGTACTGCGCCCAAACAAAATCTTACTGAAAGCTCATTTTTTGAGATATCAACCTCAAATTTGGAACACAACTTATTTAGATTTATGGCTTTGATTTTCTAGCCGTTTTAGAGTTCAACTTGTTTCATAAAATATATATTTTATATAAAATAATATTCATAAATAATTTTCATAAACTTAAACCTATATAACTTTTTTTTGGATTTACTTATAAAAAAAATTTAACATCAGCAATAATCTGGCAAGGGTATTCTTTAAAATGATACCAAAGTTAAGTCTGTGCTCCCAAGCTTCAACTTTTTATGACCGTTTTTTGACATGGACATTTTTGTCCTCTTTGGACCTATGAGTAACTTTTTTAAATTGATGCACAAGGGTTAAAGACAAATTCACAGTGACCCTCTCTCTTCTTCTGGTTTCTTCTGCTGCTTATTCGTATTGATGTGTGGCTTCTCTGGCCCAGGGCCGGCAGGCCACAATGGAATCATGGAACCATTAAAATCCTTCTTCAGGAACTTGCAACGAAATGCTTTCATTGCAAAGGCCATTAAGTATACATTTAATGAGGTGCTCTGAAAATAATAAGCTGATGGTTCTTTTCATAGTTAGATGAATCTTTTCCATAGCTTCATTCCCTGTTTATGGTTTCATCCTGTCACTTTCTATTTTACCCATGTATGTGTGATTGTGTGAATGTGTATGTTTAGATTAGTTATGTTTGTGATTTAGTTAATAAAACTTGTGCACAATACATATGTGGTTCTGATTATCTGCTTGCAACAAAGTTTATTTTACGATTTACGACTACAGGCTCTCAGTAGTACTAAACCTGCTTTTAGCCTCTTAACATCCTTGATGTGTCATTACAAGTGCACAGAAAATGTGAGTGATTCCTTCAGAGTGAACACGAGTGAATCTGACTGCAGTAGAAAAACCGGCTAAAAGCAGGTTTACTACTTGCCCCATTGAAGTCAACAGGGTGCAAATTTTAAAAATAGAATAACTCGGTGTAGGCAACAGCGATTTTTGTCGTTGTTCTCTGTATTGACAGCACTCCAAATGTACAAAAAAATGAGCTCAATGTTAAAATTGACCGGAGTTCTCCTTTAACAAAGTCGAAGTCCCACTTTTGCTGGATGCCTGGATAACAAAACACTTGCTTGAATCCAGTCTGAACATTCGTGCATTCTTGTGAAATGACTGTCCCATAAAAACACAAGTTGACATTTGGAGAATCAGTTTTCCTTTAATAAAACAAAGTTCAATATAAAAGGCTATGCCAGATATGCTGATATAACATTTTTCGGAAGAAAAAAGTTGAGAAAGAGGCCAGAATAGGGTACTTGTAGTTGGCTTTGGCTCGAAGCTGGGCTCTTTTGCCAGTGATGGCCTGGAAGCCTGTCTTGATGCTGGCTACATGTGAGCAACGTGAGTGACAGGTTTCACACTGCAGGAAGTAGAGACGTGTGTCCTTCTGCAGAATTGTATCCGGTGAGCAGCAAGTATGACAAGTCACATAAAGAGAAAATGCCTTATCAAAAATCTAAAAGGAAAACTAAATGTATTAGCAGAAAACAATGCAGTGTTCTTCATAAACCATTGTTGAATGATCTAAACACTATCATATGACAAAATACTACATTTGAAAAGGAGGTCACATTAATGAAACTATGGCTGCACAATTATGGTTTATTTCACCAAGATTCCAAAGCATAAATCATAGGGAAAGATGTATGTGTCTTGACTCACTAACAAATAACAGAAAGATGTTTCACTTGCATGGACAGTTAAATTGATCAAGTGCTAATGGTTACAGCATACATTGACTCCTTTTAAAATGTTTAAGATGTGATATTTGGTTTATCTGAACATGGTCAAATTAAATTGTATGTAAGAGTGTTTAATGAGAGGTAATGGCACAGTACATACAGGGTTTGAACAATAAAACTGAAATACTGATCAATATAGTGTAAGAAGTTCATGTCTATATGTGGGCATATATAGGTGGTCAATCTTCACTGAATTTACATTCCACTAGTAAGACAAAGAGTAAAAGGTTGAATTAGCAGAGCAATAGCACAGCTGTACATAAAATATTGCAATCCACACAACATAATGAGACATCAGACTTCAAAAGAGAACAAATTGTATCCAGGATAATGTTGATATACCACCATGCAGAATTAAATGCACACCTCGAATCTCCTGTTTCCACCAAAAATGTTCATCGGAAGCGCCACAAATTAAATTTTCAAGCTCACGCGGCTATAGCCAAACCTTTGGTCACTCATGTCATTGCCAAATGTCGGTTTCATCTGTGCCAACAGTGCAAATCTTGGGCTGTGGACAATGTGAAACATGTCCTTCACTGTCCTTCACATCCGTGGGAGTTACGGTGTGGAAAAGCCCCAAAGAGGCTTAACACCACTGATCTGTATGACTGGATTGTTCATTGCGTTCTAAACTGCCATCAGGCGGTGAGTTCGAGCGGCCATCTTACTATTCCCTGCATCAATTTACAGCCAAAACATTGACCTAAAATCACCAAATTTGCAGCATCTCAGACTCACAGGATTAGTTTTATGATATATGTTTATATCATAATTGTTACTTCAAATGTTATCCATGTTATTGTCTTTTCGGAGAGGATAAGTCATATATTGAAATCATTGTGTGTGTGCACAGTTCTGACACAGGACCGATCTAACACAAAATAGATTTCTTTATGTATGTTATTATGTAGGAAATATTAAACATGAACACAAATCTGTGTTTAGTTGCAGAAATTTATTCGAAAAGCCGATAAAATAAATATTAATACAAGCCTCTGTGACTATATTGCACTATATTGTATTAAAATTAAATTCCATGCACCATCTTGGAAATAAAGCAGTCAGCGTTATTTGTCTGAATAAGCTGATGTATTTTGTTTCCTGAATGAGCAACATCTATTTCAGACTCTTAAAGACAGCACAAATTCTTTGGCGTTTTTACTAGAATTAGTTTCCATATGATGTAGGCTATATGTTATTGAATAAACTATTAACTATTAATTGAAAAAAACTTCAACTATTAATTACATAATTTATATGCATAAACACAACAGCAAAAGGTAATTTCAGGTTACAAGGCATAAATCTTTCTTCCTATTTCGGATTGCGCACTTTGACATTTGCTGAAGTGTCTCATCCGCCCGCCGAGCTGATGTTCACTACTGTAATGAATATGAACGAAACTTTTTAATAAGAAGGGGAACTTCCAGACTTTAAACAAATAACCATTTACATGCTTAGGATGTTTTTTTTTCTTTTTTGACCGCCTGCAAATCGGGAGCCAAGATGTAATTGACCGTAGAGTATCTTACATGGAAGGCGACTTGGCGGCATTCTCACAATATGACCAAGCCATCTGAGTTGGTAGAGCATTAGGGTTGCTTCTATCCTCCAACATTTTTTTTTTCAGGATCTCAATATGTGCCACTCGATCTTGCCATGTCACTTTGAGGATACGCTGCAGGCATTTAAAATGGAAAGATTCCAACATTTTCCGATATCAAGCATAGATGGTCCATGTTTCACAACCATATAGGAGAGTGGTGAGGCAGATTTCCCGATAAACAGCAATCTTTGTGTGTAGATGTAAATTAGTATTGCTAAACACTCTTTTTCTCACCCTCCCGAATGAAGATGCAGCCTGCTTGATCCTGTGTTGAATATCTTGATCCATGCTACAATCACCAGATAAATAACTGCCAAGATATTTGAAGTGTGGTACTGTGGCAAGTGGTGAATCCTAAATAGTAAATACTGGAGGTTTTTGTAGGGGATCCAATGTCCATTGACAGAGGACTTCTGTTTTTTTTATATTCACATCTAAGCCCATCCTGCTGTATGCCCTAACAGCAGCTTTAAGAGTGGACTGTAGATCTTCTGAAGTATGTGACACTAGGGCACAATCATCCACGTACTGCAATTCCATGCGTCTTGTGTTTGTCAGATCGTTGTTTTGTGGATGTTGCCTGTTGTGTTCCTGTTTCTTCGGCTCCTCGTGTCTCCTGCTTTGTCTTCATCTGGAAGTTCGCCGTTGCAGTTTATGTCTTCACTCTTCACCAACACTGGGTTCATCACTTCACGTCTGACCATCGGATCGAGTTGTCTACGTAAGCCTGCGCTGCCTTGTCATCATCATCATCGGAGATTACCATCGCACTGAGAAGGATCTTGTTATCTACACACCTCTCTTGTGAACTGCATCTGCGATCTTCCAACATTACTGAGAACTTTGTCTGCTTCCCTATTCACTCTGAGACTGGTGCTATACATTCTAATAAAGATCTGTTTTACTTGCTATTGTCCCCTCTATCCATTCGTTACAGAACGATCTGACCATGCAGGGGGCAGCAAGCGGATCTGAAGTCACAGATTACTTCGCACACAACACAGCCCGTATGGAGCGGCAGGAGGAGAATCTCGCCGCAACTGGAAGAGCGGTGCAGGCATTGGTAGCGCAGGTGTCCGGGCTCACCCAGCAGATTCAACAACTGACACAGCCCATTGCGCCCAACCCACCGCCGATCCCCCACGCACCGCCCGCACCCGTCCATCAACATGAGCCGCGTCTGCCGACGCCGGAGAGTTATTCTGGTGAGCCAAGTTATTGTAGAGCTTTCTTGACCAAGTGCTCTATGTTTTTTGCTCTCCAACCCCAGACATTTTGCACTGAAGATTCGAAGGTGGCCTTCGTGCTTACACTGCTGTCCGGGCGTGCGGCGCTATGGGGGACGGCGGTGTGGGAGAACCATCGATCCTGTTGTGACTCGTTCGCGGCACTCTCGGAGGAGATGAAGAGGGTGTTTGACCGGGCAGTCGCAGGCAGAGAGGCGGCTCGCCAGCTCGCAGACATCCGCCAGGGAGAAAGATCCGTCGCCGACAATTCCATCGAGTTTCGCACCCTCTCCGCAGAGTGCCGCTGGAACGAGGAGGCGCAATGGGACATCTTCCTGCATGGGCTGGCTGACTGCATCAAACACGAGATTTATACCCTGGACCTGCCAGAGAAGCTCGACGACCTGATCGAACTGGCCTTGGATGCACGCCTGCATCGGTTGGAACAACACACTCGTACGACACCTACACAGAGGAGCTTTGGGATCTCCCCACTCAACGCTCGTGATGCAGTCAGCCCCGTCGACGATCACGAGCCCATGCAGGTGGGTCGAGCCCGGCTCTCCCGGGAGGAGAGAGAGAGAAGGAGATCCCGAGGATTGTGCCTCTACTGTGGCGGAGCTGGACATTTTCTCAATAATTGCCCAGTAAAAGAGCGTGCCCGGCAGTGAAGAAGAGGATCCTGTCGGGCGGGGTCTCCATCCAGAAAACCTCTTCCACCCTCCTCCCGGTGAGATTGCAGTGGGCAACTTGGTCACATCACTGTCAAGCTCTTCTCGACTCCGGGGCAGAGGGTAACTTTATGGACTGGTCACTTGCACAACAGCTTCAGATACCCACCATACCACTTACTAACAAGATCTCAGTCAACGCACTCAATGGTCAACAGTTACCCACAGTATCTCACACCACCAGTCAGATAACACTCATCACATCCGGCAATCATTCTGAAGAACTGTCATTTCTCCTCATGGACTCCCCTCAGGTTCCCATTGTCCTCGGTCACCCCTGGCTGGTGCAGCATAACCCCAGGGTGGACTGGGGACATAACTCTGTTTCTGCCTGGAGCACTGAGTGTTATGCGTCTTGTTTTGTTTCTGCTGGTTCGTCTCTGTCTTGTTCTGTCTTGCAGGAAGAGCAGGTGAATTTGTCAAACGTGCCCGCTAAGTACCTCGACCTGAAGGAAGTGGTCAGTAAGTCCAGAGCTGCTTCTCTTCCTCAACATCGTCCCTATGACTGTGCTATAGATCTACTGCCAGGTACGTCTCCGCCCAAGGGCAAGCTATACTCTCTGTCTGTTCCCGAGAGGGAGGCCATGGAGAAATATATTTCTGATTCTCTGGCATCCAAATTCATCCGACCTTCCTCTTCTCCAGCGGGGGCGGGGTTCTTTTTTGTGGGGAAGAAGGACGGTTCTCTGCAACCTTGCATTGATTACCGAGGGCTGAACAACATCACGGTAAAGAATACGTATCCTTTGCTGTTGATGTCTTCAGCCTTCGAGAGGTTCCAGGGAGCGTCAGTCTTCACAAAACTGGACTTGCGTAATGCTTATCATTTGGTCCGCATCAGGAAGGGGGATGAATGGAAGATCGCTTTTAACACCCCCAGGGGCACTTTGAATACTTGGTTATGCCTTTTGGGCTTTCCAATAGCCCAGCGGTCTTCCAGGCACTCGTCAATGATGTGCTGAGAGACATGGTCGATCAGTTCATTTATGTCTACCTTGATGACATTGATTTTTTTCTTCGTCTCTCCAGGAACACGTTCAGCACTTCAGACGAGTGCTTCAGAGGTTGCTAGAGAATAGGCTTTTTGTCAAGGCGGAGAAATGCGCTTTTCATGCACAGTCTGTCCCTTTCCTAGGTTACGTCATTTCGTCTGAGGGAGTGCGTATGAATCCTGACAAAGTTAAGGCTGTGGTGGATTGGCCAAGTCCAGATTCCCGTAAGGCCCTACAGAGGTTTCTGGGGTTCGCCAATTTTTACCGAAGTTTCATTCGTAATTACAGCCAACTAGCTGCACCTCTGACTGCCTTGACCTCCCCCAGAACGACGTTCAGGTGGTCCGAAACAGCCGAAGCTGTATTCGCCAACCTGAAGAGCCGCTTCGTTTCGGCTCCCATTCTTACGATTCTTACGGTAGGCGCAGTGTTCTCTCAGCGCTCTTCTGAATCCACTTTGGGATTCTGTTAGTAGATTTTCAGAAATGTCATTGACAATTTGATGGAGCATGACCTTTGCCAGAACTTTGCCTGCAGCTGGAAGAAGTGAGATCCCCCTACTATTTTCACAGATAGACCTATCACCCTTGTTTTTATATATTGTGACAAGATTTGCATATTTCCATTGTTGGGGAATATTTTCTTGCTGCCACACTAGGATGATGAACTGATGGATTGCCCTAGTATAGAGGTACCCTCCTTCCTTCAGGAGCTCAGCAGGAATACAGTCAGGTCCAGGGGACTTGTTTTTCAATTCCTTGATTGCAGCATACACTTCCGAAAAGGACAGTGGAACATCAAGACTCTCTATTCTTGGTAAAGTTGGTGGTTCCTTTAACACTGTAAGATCAACTGATGCCTTTTGGTTTAATAAGGCTTGGAAATGTTCCCTCCATCTTTGAACAATGCCTGTTTGGTCCTTAAACAGCAAAGTCGGCTATCCTGAACAGCTTGACATTTATTGATGATTCATTCGGTGTCCATCGCTATTGTCTCTAGGATGATGGAGGATCAGGACAGAGTCAGTCAGGCCTCCAGCAGCGCCACAGTCTCCTTTCTGCCAATCAGAGACAAGGTAAATCATATACACATATTTTTACACTATTTTACACAAACACAGGTAGATGTTTTAAACCCAATGACACGGTTGGGGTGATTATACGTGCAGTGTCATGAAAAAGTGCAGACGTTTGGAAAGAGATGTCAAGCAGCAAAAAGAGACCCCAACTGCCCAGTGGTGATCAGAGGATGGCTGTACAAGAGGGTAACGTTTATTGCACAATACTGACCATCGGTGTAAGATCTCTGAGAAATACTTTACAAATATTTTAAAACATGTTTTACTTTAAAGCTGCTGTACGTAACTTTTGGCGCTCTAGCCTGTTAATAAACAAAACTGTGAAAGAACATTGTAGCCGGACCTACTTCTCTCTGTATATGTCTATGATGAGTCACGCAGGTACTGGGTTACTCCGCTGCGGTATGACCCGAACCAGTATAACATAGTCTGAATATAAACACTTATTATAAGTGTACCGTAGTGATTCAGGATAAGACAAAAACACGGTTTATAAAATGGATTCATGATGTACTTGTTAAATATATTGATTTTGAACACAAAAAAAAGTTACGGACTTTTTTGCAGCTTTAAATACCAAGTTCTTATTACATACAGTGGGGAGAACAAGTATTTGATACACTGCCGATTTTGCAGGTTTTCCCACTTACAAAGCATGTAGAAGTCTTTTTTTTTCCATAGGTACTCTTAAACTGTAAGTGATGGAACCTAAAACAAAAATCCAGAAAATTACATTGTATGATTTTTAAGTAATTAATTTGCATTTTATTGCATGACATAAGTATTTGATACATCAGAAAAGCAGAACTTAATATGTGGTACAGAAACCTTTGTTTGCAATTACAGAGATCACACGTTTCCTGTAGTTCTTGACCAGGTTTGCACACACTGCAGCAGGGATTTTGGCCCACTCCTCCATACAGACCTTCTCCAGATCCTTCAGGTTTCAGGGCTGTCGTTGGACAATACGGACTTTCAGCTCCCTCCAAACTAGATTTTCTATTGGGTTCAGGTCTGGAGACTGGCTAGGCCACTCCAGGACCTTGAGATGCTTCTTACAGAGCCACTCCTTAGTTGCCCTGGCTGTGTGTTTCGGGTCGTTGTCATGCTGGAAGACCCAGCCACGACCCATCTTCAATGCTCTTACTGAGGGAAGGCTCAATATGGTGCAGTCATCCTGTCCCCTTTGCAGAAAAGCATCTCCAAAAAATGATGTTTCCACCTCCATGCTTCACGGTTGGGATGGTGTTCTTGGGGTTGTACTCATCCTTCTTCTTCCTCCAAACACGGCGAGTGGAGTTTAGACCAAAAAGCTCTATTTTTGTCTTATCAGACCACATGACCTTCTCCCATTCTTCCTCTGGATCATCCAGATGGTCATTGGCAAACTTCAGACGGGCCTGGACATGCATATACAATCATATACAGCGACATCAGAAGAAGTGAGGGTTTTCTGAGGTCGGAGAGTCGAGTAAAGGAAATAAACTAGATAATCCAGTGCAGGTGTTTATAAGAGATAAGTTAATATGTAGGCCATGTTGTCAAAAACACATTACCAAAAGAAAGAAATATATAATGGTACTTTTTTGCAATATAAGTCAATAGAGCCAAAGACACCTGCAATCTGAGATTTTTTACCAATGAAGCTCTTTTGAAATGGGCGATATGTTCCTTTATTAGGTCGGTTGTTCTGAACAAGCTGTAGTGTAGCCTACTTATAATATCCGAGGAGCAAAAAGATAATCAAATAACGTTTTGTTCATTGTCTTTCTTTTTTTTTTTTTCATGGACTAAATAAATTATCAACATAACGGACCACATCGTTTAGAGGTATACATACATATATACACACAAAAATACAGTATCAGTCAAAAGTTTGGAAACTACTTTTTTTGGGGGGGGGGGGTTTTAGAAGTTATGCTCATCAAGCCTGCATTTATTTAATCAAAAATACAGAAAAAAAACTAATATTGTGAAATATTACAATGTAAAAGAAAGGCTTTCTATTGTTATTTTTTGTAACAATATACACGGTTCAAAAGTTTGGGGTCAGTAATTTCTCTTTTCTTGAGAGAAAGTTATACTTTTATTCAGGAAGGATGTGTTAAATTGATAAATATAAAGACTAATATTGTTATAAAAGATTTCCATTTTGTATAAATGCTGTTGTTTTTGACTTTATTCACCAATTAATCCTGAAAAAAAAAAGTTCCAAAAATATTAATTTCCAACATTGATAAAGCAGCAAATCATATTAGAATGATTTCAGAAGGATCGTGTGACACTGAAGACTGAAGTAATGTTGAAAATTCAGCTTTGATCACAGGATTAAATTATATTTTAAGGTATATTGACGATAGAACACCTTTATTCTAAATTGTAATATTTCACCATTACTGTTTTTTCTGTATGATTAAATGAAGCCTTGAGCATAAGAAACATCTTTCAGTTACGCATCTAAACTCTCGACTGGTACTGTAATCTGCAAATTTAAAGTATAGACCACTAATAACAGTAAAACATTCAACTCTCTTCTAAATGATGCACAGACACTGCAGTTGTAATGCTGAGAACATTTATTTGTTAACCCTTGCAGCTTTAGAAGTCATTAGAACGGATCATAAAGACTGTCAACTGTGTGGAGGAATAAGATCAGAATCAGTTATTTTTAATCACTAGCACATTTCCACTGGTCTCACATTTGATGGTGTTCCAGTCAATCACGTTTCCCTTCGGCACATACGGTTCCTGATTAGAATAAACTGCCTTAATCTGACTGCCAGAGAGAGCATAATCCCACATGTGCACATCTGTAATTTCACCTACAAAGCTCTGCTCTGCTTCAAAGGCACCCACATCTGAATCAGGGTCCTGGCCGAGCAGAATGGTGCCACCAGGACTAACGGAGTGACCTTTCCTATAGAGCTGGAACACACTGCGCCTACCATCCATCCAAAAAGCAGCAAGACCAGTCGCAGAGTCCCAGGTGAGGCACAGGTGAGTCTGGAAGCTGGAGAGAGGAGGCAGGAGGAAAAACGCTCCATTGCCGCTGAGGTAGAAGGAAAAGCGGCCATCTTTCTCCCTCCAAACATTGAGCGCATCATAGCCAGGTGTGCGGTAGGCGAAAAGAATGATCTCCCTCTCACCCTGGAGCTCCGTCGCCACACGCATGCAGAGAGTAAACGCTAAGAGACTCAGTGGCTTTTCAGGAGTGAGTTTAACAAAGCTGGAGTTGGTCTTAGTTGGAAACAGAAGCACTTTACCACCAAGACCCACTGCAATACAAAACACAAAATACAAAAACTCTTTTACTAGACACACAAAATCCTGCTCCTGCCAATCCATGAAACTTAATGTAAAATGTGGTACCTTCAGTAGCCGCTGCTGTCAGAGAAAGCAGACAGGAAAATAAAAGCAACATCTTTATGCAGGTCTGAAGGGGAGGGGACTGCAAATGAAAATCCATGACTCCTTTTAACAAACAAATTTTTCACTGCTTCATTGTTATTGACATTAAATTACAACTGAGTGTTCAATCACATAAAAGAGACAATGAAACAAAAGGTTCAAGCTACAAATACTTACAAAGTTCAGCAGGTGTTATCAGAGAGAAGATCTGGTTCAAATGACACATCAAAGATTATATCATCATGCTAATCATGATCTGGCTAATTATATCTTCAAACACACCTGTTGTTTATGATTAGCATCGCTGGATTGAGTTAACTGAGATAATTGACCTATTGGTAAGCCCCTCCCCTCCAACCCAGATGAGCCAATGGCAGTTGAGTATCAGTTACATGGGGACCGGAAGTCAGACATCTCTAGGGCTGCGTTCGAAACCGCATACTCAATGAGTAGGTACTTAATTTCAATAAGTACTTACTTAACGAGCGCTAAAAGAGTAGGTACTTTATAGCCAGATCTCGTTGGGTATGAATGAGAACCGGACATCTGCCATGTTGACGTTATCATGTGACCTACGACGCGTTATCACAAGCGCAACAACTTAAAACATTTGAACGACACGTTTAATTCATCTGTCTGTAAATATCATGATATTGATTAAACTTGCTCATTTTGTGGTCTTTTTGAAGAAACTGCTGCCCATTTATTTTGTGAGTAGCCTACATTTAGGGTTGATTTAAGTTCTTATATTTAACCCTACTAATGTGACCCACCGTTTTATCCTTAACGATATTTATTTTTATTACGAAATCCCAAAATTGTCATCTCTTGAATATGTTGTTAATTTCTTTATTTTATATCCAAACATTTTCATCCATAAGCAAAAGTGGCTTACTGCTTTGTTTTCCTCTTTTTCTCTCGTTTCATCCCTCAGGCCTATAAATAACAGAAAATGCATTTTTTTTTAAATGTATTATATAATTAATTATTTAAGAAAATATATATTGATATTGATGTCTCATTAGTCAATGTTTTCTCAGTAAAATCATATAATTTCCTTTTAACTAAATAGAAGGCGTGAGCGTACTAGGGAATACCAATATGGCAGCGCGGTGGCTTCAGTTTTTATGACATCATGAGCAAACCAGTTCTCTATATAGATCATTGCTTAACAACCACACTGTTCTGTGCCCAGAGTGAAGCAGGGAGGTGGATCAGTGATGGTTTGAGCTGCATTCCCTACTGTGCTTGATGCATCACTGTCAAGGACCACTGAACCATTCTGGAGGACCATGTGCACCTAATGGCTCAAATATACCCTGAAGGGGATGCCATGTATCAGCATGATAATGCACCAATACAAACATCAAAGCACAGGGTTCGTAAAGATACTGTAAAAGGAAATTTATGATATTTAAGATACTGTTTCAAACACTACTTTTTTTTTTTTTTTCGGGAGCCAAGATGTAATTGACCGTAGAGTATCTTACATGGAAAGCGACTTGGTGGCATTCTCACAACATGACCAAGCCATCTGAGTTGGTAGAGCATTAGGGTTGCTTCTATACTCCAACAGTTTTTTTTCAGGATCTCAATATGTGGCACTCGATCTTGCCATGTCACTTTGAGGATACGCTGCAGGCATTTAAAATGGAAAGATTCCAACATTTTCCGTCGAGCATAGATGGTCCATGTTTCACAACCATATAGGAGAGTGGTGAGGCAGATTTCCCGATAAACAGCAATCTTTGTGTGTAGATGTAAATTAGATGCAGCCTGCTTGATCCTGTGTTGAATATCTTGATCCATGCTACAATCACCAGATAAATAACTGCCAAGATATTTGAAGTGTGGTACTGTGGCAAGTGGTGAATCCTAAATAGTAAATACTGGAGGTTTTTGTAGGGGATCCAATGTCCATTGACAGAGGACTTCTGTTTTTTTGATATTCACATCTAAGCCCATCCTGCTGTATGCCCTAACAGCAGCTTTAAGAGTGGACTGTAGATCTTCTGAAGTATGTGACACTAGGGCACAATCATCCGCGTACTGCAATTCCAGCACGCAAACCAACTGAAGCTTTGTGACTGCCTGTCACGGTTGAGGAATTCATTGACGCTCCCATGTGCTGTGTGTGTGTATTTGTGAATGAATGTGTGTGTGTGTGTGGGCGTGGTCGCTGATTATCCTCCAGGGGAATCAGCGACCGGTGTTGTGCATTACCACTGCCTATTTATACTCACCTCATGCGTCTTGTGTTTGTCAGATCATTGTTTTGTGGATGTTGCCTGTTGTGTTCCTGTTTCTTCGGCTCCTCGTGTCTCCTGCTTTGTCTTCATCTGGAAGTTCGCCGTTGCAGTTTATGTCTTCACTCTTCACCAACACTGGGTTCATCACTTCACGTCTGACCATCGGAACGAGTTGTCCACGCAAGCCTGCGCTGCCTTGTCATCATCATCGGAGATTACCATCGCACTGAGAAGGATCTTGTGATCTACACACCTCTCTTGTGAACTGCATCTGCGATCTTCCAACATTGAGAACTTTGTCTGCTTCCCTATTCACTCTGAGACTGGTGCTATACCTGTACATTCTAATAAAGATCTGTTTTACCTGCTATTGTCCCCTCTATCCATTCATTACACTTCCTGGAACCTCCTGATGTTAAAGAGGTTACCATCCAGTCTTTAAGCCACTGCAACCCCACTTTCTTCTTCCATCTCTTTATACAGCATTTTTGTAACACGCAGTAAGATGTTAAACAAGACAGGTGCAAGAACACAACCCTACCTACTGCGAAGTTTGCCGATTCTAATCCACCCAATGTTACTTTGGCAGTCATCCCATCATGAAACTGTCGCAAGATTGTGGTAAACTTTACAGAGCATCCAAAATGCAAAAGCACTTTCCATAAGAGGTAACGATGTACAGTATCAAAAGCCTTGGAAAGATCCACAAAAGCAATGAACAAATTCTTATGTTGCTCGTGACATTTCTCCTGCAACTGGCGTAAGGTAAATATCATGTCCACTGTACTTCAACCGATTCTGAATCCACTTGGGGATTCTGTTAGTAGATTTTCAGAAATGGAATTGACAAGTCGATGGAGCATGACCTTTGCCAGAACTTTGCTTGCAGCTGGAAGAAGTGAGACCCCCTACTATTTTCACAGATAGACCTATCACCCTTGTTTTTATATATTGTGACAAGATTTGCATCTTTCCATTGTTGGGGAATATTTTCTTGCTGCCACACTAGGATGATGAACTGATGGATTGCCCTAGTATAGAGGTACCCTCCTTCCTTCAGGAGCTCAGCAGGAATACAGTCAGGTCCAGGGGACTTGTTTTTAAATTCCTTGATTGCAGCATACACTTCAGAAAAGGACAGTGGAACATCAAGACTCTCTATTCTTGGTAAAGTTGGTAGTTCCTTTAACACTGTAAGATCAACTGATGCCTTTTGGTTTAATAAGGCTTGAAAATGTTCCCTCCATCTTTGAACAATTCCTGTTTGGTCCTTAAACAGCAAAGTCGCGTAACCTGAACAGCTTGACGTTTATTGATGATTCATTCGGTGTCCATCGCTATTGTCTCTAGGATGATGGAGGATCAGGACAGAGTCAGTCAGGCCTCCAGCAGCGCCAGTCTCTTTTCTGCCAATCAGAGACAAGGTAAATCATATACACATATTTTTACACTATTTTACACAAACACAGGTAGATGCTTTAAACCCAATGACACGGTTTGTGTGATTATACGTGCAGTGTCATGAAAAAGTGCAGACGTTTGGAAAAAGATGTCAAGCGGCAAAATGAGACCCCAACTGCCCAGTGGTGATCAGAGGATGGCTGTACAAGAGGGTAACGTTTATTGCACAATACTGACCATCGGTGTAAGATCTCTGAGAAATACTTTACAAATATTTTAAAACATGTTTACTTTAAAGCTGCTGTACGTAACTTTTGGCGCTCTAGCCTGTTAATAAACAAAACTGTGAAAGAACATTGTAGCCGGACCTACTTCTCTCTGTTTATGTCTATGATGAGTCACGCAGGTACTGGGCTACTCCGCTGCGGTATGACCCGAACCAGTATAACATAGTTTGAATATAAACACTTATTATAGGTGTACCGTAGTGATTCAGGATAAGACAAAAACACGGTTTATAAAATGGATTCATGATGTACTTGTTAAATATATTGATTTTGAACACAAAAAAAAGTTACAGACTTTTTTGAAGCTTTAAATACCAAGTTCTTATTACATACAGTGGGGAGAACAAGTATTTGATACACTGCCGATTTTGCAGGTTTCTTTTTTTTTCATAGGTTCTCTTCAACTGTGAGTGATGGAATCTAAAACAAAAATCCAGAAAATTACATTGTATGATTTTTAAGTAATTAATTTGGATTTTATTGCATGACATAAGTATTTGATACATCAGAAAAGCAGATCTTAATATGTGGTACAGAAACCTTTGTTTGCAATTACAGAGATCACACGTTTCCTGTAGTTCTTGACCAGGTTTGCACACACAGCAGCAGGGATTTTGGCCCACTCCTCCATACAGACCTTCTCCAGATCCTTCAGGTTTCGGGGCTGTCGTTGGACAATACGGACTTTCAGCTCCCTCCAAAGATTTTCTATTGGGTTCAGGTCTGGAGACTGGCTAGGCCACTCCATGACCTTGAGATGCTTCTTACGGAGCCACTCCTTAGTTGCCCTGGCTGTGTGTTTTTCGGGTCGTTGTCATGCTGGAAGACATAGCCACGACCCATCTTCAATGCTCTTACTGAGGGAAGGAGGTTGTTGGCCAAGATCTCCAGATATATGGCCCCATCCATCCTCCCCTCAATATGGTGCAGTCATCCTGTCCCCTTTGCAGAAAAGCATCCCCTAAGAATGATGCTTCCACCTCCATGCTTCACGGTTGGAATGGTGTTCTTGGGGTTGTACTCATCCTTCTTCTTCCTCCAAACACGGCGAGTGGAGTTTAGACCTTAAAGCTCTATTTTTGTCTCATCAGACCACATGACCTTCTCCCATTCTTCCTCTGGATCATCCAGATGGTCATTGGCAAACTTCAGACGGGGCTGGACATGCGTTGGCTTGAGCAGGGGGACCTTGCGTGCACTGCAGGATTTTAATCCATGACGGCGTAGTGTGTTACTAATGGTTTTCTTTATGACTGTGATCACAGTTCTCTTCAGGTCATTGACCAGGTCCTGCCGTGTAGTTCTGGGCTGATCCCTCGCCTTCCTCATGATCATTGATGCCCCACGAGGTGAGATCTTGCATGGTGCCCCAGACTGAGGGAGATTGACCGTCATCTTGAACTTCTTCTATTTTCTAATAATTGCGCCAACAGTTGTTGCCTTCTCACCAAGCTGCTTGCCTATTGCCCTGTAGCCCATCCCAGCCTTGTGCAGGTCAACAATTTTATCCCTGATGTCCTTACACAGCTCTCTGGTCTTGGCCATTGTGGAGAGGTCGGAGTCTGTTTGATTGAGTGTGTGGACAGGTGTCTTTTATACAGGTAACGAGTTCAAACCGGTGCAGTTAATACAGGTAATGAGTGGAGAACAGGAGGGCTGGAGAACTAACAGGTCTGTGAGAGCCGGAATTCTTACTGGTTGGTAGTTGATCAAATACTTATGTCATGCAATAAAATGCACATTAATTATTTAAAAATCATACAATGTGTGATGCTGAAAATTCAGCTTTGCATCACAGAAATGAATGATAATTTAAAGTATAATAAATTGAAAACCAATTATTTTAAATTGTAATAATATATCACAATATTATTTTTTTCCTGCATTTTTGATCAAATAAATGCAGGCTTGATGAGCAGAAGAAACTTCTTTCAAAAACATTAAAAATAGTAGCCAAATGTTTCCAAACTTTTGGCCTGTACTGTATACCCCCAAAACCCTCATTCTGGCGCCCCTATGGATGAGTGGCGCCCCTAGCATTTGCCTATTCCGCGGGCCGGCCCTGTGCATAGGTTTGTGGTTTAATAATGTGATGTTGGAACTTTATATGAATGCAGACTTCCATTACTCAAGCCATGAGTCGGTGTTTCTCACGATGCACTGCCTGCATGTGAAAACCAGACAGCAGCAGTGGATCAGATGAATTTCCCTTATGAATTATCTGAACAATCATATACAGCAACATCAGTGAAGGTTTTCTGAGGTTGGAGAGTCGAGTAAAGGAAATAAACTAGATAATCCAGTGCAGGTGTTTATAAGAGATGAATTAATATGTAGGCTATGTTGTCAAAAACACATTACCAAAAGAAAGAAATATATAATGGTACTTTTTTGCAATAAAAGTCAATAGAGCCAAAGACACCTGCAATCTGAGAGTTTTTACCAATGAAGCTCTTTTGAAATAGGTGATATGTTCCTTTATTAGGTCTGTTGTTCTGAACAAGCTGTTTTGATCATCTTTTTTTTTTTCATGAACTAAATAAATTATCAACATAATGGACCACATCGTTTAGAGGTATACATACATATATACACACAAAAATACAGTATCAGTCAAAGGTTTGGAAACTACTTTTTTTTTTTTGGTAGTTATGCTCATCAAGCCTACATTTATTTAATCAAAAATACAGAAAAAAACACTAATATTGTGAAATATTACAATGTTAAAGAAAGGCTTTCTATTGTTATTTTTTGTAACAATAAACACTGTTCAACAGTTTGGGGTCAGTAATTTCTCTCTTATGAGAGAAAGTTATACTTTTATTCAGGAAGGATGTGTTAAATTGATAAATATAAAGACTAATATTGTTATAAAAGACTTCCATTTTGAATAAATGCTGTTGTTCTTAACTTTCACCAATTAATCCTGAAAAAAAAAAAATCCAAAAATATAAAAAATTTCCAACATTGATAAAGCAGCAAATCATATTAGAATGATTTCAGAAGGATCGTGTGACACTAAAATAATGTTGAAAATTCAGCTTTGATCACAGATATACCATTTGATCATATTTATACCAAATATACTTGAAATTATATTTTAAGGTATATTGACGATAGAACACCTTTATTCTAAATTGTAATATTTCACCATTACTGTTTTTTTCTGTATGATTAAATGAAGCCTTGAGCATAAGAAACATCTTTCAGTTACGCATCTAAACTCTCGACTGGTACTGTAATCTGCAAATTTAAAATATAGACCACTAAAAGCAGTAAAACCCCTTTTTCAACATTCAACTCTTTCTTCTAAATGATGCACAGACACTGCAGTTGTAATGCTGAGAACATTTGTTAACCCTTACAGCTTTGGAAGTCATTAGAACGGATCATAAAGACTGTCAACTGTGTGGAGGAATAAGATCAGAATCAGTTATTTTTAACCACTAGCACATTTCCACTGGTCTCACATTTGATGGTGTTCCAGTCAATCACGTTTCCCTTCGGCACATACGGTTCCTGATTAGAATAAACTGCCTTAATCTGACTGCCAGAGAGAGCATAATCCCACATGTGCACATCTGTAATTTCACCTACAAAACTCTGCTCTGCTTCAAAGGCACCCACATCTGAATCAGGGTCCTGGCCGAGCAGAATGGTGCCACCAGGACTAACGGAGTGACCTTTCCTATAGAGCTGGAACACACTGCGCCTTCCATCCATCCAAAAAGCAGCAAGACCAGTCGCAGAGTCCCAGGTGAGGCACAGGTGAGTCTGGAAGCTGGAGAGAGGAGGCAGGAGGAAAAACGCTCCATTGCCGCTGAGGTAGAAGGAAAAGCGGCCATCTTTCTCCCTCCAAACATTGAGCGCATCATAGCCAGGTGTGCGGTAGGCGAAAAGAATGATCTCCCTCTCACCCTGGAGCTCCGTCGCCACACGCATGCAGAGAGTAAACGCTGAGAGACTCAGTGGCTTTTCAGGAGTGAGTTTAACAAAGCTTGAATCCGTCTGGGTTGGAAAGAAAAGCACTTTTCCACCAAGACCCACTGCAAGACAAAACAAAATACAAAAACTTTTACTAGACACACAAAATCCTGCTCCTGCCAATCCATGAAACTTAATGTAAAATGTGGTACCTTCAGTAGCCGCTGCTGTCAGAGAAAGCAGACAGGAAAATAAAAGCAACATCTTTATGCAGGTCTGAAGGGGAGGGGACTGCAAATGAAAATCCATTACTCCTTTTAACAGACAAATTTTTCACTGCTTCATTGTTAGTGACATTAAATTACAACTGAGTGTTCAATCACATAAAAGAGACAATGAAACAAAAGTTTCAAGCTACAAATACTTACAAAGTTCAGCAGGTGTTATCAGAGAGAAGATCTGGTTCAAATGACACGTCAAAGATTATATCATCATGCTAATCATGATCTGGCTAATTATATCTTCAAACACACCTGTTGTTTATGATTAGCATCGAGTTTGAGTTAACTGAGATAATTGACCTATTGGTAAGCCCCTCCCCTCCAACCCAGATGAGCCAATGGCAGTTGAGTATCAGTTACATGGGGACCGGAAGTCAGACATCTCTATGTTTCAGCGCCATAGAGAAATATTGGAAGATCCAACACTCTTGTCGGTTGGATGGTGTTTATGCTATAAAAATGGTAAACCGGTGTTCCTGGGGTACTTGTTATCCTGATTCCAGGTATCTGAGGATGGAACTTACATACATAAGTTTAGCAGTTTTCACTTTCACAAGTCAAAGCAATTCATCACTTAAGATTTAACAGTTGAAATGACTGTAGCCTAGCTACCAGCCATTTGGATTATAGGCCTACTTAATTTAATGCAGCAGCAAATTATTTTACAGAGTATAGTGAATTTAAAGCTCATTTTTGTAGCATAAACACCATCAAACCGATGAGAGCTGTGGATCTTCCAATATTTCTCTATGGCGCTGAAACCTAGAGATGTCTGACTTCCGGTCATAAGGTATAATTAGCCAGATCATGATTAGCATGATGATATAATCTTCAATGTGTCATTTGAACCATATCTTCTCTCTGATACACCTGCTGAACTTTATACGTTTTTGTAGCTTGAACCTTTTTTTTTTTTGTCTCTTTTATGTGATTGAACTCTTAGTTGTAATTTAATGTCAATAACAATGAAGCAGTGAAAAATTTGTCTGTTTAAAGGAGTAATGGATTTTCTTTTGCACTTTTTTTTTTTTTCTCCAGACCTGCAAAATAGGGATGGGGAAATGAAGCCTCAAGAATCACCGAGGCTTTTCAGTGAGACTGTTCCGGGAAAAGATTCAAAGCTTCGAAAGTGTCGAGAACAGCGCCATCTGGTGCTTATTTCAAATAAAGCAGCCAGAATCCTGTGTTAGAAGCTCTGGCAGATGAAGCAGCCACAACACACACTGTAAAAAAATATTCTGTGGCTTAGTAAATATTACAGAAATTTTTAACTTTATTAACTTAATAAAATCTCTGTATATCGTTTACTTGATTGTTTGAGTTAAACATACCAAAATAATTGAGTAAAAATCCAACAGTTAATTTTATCTAAAATTTACAGATATATTTAAGTTTTTTTCAATAAAATAATTTAGTATTTGACTAACCAATTATTTCTTTATAATATACTTAATATATATGTGAAATTTCTATCAAAATATTTGAGAATGTTTAATTAAACTGATCTGTTTCAAGAAACAAAAAAAATTACTTAATTCAAATCAATATTATTAATATATTTAACACGCTCTTAAAATTGAGTAAGTTTACTCAATTAAAACAATGCCCCCCCCCCCCTCCCCCACCCTCTGACGTGACGAAAACTCGACGGTTGGAGTGAGCGTGGCTGTTTGAACTCTACAGTCTCCAGAACAACAGCTCTCTTCTCAGCGTCGCAGATTTGGTGCATTTTCACTAGAGGTGGGCGATATATCGTTTAGACGATAATATCCAAATTGTTGTCTGGACGATATGCAAAATTGGGATATCGAATATTTCATAATTTGTACAATCCGACCCCCCAAACATGAAAAGAGCTGAAAGAAGTTAAAGAGAAAACAAATAACGCACACAATAACCTTCTAAACAATTATATGTAGCGATTTTTAATACTGTAGGGCAGTACTATTTGCGGAAGCAACCTCCGAGTGGCCCAGCCCATAGTCCCGCGTCGTCAAAAACGCATACGTAAATTCGAAATAGTGCGCGCAGAAGCACATGCGCAAAACCGTTTTTAAAATGATATTTGAATTATTTTTATTTTATCATATGTCATTTTACAAAAGGACATTTTACAAACCGTTTGCGCATGTGCTCCTGCACGCAGTTTTTCAGTCAGAACACAGCAATCAGAGGAGGACGCGCTGAAAATTGTAATGCTGTTCTCTTCCTTCATAACTCGTACTGAGAAGGTTTGAGTTGCAGAGGAATTTGTGACTGTTTCACCTGTTCAACCACATCAAAGTTTCGTAAATAGTAAGCCCGTACGCTTTTTCTCTTCTTTTTTTCTTATGTGCTGAAGGGCCGCTGCCCGCTGTGCCTTGGTGAAACGTTACGTGAAGAGCTCTTTTCCAAAACGCCATAAACCTAAAAAGCTGCCTCAAAGATCCACCAAAAGTAATGATTATGAATATGTAAAATATTGCAATAAGACATTTTAAATTGTTTATTAATTTCTGTGTCGGCTGCAAAGATGAAGTTGACGATAGGCTATAATGACTCGCAATCTTCGCAGTAGGCTGTGAACGCAACGGAGAAATGCACATTTATTAGGCTACATAGTTTTATTTTGTTTTGGATGGTTTTGTTTAGAACCAGCTTTCTGTAAATATAGTTCACATTTTTTAGGCCTGTGAGGCGAGCAGTGGCGTGGCGTGGGGAAAATTTCTGAGGAAGCCAATTAAGACACAACCTCTATGTTTTAAGGGGTGGGGGCAGAAAATCATACGTTACCATTTATATGTTGCTATTTGGATTAACTATTAGAGCGCCCAGCATCATCTTACCGGGACTTATGCTTGTTACAATCCAACACTTTGAGCACGGACGCTCTCTCTCTCTCTCTCTCTCTCTCTCTCTCTCTCTCTCTCTCTCTCTCTCTCTTTCTCTCTCTCTCACACACACACACACACACACACACACACACACACACACACACACACACACAGTCAGTCCTCTTAAACATCTTTCATGGTGTTTTTTATTAAAACATTCGCAGATAGGAAACGCCAACGGTAAGCAACAAGAAGATAACCTTTTTCATTTAATACACCCTTAAATCGGTGTGACGCTCATTAAGGATATACAATAGCGGTTATTCACAAACAATAAACAACAAAGTGCACTCACATGCTGCTTAATCAAAGCACGCAAGAAACAGTAAGAAGAACTATAATCACATTAAAAAAAATAACACATCGCTAAATGGGCAGTTCAGACCAGACGAGCTCTTTCTCTCTCGCTCGCTCTCTCTCTCTCGCTCGCTCTCTCTCTCTCTCTCTCTCTCTCACACACACACACACACACACACACACACACACACACACACACACACACACACACACACACACACACACACACACACAGACAGACAGTCAGTCAGTCCTCTTAAACATCTTATGGTCTTTTCATTAAAACATTAGCAGATAGATAGGAAACGGACGGTAAGCAACAAGAAGATAACCTTTTTCATTTAGTTTTGGTGTTGGCCTGCCATCGGATTTAATTCTGAGTTGCTGCTGTAGAGGCAGTTTAGTAAAATATTTTTTTATCAAATACGTCCAAATCTCCACCCTCCATAATTACAATTAATAATTTTAGCTAACTAGCTAAACAAGATGTCAACACAAATCCACAAATCTTCCGCTATTTCATTCATTCATTCATTGACGATGATAACGTGATGTGATTGGCCTGATGCCAACAAGTTCATGGCTTCCCTTGACACTGTCCTGACCAATCACAGGGGAGCAGTGTCGTGACATAGCGTCACTTGATTGGTTAATCATTCTTTTTTTTTTCTATCAAGGGATGCCAACTCAGCCTGGCCTCCTCACAGACACAGGGTGTAGTACCATGTTTTCAACGCTCATTCACCATGTCACTTTTATAGGGGCGCTGTTTTACACATCATAAAACGCTCAGTAATGAATGAAGAGAGACGATGAGGAGATGACAGGATTACGTAAACTGTGAAAACAAAAGTGTTTATTAAATGACGATTATATTCTGAAAAAGTGAGGAAGCATGGCTTCCCTTGGCCTCCGCAAGAAAACGCCACTGGAGGCGAGTAGGCTACGGTTCGGTTCATGATGATATAATCTCCAGTTCAAGCACCGGCGCCTTATGTTGTGATTGCTAGCCTATATTTATATTTAATTTTAATGTATTAAATCCAGGAAATTGGTTAATGAAAAATTTATTAAAATTAAGATACAATTAATACAAAACGAAATTCGTTTTAAAGAAAGGCTTTGTGCTTTTTGTTTTGAGGTCTCTGTGAAAGTTTGAAAGTCTTTAGTATTTTTGCCGTTTTCAGA
This sequence comes from Scardinius erythrophthalmus, assembly GCF_964197995.2. Classification (NCBI taxonomy): domain Eukaryota; kingdom Metazoa; phylum Chordata; class Actinopteri; order Cypriniformes; family Leuciscidae; genus Scardinius; species Scardinius erythrophthalmus. The sequence continues at coordinate 27,315,444 of NC_138240.1, forward strand.
GCACTCGCGTCCATAATGGAGAACTGACACGTAATATTGTTTTTTCCTCATAAATGCAAACACGAAAAATAAAAGACAAAAGACTTTTTTTAAAAGACAAACCATCATTTTTTTTTGGGGGGGGGGGGGGTGGATTTATAGCGTTTTGGGGAAAAAAATGATGGATTTATAGCGTTTTGAAAATATTTTTTTTTTTACTTTGAATTTATCATCAACAATATTGTTGTTTGATTTAATAATCACTGTTGCAAAAGGTGCCTAGTTCCGTTTTATATATATATATATATATATATATATATATATATATATATATATATATATATATATAATAAGTGGAAAAAGATTGGGGCTTCCTCAGATTCTGTTTAGTTAGCTCCTTTATTGTTTCTTTTAGCCTATAGCCTACATAGGTAAAATGCAGCAAGTCAAAAGACCAACTGGACCTTCTTTGCCAGTTTGCACACATTTATTTGAAGGATGGCAAAAATATCGTCTGAATATCGATATCGAGATATTGGAAAAAAATATCGAGATATTCATTTTGGTCAATATCTCCCACCCCTAATTTTCACTGTGAAATTCAGGTTGGTGTATGTTTTATTTTATCTATAAAATCATTACTGTGCTTTAAATCATATTTAATGCAAAACAACATAGCCTACAGAGGCGTAATTCGACACCTAAACGAGACGAGAGCCGCGTTTGTCTTTTTGGGGGATTGAAACGCTTTGCATAAACACATGACTGACTTTCATAATGATAATGAATATAATTATTATCATTTGGATGATAAAATGTCCTCAGAACTATCACTTTTTGTTTATTGGCAGGTTATGTCAGTCGCTCGCAGTATATTTCGGCTGTGCCTCAGACAGTGACTGTGAGTGAAACGCAGGACGGTGGTATGAAGTTCAAAGTTCACCCGCAGAGCGCGAGTCTGTCTCCGGCATGAGGACCAGCGCAGATTCGGTGGATATTGGATAACAGAGTGGTTGATTACACTTGAATTAGGCTACCTGAATGTTTAAATATTTCATTTTTACTTGTTAAATAAGTTTAAATGCAGGCAATATTGTATACATGAAAAAACAGTCTAAAATGTGCTGTATTGCTGTACTCATTGAAAATAAAGGCCAATGTAATGTATAATGGTGGTTGTCTGGAGTACTATTTTACAAAGGTTTAGAGAAAATAAAAAAGTTAATATTACTCATTAATAAAAACAGTTAATATTACTCATAAATATTGTTTTTTTAATGTTTAAATGTTAAATTATTTCTACTCAATTTTATTTGTTAATGTACCAGATGCAGTTACTCAGATTTACTTAATTTTTTTACTTGCATTTACTCAATTCATACAGTATATTTAATTGATTTCACAGCTTTAAAATTTACTCAATTTTTTGAGTGTAAAAATGTTTCACCAATAAAATTGAGTAAATAATAGTTAAACTTTTTACAGTGCACTCCATAGTGTCAATGGCATGTGTACAAAAGCCTTAGGGCCTACATGTTTGTGTTTTATTTGTTCATTAAATAAATTCATTTTCTCTCCTCACAAACCCATCAACCAGACCGAGCCAACAATGACTCGTTAAATAAGCTCTGGGTTCGAGCCTTCTGACACCCAAAGCGAAACGCGCACGTGATTGGACAGAAAGTGAGGCTTCATTTGTCGTCGATCACGTGACTCTAGTTAACCAATACACCCCCTGATACAGGGCTTCACTAGAAATTGTGTCGCATGTGTGATACGTACATTGAAGCTTCAGTCTCATATGTAACATAACTACTGTAGAAAGATGTTGTTTTTATTTTTCTGTCTGCTTTCTCTGACAGCAGCGGCTACTGAAGGTACCACATTTTACATTAAGTTTCATGGATTGGCAGGAGCAGGATTTAGTGTGTCTTGTAAAAGAGTTTATTTAGCATTTTGTGTGTTGTCTTGCAGTGGGTCTTGGTGGAAAAGTGCTTTTCTTTCCAACCCAGACGGATTCAAGCTTTGTTAAACTCACTCCTGAAAAGCCACTGAGTCTCTCAGCGTTTACTCTCTGCATGCGTGTGGCGACGGAGCTCCAGGGTGAGAGGGAGATCATTCTGTTCGCCTACCGCACACCTGGCTATGATGCCCTCAGTGTTTGGAGGGAGAAAGATGGCCGCTTTTCCTTCTACCTCAGCGGCAATGGAGCGTTTTTCCTCCTGCCTCCTCTCTCCAGCTTCCAGACTCACCTGTGCCTCACCTGGGACTCTGCGACTGGTCTTGCTGCTTTCTGGATGGATGGAAGGCGCAGTGTGTTCCAGCTCTATAGGAAAGGTCACTCCGTTAGTCCTGGTGGCACCGTTCTGCTCGGCCAGGACCCTGATTCAGATGTGGGTGCCTTTGAAGCAGAGCAGAGCTTTGTAGGTGAAATTACAGTTGTGCACATGTGGGATTATGCTCTCTCTGGCAGTCAGATTAAGGCAGTTTATTCTAATCAGGAACCGTATGTGCCGAAGGGAAACGTGATTGACTGGAACATCATCAAATATGAGACCAGTGGAAATGTGCTAGTGGTTAAAAATAACTTATTCCTCCACACAGTTGACAGTCTTTATGATCCGTTCTAATGATTTCCAAAGCTGTAAGGGTTAACAAATAAATGTTCTCAGCATTACAACTGCATTTTCCGTGCGTAATTTGAAAGAAAGTTGAATGTTGAAAAAGGGGGTTCTCTTACGAGAGGTTCTCTCGTATTGCGTAAGTTGCTTACGCTACGGGTAAAGTCATCTTTTCTCGAGATATGAAGCCAAAAAATTATCCTTAATTTTTTTATTTATTGTCAACGCAGTGCAGCAGCTAGCAGACCTAGAGCGAGCTGTCTAGCGTGCTCATTGGCTGCCCTGCGGCAACTAAAGCAGCCTACCACTGAGCCCCGTATGACGTTGCGCCCTCACGCATCAGAGCCCACCAGAATGGGAGTTGCTTAGCGTATATACATTGAGGAAAATAAGTATTTGAACACCCTGCTATTTTGCAAGTTCTCCTACTTGGAAATCATGGAGGGGTCTGAAATTGTCATCGTAGGTGCATGTCCACTGTGAGAGACATAATCTAAAAAAAAAATCCAGAAATCACAATATATGATTTTTTAACTATTTATTTGTATGATACAGCTGCAAATAAGTATTTGACCACCTGTCTATCAGCTAGAATTCTGACCCTCAAAGACCTGTTAGTCTGCCTTTAAAATGTCCACCTCCACTCCATTTATTATCCTAAATTAGATGCACCTGTTTGAGGTCGTTAGCTGCATAAAGACACCTGTCCACCCCATACAATCAGTAAGAATCCAACTACTAACATGGCCAAGACCAAAGAGCTGTCCAAAGACACTAGAGACAAAATTGTACACCTCCACAATAGGCCGCTGTCATTAGCCTAAAAGAGGCCTAGAAATAGGGTTTCGTTCCACCAAGTGGGGCACTACTTTTTCTTTTGCTCAATATGTTCTACGTTAATAAAAAGTATCCAAGCAAAAAGTTCTCCACGCATTATCCTGCAGTTAATGAGAAATTGTAATTTATTGGCGCACTATATTGACTGCGTATTGAGACATATAAAACTGTTGAGCTAGATTTTCAACCAATCAGCAACGAAAATGTAAGTAGGTCACAGCTGAAATCAAGCCAATATCACTACGCACATGTAAACATGGAGGAGGACGTAAGCAGCGCATCTTCATCTGATAGCGGCGATCAAGCTCGATTAACACCCGGAAAGTGTATTCTTCATGTCGGAAAAGATGGTGGGAAAGGTCAGCAGCCCTTTACTGAAGTCCGATGGGAAAAAATCAAGCGTAGGAATGGCTCAAAATGTCGGACACTACGGAGCTAACGTTAGCTATTGCTAATAAACATGTTGCCCTCCTGGACAAAACGGTCTCTGATGTCCCAACAACTACGGGTTTCAACCAGCCTGCTATCGGCGTTTTATAGACAAAAAACGCTTGACTTGTGTGCTTGTGTGTGATGGGTAGGGTTAGGGGTCGGGTTAGTGTGTGTGTGTTTGTGTGTGTGTGTGTGTGTGTGTGTATGTGTGTGTGTGTGTGTGTGTGAGAGAGAGAGAGAGAGAGAGAGAGAGAGAGAGAGAGAGAGGTGGGTAGGTAAATAAATAAATCAAAATTAAATCTTGTTTACAATAATCATTCCTGTGAATATGTACATGTAGTGCAGTTACTGCTTGTGTATGCAAATTAACAATTCACCATTCAATTTGTAAAAGTGTTTTTTTGTTTTTTGTATACTTTTGAGTTTAAATTGGAGTTTGGGGTGGGGGGGGTTGCAAAAAAAAACTTATAATCACATAAGTATAAGTGTATTGTGATTGTCAAAACATTTTAGTAACTAAACTGAATTGTATTAGGTTTAGTGACAACATTTTACAATGTTTATATGGTACAATTTTTGGTAAGCTAGGTTTTTTTTTTTTTTTTTTTTACTAATTTCTTGAAACAAATTTCACGATTTCAATTCAATTCTTGTGATTTGATTTAATATGGACTCATTTGAATAAATATTAGGTACACAAGAGCGTTAATTTTTCTCAAGAAAAAAAAAATACAGACAGACAGACAGCCCTATCAGCTGGTAGTATTATTTAAGGTTAAAAATAACTCAAATTAAATATAATGCGTTTTTTATTATAATAACAACTTTATTTAATGATATAAGTACAAATAAAATAAATATGTAATATAGTACACATATTTAGCAAAATACTCTCTATAGCTCTTTCTAGCAAACTAACGTGTATATATTATGGTCATTAAATGGCTTTCCTGAGGTAAATGTTATATGACAATTGTTCTCCAGCTGTTTTATTGACCCCTTTGTTTGATTAATTGATCGATATTATGTATGAAGAATATACATTTCGGTAAGCTGTACTGTTTCTTTCAACATTGTTCATTCGTGTTTATTTACTATTAGCTAGTAGAGATGATCGGGTCACGTGCCGCTAGGGATCAATTACAAAGACCAAAACGGTATTTATATATTATATATTGATCAAGAGAAGATCTGTGTGGAGGAGTGGGCCAAAATCCCTCCTGCAGTGTGTGCAAACCTGGTGAAAAACTACAGGAAACGTTTGACCTCTGTAATTGCAAACAAAGGCTACTGTACCAAATATTAACATTGATTTTCTCAGGTGTTCAAATACTTATTTGCAGCTGTATCATACAAATAAATAGTTAAAAAATCATACATTGTGATTTCTGGATTTTTTTTCTGGATTTTTTTTTTAGATTATGTCTCTCACAGTGGACATGCACCTACGATGACAATTTCAGACCCCTCCATGATTTCTAAGTGGGAGAACTTGCAAAATAGCAGGATGTTCAAATACTTATTTTCCTCACTGTAAGGAAGGGCTCGGGGGCTGCTTTCCTGATTTTCATCTCTTCAGCAAAGCCCTACACATTACTGAATCCTGAGAGAAGCCGCCGCCATTGAATCAAGCGACTAGCAAGCAGAGGAAAGCGTCTGAAGAAGCCGGTCGTCTTCGCCGCCTTCAGCCATCCGTGCCTGCCGAGCCATCCGGCGACGAGTATCCTTTATTGCTCTGCTGTGTGTTCGCCGCTGTGACACACGCTTTTCTGTCTAAAAGAGCGCGAGGTGTTTTTCTTAAAATGCCTCGCAGTTCCTGTGGCTCTTTCCGAGCCCCGCTCAGCGCCGGAGACTGCCACGTCATCTGCGCTCTCTGCCTGGGTCGAGAACACGCAACCCTCGCTCTCTCTTTGGGAGGCTGTGTCCATTGTGAAGAACTTTCAATGTCGACCCTGCGGGCTCGACTTGAAGTGTTCGACGCCGAAGCTGTCACTCCGCCCGTCTCTGCTGGACCGCGCAAGAAGAAGCGCTGCTCCCAGAGGCCACCGGAGTCTGATGTGGCATTCAAGAGCTCGCCAGAACCCTTCCCTCGAGCCTCTCTCTCTCTCTCTCTCCTTCTCCGCCCCGCCTCGCCTCCCGGACGCGCAGCTGCCGGCTTCGGCCCTCACTGCCGTCGCCTCAGGGGCGCGTGTTCCGTGCCCATGCCTCTGATTCAGGTTCTCGACCCTGCAAAGTGCCGCGTTAGAAACCCGGAGGCCATTCTGCCCTTAGCTGTACATGCAGAAGCATGGGAAGCTATTCCAGGTGTGTCAGAATAGGTGCTGAGCACAGTATAACATGGCTATTCGCTGCAGTTCGCGCGCCGTCCCCTGTGCCTTCAAGCACGGACTGAGACGAGAGTGAATATGGAAGTAGCACGCCTACTCCGCGCAGAAATAGCGAAACTGCTGTGCAAAGGGGCCATAGAACCAGTACCTCCTTCTCTGAGCGAGTCAAGCTTTTACAGCCGTTACTTCCTCGTTCCCAAGAAGAGTGGAGCTCTAAGACCTATCTTAGATCTGAGATATTTGAACAAAGCTCTCATGAGTAGACCGTTCAAAATGCTCACAACCAGGCAGATACTCACGCAAATTCGCCCGAGAGACTGGTTTATTTCTCTTGATCCGAAAGACGCGTACTTTCAGATTCACATAATAACCCGTCACAGGCCATTCTTGAGATTCGCCTTCGACGGTCAGGTATATCAATACACCATCCTTCCGTTTGGCCTGCCTTTAGCACCCCGTACATTTACGAAGTGCATGAACGCGGCTCTCGCTCCCCTGAGAAATCGGGGTATGCGGATTTTGAACTATCTGGACGATTGGCTGATTCTGGCACAGTCAGAGATAGAACTTACAGTATATCTTACAGAACAGTGCTTCTCAGCCATCTGGAAAGCCTGGGTCTTACAGTCAACTGGACCAAGAGCTCATTACTGCCCAGTCAGTCAGTCTCTTCTGGGAATAGAGCTGGACTCTGTGGCTATGACGGCCCGCTTGTCGACACAGCGCACACGCCGTGTTCGACACCTGGCAGCGTCTTTCCAGAAGGGCAGCATCACTCCTCTGAAAACATTTCAGAGAATGCTGGGCTGTATGGTGTCAGCTGCAGCAGTGCTTCAGCTGGGCTTACTGCGTATGCGCCTGCTGCAATGCTGGCTGAACGCTCGAGTGCCTCACCGAGCTTGGGCTTCCCGCGTCATACAAACCAGAGTGACCCAGAACTGCGTTTCAGCCCTGGAGCCCTGGTTAGCGGCCGACTGGTACCAGCGAGGAGTGACGATGGGAGCTGTCTCGTACCGAAAGGCCATCTCGACGGACGCCTCCAACTTCGAGGGCAGACCGGTCTTTGGCCTGTGGTCAAACCGAGAGAAACGCCTTCATATAAACTGTCTGGAGATGATAGCGGTCGAGAACGCGCTGAAGCGTTTCCTCCCATACATACGGGGCCACCACGTTCTAGTCCGTACAGACAACATGTCTGTGGTGTCCTATGTGAACCGCCAGGGCGGTGTCAGATCCAGGAATCTCTGCGATCTAGCAGAACGCCTCCTCGTTTGGGCTCAGCACTCGCCATACTCCCTGAGAGCCGCACATGTGCCGAGCCACCTGAACGACGGCCCAGACAGACTGTCCAGGGACAACATTCCCCCGGGAGAATGGTCCCTGCATCCTCAGACAGTCCAGTTACTGTGGTGCCTTTTCGGCAAAGCGGAAGTCGACCTTTTCTTGTCAAAAGACAACGCTCACTGCCCAAGGTTCTTTTCAAAGAATGAGAACACGCTGTCCCAAACCTGGCCCAGCCTCCCACTGTATGCTTTCCCTCCAATCTCGCTTTTACCACAGGTAATCAAGAGAACCAGGGAAGCGTGCCACTCGGTGCAACTCATAGCCCCACGATGGGAGAACCAAACCTGGTTCTCATAGCTGATGCGGCTGTCACAAGTGGCCCCATGCTGATTCCGGTGAGGAGAGATCTTCTCTCTCAAGCCGGTGGCTCAATTTGGCATCCCCATCCAGAGTGCTGGTCTCTGCATGCATGGATAATCAACGGATACCCGTTGCCTTGCCAGAAGGGGTTGTGAACACAATCACAGCTCCTTCTACGAGAAGGCTATAAGCGTCTAAATGGTCTGTGTTCTTCTTATGGTGCGCCGGCAAATATCTAGACCCACGAACTTGTGGGGTCTTGTGGGTGCTTTACTTCCTTCAAGAGCTGTTGAATGAGGGCAGGTCTCCCTCCACGCACAAAGTGTATGATGCGGCTATTGCAGAGGAGCCAGGAGGTTGAATCCCCCGCGGCCCCTGTCGGTTCCTATTTGGGATCTTTCTTTGGTCCTAGAGGCCCTGAAAACACATCCCTTTGAACCATTAAATCTTGTGGATCTAAAATACCTTTCGCTCAAAACCGTTTTTCTGATAGCCCTGTCATCAGTCAAACGTGTTGGGGATCTACACGCGCTGTCTGTTAGCGCCGCGTGTCTCGAGTTTGGACCAAACGACTCTAAAATCATCCTCAAACCGAGACATGGTTATGTCCCCAAGGTGATTGGCACTCCCTTCAGAGCGCAGGTCATCTCTCTATCGGCTCTGCCAGCATCTGGTAGCGAGGGCGATAATGCCCTGTCAGGGCGCTGAGAGTTTACATTATGCGCTCCGCCGCCTTCAGGCACTCGGAGCAGCTCTTTGTTTCGTTTGGTGGGCGCACCAAGGGTCTCACCACCTCGAAACATAGCCTGTCCAGGTGGATAGTGGGCGCTATTGCAGCAGTTTATGTGTCTAAACACCTGCAGTGCCCTCTGGGCATCAGGGCTCATTGCACTAGAGGCATGGCCTCATCGTGGGCTTGGTCCAGCGGGATTTCTATTCATGACATTTGTACGGCGGCGGGCTGGGCCTCCCCCTCTACATTTGTTAGGTTTTATAACCTGGAAGTTCCCACCTTGCAGGCTAAACTTTTGTTAGTCTAAGTGGTGTGTATGTTCTGCCCAGATTGTTCGTGTGTTCCTCTCCTGGTTTAGCTGCACTATAAGGGTTGATATTCTTTAATATAGACCAGCAGCGCCGCTCTGTATCTCCCTACATGCGCCGGTCCGCGTTGCTGGCAGCCTGATTCCCACTTATCTGTGTTCCCCGGGCTTCCCCTTGGACTCATGTAGTGGATGCTTGGCACTCACGGCGTTGACAAGGGGTTCCCGTAGCGTAAGCAACTTACGCCATACGAGAGAACCTCTCATAAGAGAACGTACTCGGTTACCTAATGTAACCTCGGTTCTCTCTAGAAGAGGGAACGAGTATTGCGTAACCTGCCGTGCTCGCGCCACGAGCTGATTTCGCTTCAGTCGATGAAAACCAGGAAAGTAGCCCCCGAGCCCTTCCTTATATACGCTAAGCCACTCCGATTCTGGCGGGCTCTGACGCGTGAGAGCGCGAGCGCCCTCATTGGGCGTGACTTCACGTGGGGCTCAGTGGTAGGTTGCTGCAGTTGCCGCAGGGCAGCCAATGAGCGCGCTAGACAACTCGCTCTAGGTCTGCTAGCTGCTGCACTGCGTTGACAATAAATACAAAAATTAAGGATAATTTTTTGGCTTCATATCTCGAGAAAAGATTACTTTACCCGTAGCGTAAGCAACTTACGCAATACTCGTTCCCTCTTCTAGAGAGAACCGAGGTTACATTAGGTAACCGAGTACGTTTTACTGTTCTTAGTGGTCTATTTTAAATTTGCAAATTACAGTACCAGTCAAAAGTTTGGACCTTAACTGGTTTTGAAAGATGTTTCTTATGCTCATTTATTTAATCAAATACAGAAAAAACAGTAATAGCGAAATATTACAATTTAGAACAAAGGTTTTCTATCTTTAATATACCTTAAAATATAATGTATTTCCTGTTATAAAGGTTGAATTTTCAGCATCATTACTTCAGTGTCATTTTAATATGCTGATGTGATGCGTTTTTTGTTTTTTTTTTAGCCTTTTTTTTTTCAGGATTAGTTGGTGAATAAAAAGTTTAAGCATGTTTTTCCCCATAAAAGTCTGAAACTTTTTAGCCAATTTAACACATCCTTGCTGCATAAAAGACTGACCCCAAACTTTAAAATGGTAGTAGTGTATATTGTTAAAGATTTGTTTTAAATAAAAACTTCTTTTTTTACTTCAAAAATATGTAAAAAGTATCTCAGGTTATAAAAAAAATCAAGCAGAACAACCGTTTTCAACATTGATAAATCTTCATAATTGAACTGACTGTCGTAGTTCCAGAGGAGGGACTGAAGACTCAAATCTCATCATTTAATATTGTTTTTAGTATTATTATTACTTTATAGTATATTCATAATCAGTAGTATTATGTATCTTTTTTATACTTTTTATATACATTCATAATCATTTGTAATCATTGTATTTTGTGAAGATGTGGGAGAGAGAGACTTTGGGAGACTTTGAGACTGAAAAGTATATGCAGTGTTTTTCACCAGCATAGCACCACATCACCACATCGTTAATGGAAACCATATGCTCCTCTGGTAATGTATGTGTTCCTATGGTGATGTAGTTTTTTCTTCAGTAGTAGTAGGTCCAGTAGTATAAAGACTGAGCCCTTTTGTCCGAAAATCAGGAAGAGATGGCAAGGCTGCTGAATGAAGACATCTGTTTGGTCCATTGTCTCTTCCTCCTATGTCTTATATAAAAAAAATAAATGAGAGATATCTTGGCAAAATCACTGGTGTCTGTTTCCATGAAATCAAACAACAGGGGAAAGCAAGATTTTTAAATCTACAGCACCAATCACAAACATTTAAGCGGGCTTTACACAATGACTATCGCTCTGATTGGTTTTAGGTCTATCCAATTGCGCCCAGAGGCAACTGAGCGACGTCCGTTGTAACGCCCCTTTGTAAATGGGCTGTGAATGAACCTTCCCCAGACCCACTCTCAGATACAACTTAGAAGGTTTTGGTGTCAACCAGGCTAATAAAAACTATAAAATGGTATAAGAAAATTATAAGGATTTGGCCTATAATTTAAAATGTGTTAACTGAAATAAATTGCATACCCAATCATTGACTAAATCATGTTGTACTTGCAAAAGAAAAACTTTGAATCAAAAATCTATGAATCATCAAAACAATCTGTTTGCTGTTAACACAAAAATTCACATTTCTTTTAGTCACTCATTGTCATGTGGTAAGATGTTGTATATCTGTTGAAGTAATGAAACATACTGACCAGGCATGTTTTAAAAAGTGCAGAGGAATCTTCACTGATGGAAGACCTTCCAGGACAGTTTGCTTTCTGTGAGTCAGAATATTTGTGGTCTAAAAAAAAAAGGGTAATGTCAGGGTTGTTGCAGGATGCTGAAGACGAGGACACAGGAACTTCAATGTAGTTGATTTATTTACAAACTAAGTTTCCAGAAATATACAGGAACAAAGGAAAAACTCCAGGAATTCAGTACACACAACCATAAATGGACGATGACCAACAAACAATGTACTGGCGCTAACGGGATAATTAACAAGACACAAGTGATGGGAATTTCTGATTAAACAGACAGGGAAAAACTAACAGGATTAACCCTCTGGGGTCTGAGGTGTTTTCTGGCCCTGGAGGTGTTCTGACATGCTCTGACATTTGTGCTTATTTCTGTTACTTGTGACATTTTCATGGCTAAAGTCTGATTACACTGTATTCAGCACAAACTCTGCTACAATAATATATCATTAGCATGTATGTAAAAGTTTGTAGTTTTGAGATAATGACATTTATGCGTGGTTTGTGAAAATACAAAAAAAAATTGGCACTGAAATAAGGCCATGAAACCCCTACTGATTATTTCTTCACAAGACTTTTGACAATTGTATCACGTAGCCTAGAATATTTGCTCCAAAACTATTTTAAAAACTGAAAATCGCCCTGACGGCTCATTCAGATAAGACAATATATTGATTTAAAATTTGTAAGACATGTTTTGTGTGAGAAAGCTTCATGCTTCATCATTAATATGTAAGCTTTTCACACCTGAGAAAGACAACGACCCTCCCTAATGGCTCTATTAGGAGCTATCAGGCCCTGTCCTTCTGAGCAACCTTACACAAAGAATGAGGAGATTAAAAAAATAATGGCTTTTTGATGGTTTGGATTTATTTACAACACAACATAATCCAAAGATACACAACAAATGACAAAAAAACACATTATTGAAAACAATGATCCAAAGACAGAGACCTTTGTGCCATTCCTAAAAAAATTGTACATACCTTTCATTTCCAAGGTGTTTGATTTTCACTTTACCATGTTCATATACAGAGAACTCATGTGAATGTTGAAGTCAGCAGGACTCATTAGTGCAGCATCTGGGCCCTGAAAAAAAAAAAAGTCAACATACTGATATCAAGAGAAACTATAGGCCTGCACGATTTTGGGAATAAATCTGACATTTTTCTGGTTAAAATTGCTTTTTAAAATTCACAGAATACACACACACACACACACACGCAAATGTTTCCAACAATATAATGAACACCAGGTTTGTTGTGCCTTGTAGGCATAGGCTATGCGCAGTGCTGCATAAAATAATAATAACAGTAACCTATAGCAGCACTGTTAGAAAAATCTGTAGAAATTACAGTATTACTGGCAGCTACTTGCCAGTAACTTACTGTAGATTTAAATTGATGTTATTTACTGGCAACAATTTGTTCAAAATTAAATGAACATTAAACATTAACAAGTCTTTATCTTTACAGAATAAAACTAACATAACATCCTCATGAAAAGCATTCTGGGAACCAAAATCTGAAGGAAAAAAACAGAAAAAGGTTGATTAAGATTTCTGGTTCCCAGAATGCTTTGCATTAGATTGTTATTTTATAATTTTATTCTTTAAAGACAAAGACCTGTTAATGTTTAATGTTCATTTAACTTTGAACAAACTGTTGCCAGTAAATAACATAAATTTAAATCTACAGTAAGTTACTGGCAAACAGCTGCAAAACTACAGCAAATTTTTTACAGTGAGCCTATAAATCTTCCACAAGATTTCAGTAACAACTACGCTAGAGAAAATATATTGATTATCATGTTACTTCAAATGTTTCCATTCGTTATGATGATATGAAATGAGATAATAGTAAAAACATGAAGCATAATGTTTGGTGCGTTTTGCTTTTCAAACTCCAAAATGTGAAACATTCAAACGCACAGCATGCCCCAAAATATGAAACATTATGGTTACCATATTATACATATCTATGTTTGAGCAGATATCCACAAACACAGTAACAGTAAACATGGGTCTAAATATTATAATATTCACCATATATCTAGCAACAGTTCAACTGCAATGTGAAGTTTATGCAACAATAACATAAACTAATAAGTAAGAATTTCTTACCTTACATCTTTCTTGTCTTCAAATTGCGTTCTTCTTCTTAGGTAAATCCAATGTAAGCTCACGGCGCGTCTTTCAAACTCGACAAAAAGCAGAGACTTGTGAAGTTCTTTGGTGCTTTGTTTTTGAGGTAATGAGCTCGTTCGCGTTCATGTGGAGATTTGCATGTGAATATCTTTTGCGCGTATGGGCGTGGTCGAATTAAAAATAATGAGCAAGCGTTTGAGATACTGGACATCTTGTTGGTTTTATACAAATTACTTTAACAGAGAATATTTGTTTTCAGTTTGAATCCGATCATTTAAAAGTACACACTTAAATGTTTATAAAGGTATATGGCTCATAAATGTGTGACAAGTATTCGCTGAGTTTTGTTTCAGTTTATAGACGTGCTCAAGAAAAAATAGTTCACCGCGACGGGGAGGCAGAAAGCACACCCTGTTTATTTTCTTTATTTTACAAAAGCACAATGTTTTGATTTTATTGTAAGTGGACATGCAAAAGTAGAAATAATACAGATTCTTTTTTTATATTTCTTTTTTTCTGTATGACCATAAACGACGGAGTAATTTAAGTTTATTGTGCTACAATGTGAAGAAAATCCAGCAAAACGCGCCCGCGCGTTAATTAAGACTTAAGTTGGAAGTCTAATTAAGTCTTAAGTTGGATTAAGACTCAAGAGTCTTAATCCACTGGTGTTTACATTCCCAATGCCATGTCATCCAATTATTCCATCCCAGATATCACTATTTCGTCCCACTCTTGCATTAAAATCACCCAGCAGTAAGATTTTATCATGTCGTGGAACTTTCCTAAGGGCCTCATCCAGTGCCTCATAGAAACTGTCCTTTACTACTTTTGCTGATGGAAGAAGCATAAGCACTGAAAACAGTAGCATGTTGTTTTCCAGCAAGGGGAAAAGTGGAATGACATTAACCTCTCACTGATACCAGTTGGGGCCTCAGTGAGGTTTGGGAGAATGCTGTTTTATGCTGTTTGCCAGACCGACACCATGCAGATGTTGTCCTCCTATAGGGTACCCTCTCCAGAAAAATGTATAACCCTCACCTTCCTCCTTCAATGATCCTTCACCCAGAAATCTGGTTTCACTTAATGCAGCTATATCGATGGTAGCGCTTAAGCTCAGCAGCGACCAATGCTGTCCTTCGACTAGGTTGATTAGTGCCATAGTTTGAATCCAGTAGAGTTCTAATGTTCCATGTTGCTATACTTAACGAAATATATTTCTTTTGCATTTTGCAACCGCTGAAACGGAATGGCCCGATAGGTGCGGCATCCTATCCAGGCTTAGCCTAGAAATCTAGATGCACCCTAGCGGCAGCAAAATTTATTTTGCAGCCAGGGTAGTCTAGCAACTCTCCATTGACTTTCAGAGCTGTAAAAACCTAAATTGGGTCAGGCCAATCACATCGTGTATAGAGTAGGCAGGGCGGGCTTAACATAATGACGACAGAGTTGCGACGGTTCCCTGCTAACGTTACTTGAAAACAAAGAATGGCTGCTGCTGCTGGAGAACAGTCTTTTGAATCGGCTTTGGCCGCAACTCTGGAGGACTTGGAGTTAAGTTGTTCTTTAAGAAAAGAGCAAAGAACGGCACTTAAGTCATTCTTTAAAAAGGAAGATGTGTTCATAGTTTTGCCGGCCAGATTCAAAAGTTGAATCTATCAACTAACGTTAGCTCCGCTGTTGGGAAAACGCTCTGGTTGGTTGAAGCGCTGTACTATTGTGTGCAGAGTGAATTTGAAAGACAGCCGTTTATCCCGCCCCTCAGATTGAGCCATGTCTATGGTGAGTTGCCAGACCTAACATCTTGATGTAGGTCTGGCTTGCCAGGCTAATCCAGGCTAGGTCTGAGTGGGCAATGTTTAGATCACCTTTTCTAGATCCTTCCCCGGGTGAGCAGTGCGATTCCTTAATAGGACTGCTCAGACGCACAGGGGTCTGCCGGGAGCAGCTGTCACTCATTCCAGCTGCTGACGACCATATACCCTGTGCCGCCACTGTGCAGAGTCTGAGCTAGAGGCTCCCAGATCATTCAGTCCTGCCTCCGTTGCCAGGAGACTTGATTACAGAGGAACTTGAAGACACACCACAAGATAATAGATGAAACATGCGCACAGAAGTGATTTAAGTGATGAGAGAGATATGCCTGCTCCAGCACCACTACTTTGCTGTAGGATATAATCCGATGGCAAGGACAGAATCCAAGACGACCGGACAGGACCCCACAGTCTATTTTAATGTGAAATGTTGCATTTATTAAAAATAAAATTCCATAATTCTAATGGAAAAAATGCTCATAAAAATTGTATAATTATTGCATAGTACCATAGAATTTCTAAATAATAATCAAAAAATATTATTGAACAAAAATATATTACATTGGTTTTCCTGAAAAAAAGTACAGACTCGTAGGAAGACAGCGAGTGTTTAGGGTAGGCTACCATTTGACAGGGCCGAAGTGTGCCATTTGCTTGGGTAGGAAGCCTACTTATTTTGAATAACTTGAATAACTTTTTTACAAATTTTGAATAACTTGAATAACCTTTTTAGCTATATCTCACAATTCTGAGAAAAGAAGTCAGAACTGTGAGTGTGATTGATCTCGTAGTTTTTTTTTTATTTAGTGTCATTTTTCAGGCATCGTGCACCAATTAACATTGCTTGTTTTGTACACCAGAAAGTAGTTTTATGTGTTATCAACTCCAAGCTATCATTTGGAGCTGATATAGCCAAAATGTTTTTTGTAGTTTCAGTTCTACAATGCCCATTAGAGTAAAGGATTCACACAAATACACAGTTTTAAAGGTTAAAAGGCCACATATTTAGTATAAAAATAAAAAAGTTCCTTACTATATAACTGACGTATGATATTTTATGACATGTTATAAGTCCACCTACACCACATATGATCATATTTATTTATGATTTATTTATTTTATTTATTGTTGTTTTTCCGCAGCGTGTTTTCAGTCCCGTGGGTTTGCAATGCATGCTGGTAAATGTAGTCAACAAAGGCGTCAAAATGGTGGATTTTCAACCTCCTCCTTTCAGAACCCTGGACGATTTTCTGCTGGGTTCGGCTCGATTTTCTGTGCCTGATGTTCGTAATTTGGATCGGTGGAATAACCGAATCATTAACAACCTTCTGTATTACCAGTCGAACTATTTTGCTTTCGCCGCGGCATTTTTGGTTATAGTCGGGTAAGGAAACACCAGTGACGTGTACGTTCATTCAGACCTATTCACTGTTCTTTTAAAACCCTTAACCAGGTATACCCCATTTGTGTTATGTTCTGTATTGAATGCGTTTTGTTAAAAAAAAAAATGCTCACAATTAATCAATTTGTAGTGTGACATAAATTAATAAAAGTGTTAGGCCAACATCCACTTCTCTGTTTGGAGTGATCTGATAACGATAATGTGTCATGGCTTTGACAGGTTTATTAAGACGTTGTTTTGTTGGCATCACCAAGACAATTATAAAGCAGTTAATCAGTAGCCTAATCATGTTTTCAAACAGCTCTCATATAACCTATTCATGCCAGGTCAAGATAATTATCCCTTTGCTTTCAGTGGCCCATATTGTTTCATCACTTTCTTCACTTCACCAACATTTCCCTTTTAGTTTAACTTGATGTACTAAAATAACTAAAACTGACATAAAAAAAAAAACTATACAGACATAGGTCTGTTAAAAACACACAATACGAAACGTTTATTTACAATTAAAATAAATGAAAAAAAATTGTAATAGTATCTTAATTATACTACAACAATAACAATTTATTTTGTGTTTGTGTGTGTAATTGTGCCATAGATATTTCCAACCACTCCAGCTGATCCTTGGGGCAACAATTGTGATCCTTCTGTTTTTGGGGTTTGTCTGGGCAGCTGAAAACAAGGCGGTAATCCGACGGTTCCGGAGGAATCATCCATCGTTCTCCCTGGCTGCAATTTTGGGCTCCAGCTACCTTCTTCTGTCCGTTTTAGGAGGAGTAGCTGTTTTCCTCTTTGGCATTGCCTTCCCCATGTTAAGTTAGTATTCTTTGTTGCCTACATCTTTTTTTAACACTAAAAAGTACTAGTATCACATTAGTGCACTGAAACATTTTCAGTTGTTTTTGCTCTTTTAATACTTTGTATGTACACATGAATTAATTGCTAGCTTGAGCAATGTGTATTTGTATTATATTGCCATATCACGCTGTGACAGTCCCCCCTGATGCTTTCTCCTCGCAGTGATCCTAATCCATGCTTCAGTAAGACTCAGAAGCCTTAAGAACAAACTAGAGAATAAGTTGGAGAGTATAGGATTGAAGAGGACACCCATGGGCCTGCTACTGGAAGCGTTGGGACAGGAACAAGAGGCTGGATCATAGCTGTGCTAACTATTAACTAACTGCTATCGCTCACCCCTTCTTTTCTATGAGCTTCTTACATGTCCTTAAAATATGTATGAAAACAGATATTGGCAAAACCTATATGGCATTTGCTAAAGTCTCTCAGATATGCAAGAAGGACCCACTGGACAAGATTAGATTTTATGATAGCAAAAAGTAAGATAACAGGATCAGGTGTTAATAACTACATATTAGGTGTCCAAAAAAAAGGCAATATAATGCCTTGTAAATAGGGTAAATAGGTTAAGAGTTATTAAATTTACATTTATTATTTGAGTAACTGTCTGTTATTGCTTCATTCTATGGATTTATCTTCTAGATGTCTATACGACATCTGACAGGAGACGTCTCAGAGATGTATTGCAGATGCGCAATACATCTCTGTATGAAAATCTATTTGAGTAACAGTCTGTTATTACTTCATTCTTATGGATTTAATTGTGCCAACACTTTTATTCTGCCCCTGAATATGTTTTCAGTAAGTAACACTTGATTTTGTGACTTGTGTTGAAGGATATTTGAAGAGATTGTCTTTTTTGCCAGTGCATTACATGACCAAATATTATTTTTACAGTTTGTTTTGAGTTTTATTGTATTTTATTTTAAACAAAGTTGTGCCATATGTGGCCTGCCATGAATTGTGTTTGCTGTCTTACAAAGTGCCAAGGGTTTTCTGTTATGGCAACCCAAATTGAAATTAGTGACCAAGAATATTCTCTATGTTTCCATTTATGTGAATTGTTCAGCACAAACTGACATTGTTGGTGAAAATGTCTAATCTCATTTGAAGGAGAGATACAAACATATATACAAATAAGTCATCATTAATGTAACACTACAGATGTTTATTCTTTCTTTTAGTTATTTAATATGTTTGAGAACAAAAGAAAAGTCATTTGTATTTTCTGCATAATTAATGTTTACAACATCAGCTGCCTTGTATTTTCAGGAAATGCTCGTCCATTGCTGTGCATAATAAATAAACTTTCATATACAGTATCTGCAGCCTTTGTCT
The DNA here is from genome assembly GCF_964197995.2 of Scardinius erythrophthalmus. Classification (NCBI taxonomy): domain Eukaryota; kingdom Metazoa; phylum Chordata; class Actinopteri; order Cypriniformes; family Leuciscidae; genus Scardinius; species Scardinius erythrophthalmus. Next base: position 27,334,186 of record NC_138240.1, read on the forward strand.
TTTCATCTGACAACACGTAGGGGTGCTGTGACCATTAAAATAAATGTATAGTAGCAATGCATAAGGTAAGATAGCCTATTGTTTCGATTTTTGTTAATTCAGTAAATCATTGTTTGTGTAACATGTTTCTGATTAGTTTGTGTTATAGACCTTCACTAAGTAGGTAGCGTTGGAATACAGCAAAGTGAGGAACACGAAAATAAAAAACTACACAACTACAATAAAAAGCCCTTCACATATTTCTCCAAATTTCTCCCAAATTAGCTGTTGTTGGAATTCTGTGACTGCAAGTTTCACAAGAATGACTGAAATTAAGGTTTTTAAATGTAAATGATTGTTTGTTTAAATGTTTACAATAATATTCTTGTGTTATTATTCTGCATCTCCCAAAGTCGTCTGCATATTATGAAAATTATAGGCGAATAGCTCAAGACCACACACGAAATTGAGTTCCATGCGCTTTGAATGTTGTTCTGTACACCAAACTGAAAATAATTTTGATACACAACCCACATACCTTCATTATCAAAGGCTTTCATAAATGTTATTTAAGGTTAATTTGCATCAACAGTTGTTTTCTGCAGCAATGCTTTAGAATGTTGGTCAAATCAAGTTATCATTATGACAAATGTTGGCTACTGATGTCAAATCTCTAAACAAAGCTCAGTTGTCATCCTTCTCAAGTGAACACAAAGACTGTGCATTGAAATTCCAAACTGCCCCCATTTAGAACCACTTCTGCAGACTATAACAAGCATTGACAAAGCACAAATCCACATTTTAAATACCTTGCAGACAAATACCCAACATTAAGTCACATCCCTTTTGTGTAGCATTGCCATTTGGCAGTTAGAGTACCTTTGTTGGGCATGAAATCACTTTCGTAGGAAGAAAGAAAAACAATCAGACCAACATTTTAAGTGTCCTCATACATTTTTCCACATCTTACAACCTATCTGCAGTGAAGCAGTTTGGTTTGGCTGTCACCAAGGGAGTTCAAACACAAAATCTGTCTTTCCTTGGGATACAGTATATCATCTGTCAAGATAGGATCATGAATTAATGACTCTTGATTTAAGCCTTTGTAGTTTACAAATAAGGGTGTAAAAATGAACAAACCATTAGTGTCCAGTAGTCAGTCTGATTAACTGACCCCACCAGCAAGGTCTATGTCTATCACATGTCTCTGGATCCATCTACAGCATACAGGTATTTGGTGTTCCAATAAAAGATTACCAAATAATCTGAGAACATTAAAATTACTTACATTGCATTGTGGCATCAGGATTTGTATTTTTTACCCTTTTCATTGAACTGGCCTTCCAGTTCCAAATATTTGTAGCTTGATATGAATCCAGGATAAATGCCCTGCCTGCATAATTGTTGACAACGCAGATCATGTACGCATTGATGACCTGTGGTCAAGAAGAATGATTACAAACTTGCAAGGTAGAACTGAACAGAATATTTAACAGAGTACAGTCAGCAACAACATGTCAATGAACTATAAGAAATCTTATGAACGTGCATATTATCTGCATCACAAATCTCACTTTCAAGTTTCTCCCCAGGTCTGAGGCATTCCAAATCCCATGTAAAGATCTTGTATGGGCCAACTTTAAGCCTTTAAAGTTTACATAGAAGCTACAAAAAAACAAAAGTATAGCATTGCATCAAAAAAAGCATTTAGTTAAGCATGCTACAAAAAAAGAGGCAAAAGTAGCAATGCATTGCAAACAAAGGCAGTCCAGTGCCATCCCGATTGAGCCCCCAATTTATATTACGACCCAGATTAGGGACCAGAGGGGTTAATAAAGGTCCTATGAAGTGAAGCGATGCGTTCGTGTAAGAAAAATATACATTTTTAAAACTTTATTGACTAAAATAGCTTCCGGCAGTAGGCCGTACACAAGTCGACCTACGCCAAAAGAGTAACACTTGACGATGTATGACGTAGGAGTAGCGTAAGCTTTGACTCCTCTCGCGGTTCAGTTCAAACAAATGGCTGGGCAACCGTGTTCGTCATTACATTGTGCGTCAAGTTCAAGGGTTACTCTTTTGGCGTAAGACGACTTGCGTATGGCCGTCTGCCGGAAGCTACACTCTAAAAACTGCTGGGTTAAAAAATAACCCAACCTTAACCACACGGCTGGGTCACTATTGGACAGAACACGCGCTGGGTTGGTTTGACCCAAGTGCTGGGTTTTACCATTTAACCCATATTTCTGGGTCATTCATTTCACCCAACCAGTGGGTGAAATTAACCCTCTTGCTGGGTTAAGTCTTACTCATGTGCTGGGTTATTTCTTGTCTCATTGCCTTAATAAAATTAGAAACAAATATTTGTTATATTATGAACTAAAATAATTATTATCTCTGTAATACAATAAACCAGAGAGGCCACTGTATGATTTAAATCTCATTTTTTTTATTTTATACATTTCTTTAATACTTTTCTTTATCGAATACAAATGTTAATCAATGTCAAAGGTCTGACATGTCCCCCTCATTTCATCCCTGAGGCACAGAATGTGCAGCAATTCACCAGTCATCTCATTTTGTAAATATTCAACCATGTTGATCCTCACCTGTTGATTACACAAGTCAAGTCATCTTTATTTATATAGCGCTTTTTACAATACAGATTGTATCAAAGCAGCTTCATAGTGATACTGTAACATGAATATAATACAACAAAGTTTGTTTCTAGAAGAATATTGCATCATCATCCACCTTAAGTAAGGCAGATCAATAATATCGTTGAATATTAAATGTCCCCAACTAGCAAGCCAAAAGCCAAGGCAACAGTGGCAAGGAACCAAAACTCAATAAGTGACAGAATGGAGAAAAAAACCTTGGGAGAAACCAGTCTCAGTCGCTCAGTTCTCCTCTGGCCAACGAGCGAACAGTGTATGATTATGATCCAGGCAGCATTACAGGTCAGAAGTCAGATTGAATAAGAACATTCAGAATATTTATCCAGTTTCATCTGGTTGGAAGTTGGAGTCATCACACTGGTATGGAGACGAGTTTGTTGAGGATCAGTCATGTCGATGAGGCCTTCACAGGGCTGATGAGGCTGGTCCTTCAGGGATGCGTCATGGATGGGTCCAGGCGCAGGTCCACCTTCTGATCTGGATACGGCCAGGATCCGGCTGACTTCAGTAAACTTTAGAATGAACAGAAAGACAAACATTAGCATAGATGCCATTCTTCTTATTAAATAATGAGTACATCAGGTGTGAAAGCATCCCTGGTTTCAGCTGACCTATGTTAAATGTTGACCTATGTCAAGTTAAGCTTTTTTTGTGGAAGTATCAATTTATTATTGAATATGCAATTAAAATTATTGCAAACATTACCAAATGACCAAATGTGAAAAACAAACAAAATGTGTATTCAGCATTTGCAAACTGAATTATAGTAATAGTAATAAAATAGTAATTTGGACAAATATTATCAACATTAAGGCATTAAAATAAAACATTATTTTATTAAAAGTAAAATATTACTGTAATGTTGAAAGTGTCTTTAACATTAAAACTCACAAACCCACAAAGCTGCTCGTTAATCTCCTGACTGGCAGCGCTGATGATCGCCTCGTTTAGATGTTAACTTACACACAATAAAATGAAAGATGACATGCATCATGGTAGGGTAGGCTATCATGTAAGTTTACATTTTTTAAGTTTTAAATATTGACGATCATTCGTTCAACTAAACGGGTATACTTTTCTTCTCAAAACTGGCGCCTGTCCATTTATTTCTCCTTTCCTCAGTCGATGTTTATAAAGATTGCAAGTCATACATTTACTAAAAAAAAAACTAGGCTATATCAAGCTCTTGAAAGCCTTTTTTTTTTTGTCAGAAACTATGGTTCGAGACATTACAGAAGACACACGCAGACTGTGCTGGAACTTACCTCAGTCATTTCTTCTGACGAGTATTTCTAAAACTACGCCAGCAGACTTTTCACTCACAACTCACTAGCTAGCCTACATTAGAGACTCATTTCCCGCTGATTTTACGTGCGAGCCCTGTGAGGGAAACTGCGTGTGTGGATTTCATACAAAACGCTTTTCTCACTTTTAAATACAACGTCCACAATGAATAGGCCTACGATAATTACATGATGAATTTAGAATTTAAACTGCATGTTTCAAAAAGGCTGCTGATATAGCTGGTTTAATTTCAACTAAGGATTTAACGATGCGGCATATTGTCAAAAATTCTAACCGGCTAGCTGTGGCTAATTAATGTTTCACAGAATAAATACGTTACCCCTCACACTTCCATATCAAAGACTGTATGTTGAACAGTGAAATTAGCTTGCTGCTACCACCACAACTTATTAAAAATAGGTAAACATCATATTAACTTACCATAAAACACTGCCTGCTCCGAGTGGCGTGCTCCTCGAGTCAGGTCAGAAGTGAAGAATCCAGAAAGTTCCGCAAAGAATGAAAAAAGTAACCAGTTGCTGGGTCAAAATAACCCAACCAGCGGTTTATTTGTGAATGACCCCCTTACAACTCATTTGACCCAGCATGAGCAACCCAATAATGTGTTTACAGTACCCCAAACAACCCAACTTTTTGACCCAGCACAATCAACCCAACAATTTGTTTACAGAAACAACCCAGCATTTTTTTGAGTGTAGTGATTTTAGTTGATATATTTTTAAATATGGATATTTTTCTTACACAAACGCATCGCTTCACTTCAGAAGGCCTTTATTAAGCCCCCAGAGCCGTTTCAAGCACTTATCACGGATGGATGCGCTTTGATGGACTTCCAAAAATATATACCCATTGACTCCCATTATAAATCTTGGAAGAGCCAGGACATTTTTTAATACAACTCTGATTGTAATCGTTTGAAAGAAGAATGTCATATACACCTATAGGGTGGCTTCAGGGTGAGTAAATCATGGGCTAATTTTCATTTTTGGGTGAACTATCCCTTTAATTTGACCAACATTATAAAGCATTGCTACGGTGGCCCAGTAGTGCACACAACACAACGAAATTTAAAAAGCAAACATAAGTTCACAACACATCGAAATTAAGCCACAACACAACGGAAATAAGCCACAACACAACGAAATAAAGCCACAACATAACGGAAATAAACCACAACACACTGTAGAAAACAACTGTTGCAAAAGAACCTTAAATAACATTTATGAAAGCCTTTGATTATGAAGTTATGTGGGTTGTGTATCAAGTCAAGTCTTCTTCATTTATATAGTGCTTTTAACAAAGTAGATTGTTTCAAAGCAGCTTTACAGAGATAAACATATAATTTAAGGTAACAGAGATTGTATCAAAATGATTTTCAGTTGGGTGTACAGTCAGCAATAGCTATTCAAAGCACATGCAACTCCAAGTTCTCTTGCGCCATTAGCCTATATAATTTAAAGGCTATTTTTATAATATGCAAATGACTTTGGGTCTGCAATCATTCGGGTAAACTCAGACTAACTGGAAACACGTGTTACACAAACCATGAATTATTTACAAAATGTGAATCATTATAAAGGTGGTTTAAGCTTCTTCGTTCTAGTCTTCGAAATAATACGTAAGACAAGACGAAGACAAATCTATAGCCTACTTAGTTGTCCACGCCCACGATAAGGTATGCTCATGAATATTCATGTAAGCGCCACCCATTGGAACTAAATATTTCAGGAACTGAATATATTGTAACACCTGTTCTCGGCTCCTTACTCAAGTAATAACGGACTTTAACAACGGACTATTTTTATGAATGTGTTCTCTGATTTTTTTATTTATTTTTTTATCGAAACAACTTTAAACATATTTATTTAACACGATTCAAGGTATCCAGAATTCCCCTCGTGTCTCCTCCCCTTTGAAAGGTTTCAGCACAATCATCCCCGGCGTTAACCGGCTCACATGAGTTAATCCAGCATTCACGGCTTAGGCTACTACACCCAAGACCTGCGGTCACACGAGGATAGATTTATACATTTGTTTTCCTTTATGATTGATAGCCTACATATTCAATTATCCACGTGTTTTCAATTAATGTAAATATATTTACGAAAATGCTTTGGTCTGTGGACCCGTCTTTTAAATTAGATCTTTGGAGTTCCTTATTTGCAAGGCAGCGCGCGTGAGCCATTTCACCTGCGCGCGACACCTGTTCCGCTAACTGCTCGCGACACGGTTCAGCCCGATAAATATTATTAATAGATATGAAAGGTGTAGTGAGGAGTTATTTCATGTAAATTCGTAGGAATAAGCAGCAGACTGTGCTGAAGTCGTGGACATGGATGTGACACAGAAAGGTGAGTGATATCACCTGGTCAACTCTTCTTGCAGAAAGACATATGCATAACTGACATTTGTCAGCAGCCATTAAATTAATAAAATAAATTTCCAACAAAGATTTTAAGATAAAAAAAGTGAGAGAACGTATAGGTTAGGCTATTTTAGGTGCAGTAACCATTTTCTAAAATAAAACATTTTTAATTGCATGTTTGCTCTTTGCATTTCACAACCTTGCAGTTCCTGCAACATAAAGATAGATAGATATATAGGTAGATCTTAGAGGGTCAAATACTAGCTATTCTTTTCTCTCAGAACTAGGTCACTTCTGCCCGATCCTTATAAGGCTTCTTAAGTGTACTTCGGTATTAGCCACATCTGGCCTCTTTCTTTGCTTTAAACAGTTTTATAAGGCTCTGCTGAGTAGGAAATGTCAAATATAACACTCATATGAGTAGCTTTAGATGCAGGTCAACTTAAATGCAAGTTACTGATTTCGGAGAGGCTGTCAGAAGACTATTTTCAAAAGCAAATGTTTATAAAAAGATTATTCAGATATAGACATTAGAAACTGATCGTATTCATTTCACTGGATGCTAATTTACATTTGCTCTTAATGTCTTTATAGTTTAACTTGACCACTTATATTCATCAGTAACTCTCAAGTTGTTCCAAAACCATATGAACACAAAAGGATAATTTTTTGAATAATGTGCTGGTTTATTGCTTGTCAGCTGTAAAACCCATTCACTTTCACTTTGCAAAAAAAAAAAAAACCTTGGATATTTTTTTCATTGTTCATAAGAAAGAAAGTCAAACGGATTTGGAGTGACCATTTTGATGTGAAGTGAACTTATATTTTAATATTTATATTAGATGCAGATAATTTGTCATTTATTTAATAAGAAAACCCTTTGCTTCAGATGGGGTCGGCTTGGCTGGGTCTGACCCCAGCAAGACAGACACACTCAACTCAACAGGTTCTGCAGGGCAAAAGAGAGCTGGAGGAGCCAAGAAGCACACGCAAGCTAACAAATCGGCCCTGCGTGCTCCTAGAGCTCTGTGCTGCCTCACTCTCAGCAATCCTATACGCATGGCAGCACTGGCCCTAGTGGAGTGGAAATATCCTTTTGCCCAATGTGTGTGTGTGTGTGTGTGTGTGTGTGTGTGTGTGTGTGTGTGTGTGTGTGTGTGTGTGTGTGTGTGTGTGTGTGTGTGTGTGTGTGTGTGTGTGTGTGTGTGTGTGTGTGTGTGTGTGTGTGTGCAGTCCTTGTGCATTCTTTTCTTTTGTATGTTTTCAAGATGATTGTTTCCTTGACCTTAGACCTTTAAGCCCTTTGATATATTCATTTTACTGGCCATCTTTGCAAATTGTGTTGCCCTTGGTGTGTCCAAACCATTTCCTGAAGATGATTCCAATGCCACCAACCACAATCTGGTGAGTTTACTATGCCATTCACTCAGTAAATGAAAACTGATTCCACCACCCAAAACGAATCAAAACACATAATATAACTTTGTGCCCATCCAAGCACATTCAACGTTTTAGTCATTGTAACTGACCACCTGTGCAGCTTAAGCCATCCATAAATAATAAGCAAAAGTCCCCTTATATATTTATTAACAGGGTGCAACCCCTTGTAAGTGGTTAAATGTACTTGCATTTCATGCTTTTATGGCACAAAATTAATGTAAGGGATTAAGGGAAATATAATTTAATTTGTAATTATTTTAAAAAGTGCTTATAATAAAAAAAAATAAAGATTTTAAGATTTTCAAGTCGGTTAGCTAATTTTTGGAATCGGAATGGGATTGTGAGGTGCCTAAAGATTTCCAAGATTTCCAGATATGTATATATATATTATATATATATATTATTCTCTTAATAGGGAATGACATGGAAAACACTGTTTTATTTATAAACACTTTAATTTGTGCATATGCTAACTTTCACACTAAAGCATAAAGTGTGACAGGACATTTTGTCGAACACTTGAATTCTACTACTGCGACTTCATGCTGGTTAGTCCATTCTATTGTGAAATCTCATTGGCATAAAATCTTGCACTACATAAACTGCAAGTTGTCCAGTGGTTTCGCATTCAGTTAGACTTTTCACATTGCACCAGGTTAGGACACAGTGTTAATGAAAAGTACTTGAAAGGTTTGTGCATTCGGCCCCTGGCTGAGAGTTTTTTTTTTTATGATCTGCATGTTAAATTGAATGCATCCAATAGAAGGCAATGTACAGTTCTTCAGAGCTCCTAGTGTTCGGTGCAACACTATAATTGCATTAGGCTTGAAGTTTGACTGACAGCTCTATATACCAAACAGGATAAGAGTATTGACCATCTGTTCTCTATGTATGGCAGCTCGCTCGCTGCCCTTACAGAAGACACGTGATATACTCTCTGACTGATATTAATGATTGCAACAAACCGTTAGTGCTTTATTTAATAGATTCACCTCTCCATGCTTCTCTGTTTCTCTTTTGTCTGTCTTTTCTTTTTCTTACACAACACCATCCATCTGGATTTAAGTGAATACACTTGCACTATAACCCCTATATAGAACTCTTACAGTTTGCTCATAATGTGATTTTCAAGTTAGCTTAGACTTTGTCCTGATGTCTGTTGAGTCAGCATATGGATGACTATAGCTGGTATTAATGTGTGGTAGCATTCAGCTTTAGCTTCTTACTGAGTAGGTCAAGAGGGCAGAAAGCTAATGAGCTCAGCAATGTGTGTTATAGGGGGGAATCAGGTGAAAGGGAGAGTGTGTATGTGTAGACCAAATTGCTTCTCAATCATAAAGTTTGTATATTTAAATATCATGCAATTATACAACAGACACATTTTTATTGTGCCATTTCAATTTCACTTGGACATAAATCATATCTAAATATACTGGATTTTTGCTGCTAAATATTTTTGTGAAAACAAAACAATTGAACAGCATTTATTGCACAGAAATGTAGAACTTCTGATCAATTTAATGCGTCCTTGCTGAATACAATTTTTTAAATCTTACAAACTTTTGAATTTTGTATGTGTGTAGATATTGCATCACTTCGACTTACTTCCTTAATTCTTCCTAGGAACAAGTGGAGTATGTGTTTCTGGTCATTTTCACCATCGAAACATTCACAAAGATTCTCGCATACGGTCTGGTCATGCATCCTAGCGCCTACATCCGCAGTGGGTGGAACTTGCTGGATTTTATCATTGTCATTGTAGGGTATGTGTGTGGTTTTCAAGTTGAATATGCTTTCTTTCTTTCTTTCTTTCTTTCTTTCTTTCTTTCTTTCTTTCTTTCTTTCTTTCTTTCTTTCTTTCTTTCTTTCTTTCTTTCTTTCTTTCTTTCTTTCTTTCTTTCTTTCTTTCTTTCTTGGTTTATTGAAGACCAAGTTTGGCTACATAAACCTACTTAAATGACAGTAGAGTCAACAGCAGAAGAGGTCAACACCAGGTTTGTGTGTTCCATTTGCAGTCTTTTCAGTGTGATAGCTGAAATGGGAGAGCACAAACCAGGAGAGGCACATCACGGAGCAGGCAAACCAGGTGGTCTTGATGTCAAAGCCCTGAGAGCTTTCAGAGTACTGCGACCCCTGCGCCTGGTTTCTGGTGTGCCGAGTAAGTGTGTGCATGCTTTCTTCTGTAATTTTGAGTAGAAAATGCGTATACGGTAGCCTGGCAAGCCAGACCTACATCAAGATGTAAGGTCTGGAAACTCACCATAGTCACGGCTCAATCCGAGGGGCGGGATAAACACTGTCTTTCAAATTCCCTCTGCACGCAATAGGACAGCGCTTCAACCAACCAGAGCGTTTTCCCAACAGCGGAGCTTAGTTGATTGATTCAACTTTTGCCATATCTGGCTGGCAAAACGACGAACACATCTTCCTTTTTTTAAGAATGACTTAAGTGCCGTTCTTTGCTCTTTTCTCAAAGAAAAACTTAACTCCAAGTCCTCCAGAGTCGCGGCCAAAGCCGATTCGAAAGACCGTTGTTCTCCATCAGCAGCCGCCATTCTTTGTTTTCAAGTAGCAGCAGCCAGGTAATCGTCGCAACTCTGTCGTGTATGTTAAGCCCGCCCCCGCCTACTCTATACACAACGTGATTGGCCTGACCCAATCTGGGTTTTTGCAGCGAGAAGGTTTATTGAGAGTTGCTAGACTACCCTGGCTGCGAAATACATTTTGCTGCCGCTAGGGTGCGTCTAGATTCTAGGCTACGTATACGGTATACAGTGTATACTGTATAATTCCGATGTATACAGTGATTGTGATTCAGGCTGTGATGTGTGCAGGTCTGCAGATTGTCTTGAACTCCATCATGAAGGCCATGGTGCCTCTGCTCCACATCGGTCTGCTGGTCATGTTTGTCATCATTATTTATGCCATCATTGGACTGGAGCTCTTCATAGGCAGAATGCACAAGACCTGCTACTATGTAGGGACAGGTGAGAAATGCAAGCACTTACAAAGCTGACTGCAATGCCACTCCGTTTGCATGTTTAACTCTGTCCCCACTTGCATTTAAAAAAATAAATAAAAAATTGCTAGCCCACGCCATTTTTAATCTACTTTCATGGCCCCCAGAATATATTGTTGCATGAATACAGTATCTGAACATACAATATTTCGAAAGAAAGAACAGAGCCACTGCTATTAAAAAAAACCCTAAAAACATTTTATTCTAGCTTCATGCATACGTTATCAACACTTGAATGTGGGTATGTTTTAATAAAAAAGCAACATTTTGAACATAAAGCTGGGAAAATCATGTTGTTGTCAAAACATAGATCAAGTAGATCAAGTCCTATACCTCTCGATCGACATTTCATTCTTTAATGTTAGGCATTTTTGATTTATATGCTGTTTAATGTTTGAAGATTGTGTTAGCTTACATGTGCGTAATCAATGCTTCTGTCGTTTGTTTCTGCTTCTTCTTTGCTTGTTTTTGGGTCCAAAGATTCTTTACTATTTCAGAAGGTGTGTAGTATCGCCCCCTATCGTATCATGCTTTACGATTTAGCCATGATTTGGTAGAGAAATTTTGTGAATCCTTAAATCATCCTTCCTATGATCCTTGGCCAAAATCTGTAGTCTTTGATCACTAGTTTGACATGTTCTCCGACAGCCGAAAGCCAATTAAAATTTTAGAAGTGTCAGGAGTTTTGAGGCACAGTCCTGCTGTGTGGCTTTTCCTACAACAACCAAAAACAGAACATGATGACGAAATAGTGAGACAATCAAACAACCACTTGCTCCACAAACACCTCTTCGTTTTCTTTTTCCAGTTTTCCATTATCAAAATCAACTCTAAAGATTGTTTTTGTTTGCTAGTCACCATTTCTATTCGGAACGTGTCATGGATTGATGTTGTAAAACTGCGGACGATCTTTTTGTGTACGTCCGTTTTTAACACATCTTTACTGCTGTACAGACTGACATTAATGACAATTGAGATATTACAGTGTAACATGGCTTCTAGCGGGGATCATGTTCATACATCCTGACAAGCAACAATCGTAAAGGACTATTATAAATTGTACAGTGTGCCCGGCTTAACAGTGAAAACATGGATTGCCAGAAAATTCTTCCAATGGCGGGGAAGCGTTGTATCATAAATGATGGAAAATTCTGTCAATGAGTTAAATTGGTTGTTTGTTGACTATACCTAATTTTAAACCCTATGAAATTTTGTTTATTTTCATGTGAAAAGAGCTAATGGTGGACGATGATCCTACACCATGTGCTTTTGCCGGTAACGGTCGCTTCTGCGTGGGGAATAACACAGTGTGTCAGGGAGGATGGGAGGGACCCAATGGAGGCATCACCAACTTTGACAATATCTTCTTCGCCATGCTCACTGTGTTCCAATGCATTACAATGGAGGGCTGGACTGATGTGCTCTACTGGGTAAGACCTCTCCCCCACCTTTTTCACTCTTGATTTTTTATCTTTATATTTAGCTAAAGTTTCTCATTTTACACGAATAACATACTTTATTGGAATGTTAATGAAAATAGATGATTATTTGAGCTATTTGAGTTTAAGCAATGTTTTTTTATACAATTTAAAAAAACAGCTCAATAATGCAAAATCTGTAAACATTTACTACAGAAAATAATTTCAACTCCTCTCTCAGTTTTTTAATTAAAAACAAACCGTTTACAGCCTCAAGACATGACTAATGTGATAGTTTTGGGTAACGATAACGACACTGGATATAATCACTTACTAACCTGGTTGCACTTTATTTTACAGCATATGTACTTACGTGTACTTTACAGTGTACATACCCAAGAAAGTAAAGGTTAGGTTTAGGGGTAGGTTCAGATAAGTTATTACCCAGTTATTGTAATTACTATAATAAGTACATAGTATGTACATGGGGAAAAGAAATGTAAAATAAAGTGCTACCTTGCCTGTTTAAAGTTATGTCCAATCTACGCCACTCAAAAAAGACTTGACAGCTCATGAGCAACTTTATATAACCTCTGTATTTTCTCTCTCATCTGTAATGTTTCACTCAGATGAATGATTCCATCGGGTTTGAGCTGCCTTGGGTTTATTTTGTGTCTCTGGTCATTTTTGGGTCTTTCTTTGTCCTCAATCTCGTGTTGGGTGTTTTGAGCGGGTGAGTGACTCAAGCCCTGGTCCATTATAAGTCTTTTAAATCATATATGTGTGTTTATAATACTAGTATGGTAAATAGTTTTGAAAATAACAATTTGGTGTTATACCTTCAGCTCTGCCCCCCATTGCAAATTAAATTATATGGGCAGTTACATACTGTAAGGATATGGAGGTCTTGTGATGACATTTGTTGGGCATCTTGTAAAGGTTTACATTGCATGTGTCTCTTGCACATCACAGTGAGTTCTCTAAAGAGAGAGAGAAGGCTGTGTGTCGTGGTGAACTGCAGATGGCCCAGGAGAAACAACAGATGGAGGAGGACATGATCGGCTACATGGACTGGCTCATTGAAGCAGAGGACATGGATGAGGATGGAAATAAACGTAATATAAGCTTTTTTTGCGTTCCTTTCACATTATGATCACACTGGAAAAATATACAGTAGGCAGTGCAGTGCATAAATGATTATTAATAAAATGAACAGTTTTGCCTAATGAAGATGACAGAATGTCACAGATTGATGAGAAAATGCCCACACTTGTGAAAAAGAGGAACATACTGTACATTTAAAGAGTAGGCTACTTATACATGGAAACAATATACTTTAAAAGAAGTGTAAACTGAATTGAATATTTTCAGACACTTAATTGCATGTTAATTACAATTAAATGAAAATAATTTATAGTTAATATTTATATCCAGTGAAACTTGAGAGTGTTTTTTTTGGACCCGCTTAAGTAGGATAGAAATTAACTACATCTTTAAATGTAATTTTCTACATTAATTATAGTTGCTTCTATTAAAATATGCTAATTATTTGTAATGACAAGCATTTTTTTGTAAACTAAAATGTACTCTAATGTAATTTCTGTTAAAAGTGTTTAAATGTGTATTTAAAAAGTTTTAAAATGTGTTAAGAAGCAGTGTAGTGCTGAGTGAATCCATATGTGTTTGTTTGTTTTTCACTCAATGAAGAACTTTTTTCTTTTCTTTTTTGTGGTGTAAATGGCAGGTGCTGTGGTGGCTAAGAAAAAAATGATGAAGAAATATGGCTGGTACAAACACAGTGAAGATGGAGGTATACTGAAGTTTCACTCAGATTTGTATGAATTAAGTAAGGGTTAATGCCCGACGAGGTGTCCATTATCAGGTATTAATGGACGACGGCGAGGCGTGAACCGTCCGACGCGCAGCAGTTGCCTCCGCCGAAGTCCATTAATACCTGACAATGGACACCTCGAAGGGCATAAACCCGCTTATACCAATGGCCACTTGCCAAATAACACATTTTTAAAACATTAGTTAATATTTTAATTAGTTTTACAATCAAAATCTAAAGTTACAAGTTACAAACAATAACTTGGTTTCCTTGGTTACGCCTGACGGTTTATTTAGGTGTACATTATCACTTTTTAACGGACACTCTGCAGCCAATCAGAATCGAGTATTCACCCAGACCATGGTATAAGATAAATTAAGACATTTTATCTTGACACTTATCATTTTTGAAGTACACTTTCAGTCCTTTTTCTTTTATACAGAATCAGATTCAGACTCTGAGTTTGAAGCATTCATGGATGATGATGGTGGTTGCTGTTCATCTATAATGTAAGTACAACATTAATATTGTTGTTTCATATACAGTATACTAAAATATTAAATACCAGAGATTTCATTAACATAAACTCTTTTATTTTCCTAGGGCACGACTGATGGCTATAAGTTTTTTGTAAGTGTTTATTTCTCTACCTTTCTAAGGAATCATTTTAAAGTGACAGATTTGACATCTTTTTTTAAAGTTTCAAATTGAATCTCTACTTATATTTGCTACTGACTCTTCTCTTTCTCAGTGAGCAGCTGTACCACTTGAATGTGGTCATTAGGAAGAACTGCCGTGTGGCTGTCAAATCCACCAATTTCTACTGGCTGGTGCTACTGCTGGTGTTCCTCAACACTGCCGCCAGCGCCTCTGAACACTACGGCCAGCCCAAGTGGCTCACTGATATACAGGGTTTGTGTGACTGAAGTATTGCCAAAGTTTGCCTTTAATGAGATGATTTGACCCTGTCTTAAATACGGTCTCTTTAATGTCCCAGAACGAGCAAATAAGATCCTTCTGGCTCTGTTTACACTGGAGATGCTGATGAAACTCTACAGCTTCGGCTTTCAGATCTACTTCATGGCACTCTTTAATCGTTTTGATTGTTTCGTGGTGTGTGGTGGAATCCTGGAGACGGTGCTGGTGGAGATGGAACTAATCCCGCCCATCGGAATCTCTGTGCTGCGCTGCGTCCGTCTGATCCGTATCTTCAAAGTCACAAGGTGATTTAGCTCATAAGTGTTTCCAGCTCTTTGAGATTCAGTGTGAAACAGTGTGGTATTAAAGGTAGGGTAGGTAGGATTTTTGTAAAAAACTTTTTTTCAAATTTGTTTAAACTGTCTTTATATACCAATACATAATTAAAATGTAAGTGCTCTGAAAAAGAGAGTATAAAAATCGAGTGACTGTAGACCTTTTAATCTGCAATAAACACAGCTCATTATTTCCATTCGGGACGAAACAACTGATTGGTTTGGGAGACTGTCACTCACTCTCGCAAACATGGCTACCACCCCTGTTGCTACAAGATCTGCCCATATGCGCGCGCACCCGTTTGATTTGAGGAGTGCAAGAGAGGCGCGGAACCTACGAAGAGTAAAATTATGGCAGAGAAAGAGCATTCAAAATTCAAAGCACCTGCATATGCAGTCAGCGAAGGCAAACAAGGCAAAAACTACTTCCTCGGACCCTGGTTGCCCGCACTCTTGAACGACCTCCTCTGCTTCGCCCTCGACCCCGGACCTGTCCTCGAACCGACGATGCGGTACTTGTCACCGGAGTGTAACGTTAGTCCTCATCAGAGTCAACAATGTTTTCATCATGGAAACTCTTACATGCAAACCACCGTATATGTTATGAATCTTACACGAAATTCACCTTCATCACAGTGTAACTGATGGTTTATAAATATAGCTCGTAACTGATGCCTTATAAATATAGCTCGTTACCTATAGCCTAAATATAGCTTGTTACCGAATCAAACAAAATGTATTTTAAACTTTACCAGTATCGATATGCTAGCTTGATAGTGAGTACTAAAAGCCATCTTATTTGTTTATATTCATAGTGTTAAAGTTAGGTATTTTATTACATGTGATTCTGACATGATGTCACTGCATGCACTGCGCTCCTTCCTCTCCACTTGTCTCAGGTAAATAAATGCGTCTTCCAGCTGAGCCTGAGCGTTTGGCGTCGCGTGTTCATGTGTTTTGGGGGCATGGCTTTGGAAGGAGCCCAGAAGGGAGGGGGTGGAGTGAATGGAAATAATTAGCTGTGTTTACAACAGTTGTGAGAGGTCTACAGACACTCGATTTTTATACTCTCTTTTTCAGAGTACTTACATTTTAATTATGTATTGGTATATAAAGACAGTTTAAACAAATTTGGAATGTTTTTTTTTTAGAAAAATCCTACCTACCCTGCCTTTAATGACGTGGCTATATAATTTGAATTCAAATGAGTTATGAGGCCAACAGTGTCAGTTTGAGTCATTTAGATACTGTTATAGTATTTATTACTATTTTGAATTAGTTTTTATTTTTTATATTTTAATTTTATTTTTAGTTAAAAGTTTTATTCATTTTGTTGTGTGTTTGTGTCATTTTTATTAGTGTTTTTTTAAACTGTCTATAAATAACAATATAATAACCCTTGTAATTAGTTTTAGATTTTAGAAAAAGCTAACTAATCAATAATCAATAAGACTCAATAAGAGAAAAGTCCCTTTAAAGGAAAATCGGTAACACTTTACAATAAGGTTCATTACTTAACATTAGTTAACTACCTTTGTTAACATGAACTAAGAATGAACAATACTTCTACAGCATTTATTAATCTAAGTTAATATTAATTTCAACATAACTTTAGTTAATGCACCGTGAACTAACATTAACAAACAATGAACAGCTGGATTTTTATTAACTAAAATCAACAAAGATTAAAGGGGTGGTTGATTGCTATTTCACTTTTTTCATTTTAAATACTGTGTAATGTTGCTGTTGGTGCATGAACAGTATCTGCAGTAAGTTGCTGCGCTGAAAGTTCAACGTAAGCAGAGATATTGTCTTTTAAAAATCAGGAAGTTTAATGCCTACAAAAACGACTCGAATGGGACTACAACGAGATACTTCCCGGGTTTTATACGTAACTAACCCATACATTTACATCAACCCTCCCTCCGGAACATGTTCTGCTATCGAAGAGGAGGAGTTATAGTGGAGAGCTGTAGCTGTCAGGTCTTCTGTGTTCAGGCTTCCTACAGACGCTGTAGTTCGTCAACAATGGTTAAAATTTAAGTTTGATTATGTTCCTGACAATTACAATCGTAGTTTAGCTCTCTGTGCTGCGCATTTTACGGAAGACAGCTTCCAGAATCTACACGAGTTCAATGTCGGATTCAACAAGAAACTATTACTCCAACATGAAGCAGTTACAGCTTTAAAACCAGAGGCCACAACCTGCAAGTAAGATTTAATCATTTTAAATGTATTTGCCTGTATAATTTAAGACGTAATGTTTTAGTTCCCTTACGAGAACGTTCTCTCGTACTGCGTTGCAAACGCTATGGGAAAACTCCTTTTCTCGAGAATATTGAAGCCTTTATTTTAAAACGCATTTGCTACAGCACAGGCGAGAGCATCAGACCCACGTGAGTGAGCTGATAGGCTGTGCTGTGGGCAACTGCACGAACCAATGGCGGATAGACAGAAGCGCGCGAGCCAATCAGGGCGCTTGGCGCTCTGTCACTGTCAAGCGCGCGAAACTACACGTGACCATAACATATAAATACAGATAGAATCCGCCATTTGACAGATTTAATCTCCTTCAGCTCGACTCACCTCGTCGCTGATTT
Source organism: Scardinius erythrophthalmus (assembly GCF_964197995.2). Lineage (NCBI taxonomy): Eukaryota > Metazoa > Chordata > Actinopteri > Cypriniformes > Leuciscidae > Scardinius > Scardinius erythrophthalmus. Next base: position 27,352,074 of record NC_138240.1, read on the forward strand.
TCTCCGGTCGTAAGAAGCCCTCGTCGTGGAAAAGCCGTCCAGCGGAACAGCTTCGCATCCCGGCATCTCGCCAGCTGAGCGTTTCCCTGTGGCATCCGACGAAAAATTATATCCTTTTCATTGCATATTTATCTAAAAGAGCAAACCGCTGTTTTCACAGCGCGGCATAATGCCTCTCTCCATCTGTGAGAGCTGCGGGGTCTCCCTGCATGCATCCGACGGACACACCCAGTGAGCGCTCATGAAAGGCGGCTGCCAATTCTGCGACGGGATGCCTGTCTCCGTTCTCCGTTCAAGGCTGTCTTCGACGGTGACCGATTCCGCCCACCTTCCGTCTTCGGCGCCCCACGAGCCCCGTAGGAAGAAGCGGCGCGATCAGAGGCGTCCTGAGCGTGGTGAGTTTAGCGAGTGCACGCCGGGCCTTTCTCCTCGTGCCTCGCTCACGCCTTCTTCGCCTGTCCTGTTCTCTCGGAGCGAGCAGCGCCCCTCGTCTGAAGCGGCTGGACTCGTCTCTTTCGGCGCATCTCCGGATGACGTCGATGACGCACTTTCTATGGCGGCATCTGAGAGCGAGGATTGGTCGGGCTCCGCGGACCCCGCCCCCCCCTCTCAGCTAGAGTTTTCTGATACTCGAGCGAGCATTGACGCCGAACTTCTCCGTGTCATGTCTCGCGCTGTTGACGAGTTGGGACTCGATTGGCTTTCTCCAGCTGAGCCCGCCAGAAGCCGCCTCGATGAATGGTACCTGCCGGGGCGCCAGCAGGCCCCTCGTCAGCGCGCCGCTCCATTTATGCCTGAGGTTCACGAAGAGCTCACAAAATGCTGGCGCGCGCCCTTTTCAGCGCGAACGCGCTCATCTGCCTCTTCTACGCTCTCCACTGTTGACGGCGCTGAAGAGAAAGGATATGTGTCTCTCCCCCCACTGGAGGAAGCGGTCGCTGCACACTTATGCCCCCCCCACTGCAGGTAGTTGGAGGTCTAAGACGGTGCACCCTTCTAAGCCGTGCAGAACTACTTCGGCCATTGCCAGCCACGCATACGCTGCCGCCGGTCAAGCCGCCTCTGCACTTCACGCCATGGCGACGCTTCAAGCCTTCCAGACCAAACTTCTCCGTTCCATGGATGAGTCAGGCCCGGACCCAGACACATTTAAAGACCTCAGGAGTGCCACGGATCTGGCACTGAGGGCCACGAAGACCACCGCTCAAGCCCTGGGCCGCAATATGGCCAGCCTAGTGGTAATGGAGCGCCACCTCTGGCTAAACTTAACCGAGATCAGGGACGCGGATAAATCTGCCTTCCTCGACTCGCCCGTCACAGCCTCAGGTCTCTTCGGCCCATCTGTCAGCGGCTTCGCCGATCGCTTCACTGAAGCTCAGAAGGCTTCCAGCGCCATGAGACACTTTCTACCAAAGCGCTCCAGCTCAGTCCAACGGCGCCCCAAGCACGCCGCGACCTGAGAAAGTGGTGTCCCAGGTCCTCCAGCCCCGCCCAGCGGCTGAGACCAGTAAGCACATGAAGCCAGCGAAACGGTTCCCGTTCCCTAAGCGCCAGGGCCCGCGGCCGAAGCTGACGCTCGATCACGAGCCCAAGAAGCCGTCCTAACCGGCACAAAGAGGGGTCACTGTCCCGCTGCGGCCGGACCAGCCCCAAAAATCGCTCAACTACTGCTCACGGCTCCCTCTTCAGTTCAGGCGGCTGCAGCAGTTCTAAATGCAGTTCATGGGCCCGTCACAGGTCACGCACCCCTGCAAACAAACGCTGTTTTAACAGCGACCCACACAAAGCACAAATCGAGCATAATTTCTCACATGCATACATGTCAGTCCGAGCCCCCCACTCTGGGTGTTCCAGATATGATAATGCCTCTAGCTCTGCGGGCTCTAGCTTGGCAAGCTATCCCCGGAGTTTCAGTATGGGTGATGAACATCATAAAGCATGGTTACTCGCTTCAATTCGCCCGCAGACCACCGCGTTTTCGCGCGGTTATACAAACCACGGTAAGGGGCACATTGAGTCATGTCCTCCGCACCGAAGTGTTAAGTCTGCTGGCGAAAGGGGCCATCGAGAAGATCCCCCCTTCTCTGAGCGAGTCAGGTTTTTACAGCCGATACTTTCTTGTTCCAAAGAAAGACGGCGGCCTGAGACCCATTTTAGATCTCAGACATCTGAACAAGGCTCTCATGTCACGGCCGTTCAGAATGCTCACGACCAGACATATCCTGACGCAGATTCGCCCAGGCGACTGGTTTTTCTCAGTAGATCTGAAAGACGCTTACTTTCACATTCAAGTGAACCCCCACCACAGGCCATTCTTGAGATTCGCCTTCGAGGGGCAGACATACCAGTACACAGTTCTTCCATTTGGACTGGCACTAGCGCCTCGTACATTCACGAAGTGCATGGATGCAGCTCTCTCCCCCCTGAGACAGCGGGGAATGCGCATCCTAAACTACCTCGACGACTGGCTCATACTGACCCAGTCAGAGGCGGAGTCACATACTCACAAAGCCTGGCTCCTCAGCCATCTAGAATGTCTAGGGCTCAGGGTCAATGTTGCAAAGAGTGTTCTGTTGCCCAGCCAACGTATCACGTTCCTGGGAACAGTTCTCGACTCCGTACTTATGAGAGCATGGCCCACACCGGCCCGTGCTCTAACGATTCAGCAGCTCACGGCATCGTTCATAGAGGGCTCTCTTGTACCCCTCAGAACGTTTCAGAGGATCCTTGGCCTGATGGCCTCTGCATCATCAGTACTCCAACTAGGCCTACTGCGTATGCGTCCTCTTCAGCTGTGGCTGGCTCCTCTGGTGCCACCCCACGCCTGGCATTCAGGCCACTTGATTATCAAGGTGGACCAGCGCTGTGTTCAAGCCCTGGCCCCTTGGAAAAACGCCAGCTGGTACCAGCAGGGCGTAAGCATGGGGGTAGTTTCAGAGAGGAGGATGATTTCAACAGACGCCTCCAACTCCGGTTGGGGAGCTCTGTACGAGGGCAGGCCTGCCTCCGGCCTCTGGTCGAGCTCGGAGAAACGCCTACACATAAACTGCCTCGAAATGAGAGCAGTTTTTCTAGCCCTAAAAACATTCCTCCCATACCTGGCGGGACACCACGTGTTGGTACGGACGGACAACATGTCGGTGGTCTCTTACATAAATCGCCAGGGCGGCCTCAGGTCCCGCAACCTGTTTGCCATAGCCTCACAGCTCTTGCTATGGGCTCACACCAATCTGCGCTCGCTCAGGGCAGCTCACGTGCCAGGCACGTTGAATACAGGAGCAGACATGCTCTCTCGGGGCAGAGTTCCCCCAGAGGAATGGTCTCTCCACCCTCAGACAGTTCTCCTACTCTGGGAGGTCTTCGGGAAGGCAGAAGTAGATCTTTTCGCCTCAGAAGACAACTGTCAATGCCCAATCTTTTTCTCAAAGAGCAGGGATGCGTTGGCCCACGACTGGCCCAACCTTCCTCTCTATGCGTTCCCCCCGGTCTCGATGCTCCCTCAGGTCATCGAACGGATCAGGAACACGAAAAGCGCAGTGCTATTAGTAGCTCCTCTCTGGCGGACCCATGTTTGGTTCCCAGAGTTGATGCAGCTGTCTGTAGCAGACCCGTGGCCAATCCCAGTGAGGCGCGACCTCCTGACTCAGGCCAACAGGACAATCTGGCATCCCCGTCCCGACTTATGGGCCCTACATGTATGGCCACTCAACGGGTACCCCAGAACCTCCCAGAGGGCGTCCTGAATACTATAAAGGAAGCTAGAGCTCCGTCTACCAGACGCCTCTATCTCAGTAAATGGTCAGTGTTTTCCAGCTGGTGTTTAGCTCGAGACCTCGACCCATACACTTGTGAAGTACCAAGAGTACTGTCTTTTCTACAGGAGATGTTGGACGCGGGTCGCTCCCCCTCCACTCTCAAAGTGTACGTGGCAGCCATTGCTGCTTTTCACGTATTGGAAGCCGGGGCCTCCTTAGGAAAAAGCGACCTTATAGTTCGCTTCCTCAGGGGCGCCAGGAGGCTTAACCCGCCTCGGCCACCGTCTGTTCCGGCCTGGGACCTCTCCTTGGTCCTGCGGGCTCTTAAGGGACCTCCCTTTGAACCACTTCAGTCAGCTGATCCTAAGTCTCTCTCTCTGAAAACCGCCCTGCTTCTAGCACTGGCGTCAGTAAAGAGAATAGGGGATTTACAGGCGCTGTCTACCAGCGCTTCCTGTCTGGAGTTTGGTCCTAATGACTCCAAGGTCATTCTTAGGCCAAGACATGGATATGTTCCTAAGGTGCTCTCAACTCCGTTCAGAGCCCAGGTTATTTCTCTGTCAGCTCTCCCCTCCTCCGAGGAGGATAGCGATTCTCTCATGCTTTGCCCAGTCAGAGCTTTGAGAATTTATCTGGAGCGTTCGGCCTCTTTCAGACAGTCTGAACAGCTCTTTGTGTGTTTCGGGGGCCGATCCAAGGGCCTCCCGGTCACTAAAACCACACTGTCCAGATGGATAGTTGACGCCATTGCCCTGGCTTACACCTCACTGGGCCTCTCTTGTCCCATAGGTGTTAGAGCTCATTCCACGAGAGGTGTTGCCTCTTCGTGGGCTTGGTCAAGTGGTATTCCCATTGAAGACATTTGTGCGGCGGCCGGCTGGTCCGCTCCGTCCACATTTGTGAGATTCTATAAGCTGGATGTCCCTGCTCTGCAGACATGCGTTCTTTCTGTCTAGACTCTGGCTCTGTGGATCCAGACTAGTTTTGAACCATGGTCACTTGGGTATTCCCATCTATAGCATATGTGCGGCGGCCGGATATCCGCTCCGTCCACATTGTTGAATTATAGCTTTAATGCCCTTGCTTGTAGCTACAGTTCTTCTGTCTAGACACTGGCTCTGTGACCCAGTCTAGTTGATATTGAACACACGGTTTTCACTTTGTGGGCTAAGTGACTGGCTCTGGCCAGATCCGATGAATTATAACTTTAATGTCCCTGCTTTGCAGTTACAGTCTTTTCAGTCTAGACTCTGGCTCTGCTGACCCAGACTAGTTTGATATTAAACACACGGCTATCACCTTGTGGGTTAAATGACTGGCTCTGGCCAGTCTTTATTACGGATAATTGATGGGCCCGATGTTCGGTCTCTTTTTATCCTGGCTATTCTGTACTTCCCGGAACTCTGGTGAGTCAGAGCGGCCAAAAGATTAATAGCACGGCGTTTTTAATGGAAACGTTCCCATAGCGTTTGCAACGCAGTACGAGAGAACGTTCTCGTAAGGGAACGTACTGGTTACTTTCGTAACCTCGGTTCCCTTAGAGATAAGGGAACGAGTACTGCGTTGCCTTGCCGTGCTATTTTTCTTATGGCAGGTTTGTCGCTTCAGTCGATTATACCTGTCAAATGGCGGATTCTATCTGTATTTATATGTTATGGTCACGTGTAGTTTCGCGCGCTTGACAGTGACAGAGCGCCAAGCGCCCTGATTGGCTCGCGCGCTTCTGTCTATCCGCCATTGGTTCGTGCAGTTGCCCACAGCACAGCCTATCAGCTCACTCACGTGGGTCTGATGCTCTCGCCTGTGCTGTAGCAAATGCGTTTTAAAATAAAGGCTTCAATATTCTCGAGAAAAGGAGTTTTCCCATAGCGTTTGCAACGCAGTACTCGTTCCCTTATCTCTAAGGGAACCGAGGTTACGAAAGTAACCAGTACGTTTTATCAAGGAAGTAAAAAAATGCCAGCGCTGGCTTTAGATGCGTATAAACATTTTGGACCCGAATTTGTATATGTACAAATTTTGTAAACGTATTTTCCATGTATACTTTATGACGTAATTTTTTGATTTGATCAAGAACGCAAACCAATGCCAAAGCTGTTTGGTTATAGTAGCTAGTTAGTTCGATGTTATTTTGTGTGTAGAAGAAACGTGTACAAACTTCAAAAAATTATCGCAACAGCAAACTTCAGCTGCTGTTATCATATGTACACCTAAAGAAAACGACAAACTGAGTAAACTACCGGTAAGTTTTGTGAATAGTTAAACGGTTGTTCATTCTATCAATAAAACAATTTCTTTAAAAAACGGTATTACTCAGTCATGTATTCAGTTATATTAAATGTTTAATCAGGGGGAAAGCGTATCTCAAAAGCTAACAAACAGCAGTAGCATTTTCAAGTAACAGCGTGTGGAAATTCTTTGAGAAAATAATAATAATTTAAAAAAAATTACCATTCAGAAACGTTTAGTAAGAGCCGTGTTTGCGGAGGTTCTGCTTGACTCTCTTCATCACCGCTCTCTGGGTCTGATTCTGGCTCAAACTGAGGCAATATTGACACCATTACATTTGACCGGGTCCGAGCACATGTAACTGTCGCCCGTAAAGGTAATGGGCGTGAAGATTCCGGACGCAGTTTAGCCAATTACAACACACCGGCCGAACTAACCAATCTGAGCCTATTGCCTGTTTCTGAGGGAGTGGTTTCATAGACTCAGGAAGTCAACCGGTCGTTCAAATGACAGAGGAGGAAGCGGCTTACAATTAAGGTGAAATGTATGAAAAATAAGGCGTTTTTTAACAAACGAAACACGAAGACATGTTATATTGCAGCCCATAAACACAATCAAGCAAAGAAAAAAGGCAGTAAACCACCCCTTTAACTAATGAACCTTATTGTTAAGTGTTACTGGAAAATCTGTTCACTCTGCGGTCATATTTGCAATGTTTCCGGGAATGGGGGAATCCTGAAATCTCAAAAACTTCCTGCTGAGCTCACAATTAAATAACAGATTTCAAATTAGCAACAAAATCTGACACACAATGTCCCAAAAAAAGCATAATTTTCAGGCTAGATCAGCCAATGTGCATGTGCAGTCCTAAGATGACACTGAAACTGAGCTTGAAACTGATCTTCTGACAGCAACTGCAGTGACAATGGCCCTCATTTATCAATCTTGCGTAGAAACGGGCGTATATATTGGCGTAAGATTATGCTTACACTCCTCTCATCGCCTGATTTATGAAGCTGTGCGTACCTTTGAAATTCTGGTGTACGCAATACCTGCCCTTGATAAATGCCGCGGCTGAAAACGATCGTCATTAGAATAACACGCCCCTATATATTCAAGTCTCCGCTCCCCCCACGCCCTCATTTTACGCCATGGACACACGGAAGATGGCAAATTAAAGAGAAACTTCTTTGAAAAAAGAGAAAGCGAAACCAGGGAAGTGGAAAGAAACAAAATTGATTTCTAGATTTTTATTATTAATGACGCTTTTTGTTATTTAGAAGAAGAATGTCGTTATTATTATTTGTATTATTATTATTATTATTATTATTATTTAAAAGAAGAAGAATGGCATTTTTATTATTTTGTCAGTCTGAATTATTTTTTTGGTCATTGGAAGCCTTTCATTACTAAACCCAGTCCGTGCATACCTGCCGGGCCTAACCCTGGCCTAACCATCGTTTCAAAGAATAGTACAACGGCGAGCGCGTCGAGTATAAACGCCTCGTCCGTTTGGGGAGGTGCGCGCGCAGTCTGCGGAGACTCGCGCTGCGGAGCCAGGCGAAAGTATAAACAAGGCTTGAAACGTCAGGTAAAGCGCACAGGCTCGCAACTTAAGGAATACATATGCCTACAATTCAAATGCTTTGGTAAAGTCACACAAATTAAACATTGAGGTCCATGTTGCACAAAAATAAACACAAAGTTTATAATTACTATGTTGTTGTTTTTTTTACAGTGGGTCATATTATATTATATCTTTTAGTTTGTCAGTGCGTTTTGTGGTGTTAGGAATTGTTTTTTTGCGCATTCCCGCACTCAAAACGTGCGTACACCACCTCCCGAGCTGGCGTAGGATTTGAGCGTGCCGTACGCCAACGTCCATATTGATAAATCTCAAAGTTAACGTGGTTTTGGGTGTACGCCAGGTGTACGCTGGAAATTTGGTGTACGCACTTTTGATAAATGAGGGCCAATGTCTTTACCAATCAGCAATTAGCTCTTTTATTTAGAAGGCGGGACGTATCCTGCCATATTGCACATTGTAGTTTCTTCCATTCATAAGTAATAGGAGTACACCGTCTTTGTATATAGTCTTTGCTGATTTTCAAGATTCATTGAACATGCTGAATGTCTCTCTTCAGACACTGGGCTGCCCTCTCAGACCTGGTGGCCTCTTTGCTGAATTCAATGAAAGCCATTTGCTCCCTTCTGCTGCTGCTCTTCCTCTTCCTCATCATCTTCGCTCTCCTGGGCATGCAGCTCTTTGGTGGAAAGTTCAACTTTGATGAAACTCAAATGAAAAGAAGCACCTTTGACACTTTTCCATCTGCCCTGCTCACCTGTTTCCAGGTTACTAAGCTAAAAGTTTAAAAAAAAAATTGTGTTTGTTAATGTCGTGTTTATGCAGCCTGCAAGGTCAAGTACATACACTAATCATCACCTAAACTCCTAAAAACTGTGAAAAATAAGGGTATCCCTTGTTAAAAAGAAGTACACTTTAGCATACTTTTAAAATGAGTACTTATTATGGAAAATATATACTTAGGTGTGACACTAAGTGTGGAATGAATGGAATTGTTTGAGCACTTAATTGCATGTTAATTGCAATTTAAATTAAAATGTATTATAGTTTAAATTTATATTAAACATAATTAATTTTGGCAATTATGCAAATTGCACATTCAGTACAATTAAAGTTGGCATGGAACAGAAGTTGCAATAGTCTTTTTTTCCCTATTGTGACAGCTTCTCAAACAAGAAAAAATGTTGGGCGGGACTTGATTTTGTCCTTTGGGAATTGATTGGATCGTTGTAGCTTTCTATTGCTGCGATCTCACGTGAGTAATAATAAAAGACAGTAATAATAAAAGACACTTCTTTTTCACAAGGGAATATAGGCCTAGTTGCTTGACCCCTTTAAAACATGTTTTTGTCATCCTACTCCCAAAACAATGATTATTTTATTAGCAATAGCTTTAAGGTGGTTCTTTACAATACATCTTAAAGGGATAGTTCACCCAAAAATGAAAATTCTGTCATCATTTACTCACCTTCAAGTTGATCCAAACCTGGTAACCATACAGTTTCTGGTCCCCATTGACTTCCATCGTATGAAAAAAAAAAAAAAAGAACAATGGAAGTCAATGGAGCCCATCAAGTGTTTGGTTACTGACATTCTTCAAAATATCTTCTTTTGTGTTCAGCAGATGAAAGAATGTCATACAGGTTTGGAAAGGGTGATTAAAGGATGACAGAATTTTCATTTTTGGGTGAACTATCCCTTTAACTGGAACGTATGCAAATTATAAGATTCTGAATACAATCATTTCACTTACAAATGTGTACAGAACTGGGAGGCGTAGACTAAGAACTCTTTCTTAAATAGATCCTAACAGGGGAGGACTGGAATTCTGTCATGTATGATGGCATCATGGCGTATGGTGGACCAGTGTTTCCCAATATGATTGTCTGTATTTACTTTGTCATCCTTTTCGTCTGTGGTAACTGTATCCTTTCAGTATATCAAAGTGCCTGTCCATATGGCTTATTCTTATACCTGGAGTCCTGTTTCTGGTCCTTGACTTACTTTTTCTACCAGACATCTTGCTGAATGTCTTCTTGGCTATCGCTGTGGACAACTTAGCCGGAGACGGTGGCAAAAAGAAACAAGAGTAGGCAACACTAACATATTGTTATTGTTGTGCACTCATAGGCATAGAACTCAAGTCGGTTGTTCTGTATTATAGAGAGAAAAAAGAAGAGGATGACGAATGGGAAGATGATGAGGAAAGAGAGGAAGACGCTGGTGTAAGAACCCTGCTCTCTCACATTCTCTTTTAAAGGGAAAGTTCACTTTAAAATGAAAATACTGTCATCCTTTACTCACCCTCAAGTTGTTTCAAACCTGTATGAATTTCTTTCTTCTGCTGAACACAAAAGAAATTATTTTGAAGAATGTCAGTAACCAAACAGTTAACTGGAACCATTGACTTCCACAGTAGGAAAAAAAATATATACTATGGAAGTCAATGGTTCCAGTTAACTGTTTGGTTACTGACATTCTTCAAAATATTTTCCTTTGTGTTCAGCAGAAGAAAGAAATTCATACAGGTTTGAAACAACTTGAGGGTGAGTAAATGATGACAGCATTTTCATTTTAAAGTGAACTATCCCTTTAAAGGCATTCGAGACACATTTAACTTCTGTAATGTAATTTAGAATTTCTGAGTATAACAGAAAATCAGCAAGTGATAATGTGGGGTGGGTTTTTATTTTTTATTTCTTACCCCTCATTATTTGATTGGGTTGTGAAAAACAGGCTAAGATATTATTGTTTAATATTAATGTTTTTTGTGTTTTTTCAGTTGGTTAGTTATCACATTTTGATAAATATGATCAAAGTATTATTATATCAAAGTTATCACATTTTGGTAAATATAAATATGACTTTATATAATGTGCAGTGATTAATTGTGCATTTTATCAAAGCATTTATTAAGCAAGTTTCTATGATTCTCTTGTTAACTTTTTCTTCATTTTTTTTTACTTTGTTCAGAATGAAACGGACGATTGGGAAGAAAATGAGGAGTTTAGAACAATTGAAGGGCTTGAGGGTAAATACTGTCCAGTCCAAAACTTTATAGTCACATCGATTATAAATGTATGTGAATTTATTTCATGACATTTTTTTTTCAATCTTAATTTTCTCCAAAGGTATAGGCACTCCCATGAAAGTCGAAAGTTTTCAACCCAAGGAGAAAATTGTACCTATTCCTGATGGAAGTTCCTTTTTCATCCTTGGAAAGAAAAACTGGTATGTAAAAAAAAGAATAAAAAAAATAGCACAAATGATGGTTGCTAATAATTATAATTTTTCTGATCTCCGACCTAAAATTAACTATGCCAATGTTCACTTAGTCTCAGAGTTGCCTGCCACAACCTCATTCATCATCATTACTTCACCAACATCATCCTCGTCTTCATCATACTGAGTAGTTTTTCATTGGCCGCTGAAGACCCAATCAAAACTCATTCTGTCAGGAACATTGTAAGTTCTAGTGTCTAGAATAGAGGAACGCTTGAGGGCCAGTCTGTGTCCAGATCTTTCACTTTTTTTCCATTGCTCACATTCCCAAAGTGAGGCAAATTATTAATACTGTATGCCATTTTAAAATCGAAATCGTCAGGCACACTAACTGGCCCTGCAAATTAGCATTTGATAGTTTTAGAATAGTAATAGATCTCATGTCCCTGCTAGATGGCATTTCTCAAGTGCATTGTGGTACCCATGATCCCCAAATACCATCCCTTGTGCCCAATAGAGATTAATAAAATGGCTAAATCCCTTGAAGACTTTAATATTTCACCCACAGCCAATGTTTTACATAAAAAGTGATTTTTATTTACTTTGTAACATTTATTATTCCCATGTATAGATTTACAAAACATTAAAGCTCTTAAAGGACAGTATACCCAATTACTTACCCATTACTTTAAACGGGTCATATAATGCCATTTTTGTACAAGCTAATATGATTCTTTAGGGTCTAAATTAAAAGTTTGTAATATACTTTAATTAAAAATTCTCATTAGTATTGTAAGAAAACACTAATTTACCTGGTCAAAAACAGCTCTGTTTTCAGCAAGCCGTTTAAGTGCATGTGTCTTTAAATGATAATGAGCTTTGCTCACCCCGCCCCTCTGTTCTGTGGGGCATTTTGCCACAACAACACACGTGGAGTGTTGCCTTGACAACAGTTGAGGGTATATTTTGAAGAATGGCAGCTTGAGTCTCTGAGGACACCGTGCAACCGTATCAATTTGAACCGGAGTTGGAAAACGTACTCTGTTACCTAATGTAACCTCGGTTCTCTCTAGAAGAGGGAACGAGTATTGCATAAGTTGCTTATGCTACAGGTAAAGTCATCTTTTCTCGAGATATGAAGCCAAAAAATTATCCTTAATTTTTGTGTTTATTGTCAACGCAGTGTAGCAGCAAGCAGATCTAGAGCAGTCTACCTAGCGTGCTCATTGGCTGCCGTGCGGCAACTGCAGCAGCCTACCACTGAGCCTTGCGTGACGTCGCGCCCTCACACGTCATAGCCTGCCAGAATGGGGGTGGCTTAGCGTATATAAGGAAGGGCTCGGGGGCTGCTTACCTGGTTTTCATCGACTGAAGCGAAATGAGCGGTTTATTGATACTCGAGGAGACAGGAGAGCGGAGTCTCGCAGAGAATGGAGCTCAGCGTGGAGCTCTGACAAGAAGGGTGCTGACCTAGAGGCAAGCGCTTGGCGGCGGCTAGGTAGAAGCCTGTTGGGCGTGGGCGCCTTCGGCGGTAACCACTCGAGACCTAGTTGGTTAACGGCCTTGGTGAGGAGGTGAAGCAGTTCCACGTCCACGCTGGCCCGGGCCCGGCCAGACTCCTGGGTCGAAGAGGAGGCGGAGCGATCCGGACCACTCTTCACTGTCCGAGGCCAGGAGGGAACAGCTGTCACCGATGGCATCTCCCTCCGCCTCGTCCCCTGATGTGACGGCAGTGAGGGCCAAAGCTGGCAGCTGCGTGTAGGGGAGGGGGGACGTAGAGGGGAGGGGGAGAGCGAGGCTCGAGGGAAGGGTTCCGTCGAGCACTTGAAGGCCACATCGGGCTCCGGTGGTCTCTGGGAGCGGCGCTTCTTCTTCTCTGGCCCGCCAGAGACAGGTGGAGTGACAGCTTCGGCAAGTTGAGCCCGCAGGGTCGATATTGTCAGTTCTTCACAGTGGGCGCAGCCTCCCGAAGACAGAGTTGCCGCCCGGCAAGGTAGCATGCTCTAGGTCTGCTTGCTGCTGCACTGCGTTGACAATAAATACAAAAATTAAGGATAATTTTTTGGCTTCATATCTTGAGAAAAGATGACTTTACCCGTAGCGTAAGCAACTTACGCAATACGAGAGAACCTCTCGTAAGAGAACAGAACGTTTCTGAATGGCTGGTTAATGTAATGTCACTTTGATCTATCTTTGTATGTACTGGCAGGGTAGAGTAGTGATATACGAACGCTATGTGTTTAACGTTACTGATGTATACGTTAGTTCATTGACAGATTGATGTTACAGCTAATGGTCATGATAAACTTTTTTTCGGTAAATGTAGGCTTGTCAGTGATGCGTAACGTTATCTATGCAGTGTTAGGTACAACTGTCAGGGCTGAACCACTAACATTTTACTGATCTGTTTAAAAAAATAACCAGTCTGTGAGACTATGACAGTTATTAGGCACATAAACAACACATACTCAGACAGGAGCTAATACCTTTTTCAATGTTCTCATTTATAAAACAGTCTGGTGAAATGATTCGCGCAAACATGAAAGCATTGACGTTGATCGTGGGGAATATTCCCCTCGAAAACAAAACTTCGCCACTGCGTCTTCAACGGTTCGGATTTAGGAACATCAAAATGACTGCTGTGTTCGTTATTGCACCCAAGAACAAAACACCACAATCGCTTAGATGCCATTCTGCTCCAGCGTATAAACAATGCGGACTATGATGACAGCTCGCTCATGAGCGAGGGCGGGTCTGTGTTGAAACGCTGCTGTCAATCAACAATCTTGGGAGGGGCGTCGATTTTGTGATGTCACACGGTCGAACGGCTTGATTTGAGAGAGGGGAAAACATATAAGAAGATTTAAAAAAAAAAACACAGGATGGATTTTTATCATTTTATGATTGTTGTGTACAGGCACTGCCAACACACATTTCAGTACAATCAACTTGTAAAAGTGCATGTACCATTACATGACCCTTTTAATACAAAATAATTGTAATACAATGCTTTTTCCCCCCTTAAAATCAACATAAAGTAAATTCAGTACCGCAAATACTATCATATGTATGTTTACAATTTTACTTTTAAATATATATTTTATTATTTAATGGTCCTTAAATCGTTTTTTTCTACACTGTAAAAAGTTGAAATCTTTAATACACTTGAATAAAATTGACTTGAACAAATTTAGATGTTATCATATGCTGTAAATCAACTCTAAAGACAATAGTAAATAGTCATTTTTCAGTTAAAAACAGTTCAGTGTTGATTCAGTTCGGTTCAATGACTGTGTAAAGTTAATCAGTTATGAAATTAGTTCAATTCAGCTATCAAGCAGCTCTGGAGAAAACAGTGACGTCATCTTCCAGCTCAGTTCAGTTCTCATCCAATAGTGTTCGTGCAGTCAATTAATAATATTGCTGAATATTAAGTGTCCCCAACTAAGCAAGCAAAAAAGCAGTGTATATGAAATATACATATATAATATACTTATATAATATACATACATAATATACTTTTTTTTTTTTTTTTGAGGTGAAATATGACCTGGACTCATGAGATTGACCCTGGTACCAAAGACAATGACTTAACTCTTGATTGCTGTCTTTATGTCCTATGATAGATGCTGGGCTATGCTGATTATGTCTTTACCACCGTCTTCACTATTGAGATCATGTTGAAGGTAAACTATTTATCATCCCGTGCAGAGTTAAAATCTCTTTTGCTCCAAACCGATTTTGATCTATTCTATATGTCTAGAAGTGGGATACATCTGTAACCAGTGCTGGGTTTAATTACAAATTGTAGTATGTTACAGATTGCAAATTACACTATGAAAATTGCAGTTAGTAACGTAATCTGTTACATTACATAAAATTAGGTAAAGTATTCAGACTTTTAAATTGCTTTTGACCCAACTCATTTATCATATTGATTTGAACTGAACAATTTTATTGATACCATTTTGATATAAAAATATAAAGAAAAAGAAAATATATTCCACAATATGAAGGGCATTACATTTTATGTCAGGGCAGGGGGTTAGTGAGTTCTTGAAAAACTAACAATTAATTAAATCATAAAAATGTCAAATGGAAAACAAATAGAAACAAATCAACACATACTAAAAAATCAAATATTTCAGTTGTGTACCTGCATGTTATGGCCATTAATTGACATTAAAGAACCGTGAATATGCGAATGTGTTGTTAAATTATTGACCTAATTATTAAATATATTAGTTCAAAAGAGGTTTAGCTGACTAAAACGTTTTGGAATAACTGCATCACATGTAAATATAAAATGAGATAAATGTTTTTGAAAGACAAATCCTTCTCAGGACATAGTATAAAGCATAAATGGTTATGTTATAATAATGTATAAATAATTACAATGTGTTCATCAGCAGTTGATTGGATATGCAATATTGAGAAAACACTCCTTAAAATTGAAATGATTTCTGTAAATTTAGTGGTAAAGTGCTATTGCCTCTCACTTAACTAGTGGTTAGTGTGTGCAATGCCACAAATCGAGAAGACTTTATGAACATTTATTGAACATGCTTTTTTTAAAGGAAAATTGAAAAGATAAAAAAGAAGATTTGGGGAGAATCAATGAATATGTAATCATGTTATCAAAATTTAACTGTATTCTGATTATGAGAATTTTAAAATGTTATATAATCCAATTACAAGAACTTTATTTTTGGAATCTGATCCAGATTACATGTTATCAGTTACTACCCAGGACTGTCTGTAGCCCTCTGTGGTTTTGAGCTCTGACAAAGGGTTGGCCATGTGCAAAATCATCAGATGCTTAATAGTGAGCATTGAGTTCGAACATTCTGGTGAACCTTCATTTTGAGTGTATACATAAATGACAATGTGTGACTGTGTTTTGCTCAGATGACTGTGTATGGAGCTTTCCTTCATCAAGGGTCCTTCTGCAGAAACGCCTTTAACCTTCTTGACCTTCTGGTTGTTAGTGTGTCCCTCACCTCTTTCTTCTTGCAGTAAGTTTTCTTTCATTTATCCATTCATTCATTCTTTCATCCATCCATCCATCCATCCATTCATTCATTCATTCATTTCTGCACTTAGTTCGAGTGCCATTTCTGTGGTAAAGATTCTCAGAGTATTGCGAGTGCTCAGGCCTCTTCGAGCTATCAACAGGGCAAAGGGACTCAAGGTAAAATTTTACAATGTTTCTCAATGTTAACATGCTGCTCTGAGATACAGATACATTATTTCATGAGCTGCACGCATGTAAATAAATAAACAGTGCTTTGCAGATCTCTGAAATACTGCGCATTTATTAAAAACAAAATTCTGATGGGTTAACATTTAAAAAATGAAGAAATTAAGATGTAAATATCAGTGTTGTAATTTTACAATTGTACTACAAAATACAGTATAATAGCAGTATTACAATATATTTTTCCTATATTTTTGTATATTGTTATTTAGTAAAAATCACAATAAAAATCATAACAATAATTTTAAAAATTTGAACTCTTTTTAATTTATTGTTAATGAAAGAGGTTTGATTTATTGTAATTTATATAACCAAGATTTGCCCAAATTGTTCAGGGGTGCATTTGCCGTACAACGACGTGACTCGCTGCTTAACTACCATAGTATGTTGCATCGTTTAAGAAATCAACTATCTAGTCACGACTGTTTCCCGAAACCGTATTGTCACAAAATGGTAGTTCAACCACGTTGGTTAATGATGTCATGCAGGTGGTGGAGTAATAACTTCTTTTAATGAAACTGTTTGAGTTCGAATTAATGCTAGATGTTTTGCTATAAATTACGGACATAGCATCTGAGGACTATCTAATATTTTTCTCAGTTATTTGCTTTATTTCCAGATTCAATCATAGGCTCGTTCTTACACAGTCGAGCACGTTCACACACGGTGCTTTAAATCTCTTGACAAACTAAAAGACATAAATGACATTTGTATGTATTCTAAATAAAAGATACTGATTGTACTGAACGTCAGCTTGCTTATTTTGCTCAAGATAAGGATTTATTGAGTCCACATGTCATGCAAACAAGAAACTATGCTTCTAACCACAGCTGTCGTTCCAACCACTCAACTTTGCTGCGACTCATTGAACTATGCTGATATCGACCGAAGTTGCAACCATAGTTGGCTAGCAATGCTTTTGGGAAGTGCACTCATGGAGTTTACACTCAAAAAAAGAATAAAAGTCATTTTCCACCTTTTTATTATTTTATTTTATATAAATTATTTTTACTCCCCTACAAAATCGCCCAAAACATTCTAGAATAATTCATTCATTCCAAATAGAGCTATTCAAGTCATCTGGTGAAAATACTTGTATTTTTTCACATTGCAGTATTGCAGATTTAAAAAAAAATCACAATGTCAGTTTTTTCAATATCATACAGCCCTAAATGCCATGATGTTTATTATTTCCAGTTATGTTAATTCATAACTTTCAATGATTGTTGTCCGTTTGTCTTCAGAGCGTGATTCAGTGTGTGTTCGTGGCCATCCGTACTATTGGCAACATCCTCATCGTCACCACTCTCCTCCAGTTTATGTTCGCTTGTATTGGTGTGCAGCTTTTCAAGGTACTTAAAACCAACATAGAATTAAAATGGACATTTATTACCTTCTTAATGTTCCATGATTGATCAGTTCCTAAGAAAAGAGTTTCAGTCAGTCTGTCTTTCATCAAAATGTAATAATTTTTTAATAAATTTTCCTGTTAGGTTGACATTATGTGCAGCCTACTAGTTAATGTTAATCAGCAGCCCTATATTCAAAGGTCAAATCAGTATTCATTTTGGTTAACATTAATGTAATACCTCTTGCAGGGCCGGTTCTACAGATGCACTGATGAGGCAAAACATACACCTGAAGAGTGCAAGTATGTTGTTTAGCCATAAATTTGTTGTTTTATTTGCCCTTACAATGACTCACTGGGTTGTTTTCTGAGACTTGTGTATGTGATTTTTTTCAGGGGCACTTTTGTGGTGTTCAAAGATGGTGATATGAACCATCCTATGGTGAGGGAGAGAGTTTGGGAGAACAGTGACTTTAACTTCGACAATGTGCTGATGGGCATGCTTGCACTATTCACCGTCTCTACGTTTGAGGGCTGGCCACAGTAAGTGAGGAAAACGTTTAACAAAACAGCAATGATTTTGAATCATCCAAACTTAATTGTGGTTTTTTTTTTTTTGGTATTTCGCAGGCTGTTGTACAAAGCCATTGATGCTAATGCAGAGAACAGAGGACCCATCTATAACTACCGTGTAGAGATTTCCTTCTTCTTTGTCATCTACATCATCATCATCGCCTTCTTCATGATGAACATCTTTGTGGGTTTTGTCATCATCACCTTCCGTGAACAAGGAGAGGCTGAGTTCAAAAACTGCGAACTAAACAAAAATCAGGTAAGTCTGGATTCAAGACTTATTGGATATTAATTAGGTGATGCTAGGTTATATTTCTCTTGATCGTCTAGTCTACTCAATTTATTACATTTTTTTGTCTTCCTTGTGTTGTTCTTGTTGTCTAATGGGTTTCTCTCATGGTATGTCTCTTTTGCTCACAGCGACAATGTGTGTATTACGCATTGAAAGCTCAACCAATAAAGATTTACATACCCAAAAACCCTTCTCAACTCAAATTTTGGAAGATCATCAATTCCTCTCAGTTTGAGTACATCATGTTTGTGCTCATTCTGCTCAACACGCTCGCACTGGCTGTACAGGTACACACACACACACACACACACACACACACACACACACACACACACACACACACACACGTTTACTTAGCTATCTAAATAGAGGTATTCAATAGATGTTCATTTTTTTATATATACAGCTTGTTGTACTGTAAATATCCCTTGTGAATAAGAAGTGTGCTAATTGCATTGAATGTCCACTTATAGTGTACTTTCAATCTTGAAAGTATACTTTAAAAAAACTTTACTTGCAGATAATATAATATTTATGAAATAAAAGGCCAGTTGATTGTACTTAAAGAGAGTACACTTTCATGACTGTTTCTTAACACACTTAAGTATACTTATAAAAAAGTGAAAATTATAATAATGTCAAATGAAGAGATTTACTTTAAATCATTGTTTTAATATTCTTTTGTCATGCTTTAAAGGGATACTCCACCGTTTTTTTCATATTAAACTATGTTATTCCCTTAACTAAGACGAGTTGATACATACCTCTCTAATCTCAGTGCATGCACTTAATCGCTCTAGCGCGCGGTGACACTTTGAAAGCACTTAGCTTACCCCAGTATATTCAATGGTATCTAACAGCAATGAATTTAGAAGTGACCAAACACATCAACGTTTTCCCTATTTAAAAACAGTTACACGAGTAGTTATATGAACAAGTATGGTGACACAAAATAAAACGTGGCGCTTTTCTAAGCGGGTTAAAAAGGATAACTATAATGTATGGCGGAATAGCACTTTTGGGAGTACTTCGACTCGGCGCAGTAAAAAGTCACGCCTGATCCTCTTCCTCTCACTTCTGTCAAAAGAACAAACGTGACTTTTTACTGCGCCCAAGTCGAAGTACTCCCAAAAGTGCTATTCCGCCATACATTATAGTTGTGGCCTAATGGTTAGAGAGGGGTTACTTGTCTGGCTCTCTAACAATTAGGTCACAACTGCCAACACATGTTTCAAGTTGAAGTGCTATATATTTTTGTTATCAGAATCGGAAAAAACTAATTGAACCTACAATATATCTCATATCTGTGTAAAGCTTCTTGGGAGATGTTCTTCATAAAAATGCAGCCAATCATGTGTAGTCTAGTCCACTAATGAGATTGTCACTGTGACCCCACAGCACTATGAGCAGTCCAAACTCTTCAACTCTGTGATGGACATCCTGAACATGATCTTCACTTTGCTGTTTACTATTGAGATGATCATCAAACTTCTGGCTCTGAGACCTTATGTGAGACTTGCTGCACACTTTCTTTCCTCAGTCACTTCACTTTTCACTTTGCTCCAATGGTTTGATAACACATCGACACATGTTAGTGCCTTTACATTTGTGCTTTTTCTCTCTCTCCCTCTTGCTCTCTCTTTGTTGTGGATTACACAGCATTATTTTATAGATGCCTGGAACTCTTTTGATGCGCTGATAGTGGTGGGCAGTTTGGTGGACATCATGATTGCAGAGTTCAGTGTATGTATTATTTTAAAACCATATCTGAACTATGAGGGATTCCCATGCATGTGATTTTTTTTGGTGTGACAATGATTAAAGTACTATAGCATTTGTTATCTTAGACACACACTCACTTATCAAATTCTATCATGTCATATCTTCTGTTTCCTGCTCCACTGTGTGCTTTTGGAACATCCTGTTACTGGCTCAGGGTGGAGGAGGCCATGGTGAGGTAAGAATATGCCACAGAATGAAGAATGAAGGGAAATGCAGTTTAATCACCTTATAAATCAGCTAAATAAGTATTAATATCTTGCAAGCTTATCTATTGTTTATCAGTAGTACACAAAATATATACATAAATTGTACATTCAGAATGTGCAATTATACATTAATTGTAATCAATAAGAATTTGCTGGTGATTTGCTTCCGTAATTTTCAATTAATACACCCACAACTTTCCCTCTGGTAAATAAGACACTGTGGTGTTGTTTAAGCGCACTTATTTTGTAAATACGATCATTCCGACATGAAACAATGGTGCTGATACGTTGACATTGTATAGAAATTTGCAGAAAGAAACTTTGGTCGTGTAATAGCAATTTTTATCTCACTTGGAAAAACAGCATCACAGGTGTAAGACAACACTCAAAAAGGCAAAATTGTAATAAAGAAGAAAAAGGCTTTATTCTTTGAGGAATCTTTTCGCAACCGCAGCCACCCAGATGTGAAACAGAAAGCCCACTGACATAATAAAACTGAGACATTTTATACAGGTTTCTGACATTCTTGACTCCTCCTTTCCCAGTCTCTGTAAATTTCCTTAAAGACATCTAGTATGGACTGGTTCTACCCCCCCCCCCCCCCCCCCTGGGCAGGTCATGCTGTTCTTTGTCCCTGAGAAGCCAAAAGGCCTTCATTTACAATCTAAATGACCTCCTGCTTTCCTCAGGAGGGGGCCTGGGACCCTACTATATGACATCCTGTATTCTTCGACTAAGATTCTTTCTCGTGCCTAGGTGTTTGTTATCTCCCCGGGCTATCTGGTTTATTACATCTGCTCTTTCCTACCCCCAATTCAGCTGTTAGAAATGCTTTTACACACACTCAAATGAAATCAACAAGTTTTAAATGAATGGACACAAGAACAATGAATTTTTCATTAACAGTCGTGTTTTATGTGGCGACACATAGAAGGTTCTAGAACTGCACTATATTTAATATTATAATATGTCTATATCAAAATTAAATTGGCTTTGTATATTTATAAAGTTCGTTGTTTAAATGTCAGGCTTTTTATGACTTTCATTAGTGAGAGTTCTTTAGCTTTTATGATCTTTAAAGGACGTTTAATTTAATTGAATCATTTGATTGTCTTTGGAATTAAATTTGTCTTGACCATTTCCTAGTTCTCCACATTTTCTGACCCTTACTCTTAAACAGGCTGTTTGCTGTCAGGTCTAATGTAGTTTTCACTGCCTGTCTCTTAGCAAAACCTGCATTATATTGTGACTGCTTCACAAAACAATTCACTTTGAAATCCAGTGGCAGATTTCAAAGTGAATTGTTGACTGGTGAAAGCAGTCAGCATGATCAAGGACCTTTGTTAACTGGACTTTTTAAAATTATACATTAACATTTGGTATGTCGTTCTCTTTTCCCACTTCAAAAGGGGAAAGATGGGGAGAGCGCCAAAGTGTCCATCACTTTCTTCCGTCTTTTCCGAGTTATGCGACTAGTCAAGCTGCTCAGTAAGGGTGAAGGCATTCGAACCCTCCTTTGGACCTTCCTTAAATCTCTACAGGTGAAAAATTTAGGAAACAAACAAGCTCACTAGACACTCATTCTAAATTCTCTTTTTTGCATCATTTCTACCTGTCTCTCTGCTTACCTTCAGGCACTGCCATACGTCGGCCTACTCATTGCTATGATCTTTTTCATCTATGGTGTGATTGGAATGCAGGTGGGTTCATCTTTATACGTTTGTATATGTTCCTCTCCCTCTCCTCATTTGAGAAACATTCCAGATTGGGAAGTTTAAACTCTTTTCTGTGGTTCCAGACATTTGGGAAGATAGCTATTGACGACAGTACTGAACTCAGTCGGAACAACAATTTCCAAACCTTTTTCATGGCTGTACTTCTGCTTTTCAGGTAAGAGTACAGTAGCCTTAGGTTGATTTTTGACTTGAATTTGGATAATGATCTGCTTTTTTATCTGGTTAGTAAATGGTTTCATGTAAAGGTTTGTTGGATGTCTTCAAACCCAGATGTGCAACGGGTGAACAGTGGCAGCAGATCATGCTTGCGGCACTGCCAGGACGTCGGTGTGACCCAGAGTCTGACATTGAGCCAGGGGAGGAGTACAGCTGTGGAAGCAACCTGGCGTATCTCTATTTCATCAGTTTCTTTGCACTCTGCGCCTTCCTGGTAAGGGATTTCAGTTTTCATGCAAAAGTTTTGCACCCTCTTGCAAAAGTTTTGTGTTAACTCGCAAACGTATTGACTTAAAGGTGCAGTAAGTGATTTCTGAGAAACGCTGTTGAAAGTGGATTGGACGGAGCACCACAACACATTTGTAGCCTATCAGCTGTAGGGGGCGTATACACTCATGATGGGGGAGGAGAGAGTGAACAAGAGGGATATTTAAAGAAAGACTGCAGAAAGAGAGATTGTTGTTGTAGTGTTTGCTATAGTAAAAGGACAGTTTTGAGTGTCATCGTTTGTCTGGAGCTGGTGTGCTGCTAGCAACTAACAATGAACTTGTACACTTGTATATTGTATGTTAATTTTTTGTTCTTCCTCGTCATTCGTTCGTCATCTTCGCTTTATTTTTTATGATTAGCTTCAGCTTTGATAAAGAAACATCCACTCTTGCATTGCCTGTTTGTGCTTTTTGGTTTTTGATTTCAAATATCAACAGTGTTTCTCAGAAATCGCTTATTGCACCTTTAACTCGCAAAAGTTTTGCACTCTCTTGCAAAAGTTGTGTTGATGGAAAATGGAAAACCTAGAGTTTGAAATAATATGAAGTTGCTTTTTGAAGTTTCTTCAATGCTTTTGCTAGCAAATGCAAAGTTTTTCAGGGAATGCAATAGTTTTGAGAGGAATGCAAAAGTTTTGAGCGAACATACATTTTCTTGGGGAAATATACAACTTTCAAAATAATAAACAAATTTGTTTAGTGATTAATCTGCATTTTCTCAGATCATTAACTTGTTCATCGCTGTCATCATGGATAACTTTGAGTATCTGACCAGAGACTGGACTGTGCTGGGCACTCATCACCTCGATGAGTTTAAACGAGTCTGGTCAGATTACGACCCAGAAGCCACGTAAGTGATTTTACACAAACTGGATGTCTTTTTTTTTATGAGAGCATAATTAAATCCCAGTCTTAAATGAGTATGTTAATTAATTGAATAAATACTTTTGCATTTCTTTGCATCAGGGGAAGGATTAAACATATAGATGTAGTCACCATGTTGCGCAGAATTCAGCCTCCGCTGGGCTTTGGGAAACTCTGTCCACATCGAGTAGCGTGTAGGGTAAGGACATTTGGATTTATACAGTCACTGGTGGACAATGAAATGGGACTGTAGACTTGCATTTTAGGAGGAACCCAAGTCTCCAGTCTCCAGTGTCACATGATCCTTCAGAAATCATGCTGATTTGGTGCTCAAGAAACATTTTGGTTGCACTTTATTTTACAGTACGTGCACTTTCAATGTACTCACAGTGTTCTTACCGACTTACATGAAAAGTACTGAGTAGTGTAAGGTAAATGAAGCCTAGCGCAAGTTCTGCCAGGAAGACTCAATCGTTCACGTCACTTATTACCTTCTCATCTATCCAATCATATCCTAATAGCCCAGTATAAAAGGGTGGTACTTCCACATGTCTGAGTTCGCAGATGCTGTCGCTTCAACCACCTCCATCCTCCCCAACCACCACCAAGACGGGACCTTTCCTCCATCCCCACCAACACCACTATGTTGGGTCCTCCCCTCCATCCTCCCCAACACCTCCAGACGAGCTCTCCCCTCCATCCTGAAGACGCCAGGATGTTCTCTTCCTCCTTCCACCCCACCACCACCAGATGGCCCCCTTCCTTACTTCGCAGGGGGTGGGCTGCGCCCCTGCCTTCGTCTTCAGGCAGGATATGCAGATTCCGTACCCTCGGAATGCGAGTTACGGACGGGGCCTACGCCAAAGAACTTGATTGTTTGCTGAGCTCTTAAATAAATGTTCATCGTCACAGTATTAATTCTCCCGAGTCTTTCTGATAAAACTACATGGGTCAGTTAAGGTTTAGGGGTAGGTTCAGGGTTAGTGTCATTACTAAAATAAGGACAAACAGGACTGTAAAATAAAGTGCTACCAACATTTCTTATTATTTATTAATGTTGAAAACAGTTGTTTAATATTTTTGTGGAAAGCGTGATAAATTCTGCTTTTCAGGATTCTTTCGATGAATAGAAAGTTTCACTTTTGATTAATACAATGCATCCTTACATTTAAACGGTGGTGTATGTAGAGACCAAAATACCAGAGACTTGTGAGGTCCAGTAAGCAACCTCCAAGAAAACATTAGCAGGCCCATTTCAACATGCTCCACACAGCAGTGTCCTGTTAACCATTCATATCTACACCTTTCTGTTTCTCTCTGCCCATCTCTCTCTTTCTCTTTGGCAGAGACTGGTTTGTATGAATGTGCCTCTCTATCCTGATGGCACTGTGTCCTTCAACGCCACCCTGTTTGCTCTCGTCAGAACTTCACTCAAGATTAAAACAGACGGTTGGACTCCTGCACACACACACACACACACACACACACACACACACACACACACACACACACACACACACACACACACACACACACACACACACACACACACACACACACACACACACACACAATCTCACTAACATACTATCAATACACTTCTGTCAATTCTGACATTTACAAGTGAGGATGTTTGTAATTGCTTCCATAAATGAAACTTTTCTATGGAAAATGATGATGCTTGTAGATTTAAATAATCTGTTGTGTGCTTTTTGACAAAAACTACAGCAAAAATTAAGCATTTTTTCTATCCTAAATACAGTAATACAGTACCTTTCCGTTCAAACACAGGCCCCATTGACCAGCAGAACGAGGAGCTGAGAGCTATCATCAAGAAGATCTGGAAACGTACCAAACCCAAACTGCTGGATGAAGTTATACCTCCCCCTGCAGGTAGAGTATGTTACAATAGTATCTTCTTATAGGCTTTCTGTGCTTAATGTGGACAACCAACACTATATACAAGTTTGACTTTACAAACAGACCATGAAGGACATGCAGTGTTCTCCGAGGCTTAGCGCTAACACTGTGCTGAATCAGAAATGCCTCAATCAATGCCCAACAAGTCCTTCCCTTGCCACCCAAAAAAAGTTACCTCTTCGGACAACTGAAGATCTGCATTTTTTTTTTATCTTTTTAAAAATTCATCTCTCTATGTTTTTAGGGAATGAGGTGACTGCAGGAAAATTCTATGCCAGCTTCCTGATTCAGGACTACTTTAAAAAGTTTCGTAAGCGAAAGGAGAAAGAGAGGAAGAAGAAAGGCAAGGACAAGTCAGCCTCTCTCCAGGTAATGAATTAGGACTTGTTTGTTTGTGTGTATGTGTGTGTGCGTGTGTGTGTGCGTGTGCGTGTGCGTGTGTGTGTGTGTTGTCTTTTCTTGCCTTTTAATTTTTCAGTGACATCATGTCTAGCCCACACAGGACAAATGGCTGTTTACGTGCAGAGAATGGGAAGTCATAGAATTAGAACTATTTCCGTGCATTAAACATAACATATTTGAGCAAGAAAATAACAACAATTAAATTCATTTGCTCAAATGGACACATTCAAATAAATTAAAGCTGAATTGGGCAGCATGAACCTTCTTATTTCAAGTGAATCTTTTCATGCTCATTCAGACGTCTATGTAATAAATTGATTTGTGTTACTATAAACACGTCAATTACTCAACCATGCCTACTGTTTCATATTTGATGTGCAAATTTCTAAGGCCTCTAAATTATCATCATGATCAAAACTTTGCTAAAAAACATGTTGTACACAATCTACTACATGAAATATAAATATCTCATTGATTTACACCACAAGCTATTGGAATTTCATCTTACTTCTTGGCCATATAAATGTATGCAAATTGCATATTTTTGCTCAGTTTGGGCATTTATCCCTCTTTGAGTATGAGCTCCATATTCTCATACCACATACTTTTTGCACTGTTATTCTGTGCAACCATAATGCAGCATCACTGGATCACAGCCTATCTTTGACATGACTCTCATCTTGTGTGGTCCAGGCTGGGTTACGCACACTACAGGATCTGGCCCCAGAGATGCGTCTGGCTATGGCGATGGAGGATGAGGAAGGGCTGGAAGGGCTGGAGGGGGAGATAATGGAAGAAGAAGAATTCTTCAGGGTGAGAACACTCAGCAGTAAAAATCCAGTGGGAATAGTAAAATGAGAGTGCTTTAAACTAACTGACAGCATGCCAGATGCTGTCAATAAACCTTAACCAAAAGTGCCCCTATTATGCTATTTTAAAGTCTCCTACAGTAGGATTACATGCATCCAAGTTCAAAGAACGCTTTAATTTTCTCATAGTTTACATTGCAGTAACGATAGCATCGGTTTTACTGTATCAATTCAAGCCAGAGTCCTCATGTTTTGGAAGTGCATGCAAAGTGGATTTGCTTTCGAGAAGCACAGAAAACAGCGTCTTCTCCACATGTCGACAACATGAACGAAAAGCTACAACTAGTGTTTAAAGGTGGTTCAAAGTAGATGTTGTTCGTGGGCAACCAATGAAGAGCATTGTACAAATGTGTTACAATCCTACATAGGTTTATGCAGCAAGACTGGAATTACTGACGACTCATTTCAGGCAGTTGAGAATCGTTCTTTCTTTTGGAAGACAATAACTCCATTTATCATGCTCTTTGATTTTTGAAACTTTGCAGACCTTTAAAGCATTATTGGGCACTTTAAATTGTAAATATATAAAAAAAACTTGTAATTTACAGTGTCCTTGTCACACATTAGATGTACTAATATAATGTAATTACGTTATAGTAATAACAGAAAATTATGCATAATTCTAACCCTAAACCAAACGCTAATCTAAACCCTATAGTAAGTACAATTTGTTAATTAATATGATTCAGTGCTTAATTGTATAATTATACTATAACAAGGACACTTAAAATAAAGTGTATTAAAACTGTATTAGTTACAACTGTAATTTAAAGGTTTCCTTATGCATTATAAAACTAAGTCTTACTGGAACAACAGTTAATTCTGTTTCCCTTGCCAACTGCAGAGTGACAGCGTCTTCAGTGATGCTCCGCCCACACCGGTCATGTCCACTCCCAGAAGCAGCCCTATGCCCCCCCATCTGGACGAGACCTCAGTGAGCATTGAGCTTCCTCCTAGAATACGCAATGGGAGCTTAATGCTGGAGGAGGCCCTGTTGGACTCCCGTCCGGGCTCCGCCCTATCCGAAAACGAAGTGATAATTGATCAGCCTCAGAGGTTGTCTCCCCTGCCCAGTAGGTGGGCCTCCGGTCACAGCAAACTCACCCCATTGTGGATGCTGAATACCAACCAAAGGTAAGGAGCACACTAAGATAAGAAACAAAAGAATTGAATTATACCTGTATAATTAGAAGCTACTACACTGAATTTAGAAAAGTCTCAGGATCTGAAAAGCTGTTTTGACCTATTTTTTCTGGATGGGGTATTTGGTTAGATTTTAGTCCAAGTTTAGTTTTAGTCTGTTGTAAAGGGCCTTTAATTTCATAACTGTCAGTTCACTAATCGCTTCACAGCTTTGAGATGCTCCAAAAACAAGATTTTCTTTGCAATTTAACATGTTGTCAAGCATTGCAACTCCCCAAAATTCAGACTACTTAGCGTATTTCCATTTTCCAAGCTTGACAGACATGCTGTGTAGATGTCATTCTCTCTAGTGTATTCTAAAATGGGGAAAGGGGAGGTTTTCAACCTTTACCTACCCAACAACCTTTCAGCCAACCTCAGGATCGGCAGTATAACCGTCAAATTTTTCTCAGTAACAATTTACAGTATCTTTAATCAAAAACATGAGTTACCATTACTACAGTACATTATATAATACTTATTATCATTACTTTTAGTTATTACCATCAACAAATTAGTAATAAAATAATAATAGTTTGAAACATCATGACCCCCTGTAGTACCTTCAAGGACTCCTAGTTGAAAACCTTGGCACTATGAAGTAACAGGTTACAATTCAATGGGATAGTTTGCCCAAAAATTAAAATTCTGTCATCCTTGCTCACCCTCATGTTGAACCAAACCAGTATGATACTTTCTTCACAAAAGAAAATATGATAACACATTATTTCGATTGATCACTTTAGACATTCAACTAACTATAAGTAACTGTGCAACTACATGTCTACTACTGTAACTCTCATTAGAGTATTGGTAGACTATCTGCTTACACCTATCTGCTTTATTTTGATGCTCCCCCAACAGACAATGTACACAGTAAATTCCCCAGTGTTAAATTAACACTGCTCAGAGCACATATGATCCCACTCTACATGGTGTTAAAGTAACACTGAAGCAGTGTTAAAGTTAATGAGACAATTAAGTGATTAATTGAGTGATGATTGAGCATTATTGAAGACACCTGATGATAACAAGCAGAATCACTGAAGGAGAAAATCTCAAATTGTAAGCCACCGTTATGGTGATGGGTGTTTGCTTTAGTTGGGCTCTTGACCCTTAAAGGGGTGGTAAAACACGATTTCACTTTTCTAACTTTAGTTAGTGTGTGATGCTGCTGTTTGAGCATAAACAACATCTGCAAAGTTACAACGTTCAAAGTTTAAAGCAAAGGGAGATATTTGCTTTTAAAGAAATCAATTTCTAAGAACTACAGAAACGGCTGAGAAGGACTACACGACATTCCTGTGGGCTTGCTGACATCACTAAGCCCAACATTTACATAAACCCCTCCTCTGGGAACACAATACATAGAGGGGGCGAGGCCATTTTATGTTGCTTTGGAGAAGAGTTGTTGTGGTAGTAGAGAGTCTTTGCCGCTATGCCGTCGAAACGCTGTTATTTTCACCCAGATTGCAGGTCCACTTTGTTCAGTCTTCCTAAGGACGGTTACAATTTATTTTTAACTCGGTCCCTCATAATTATAATCCAAATGTCGCTCTCTGTGCTGCACATTTTCTGGAGGAAAGCTTCCTCAATCTACGAGTTACAATGCAGGATTCACACAACGGCTTGTCCTGAAAGATCGAGCAGTTCCAACTTTAAAAACAGAAGCTGTTTACGAGCCACAAGCTGTATGATTTTTTCGTTGATGAGTTTTCCTGTAATAGTTCGTATTGTTAATTGTACATCGTAGCGAGGAAGTAAACGAAGGACAACGCTGTTTGTCTCCACAAACCAGTTTGTTAAATGCTAACGTTAATTCAAACTTATCCGACAAACACATACAAACTTCTGTTTAATATCACCAGCGCAGCGAACTTGGAATGTTCGTGGTTGTTGTCGTTTATGTGATCACTGTAAATTATTCTTTGATTAATAGCTTTTATGTATTGTTTATCTACAGGCATGCTAAACATGGTTTGTGTTTGATTTGGCTACTGTTGTAAAGCCGATGTTTAGTGTTCGTATTGGGTTAATAGTTCTGCGACAGATATTTAGCTACAATCGTTTTAAATATACAAAAGTAACAGCTTCATATAGCGATCACAATAGATCTGCAGTCTTAAAAAAAAAAACATACCTTTCTGAAACGTCCTTTAACAGCCGTTCTTGAACAGGTTCTGCTCGATCCTCTCCACTAACATTCTCTGGGTCTGATTCGGGCTCAAACTGGTATGGGAATATTAACGCCGTTGTTTACTGAAGCACAAACTACCGGTGAGGGTAAGGGGCGTTTCCGAAACAACGTGCACTTGGCGGTTAGCGAATCACAACACACTGGGCCAGCTAACCAATCTGAGCCCATTACGTATTTTTGAGGGCGGGGCTTCTTAGAACCAGGAAATCATCCGACCGTTTTTACAAGGAGGGACAGAGCAGTGTAGAATAATGGTTAAATATGTGAAAAATAATGCGAATTTTAAAAAACGAAGCATGAACACATGTTACAGTGCACCCCACAAACACAATCAAGCCTTCGAAAAAAGGTGTTTTACCACCCCTTTAAATTATTAACTTTAATTTTTATTTGGCTGCTGTGTCTGACTTACAACTGCCAGATGAACAAAGAAAAAAAGTGATCTGATGGTGTTGGTTATGTTATGACAATCATCATTTGAACTTTATGTTTTTGATTTATGTTGTTGGTTACAGCATAACTGTGATTCTGCATAAATATCCAGAATTTTAGATCTAATATAAAGGATTTCTTAAAAGTTTTTTTTTTTATCTTTTTTTTAGGCACACACAGACATAAAGATTCAGTCTATGCATCTCAAAAATGGTGACAATTGGGAAAAGTAAATTACATAGACAGATTACATAATTTATTCATACCGCAATGCATGATGGGAGCCATTAATGAGTTGTGATTGGTGGTAGCCACTGCAACATGCTTTATTATTGTCACCATTGTTGAGATTCACAGGCTGATTATTGATGTCTGTGTTTCTAAATAAATACATTTGAAAGTGTTTTGATGAGAAGAATGTTTATTACATATATTGGATTATAAGAAAATGCTGATAATCATATGCTGTAGAATCACAGAGCTGCTGCTAACAAGTTACACCAAACTATCTCAATAAGTTTCATTTTCGGATCACAGCATGATTATGTCAAAACATAACCAACACTATCAAATCAAGTCAAGTCAAGTCAAGTCATCTTCATTTATATAGCACTTTTAACAATGTAGATTGTTTCAAAGCAGCTTTACAGAGATAAGCGTATAATTTAAGGTAACAGAGATTGTTTTGGCTTTATAGCAGAGTTAAGTTATTTTCAAATCTAAAGTTAGTTTTGATTGATTTGCTTCCGTCGCAACGATCATTTGTTATTAAATTAGGGGCCGCTAAGACGACACCATTCCCTCTACACAGACTTTAAACGCGAACCTGTGAGAAACGCTGATGGCGTTCACATGCGCATTTAGAATGGGTTCTATAGTTATGTGCGTTTGAAAATACGCAGGTTTGGAATTCCCTACAAGCCAAGCCTAAACAAAGTACTTGTCTTTCCTTATAAATTTTGATAAAGAATTTTATTTTATTTTGTTGCTTTGGGGTAGGAACATGAAACGAATTTTCCGGACAACGCCTTATCTGTATAGTGGTAGAGGGATCCTCCATAGGGAGAGACTAGTTGGCACTTCAGCACTGCATTGTCATCAGTCCAGGCGAAGGTCCTTCGTCAGATCTGGATACGGCCTGGATCCGGCAGGCTGCAGGAAAACCTCGGGATAAACACAGACACTAAAATTAGCGTAGATGCCATTCTTCTCATGATGTAACGAGTACATCAGGATTTATGGGAAGTGTTCCCATTTCCGGCTGACCTAATCTATGCAGCCTAACATTAAATTATAGAAGTCTATAATGTATTATGTGAATGCTAGGTCAAAGAGATGTGTCTTTAATCTGGCTTTGAACTGACAGAGTGTGTCTGCTTCCCGGACAATGGTAGGAAGACTGTTCCAGAGTTTTGGTGCTAAATAGGAAAAGGATCTACCGCCAGCAGTCGATTTTGATATTCTAGGTATTAGTAACTGGCCGGAATTTTGAGATCGCAATAGACGTGACGGACTATAATGCGTTAAGAGCTCGCTCAAGTACTGCGGAGCTAAACCATTTAGTGCTTTGTACGTGATCAGCAATATTTTAAAATTTATGCGATGTTTAATAGGGAGCCAATGCAGTGTTGACAGAACCGGGCTAATATGGTCATACTTCCTGGTTCTAGTAAGAACTCGAGCTGCTGCGTTTTGAACCAGCTGTAGTTTGTTTATTAAGCGTGCAGGGCAACCACCCAGTAGAGCATTACAATAATCTAGCCTTGAGGTCATGAACGCATGAACTAATTGTTCCGCATTTGTCAATGAGAGCATATGACGTAATTTAGATATATTTTTAAGATGGAAAAATGCAGTTTTACAGATACTAGACACGTGACTTTCAAATGAAAGATTGGTATCAAAGAGCACACCCAGGTTCCTAACCGACGACGAAGACTTAACAGAGCAGCCATCAAGTGTTAGACAGTATTCTAGGTTATTACGTGAGGAAGTTTTTTGTCCAATAATTAGAAACTCAGTTTTTTCAGAATTTAGAAGTAGGAAATTACGAGTCATCCAATTTTTTATATCAGCTATGCATTCCGTTAATTTTGTGAATTGGTAAGTTTCGTTAGGTTTTGAAGAAATATACAGCTGAGTATCATCAGCATAACAGTGAAAGCTAATTCCATGTTTCCTAATGATATCTCCTAATGGTAGCATGTACAGAGTGAACAGCAGCGGTCCTAGTACTGAGCCTTGTGGTACGCCATACTGAACTTGTGATCGATGAGACATCTCATCATTTACTGCTACAAACTGATAACGGTCAGATAAGTATGATTTAAACCATGCTAGTGCATTTCCCGTAATGCCAACATAATGTTCTAATCTATTTAAAAGAACGTTGTGGTCAATGGTGTCAAATGCAGCACTAAGATCGAGTAACACTAATAGAGAGATACAACCACGATCGGATGATAAGAGCAGATCATTTGTGACTCTAACGAGAGCTGTCTCGGTACTATGGTACGGTCTAAATCCAGACTGGAAATCCTCCCAGATATCATTTCTTTCATGAAAGGAACACAGTTGTGAGGATACTGCCTTTTCTAATATCTTTGACAGAAAAGGTAGATTCGAGATCGGCCTGTAATTGACTAATTCTGTAGGATCAAGTTGCGTTTTTTTAACAAGCGGTTTAATCATAGATCACACTTTTTCTTTGTTCATTTGACTGTTATAAATCAATAACAGCAGACAAGCAAAGTCTAAAGTTAATAATATACAGTAAGGGTCAAGAGTCCAACTAAAGCAAACACCCATCACCATAACGGTGGCTTACAATTTGTGATTTTCTCCTTCAGTGATTCTGCTTGTTATCATCAGGTGTCTTCAATAATGCTCAATCATCACTCAATTGATCACTTAATTGTCTCATTAACTTTAACACTGCTTCAGTGTTACTTTAACACCATGTAGAGTAGGACCATATGTGCTCTGAGCAGTGTTAATTTAACACTGGGGAATTTACTGTGTACAACAACTACCATACTTTGCAACTACATGTCAACTTATTCTACCAACCCGAACCCTGACAACTAACTCTAACCTAACAGTCTACTAACAGTCTAAGTTAGTTGAAATGTACTTGCAAAGTTATAATTAGTAGAATGTCTACATGTGGAACATCAAAATAAAGTGTAACCGAAGATATTTTGTAAAGATTCCTGAAAATATAGAAAGTACACCACTGCTCAAAAGTCTGGGATCAGTCAGATTTTACATTGAGAGTAAAGACATATAAATGTAAAAAAATGCAGTTCTTTTAAACTTTCTATTCATCAAAGAATCCTGAACAAATTGCATCATGGTTTCCACAAAAATATTAAGCAGCGCAACTGTTTCCAACATTGATAATAAGAAATGTTTCCTGAGCACCAAATCAGCATATTATAATGATTTCTGAAGGATCATGTGACACTGAAGACTGGGGTAATGATGCTGAAAATTCAGCTTTGCCATCACAGAAATAAAATATATTTTAAAATATATTAAAATAGAAAACAGTTAATTTAAAATCTAATAATATTTCATAATATATATTTTTTTCTGTATTGTTGATCAAATAAATTGTGAGTATGAAAGACTCCTTTCAAAAACATTAAAACAATCTTTCCAACCCCAAAACTTATGAACAGTAGTGTTAGTGATACTGGTTTGGAACATCAGGAGGGCGAGTAAATGATGACAGAATAAAAAAAAATTTGGAGAACTATCACTTTAAGGGACATTCACACCAAGAGCAAAGAGACAATAAAACTATGTATTCATTCTCATGGAATGGCATAATGTAAGTAAAACACATTCCCAATTTGTCATTAACTGCTTTGTTTAACTTCACTCGCTTGTTGCTGCTGCTGTGGCTTTTTAATGTTTCCTTTAACTCAGACTTAGAGACTTATATTTCTAGAATGCCAGTACTGGACACATGGTTCAGTTGTCTTTTTCATGGCAAAATATGTGGTGGAAATTCAAGCCAAGTGTAAGCTTTTAGGTAGCACATTGTAACATTTGCTGTCAAAAGTGTGTTGCATCGTAAGGCTAGAATAAATTTCACAACTTTCGCCCAGATTTCTGCCCTGATTTGTCTGAATGGGTTGATGTGAGGTGCCGAAAGTCAGAGTCAGTCTGCAGATTTTTGGGCAGTCGAAGTTGACATATTTAGCAGAAAATCACGTAGTGTATTATGGGCATAGACTCTGATTCTATCCAGTTGGAGGATATTAAATATGTTTGATATTTTCAGCTAATTTTAAAACACATATTATTTTCATTTGTTGTGCGTAACCTAGTATGTTTCTGCACAAGCTTGTTGTGTTCAGAACGACTTGAAGATCTGGTAGTGGATGATCCTCAATCGTTTAGTGTATGATTCCCAGTGTATCTCTCGTGTATAATGTTTTAAAATCTGTTCAGATTTTAAAAGTTGTGTAGTGTATTCCAGCCTTTCGAAAAACTTTGACTTTTCACTTTAAAATCTTCAAAGAACATAATCGTAGAGCATTATCAGCCATTATAGCATTAGCTTATTGCAGTTAGCTGGAAGAAATGCAGGTGACTGGAATGTTTTTCATGCTTTCATAAGGTATTTGAAGAACTTCTTTGTATATCATCTTACTGTATTTCTTATTAAATTCTCATATTCAGGAATGATACAACTAGTGCTTGTGAATATATTCCTCCCCCATCTCCGGATGGAGGAATGCAAAATGGAGGAGTCACAGGATCGGTCGTCATTCCAGGAGGAAATGGAGAATCAGTCACTGGAGGAGCCATGCAAGTAGGAGTCACAGGTGAAGGTGAAGGAGTGACGGGAGGAGCAGTCACAGGAGGAGGAGTTACAGTTACAGTCACAGGGGTTACAGAGATGCCATACCCTCCAGAGCAAAGTGCTGTCAGCAGGGAGGACCCTCATAGTGCTGTCTCACATGATAGGTTAGTAGGAAATGTTTGACTACCCATAATGCACCAAAATAATTCAAGGCCCTGATATACTTAAAACAAAATCAAAGAACTATCAGGCCAAAACTAAATTTGTTTGGAGTTTGTTTACTTTACGAAACAGCTAGGCAAAGTGAACTTTCCGGAAAGGTTCGCTCCTGCTGGTAAACACCTTCAAACTACCATAGGTCCATAGCGATTACATAATAGATAGGAGTGTTTTGGCTTTCTGCATATTCTCCAGTTCATTTCTTCTGTTCAGTCCATCAAGGTCAAACATCTGCGAGTAATGACCACAATGGAGATCTGCTTTATAGTAGAAATTGAAGAAATTCTAATTGACCCTACGCAGGGAGATTGATTGACGGGTGATCTGGCCAATCATAATCTGCCATTTTTGTCCGACAAAGCAGTCAGGAGAGTTAGTAGATTAATGTTGGAGGATTTGAACTTGAAAAACGGAGTGTACTGACGTCTTTCCGCGGTTAAAACAACATTCCTTCTTATGTTCTTTCATGTTTATTTTATGCTATAAATTAACTAGAAGGAAGTGATGATCGGTTCACGAGCAGCTTTAAGAGGCTCTAAAGTGATCTGTCACGACACATTAAAGAGTCACAAAACGGTATTTATTGTTTAAATTTCTTTTAAAAAATGACCAAATTTGAAAGTTGAGACTTTGTTTCATATCAAAAGTAACCTGGTCTGTCCTGTCTGTCAGCACGTTGTCAGTGTTCTTTTTGCTCCGCGATGTATTTTCACTGCGTGAGAACATGGTGGGGCGTGAGAGCGACGTGACTTGTCGGACATAGCAACAGTAACTAAAGGGGGCGGGTCTTTAAGAACGGTCAATTGAAAGCCACACTGAAAAAAAAAAAAAAAAAAATATATATATATATATATATATATATATATATATATATATATATATATATATATAAACAAACATGACGTGACTTGATTTGATTAGAGTGCCAGAATGCTGAGCTGGTGCAAAAATATACACATCTTAACCGCTGTTTTATCACCTCTGTCAGTTGTGTTGTTTTATTTTGTTATTGAGAAGAAAGTGTGTAGCACATACTTGCATATTCATCTATACGCCACTCCCAGAAACACGGCTGGCATTGGGATGTTCATTAACAGTACACTGCTGCAAAGGTTTTTCAAAACATGATAAAAATGTGAAAAATAAAAAAGAACATTGTTGTGATTATATCGGGACCTTCACATGACTCAGACAACAGTCTGTCTGAATTTTACAAGCTTTTCTCACAAATTAATGTATCTGTCTGATTTTGTGTTAATGTCTGAACAGACAGTGGTTTCCTGAGGTTCCTCCGGCACAAACTGCAGCACCCAATGGGAACAGTGAATGTGTGGCCCCAGTTCAACCCATTGACAATATCAGCAATAGTTACCAAGGCAACAGCCAAGATGTTGGTGGCTACAATGGCAATGGTTACACTGGAAATGGCTACAATGGGAATGGTACCAATGGGACTGATTATCCAGGGAATCGTTACTCCAGCAATGGCTATAACAGCAATGGCTACAATGGTAATGGTTATCATAGTAATGGATACAATGGTAACGGATACAACAACAACAATGAATACAATGGCAGTGGTTTCGCTGCACGGCGACGCATGCTTCCCCCAACTCCCTTAGGTAAATCCAACTGTAAACTTTCTGCACTGCAAAAAAATAATGTGGTAAACCTTTCAGTGAACCTAACATTGATTACTTTTTTCATGTATCCGTCAGGCCGAAAGCCAAACTTTAACATCCAGTGTTTGAGAAGGCAGGGCAGCAATGAGGATCTCCCAATCCCAGGCACTTACCGCCAAAATTCCCCACCTTGTAGGGCACGAATACAGGTAACTTTTCTCCAGATTTGGAATTGTGTCTGCACAAAAGGACACCAACCAACACTGACTATCACCAGAAGACAGTACGTCACTTCTCAGACATTCCATGACCCAACAATCAGATTTAACATGTTAAATTGGCTTAAACAAGTGCTGACCAATGCCAACAAGGATAACCCACTGACCCGATAAAAAGTGTTTGCACCGTTTGTCTGGTGCGGTGAGAATTGGTCTTAAAACTCACATTTGAAAGGCCTCAACAACATGATCAGTACTTTCCTGACAACCTCTACTACATGTCTTCTGGTGGATTATCCAAGAAGAAATGCACACATCTTTTTATTGAGAAATCTTTGATGATTTGAATAAAGTAACACTAAGAATAACTCTGTTATTGATATTTCAAAATTAATATTTAGTGGATTTAAGCAACTGATATTTAATATTGAATGAAAAATTGTTGAAAATGTATCAAACATGATACAGCAAGCATTTGAAGTATATTAATCATTAAATTAAATGAATTAAAATCAGTATTAGAGTGAGAGCTAATAGTTATATCTATTTTTATATAAAAGCACTATAATATAATTAATATAATTATTTGCACTATAATATTATTCAATCTATATGAATTATTATTATTCACATTTATAAAAATAATCGATACATTTTTACATTTATATTTACAATATATTTATCTTGTCACGGCTCAAATTAATTTTTTGACTACCACAAAGCAAAATAGATATTTATGATTATAAAATCAATAAAAATACATTTCCATCAATAAATTACAATTAACACACAATGTATCAAATATAATACAAAAAGTATGCACAAATATTTTTAATTAAAAAAAAACATTTAAAAAAAATACAATACATTTTAAAACTTTACAAATTAGATAAATGCTCTGACATATTTCTTTATATCTCAGGCTTTACAGGGTTGAAAAGATTTTTTCGAAGCATCATAATGAAGTATCATATTCACATATAGAATAAGATATATCATAATTTGGAGAATACGCCAGCAATTAACACCATTAGCACAAAATCAACATTTGTGCAAAAATAAAATAATAAACCATTAAATTCTGCTCATGACAAATTTCTGTTTCACTGTTTTCCCACCAATAATAAAAATAATGTATGTGCTCCCACAGACGCAAAACAGCTTCGACTCTCGGCGGAGCAGCATTTCATCTGCGGTTTCTTCGGCCTCTTGGGTGAACAACCAGGCCAGACGGGGTCGTCTCCTCTACGCCCCCCTCATTTTAGTGAACGAGATGGGGGGCACTCAGGCAATGTGGGGTGACGCCAATGGCAGCGCCAGCCTACCGGCGTCGGCCCGTCCCGGGTGGATTGGCAGTGGAATGGCTGGTGTAGCCCAGCAGCCTCGGGCGTACACCACTCTCAGAGTGCCCTCCCAACACAGCCCCGGATACATCGAGAAGGGAAGCGCTGACAGCCTCGTGGAGTCGGTAAATAAGCTTCCTGAATGGTGTATCAAATAACCCTAAGTAATAAGGATAGTTATTATTTATGCAGGTTCAGTGGCTATAAAAACGACTCAAGCTGGACTTTGTTTTTGTACAGCGGCGAATCATAGACTTTCTTTTTTGACTGTGATCCACAGAAAAAGAAACTTTAGAGGGGTCATGAAATGGAAAATCAAAATCTCCTTGATATTTACACATATAAGAGGTTGCTCTAAAATAGAAACATGCAAGTTTCATACCTCAAAGCTAACTCCCCAGTCCAAAAATATGAGTTTTTTGTTTTCCATCCTTCTGAAATGCCAGGCTTTGAAATTCACATTTGAAATTGTGATGTCACAATTTTCTTCTACACTGCTTGACATGCATTTTTAAATCAAGGCAGCTTGCTCTTAACATGTCTTAACATAACTTAGCATGAGAACTTAACATGACTTAACATCTTAACATAACATCACAAGAGTGGTACCGGGAAAGACAGTCAGACTCCCTTCCAAAAGATCAAACTATTAGAAATACGTGGATGGTTTATTTATAATATAGTTAATATTTTTAACAAGTGCCTGAGCAATTGAACAAGAATGTTTTTGTTTCTTGAAAATTAAAAAACTTTTTCTCAATATCTTGCATTGAAAGCTAAAGCAGTGCCAAGTATTTTGTCCTTGGAGGCAATAATTGTGGTTCATTTCAATCTCAAACTCTATTAAAGGAGAGGGCTCTATTAAAGAGCTGGCCATCTCGAGCATCACACACGCTGTGGCTATGGTGCGATGAAATTCACCAATCACAGCACTAGACGCTTACTTGCGTTTCTTAAAGAGGTAATGCCCCTGAAATTAAGTGTTTGTGACAAAGAGTAAAACTGAGGATGGAAAATGATCATACATTTCATCTATTACAAATATTTGAACATTTTGATGAAAAATGTCTTCATAAACTAACGTCCAGAGAT
The DNA here is from genome assembly GCF_964197995.2 of Scardinius erythrophthalmus. Lineage (NCBI taxonomy): Eukaryota > Metazoa > Chordata > Actinopteri > Cypriniformes > Leuciscidae > Scardinius > Scardinius erythrophthalmus. Next base: position 27,391,720 of record NC_138240.1, read on the forward strand.
GTGAATGCATTTCATGACCCCTTTAAAGTGGAAAAAACTGATCTCCAAAAATTCTGAATACGAAACTTTAAACCCCATTTAATACGACACACCTAAATTATCAGTGCAACTAACTGCTTTCAGCAGACACATTAATAGTTGTGTGTGGTCAGTGGATTTCAGCTGGTTGTAGTGGAAATAAATCTGATCCAACTTTTGTGATGTCTTTTTTTTTTTTTTTATCTTTTAGATCCTGATCTCTGAAGGCTTGGGTCTATATGCAAAAGACCCCAAATTTGTTGACTTTGCAAAACGGGAAATTGCAGGTGCCTGTCACATGACTATTGATGAAATGGAGAGCGCTGCAACTGACCTTCTAAGTCAAGGGAGGACAGGGCAACCAATCGGGCGCCTCGAGGAGGATCTGTCTGATGAGATGAACTGTGTTATAACATACTAAATGGGTTTCAGTTTGTTGGGGGAAGCGGAACATAAATTGTCAGCGTGATTGTGATGTTCTCTGCATTACTAACTCAAATACATTCACCTCTTCATATTCAGCTCATTTGAGCAGAGTTATAATTCCTTCAGTAGATACTGTATAAGGAACTTGTGACCAAAATGACCTGTGTATCCCAATTGCTTTGCACATACGTTTAGTAAGAGCCTAACCAGACCACAAGATGAGCCTATATACTCTGTGATTACGAATCCTGAAGCAGTTTCTGAAAAGATATCCAGACAGACTTTATTTCTAAATAATTGAGATTTGATAAAACTTGCCCATTTATGTTGAATGTATTTGTGCTTGTGTAAGTTTTCATTTTTCATAAGATTAATTAGCCTAATAAAAAGACAATAAAGAGCCAATATCTTTCAAATGACTGGATCTCACAAACCTACAGGGAAATGTTACTATGTTTCTATTAAAAATGTATGGGCTAATTTACTTCTCTCATTCAGCACAAATCCAAATGTTTCCGTGGTTGTGATGTAACATTAAATTACTAGCCTAAGCCTATTATTTATTTTGAAAAAGCTGTGTGCTTCACTCGTGTGGTATTGTTCACATAAAACATCATTCACATCCGAAAAGATGTTGTGGCGTACCACCGCCGGTGGTTAAGTTGACCGGCACAGCCCTATTTTAAGTTTATTGCAAAATATGCATGCATATACAAATATTTAAGTATTTTGAGTACGTAGAGACATATGCTTCACCAAAAGCATATACCATTGATTAACACACCAGGGAAGAAAAGACTGTTATTGCTCATTTTCCACAAATTTTGTTCAACTTACTGTTGTTTACAGCTGAATAGATCAGTATTGCATATAGCATTATATTCAGTATAGTTTTGAGGGGCTTAAATCCTTGACAGAAACAGACGTTTAATCAGAGCCTCTCTAATGATGTGTTTTGACTGTCAGTATCTATTTTCTGCACACAATGTGGTTAAGCTAAAACAGGTTAATATGTCAGCAGTGTGGAACAAAAAATATGCCATTGCTAGAGAGGTAACAAAATTTGTTTGGCTGAAATATCGAGAGTTGGCTCATTACCAAAAAAAATTATTACAACAGGTTTAATTTATCATCTGATAAAAAGACACATTAAACAGCATAGAGACTTAAATTACTCACTTTATTTTTCGGTTTTGGCTCTCAGCTACAGTAAATGAAAACTTTTGGTTTCGGTAAAAAAAACAAAAACAAAAAAAAAAACATTTTATTTATAAAATAAACAAAATAAAAACATTTCGGTAAATCACTAATAGAACTATACAGTAAGCAACTCCTGCTGTACTAATAAAACAGTTCACATGATGCATAGTACTGTTCGTATTTAAGAAAAAAATATTAAAATCAAAATATTATGCAAGGTCTAAATGGTATAAGTTTTATTACCATGACAGCAGCTGGCATGGTAATACTATCCCTCTAATTTTTATTTTGGGGGAAAAATATTTCACCCCATTTTTTGGGAGCTTGGAGGTCCCTGATAATATATCCATCATAAACCAATTTCACAAACAAACATTACTAAAATACCTGAAACTCTTCCAATACTCATTTTCCCCAGAATAGATACCAGCTGCAGCTGCGCTTTCTCTCTCCAACAGCAAGTAGACAGAAAAACCACTTCCCCTCACACACTCATTTCACTTGCTCTGGATGAATATTGTTGGTGTTACAGGTCTTGAATTTGGGTGTGGGACACATAATTTTACGCATTCCCGCAGATTTTGTGCTCACACCCAAAGTGTGTGCACATAAAGCCGCCTCTCAATTCTAAATTGAGTTCCTTTTCACTGCTTATTGTAAAATTATTATAAATATTATAATTATTATTATAAAATACCGGTCTAGGCTATTCACATAAACACAGTAAGTTATGATTTAAGTGAACGTAAACAGTTGAGAAAGACAATGCATATGTACCAGTATAAGGGGTCTGTGCGTCAGGTCTTAAAGTGACAGCAGCTTAGTTTACCTGCTGCCAAATTATGAGATATAAAAGATATCAGTAACACTTTACAATAAGGTTTCATTATTAACATTAGTTAACTACTACATTAATTAACATGAACTAATAATGAACTTCACTTATACATCATATATTATTCTTTGTTAATGTTAACTTCAGCATTTACTAATACATTATTCAAATCAAATATTGTATTTGTTAACAGTAGTTATTGGACTGTTAACTAACATGAACAAACAATTAACATCTGTATTTGTATTAATTAACGTTAACAAAGAATAACAAATACAGTAACAAATGTATTGCTCATAGTTAGTTCATGTTAGTTAAAGGTGCCCTAGAATTTGAAATTGAATTTATCTTGGCATAGTTAAATAACAAGAGTTCAGTACATGTACATGACATACAGTGAGTCTCAAACACCATTGTTTTCTCCTTCTTATTTAAATCTCATTTTTGAAAAACACCCCTGAAAAATAGGCGAATCTCCACATAACACCGATTGTGACGCAACAGTCGGGATCATTAATATGTACGCCTCCAAAAATTTGCATATGCCAGCCCATGTTGAAGGCCAGGCGGAACTGCGCAGCCGAATCATCGTCCGAATTATTTTTCTTCGAGAGACTCATGGCTTGCAAACAAGCGAAGCATGGCAGTTGCTCAGTGTTTGGATGTACAAATGAACACAAAGGCATTTTTTTAGTTCCTTCATCCGAGCCGCTGAAGAACCAGTGGGTTATGTGAATGTCTGATGTGTATTTGTTCAAGTTCAGACAGATAATCTTTCTCTCAAAGTCGTTCAATACTGTTTATGCATCAGTAAATCAAGCGAGTGACTAAACGATCAACTTCACGTCGTTTCTCTTAGTAGGATGTAAATAATCTTATTTAAACTGTGATTAATATACAGATAGCGATCAAAGAACAATCCCTTTCCAGTCGCCCAAGCTGTCAATCACACAGCGCGAGTTTATCTGGACACTTGCCAAAACTCGTTATGAAATCAATGACGCTGTTACACTGCACAACGAAGCTCTTACTGTATTGTAAGATTGCATTGGTGAAATCATTAATAGTGAGAGTGCAGAAAAAACTGCGTTGCAATGATAAGAGGCTTGTTCGACTTGAACCGGCGCTGCACAGACCGATCGGTTTATGACATTAAAGTACCGCGAGAGCAATTCAAAAGGATAAGGAGCCGTCTACTTTCTATGCTCTTGCGGTACTTTGATGTCATTCACCGATCGGTCTGTGCAGCGCCGGTTCAAGTCGAACAAGCCTGAGATCTTCATTCACGTGATCAACAGGCTAACACTGAAGTCTTACAGCAGCCAATCACAGCAGTGGGCGTTTACACTGATGTCTCACAGCAGACACGCCCCTTCAAACAGAGCGTTCAAATCAGAGGCTAAAATCAGGCTAGGAAAAATGCCCTTTATATCTAAATTAAACAAATTTTTATCTAAAAAACATACTAACATTATAAGGGCACCCCAGGAAACATTCAAATTGAATACATTAACTAATGTTAACAAATGAAATCTTATTGTAAAGTGTTACCAAAAAATATATGTCAGTTTTCCCCAATGGGTATCGATGTCAAAATTGTGGCCAGTGAAAATGCTGTTTAAAGGGTTGTTCCAAACAGTAGTATGCTACACTATTTAGCTGAACTGGTAGCTACATTCTCAACATTTGGTCGTCCAAATAGTGACATATAAACAGTATATGGAGGTAGCAGGGCACTTGCACTTTCCATTTGGGAAGGGTACAAAAAAATTGTGGAATTCACCCAATGTCCCCGTTTATTACCATTGTAATTAACGTGTTTTTTTGTGATCGGATCACAAGTGATGAGCACTAAAAAAGTCAATACTCTCACAACAACAACCTACAACCTGGCAAGGGAGCGTTTTGGAATTAAGGAGAAGAAAATCAACATCAAGTCTGCACACCAGCCAAGCAGAAGAGAAAGGGAAATGAATCATCTGAGGGGAGAAATCAAGACTCTCACCAAGCAGTTCAAAAGAGCAGTTCTGCTGATGAAAGGGAAGGCATCAAGGACCTGACGAGTCAACTCCGGGAGCGCCTCTGCAGACTCCGAAAAGCAGAAAGCACTCGGAAGAAGAGGGAGAACAAAAGATCCCAGTGCACCAAAGACCCCTTCCGATTCACCAGAACACTGCTGGGTGAAGCAAAATCTGGAAGGCTGACCAGCCCCAGAGGAGATGTGGAGGCGTTCTTGAGGGAGACCCACAATGACACCTCCAGAAACCAGACCCTGGACACCAACCCAAGCATCAACAGTATAAGACCCCAGAAAAAGAGCTAAACTTCAGTGAACCATCCTGGAAGGAAGTCCAAGAGGTGGTGAAGAAGGCCAGAACAGGGTCTGCCCCCGGCCCAAGCTGTATACCCTACAAGGTATATAAGAAATGCCCAATGCTTCTCCGGAGGCTGTGGAAGCTATTCCGGAGGATCTGGAAAAAAGGGTACCATTCCACCAGGCTGGAAGAAGGCAGAGGACTGTTTCGTGCCAAAGGAAGAGAACTCCTCAACCATTGACCAATTCAGAACAATCTCACTGCTAAGTGTAGAAGGCAAGATCTTGTTTTCAGTACTAGCTAAGAGGATGACCTTGTACATGACAGAGAATGGATACATCAACACTGCTATCCAGAAAGGTGCAATTGTAGGCTCCTCTGGATGCCTGGAACACACCGGAGTTCTCAGCCAGATGATCCGTGAGGATCAATCCCTGCCTATGGATCAATCCCTCATGCTCTCATCCATGCACCATTAGACAACTACTACATCCCACAGCACATCAAGAGAATAATCACCAGCTAATTTGGTGGAATCCAGCTACAATTCAAGACGGCCCAAGCTCAAGCTTGTTCACCAAAGACTTTATTTCAGGCATTTAACCAAAACGTCACTTCATGCAACCCACTGACTTCAGGACAATGGAGCTAGAAGTGCTAGTAACTCGTTTCTGGGTTTTGTCCTACGAAAGCCATGTTAATGTGGATTTTATTGCTTTTATAAAACAGTGCAGAAGAGATTAAGTAATGATAACTGAACAGGATGACATCATTTTCTACAGAGCTGCTTTATAGTTTAATTGAACTCATTTCATAGATCTTTACAGTTATTGAACTGAATCACTGAACAATGAATGATACCACTTTCTTTTTAGAGCTGTGCTAAAGCAGCATTTAACTGTTTGCATCATTCAATATTTCAATGTAGCCGAAGTTGCCCGCACACTGAAAAAGTGCAATACTTCTTGCATAAATAAAATCCAAAGTGAATTAAAAACAGACCAGAGAGCAAACATTTAGCTATGGTCCATTTTTAAAACTCCTTGTACTTTTCACTTTTTAATTTTACTTCTTGATTCTGAAAGGCACTTTAGATAGACCTTTTTTTGGTCTGATTGCATTATTTTTTCCAGTGTGCGGGCAACTTCGGCTAATTGGTTAAATTTTGTTCTACGCACCTGAGAACTGACTGGCTTTTCTTTTTTTGAGTGCATACAATTCCCTTGGATAAATGCTCGACAAACATCTCTACCTGGACCTGACAGCGATTGGCTGCCACCTTGCCTTTCAGGCTCCTGTAGGATTGCTTACATCTGCTTCTCATCTGTGTCATTAAGAGTGACAAGGCAATTGACCATGCTGTGGTTGACAACTTCGGAGTGGTAATTTGGTGCCGCTGCTCTGTAGGTGACCGGGATGATTCCGAATCGATTCACAAATGTCAAAAAGCGAAATTTCAAAAAATAAATAAATAAAATAAAAAGGCGGAACTCTGAAGTGCGGAAGTGCAGTGCCCGGGCAGTCTGTGGCGTGCACATAACAGACGTAATGGCTGAGTGCAAAATCCAAACACCCTCCTCGTTTGAAGCTGACGTGTGGAAATATTTTGGCTTCTATGAAGTTGAAGGAGAAAAGGAGTTGGACAAGAGCCACACTATTTGTAAGTTATGTCGAACAAAACTAATATATTTCGGAAACACGACAAACATAAGAAGCCATATTAAATGTTTCCACCCAGAGAAGGAAAAACAATCGGCTGTACCGGTCGTTGCTGCCAGTGCCAACGACCATCGAGGACCATTGAGCAAACAATATTGTCAAAGCTTCCACCTGGCTTGGAAAGGGCAAAGCGAATTACACAATCATTTGCAGCTTTTATTGCCAAGGATTTGCGTCCGTATTCAGTCATTGAGAACCAGGGCTTTCGCGCTATGTTGCACACTTTGAAGCCGAGATTCAACGTCCCATCTAGGAGATATTTTATGGACATAGCGATCCCCACACTCTACAACGAGACCAAAACCGAAGTCATGGAATCACTAAAGAAAGGGTGTAGGATAGCTGTGACGTGATGCGTGGACATCCATTGCCACAGAATCGTATGTCACCGTAAATGCGCATTTTATTACAGATGAGTGGCAGCTAGCGTCTCATGTGTTCCAGACAAGAGCAGTGAATGAAAGCCATACGGGTGCAAATATGGCTGAGCAGTTAAAGAATGTAGCAGAGGAATGGCAGATCACTAAAAAAGATTTAGTTTTAGTTGCTGATAACGCATCCAACATGGCTGTTGCTGCTGAACTGTGTAAATTCCTTCATGTGAAGTGCTATGCCCACACGCTAAACCTGGCCTCTCAGCGGGCGCTCAAGTTACCCACTGTGTCAAGGCCACTGGGGTTGGTGAGACGTATTACTACGCATTTTCACCGCAGTACCACTGCAAAACACCAGCTTGAAGAGAAGCAGATTCTACTTGGTCAGCCGAAACAACTGAAAACAGATGTGAGCACCAGGTGGAATAGTGCGTATGAGATGGCTGACAGGTTTCTGGAGCAACAGCCTGCAGTCTGTGCTGCCTTACTGTCTCCTCAGGTAAGGAGAGGAGAGTCTGACATCTGCACACTTACTGAAGCAGACATCTCAAATGCAGAAGATTGTATCAAGGCCCTAAAGCCAATGAACGATCCAACTATTCTCATGTCAGAGGAGAGCAGCCCCACCATCTGTTTGATTGCTCCTTTGCAAGCTCAACTCATCCAGGACACGAAGGACAGTATTGGAGAGACATCAGTGGTCCAGGAGATAAAGCATTCCAATTTGACCAAAAGATACTTGTGTATTCCTGGCACCAGTGTCTCTGCAGAGAGAGTCTTTTCTATGGCAGGAGATATAGTAACAGCACAGCGGAGCACACTTGCATCTGAACATGTAGACCAGCTCCTGTTATTACACAAGAACTTACACATTTGCACTCACTAGCTAAGCACATTTGCACTGCCACTCATTTGCATAATTTCATTGTGGCCTATTTTGCTACAGCAAAACATTTATTTTTTGTCTGAAAGATGTTACGTCCCAGGCCGTAATTATTATGTGTGCAATGGTTTGGTGGTTGTTGTTGTTGTTGTTGTTGTTGTTGTTGTTGTTGTTGTTGTTGTTGTTGTTGTTGTTGTGCTCTCTCTCTCTTTCTCTCTCCTGGGTGCAAATGGAGACCAGCTGACACTAATTGCCATCATCTCCTGGTTTCCACTGATTGGCTCCTGACTAGGAAAGCTTGTGGATAAAGCTGGAGAGGAAAGCCCAGTTTGGAGAGGCCCTTTTTGACTCCAGGCTGCCAAGACTGTCTTCTCCTGCCTCACACCCTAGCATGTGTGCTAAGACTAATTGTACATCTGGTTGTTGTTTATTTGTTGTTGTTAACCTAAGCAGACTTGGACTGCGGTTGAGTTCATTTTTCTTAACTTCTTTTGATTTTCTTAAAAGAGCCTTGAGTTTAACCATTCCTAAACTATTTTGATTTAGTTTATTTGGGGAAGCGGTAGGGAGGCGGATGCCATTTCTGTTCATGTCCATGTTTTTCTCCTGTGTTTGGCTAGAGAGGGAGTAAGGTAAGAAATTTGTTTATCTTTTCGAATCTCATTTTTGAAAGGTTAAGAAAGTATTCCCCTTTAAGTCAGAACTTTGTTTATTGTTTTTGCCTTGTCCCCTCCTGAAGCCTATTGATGCTTTCCCTTTTTTTGTACTTTGGACTCCAAATAAAGTCATTTTTGAGTGTTTCAAAAATCTGTGTGATTTGTGGAGTGCCAGGACAGGAGAGGAGAGTTCTTGGTTGCCAAATTTTTAGTAATTTTCTTGTTACTGCCTCCCTGACCCCTAGACTGGGGAGGCACGTAACAAAGATTATTGCACATAACAGAAGGATGTTGGTTTGAAGTCCATTTTATGTTAGAGATTCAGAATATGCTGAGGTTTGTTATAATTTGTTAGTTATATTATTAATTTACTAAATTTACTTAAGTATGCTGCTTCAGGCACTCATTTATTCCTGTTGGTTCCTTGCAATGTTAAAAGATATTGGACGTAAATTCTTTATGGGTCATTACTCTTGGGTACTTTTAAAGCAAAGTATTTATACAACCCCTGGCAAAAAGTATGGAATCACCCCTCTCAGAAGATGTTCATTCAAATGTTTAATTGTGTAGAAAAAGAAAAAGCACATATATGCCACAAAACAATTTTCACTGAACAATCCAAACTTCTGGCTGTATAAAACACTTTTTTTAAAAACAAAAAAAAATAACTAGAGTCAATTATAACAGTTTTTACAGATCACACAGAGGAAACAAATATGGAATCACACAAATCTGAGGAAAATTATATGGAATCACCAAATAAAAACACTACTAGTACTTTGTTGCACCACCTCTGGCTTTTATAACAGCTTGAATTCTCTGAGGCATGGATTTAACTAATGACAAACAGTATACTTCATCAATCTGTCTCCAGCTTTGTCTTATTGCAGTTGCCAGATCAGCTTTGCAGGTTGGAGCCTTGTCGTGGACCATTTTCTTTAATTTCCACCACAGATTTTCAATTGGATTGAGGTCCGGACTATTTGCAGGCCATGCCATTGACATTATATGTCTTTCCTGTAGGAATGTTTTCACAGATTTTGCCCTATGGCACGATGCATTATCATCCTGAAAAATGATGCTACCATCACCAAACATCCTTTCAATTGATGGAATAAGAAAAGTGTCCAAAATCTCAACATAAACTTGTGCATTTACAGAAGATGTAATGACTGTCATCTCTCCCATACCTTTACCTGACATACAACCCCATATCATTAATGATTGTGGAAATTTGCATGTTTTCTTCAGGCAGTTGTCTTTATAAATTTCATTGGAACGGCACCAAACAAAAGTTCCAGCATCATCACCCTGCCCAATGCAGATTCGTGATTCATCACTGAATATAACTCTCATCCAGTCATCCACAGTCCAAGATTGTCTTTCTTTAGCCCACTGAAACCTTGTTTTTTTTCTGTTTAGATGTTAATGATGGTTTTCGTTTGGCTTTTCTGTATGTAAATCCCATTTCTTTTAGGCGATTTCTTACAGTCCGGCAGGGGCGCCGCTAAGGGGGGGGGGGGAAGTTAGGACGATTCTAAGGGCCCAGGCACTTTTGGGGGCCCCAGAGATCGATTTTATTAACAGAATGGGTGCGGTAGGGGGCCCAACCTCATATTCTTTCATAGGGCCCAAAATTGATAGCGGCGCCCCTGCAGTCCGGTCACAGACATTGACTCCACTTTCTGCCCATTTGTTCCTCATTGGTTTTGTTGTGCATTTTCTGTTTTCAAGGCATATTGCTTTAAGTTTTCTGTCTTGGCGCTTTGATGTCTTTCTTGGTCTACCAGTACGCTTCCCTTTTACAACCTTTCCATTTGATTTGTACTTGGTCCAGATTTTAGACACAGCTGACTGGGAACAACCAACATCTTTTGCAACATTCCGTGAAGATTTACCTTCTTCGAGAAGTTTGATAATCCTCTCCTTTGTTTCAACTGACATCTCTCGTGTTGGAGCCATGAGTTATGTCAATCATCTTGGTTCAACACATCACTAATGGGTGCAAGCACTCTTTTTTAACTGCAGACTAATTAGCAGTTGTAATCAGATACAGGTGTGTGTTTTAGAAATGCAAAGTGCATGGTGATTCCATATAATTTTCCTCAGATTTGTGTGATTCCATATTTTTTTCCTCTGTGTGATCTGTAAAAACAGTTGTAATTGACTATAGTTTTTTTTTTTTTTTTTTTTAAGTGTTTTATACAGCCAGAAGTCTGGATTGTTCAGTGAAAATTGTTTTGTGGCATATATGTGCTTGTTTTTTTTTTCTACACAATTAAACATTTGAATGAACATCTTCTGAGAGGGGTGATTCCATACTTTTTGCCAGGGGTTGTAGTCACACACAAAAAATAAAAATAAAAAATTCAGATAATCGTTTTAGCATCGCAGCCCTCTGAATCTTAATCGAATCGTGACGTGCCTCCTAGAGATTCCCACCCTTAATACTTTGTTTTTAATTGTGATTAATACGTATTTGTTGTGGTGCCACCCTTGCCATTGTTGATCCGGTGTAGTGCGCGCTCCCTGAGGAATAAGATGGACGAACTCAAACTTTACATCAGAATCTGCTGAGTACAGAGAGTCATGCGTCATGGTTTTTACTGAAACTGGAGCCTGGAGTTGGGTAAGACAAAGTCTAGTCCACCACCAGTATTGAAACTTTAAAGGTGTTACTTGAGCACAGACTGGGACATCTTCCATGAGCCAAACAAATCCTCAGAAGTCACAGCTTATATTAACTTGTGTGTGGATGCTGTGATACCCCAAAAGACAATTAAACTACCCCAACAACAAGTCCTTCATCACTAAGGACATCAAGGACTGCATCAAGTGCAAGAGGCTTGCCTTCAGGAATAAGGACAAAGTACAACGAAGATCAGTGCAGAGGGAGCTGAAACAAACTCAACATAGCTAAAAATCAATGCATGGAATCCATAGAGAAGGACTTGTGCAAATATAAAGAAATTGTGGGCGACCATGAAATCCATTACAAATATGACTCCCACTAAGAAACCACCGCGCACAACTGATGACAATACTATGGCAAATGATTTGAATAACTTCTAGATTAGGTCTGATTCACATGACTTCTCTTTAGAACGATACCATAAGTGATGATTGGGTTCCAATGATAGACATTAGTCCCATGGAAGTCACAAGACTTTTTAAAAGAACAAACACTAAAAAGGCAACAAGCCCTGATGGCATCTCAGCTTCCCTTTTGAAGACATGTGCAGAGGAACTTACACCAGCCTGGGTCCCTGTCTTTCAAAGGTCTGTTAATTCACACAGTAACATCTCTGGAAAAAGGGAATCATTACTCATAAGACAACTGTTCCTCAAGAAAATAATGATTAGAACAGTAGCCCTGACCTCCATTGTAATGAAGTGTCTGGAAAAGCTAATGGTATGGAATTTGAGGCTTACCTCCTGTATTTAAAACAAGAACCCATTCAAATACAATCTCTGATCTCACATTTGTGAGCCCCGTCAATAGGGGACCAAATCTAAGTATAATGACAGACACCACCATTTGGAAAGAATATTGAATTATCTGGGTTTATAAGGAAAAGGAGCAGAAAAGTTTGAGGAGTCTGTAGGCTGATTTCCCACACCACCGCTGTGTGTAATTTTCATTGCCAGGTAAATGTTTCTTTAATTCCTCAATTTCTGAATTATTGTTATTGTAGTTGATAGAGCAATAATTCAATAAAATCATCGGTCAATTACTGTACCTGGTCAATAAATTGTAAAAATTTGATTTTATTCTGACTGACTCTAAGATTGTTTTTCCCAAATAGATTATCGGATTTGTATATTCCCACAAGTTTTGCGTCAGATTAGTGACGACTAATATTTGACATCAATTCAAGTGTACTTTTGTGGAGGCAAGTTATTTCCGTTTAGGGCAGCGAATGCTGTTTGATCAATCTAAATCTGGGTGTGTCTAATTACCTCTTTTTTAATTTTATGTTACTAAAGATAAGTGTACATGAGAAATCACAGGCTTGGCCAATCCAGAGCTATTATAAGAGAAGTAAAGTTGGTCGACTTACATCTATAATAGTGGCCAAAACCTCTACTGAAGTAAAACCATTAAATTAAATTAATGTATATGCAATTCCATGGGGGCTATCAAAGTATCTTTGATTGTGTAAGGGTGAATCGGACCGTCTAAGATATTAGCCAATTGCCTCTGTTTGATGCACAAAACTGGCGAGACTGTGTCGTGAGACCTGCATAAGACGCAAGGACCTCTAAGTGATATATTTTCCTAATCTGAATGGGTAAAACATAATTAAAGAGTTAAAAAGAATAATCAAACATTCACTCACTTTTAATGGTGCCCAGATATCATTAAAACCCTTTTAATTTATGGAGTCAGATGAAATAAGTTAATACATATGAGAAAATGTATTTCATTTAATCTTGTTGTGTTGCGTAAAAGGAAAGATAGTAACACACAGAAACCTTCACCCATATTATTGAAATACACCACTGGGCCAGTAGACGGGCTTATAGAATCTACCCTGACTATGCACACAGTATAAGTAATGTTGTGTAACTGCTGATTGGTAACTGGACTGATGAAGTACTGGCAGATATTAGCAACCTGGAATTTAGAAGCACTGTTAAAAAAAAAAAAAGACAAGTTAATAAATTAATGACAAATCATGTTACATTTCATTACCCATAAATGTACAAGTTACATTTCAGAACTTCCAGAAGAGATGGCAGTGCTTCTGTAAAATATAAAAAAAACAAAAAAAAAAAAAAAAAACTGTATGGTACGGGAACAAAGACGACCTGTATATTGATGAGGAGGGAAAAGTCGGACGGAGAGGCAATAGTACCATATAGTTTATGTTTCATTTCTAATTTCACAAAAGCTTTATGTGCAGATCATTATTTACGTGCAAATAGATGAGGGCGGATTCAAATTATGAAACATTTTTTTAGGTCCAAAAGAGGACATGTCCGGGCGAAAGAGGACTTAGTAGGCTATAGGCAACAAGCTAGGATCAAAGATAAACTGAAATTTATGGCGCTTTATTCGTACGGATTGAAGTCCGTTATTGGACCTATATAGGCTACCAAAGCTCTGCTAACGTGGCCTTTAAGTTCTAATTTAACAACTTATGAACTTTTCGAACACTTACATTTTTAAAACACGAAAGGAATTGAATCGAGCATAAACACTTACAGGCAAACATGATGACACTCAAATAAACCATGTTGCCAAGAAATTCTACCTCTGCTTAGGTATCAGAAGAGAGGATCTACTTGTCTTGTAGGCTACAAGGTCATTCAGACGTCACGTCCAACTCGGTCCTTCAAACGCAGGTGATGCTGTTTGTAATTTAATTTAATGTAATTAGCTCAAGAACTACGTGGAGCGAATTCCAATTGGAATAGCCTACGCCCCAGAGTCATTCCTGGGATTCGGTAATATTTCAGTTTTCCCCGGATTTTTTAAAGTGGTGGTTAGCCAAAATGAAATATTAAAATTTTTTCACAATACTTTGGTATGTCCATTATAATGAATAAAATATATTGCATCAAAAAAAAAAAAATTAAATCATAAATAATGTCTTATTTCTATTGTAGCCTACACTAAGCATTTTGTCATGTGCCTGAGGCACTTCACTGAATTTGTATTTAGAAAATATAAAAACTGTGCACAGTGTAAATTTTTTGGGGCAATGTAGTCTAAGTGTTTTTTTTAAAGATATTTTATTTAATAAATAAAAAACAGACTATAAAGTGTTGTCCCTGTAATATTTTAATTACCATGTAATTTGAAGGTCCAGAAGCAGGTCAATGCAGATGCAGGACTTCGGATGGCGAATGACGATGTAAAGTAGATGTCCTTCGAACGTGTGTCCAAAAAAGTATGTTTTATACTCTGCGTACAGAGCGGGGTCACTAAATAGGCGTTTTCATCCGAGAAACACTTCACATAGCACCAACTGCAATGTTTAATGACAGTCTGGCACATGTGGGTGCTCGGTATTTTCCGTGGGTGCTCAGTATTTTCCGTGGGTGCTCGAGCCCCGGAGCACCCACGGTATCGGCGCCTATGTTATATAGTATGCATATGGGTAGAATTAATGAAATTCAGACATATTATATCCGCCATGTTGTTGCAGTCACATGACCTAACAGTGTCAAGTGCATCGCTTCACTAACATTCCCAAATCCTCTCCCGTCGCCTCATGGAATAGTAAAGTGTCCATCGAATGTGTACTCATCCAGAATCTCGAAATGGGGTAGTAGGTCATCTAGGTAATTTACGCCTACTGTTTTTTTGAATACTATGTATTCGGACATATTACTCATTTGGCATACTGTTTTTTGCATACACTAGGGAAGTGTGGCAAGGTAGTGTGGTTCAGCGAAGTCTGCGGCGGAAAAACAAGCCAGGAGACAAGTGGTGAGTAAAGTAGGTCAAGTGCATGATGACTAACACTCCGTTCTCTGATTCTAGGAATTGGTGTGGTGAGATGGGATAGCCGCTGGCCAGCTGGGGATAGACGACTTCCCTGTGTGCATGTCAGTATCTGCAATACAAAAGCACAGAGTGCATAATGCATGCTCTTTGCTTATTTTGTAAGTTTCCTAATAAAGTGGCTGATTGTTTTCGCCCACTCTGGTCTTCTTCCACATTCATCCCAAAAACCCACCACAGGAAGTATCCTTGAAAGTCCCTTTCAAGGAATGTCTGTTCACTGATGGCCATATTTGCTTTCGGTCATCCAAGACCAAGTCCCATCTGCTTGAATGGGGGAATCCTGAAATCTCAGAAACTGCCTGCTAAACAAGTAAATAACATATTTCAAATAAGCAACAAAATCTGACATGAACTGTCCCACACATGACGTTACTTATTCTCAAATAGTATTAAAAAAGCTTATATTTCAGCCTAGACCAGCCAATACGCATGTGCAGGCCTAAGCACTTGTCTCAGAACACCGTTTCAATAGCAACCAGAGCTCTTAACGGCAGCTGCAGTGATGCCATGACTTTACCCGTCAGCGATTGGCTCTTTTATTTAGAAAGCGGGACTTATTCTGCCATATTGCAAGTATAGTATTCCTGCAATACCGGAGGCTTCAGTTTCAGGACCTCAGTCCTATAACCACATTTCTAGGGCCCTTATTTTATTTATTTTAATTACCAACAGCTTTTACTATTTTTAGAGCTCGTCTGGTGTGTGACTGACTTGTGCAGTAAATGGTAAAATTGTTTGCGCTACAAACTAGTGTGTTTAGTAGTACTTGGATGAATTAAAACAACATGAAAACAAATACCAGTTTACAACATCAATCACCACAATGGACTGTTTTTTGTACAGCTAAAATAGTTTTTTCCTCCTTTTTGTTTTAGGCTTAATTCAGGTCTCCTCTGTTAGAGTAGAATTGGCTAGGTGGCGCTGTCACAAACAAACAGCATCCTAGAAATGCGGTCCTGAAACTGCAGCCTCCATTAATTAACGTGGCTCTCTCCTTCATCCACATGATCCAAATATTTATCGTTTCACTCTCACTTGATCCTTTATTTGTTGGTGCATGGTATAATACATAATGTAAACATCTCTCTGGTATAGTTCATTCTGATTCATTAAAATGTTTATATAGTTTATATTATATATGAATTATTTATAATATTGTATAAAATATTACGTGCAATTAGTGCATTTGTTAACATGAAATAATGAACAATATAACAGCATGTATCTTGTTTAATGTTCATTTCTACATATACATTCTTAACATGTGACGCATTTCCCCAGGAACTTGGGACTTTGGGGTGTTACTCGGTGTGTTTCCACCGTAGGAACCAGGGTCTAAATGAAGTTCTGGGTAAATATTTTCCCCTCCGAAAGTCCCTGGTTGCGAGGTAGTACTTTTTCAAAGTTCAGGAACTTTCAGTGGTTGGACTTGGGCGCTGAACATGCTGATTGGTTGAGTTCGTGCCGCATTTTGATTGGTTGACTCCACGCAGAATTTTTAAAAATCTTAAAACCACCATTTTTTTTATCTGTTGCGGTGCGTGCAGTAAACAGCGCTGTTGTTTGCAATTCAAAGCAACAATGGAGTTTAAAAAATACAACCGATGGACCAACGACAAGCTTCAGGCTTTATTAAGCTTAAATTCAGAGGATGAAATCCAGCGGGAACTGTAAAGTAGCGCGCAGTCCTATGTCACCAGACTAATTTGCCTAAACTTCACGGTACTTTAGACCGCGGTGGAAACGCAGACAGCAACAGGTCTGGGGTAAAAACAATTCCTTGGAAAAAAGTTCCTGGGACAAATGTGCGAGCATGTAATTTATACCAAATAATTTAACTTTAATGCTATGCAATAATGCTAAGAGGGTTTTATTATTATCATTATGGCTGTTTAGATTTCCAAATACCTGTGCAGTACTCCAACTCTGCCTCAAGGAAAAGTGTGTACGCCTGTTTAGAACACAATGTGGTGCTAAACACTGTGGTGCAAAATATCAAAGACCATTTTTATACATCTGATCATTGTGGATTTTAGTGTACAGGCACTCTAAAATCAAATCTGTGCATAGGTAGGTTTTATAAATGAGGCCCTTGATGTGCACATGACACTAATGCAGATAAAACAAAAACAGTGTGAATATGAAAACAAGGCTTTATTTACTGGTAAGAAACTGTCCTTTAGCACAGGGCATTGAACCTGGTGGAACTTTTAGGGAAAATCTCCCATGTACACTTGCCCTATACAAACAAAGACTGACTGTTTATTGTGAGAAAGAAATTGTAATACAGCCCCTTCTCTTGTATTAAAACATTCTCCTTTCCTCTCAGTGAATATGATGGTCATATGAGAAGTTTTTATGTTACATTTTGGTAGTATACTGTAGTGTACAGTAGATGTGTAGCCAGGAATGCACAACAGAATTATTCTTACTACTTTCAGGCTTTGCAAGCCATTGGGTGCTGCTTTCAACATACTTTGCAACCAGAAAATTGAGTGTTATTAATTATCAAGGTCAATTTTCATATTCTGGAATAAAAGTCTTTTGTGTAATGACCTATATAGTCCAAAACTGTGGAGCAAAACTTTGATCTGTAGTTTGCTCTTAATAATCATCTATCTTGTAATTGTAGTTGTAGTCCAGTGCATCTGTCAACTCAATCTCTTCTGGTGGGGTTGTGTTCTCTTCAAAGACTTCCCCAAGGGGCCAGGAGTCATACCATGGGGTTATACTCTCTGTGGTAGATGGAAGTGAAGTTGTGGTGGTCATGGTTGTGGTAGGGGGTGTTGTTTTGCTGTCCAGAAGTCTTTGCTGCCGTAGGCGGCGGATTCTCATTAGCCGTAATCGACGGAGACGAGCCCTGTTCATGTCCCCACCGTTACCGACAGGAATTTGGTTACTGAATTTAGAATTTGGGATTTGGTTACTGCCGTGTGAAAAGTGCCGCCCACTGCCCCTGTTGCCACTGCTCAGCAACCGGATTGGCCTATTGCCATGGAGAGCCATGATCTGTTTGATGCGGTCCCAGTTAGACTTGTTAAGGTCAAAGTTGCACAGGGTAGCACCTGGGTCAAACCCCACCACACATAGACGGGTGAAGGAAGAGTAGCCGTCTGCTCTGGCAGTTACACGGTACTCACCAGGGTTTAGAAGTCGCCAGTAATCTCCAGATTCACCTAAGAGTAGAAGTCTTTTTTATTGATACTCTTTAGTACACAAAAAACAGTACAATTTCCAGAACTACAGAAAACATCTCACCAGTCCTGACATCATGGTTGACTCCTTCCACAGTAACAGTGGCGTTGGGAATAGGGTTTCCCTCTTTATCCCTCACAACTCCCTTAATGCCACGATGTACCTGGGAAAGAGACCATGGTTAATGTAAGGTTGCGGAGGGCAGTGTTGTAGTACTCGAGTTTGGAAAAGAAAGCACTCAGACTAAAGTCTCAAGTCAGAGTCCAAGACCACATTTTAAGCATTTGGACTTGGCCTGGACTCGAATGAGATTGTCTTGACTAGTAATAGAAAATATGGTCCTGGACTCGGTCTTAAGACTGACTCAAGTACTACAACACTGGTGCAGAGTTCTCGAAGTCCTACCTACAGGGTTCCCTTTCGAGGGAACTTGACGCTGCATCATGGCATTGACACTATGAGATCGCCTTCAGCATGTGCTGGTGTCTGAATCATGTGTGAAATCACTGCAATCCTATTGGCCGACGGAGGTCAGGTGATGAAGTATAGTGCATCATCAAGACCATAACAGGGCATCTATGTCACAGAATCCCCAGCTCTTTATCTTTAGAAGCACCATGTCTGTTTCAGTACAATTGTCAAAATTGTAAGTCCTGTTCGACTGATTTTGTTTAGATACAAATAGTACTAAATCAATACAAGCAAGCAATTTAGGAGATGTGTGTCAATGTGGCCACTTTCTTATGGGTGATGACTCACAGAATCTCTGTTTGTTTAGGAGTGGAGCACGCACAGTCAGTTCTGGAGGGGGCATAATAAGAAAGCTCTACTCCTGACTGGCTCTATTCTCGAGGGATGAGGGTCAGACATCTGCTCGCCACTGATTCAAGACCTGCAGCAAGGCAGCCTTTGATCATGAGGATTGCAGGTTGAGTTGGTATTTGAGACAGATGTTTCCCTTTCTCTTTCTCCCGACCCCATGTCCCATTTTGGATCTGGAAGCTTGCTCTGCTCCTGATGCTCTCAGGAGATTTTTTTGCCAACCCTGACACTTTGGTATTTCTGGGAGTAGCAGTCTCCAGCTGGATTTTTCACCGTATCTTTGTGGAGCGATGTGGTGTGGTGTCCGCTTCCTCTTACAGAGAGTATTAGGACATTATAGGTTGTCGGGGCAGTTCCCCTTGCAACTAGTCCCCTCGGTCAGTATGTTCAGTTGTTCCCTGCCAGCAAGCTGTTTCAGGGCACTGAAAATGAGACCATTTTCACCTGCAGAGAATGATTGGAATCATGGTAACTTCTAGCAATTTTATCTCTGTGGAATGAGGTTATAGGACTCACTTCAGCGGGTTTGCTTTGCACACCACAAGTTGGGCTGTCATGCCATGGCACTACTTGTAAAGAGTAGGGGTTTAACCCCAATGTCCTGGCTAAATTCCCTCCATTGGCCCTTATCAGTCATGGTCTCCTAATAATCCCCATCCATCGAATTGGCTCTATCACTTTACTCTCCTCTCCACCTATAGCTGGTTTGTGATGAGTGCACTGGCGCCATTGCACTGTGGCTGCTGTCACATAATCCAGGTCAATGCTGCACACTGGTGGTGGGTGACACCCCTGATATGTTGGTAAAGCACTTTAGGTGTAAAATAGTGCATAATAAAGCGTTATAAAAATGCTTCATTCATTTATTCATTCATTCATTCAAGTGTACATGGCCGCCGTTTCGGCTTGTCATGTCAACATTGATGGAGCTGAGGCCAGGTTACGTTCCAAAGGTGCCTTTTTTGACTGTTCACCTTCTTTGCACACATTCATAGGGTCAACAGTTTGGATATGGATTCAACCCCAGGATCTCAGGTCCTTCTGGGGTAATTGTTCTTCAGTGGCCATAAGGTGTGTATCTATGCATACTCTCACAACCTTGCTGACATTTTTCACTTAGCCTATGAGGCGCACGGTCTTCTAAGATGCTCATATTAGAGGTTTGTGTTGCGGTAGGCTGGCCCTTTCCGCACACATTCATAAGGATTACAGTTTGGACATGGATTCGTCAACAGGATCTCAAGTCCTTCTGGGTCATTTCATTCAGTCGGCCACAGGGTTTGTGCATCTGCATACATCTCAACCTTGTTGGTCAGGCATTTGTTCAGTATGGCGGCATGGGTATTAACATTCCCATAGCTTCAACACGCACCAACAACGCAGCTTTGAGTTCCCTCAAAAGAGAACATCTCTGGGTTACATATGTAACCCGGTTCCTCACAGGATGCTGCGTCGCTTTGCCATACTTCCCGCATGCCTTTGCAGCTTCTACAGACAATTACAATCTGGTAATTCTGTGAATTAGGTGCCCTTTTATATGTTTGATGAAGCGCTACGCTTTGTCACCTGACCTTCATCGGCCAATAAGATTGACGTGATTCAGAAACCGGTGCATGCTGAATAGCATCAAGGCCATGACGCAACATCTCGTTCCCTTCTCAGGGAACCGTGTTACATACTTAACAGAGACGGGCTTCTCTGTTTTTAAACAATTGTTATGGTCCATTCTCATGATGTGAATGTGAACAGCTCACCTGAGCCATGAAGGTCAACAGGGCCTCTCTGTTATGCTCCCATTCTCTTAAAAGTTCACTCTGATGAGGGAACTTATCACATCCCAAGAAAATTGACAGTTCAAAACAGTTAGTGTGAAGGTAGCTGAAGTCATTCATACCTAAAAGAGAAGAAGGGACAGGAATTGGTATCAAAAAGAAATTAGTCACTAAAAGCCCTGATATACTCACATTAAAGTTATTTTTCGTTCTTCGCTTATGTTTGCACGTGCTTTGCAATTCGGCTCTCCATTCAGTTCACATTACGTTTATTTATATACCACTTTATACAATAGATTACATTATTAAAGATGTGACAGAGTGACAGTGACAAAGTTGATTAGAATTAAAAATTAATTGTCTACTATAAAGATGTCGAACTTGATGTACTAAACAGAAGAAATGAACCAGAGAGGATTTATACGTCAAAGGTAGAGCCTCAACGCACACTAGGGCTGCACAATTAAAGGAGAACTCCGGTCAATTTTAACATTGAGCTCATTTTTTTGTAAATTTGGAGTGCTGTCAGTACAGAGAACAATGACAAAAATCGGTGTTGCCTACACCGTGTTATCTTCTTTTTAAAATTTGCACCCTGTTGACTTAAATGGGGCAAGTTTTAAACCTGCTTTTAGCCTCTTAAGATCCTTGATGTGTCATTACAAGTGCACAGCTAATGTGAGTGATTCCTTCAGAGTGAACACGGTGAATCTGACTGCAGTAGATGTGAAAGATATGAATAAAAATGAAGTTAATTCAGCCAGCGCTCATAGCTGTATTTATTTTCTGTTTTCAGTCGAAGTCCACAGTAGTCGATTGTCGAGTTCACGCGCATGATCATAGGTAACTAAACAACAGTGGAGAACTCGACAATCGACTACTATGGACTTCGACCGAAAACAGGAAATAAATACAGGTATGAGCGCTGGCCGAATTAACTTCATTTTTATTCATATCTTTCACATCAACTGCAGTCAGATTCACCGTGTTCACTCTGAAGGAATCACTCACATTGGCTGTGCACTTGTAATGACACATCAAGGATTTTAAGAGGCTAAAAGCAGGTTTAAAACTTGCCCCATTTAAGTCAACAGGGTGCAAATTTTAAAAAGAAGATAACACGGTGTAGGCAACACCGATTTTTGTCGTTGTTCTCTGTACTGACAGCACTCCAAATGTACAAAAAAATGAGCTCAATGTTAAAATTGACCGGAGTTCTCCTTTAATCGCAATGAAACCGCACGCGATTTGGCAAAGGCTGCGATTATTTTATGCGCAGCTTGTCAGTGCAGTGCGGCTGATCGGCAGTAAATGCTGCTCCATCTGAACGCCAGAGGGCGCTCTCACACAGACACGCCAAATATGCCCCGCCGCAGAAGTACAATAACACAAGTCATTCCAGGAAATCCCTATTGGGCATCATACTATCTATAGCTGAATAAACAGAAGATTGAAACCCTTTGATTGATTAAACATGACTAATAAACACACAACTGCCTTATTCTGTGTAAGAAGCCACATCATCTCACAGGAAAGATGTTTGACGCTTGTTGCCTATTCAAAAGTGACTCAAACTCACAGTGCTTTCAGGGGCCGGTTTCACAAAGATAGACTTTGACTATGGCTTAGATATAGTAGATAGTCAGACTTCAGATAGACATCTAAATAAGACCATTGCACAAAGCACTTAAGACTCTGACTATCTTAAGTAGGACTACACTGCAATGCATTCTGGGTAAAATAAGACACTTTTCAAAACAAAAAACATGGCGGATCGAGTAAGCGCATTCAACCGCTCAGTGCAGTTTACCCCAGCGGAAAATATGTGTTTGTTGGAGGAGTATAAATGACGGAGTATGTTTTTATGTTTCCACTGTTCGATCGCGCCCGTGCCTCTCTCTCTGAAACACACACACACACACACACACACACACACACACACACACACACACACACACACACATTCCAGGATTGCAATCTTGACATCGCAGCCTGTTATTATGCGTTCACACCAAACGCAAATAAAGCGTCAAATTCGCGTCTAGTTCGACTCTTGAACATTTTGAATCCATTCACGCGTCCAAGGCGAATAGGACGCGCATATAAAGCGAGCGTTTGAAGCGAAATAGACGGGCATTCAGAGCTATGACTCCACTACGACTCTAC
Source organism: Scardinius erythrophthalmus (assembly GCF_964197995.2). Lineage (NCBI taxonomy): Eukaryota > Metazoa > Chordata > Actinopteri > Cypriniformes > Leuciscidae > Scardinius > Scardinius erythrophthalmus. Next base: position 27,414,618 of record NC_138240.1, read on the forward strand.
TACCCCCTGTTTGAGCAGTCACGGTGTATTGCATTTCACGCATCGCCCATGACGCTTGCGTATGAAAGTGAGCGCGTCGATCGTTGCTCGCGTTGACTATGTAACAGTCCTTACAGTTACAAGGACATTTTACTTGGGAATGTAGTAACAAGAAGAAATGTTTAAATTATGAGCCATTTTCCCTTTTCTTTTGGCTGTTTGTAATGTAACTGATTGTTACTGCTGGTTGCCAAGGTAACATCGAGTCTTAGACCAAAGTTAGCCTGGGGGTAAGGTGTCTAATTTTTTTGGTCTAAATTAAGTCAGTCTTTATTTTTGTGAAACAGTCTAACTTGCATTAGACTAGTCTATGAGCAAATTTTAGACTTGTCTAATACTATAGACCGGTCTAAAATAGCTTTGTGAAACCGGCCCCAGATCACAGCGTTTACAAAGCCGTACATCCGTACACCCAAAAATAATCGCAGGCTTTGCGATTTCAAAACCGTGATAAGCCAAATCGGTTTAAGTGCGATTACATGTAAATTGCGATTAATCGTGCAGCCTAACACACACCTACACATTATGTAATTGCCACGGACCAATGGTAGTAGGAAGGTGTTTACCAGTCGGAGTGAACTTTAATTTAGTTTTGCCCTGATTTTGTTCAAAATGGCGTCACACAAGTTCGTTCTTATATATAAGTTCATCGGTGTCTTAACGTGTCAAAGCAGATTCAATTTGATCTGAAAGATCCTTCTAAATCAGGGGTGTCCAATCCAGCACCTGGAAGGGCACCTTCCTGGAGAATTTAGCTTCAACACTAATTAAACACGCCTGAACCAGCTAACGAGGTCTTCCGGATTTATAGAAACTTCCTGGCATGAGCAGGCTGAAGCAAATCTTTACAGTAATATGGCCCTCCAGGAGCAGGATTGGACAGCCCTGCTCTAAATTATTGTCCCACACAAATTCCTAATGCTTACTTCCTGGGATGGGCTTCCATTTGGCACGGTTGACAATTCCCAGCCCACCTGTTGGGTCCTCACTATGGCATCCTCCCTGATAGGTTTGTGTCATGGTGCGGTGAGTAGAAGCATAAGAAATGGCCAACCAGCGAAACAAAGACTGGTCCTCAACCACTCTGATCTCTTCCCCTGGTTCACCCTCTCCATATCCCTCTGGGTATCCTTCTTGATAGCCCTCATGATACCCTTCAGAGTGACCCTCATGATGATACCTTTGATTCTCATCATGGTACCCTTGGGTCTCATCGTGGTACCCTTGGGTCTCATCGTGATACCCTTGGGTCTCATCGTGATACCCTTGGTTCTCCTCATGGTATCCTTGGTTCTGATGGTGGTACCCATAACTTTCTTGATGGTATCCATAGTTTTCTTGATGATATGCATGGTTTTCTTGGGGGCCACTGTAGCTTTCCTGATGGTATCCAATGTGAAGGTAAGGGTTGGGCTCTTCTTCCTCTTCCTCATACTGTCGCTTCCGTCTGTTCGCTCTGGAGTTGAGTTTTTTCTCCATATCCTCAGACTCCTTGGTGAGGCGGTGCATGTCGAAGGGGTATGTCACCAGTCTCTCGCCACCCTGCAGGTTGGCACCAAGCACAAATGGATGACTCTCCATCCAGGAGATAAGGGCAAGAGTCTCCACTGCAACCTGAAAGGAAGAACATAAAGAAAAAGAAAAACGTTAGTACTGGTCCTCTAATCTAATTGGTCAAGCTCAAGGTGTTCAAGACTAGAGTATGTGAGTGGTGCTTTGATTCATTAAATGAACACATATAACATAAATATTTCCTTACTGAACCATTGCTTGACAGAATACCCTCAGGTATGGGCACATGGTGATTTGGTGTCAATTTGGGCACCATGCCCTTATCCTCTGCATCCCAAAGAATGTTATTTATGTCTGGAAAGTTCTGGAAGATGTCACGGCCATCTTCAGTCCAGTGTCCCAATGTCCAGCTGCCCAACTCTGAGCCCTGTGAAACAAAGTTATGTTACTTACATACTTTAGTGAGATTAAAATGTCACAACACCATTTATATTTGTACATTTGGCAGATTGTTTATCCACATTGATTTGTCTATTATTAGTCAGTTTGCATGTTCCCTGGGAATTTAACCTGTCTGGTTGATTGTTCTCATTTGTAAGTCACTTTGGATAAAAGCATCTGCTAAATGAATAAATGTAATGTAAATGTAAATGATAATGTTGATGTTTCCAGGTCCAAACGCTAAGATCAGATCATATCCCAAAAGCAAACAAAAAACGGTGCTAATATGTGAAAAATCTTAATCCTATGGATTATCTCCATTACAAAATCTCAGATGGCTAGACTGTAGCTATTCACTTTTTTCTGAATCTGTTTAAAAGCAGTAATTATTTTATCAATTCCTGCCTAGTGATGCAGAAATTACATCTTTCACGCACCTTCTCAAAAGCTCTCATGTGGCCATCAGGATTAACTGATGGCACCAGATGAATTCGTGTCTCATCCACAAGGTGGCGCACTCGAGGGTTGCCATCTTTATACTCTCTACACAGGTACTGCATGAGCATCAGAAGAAGCTCTCGTCCCAAAGCTTCATTACCATGATAACCTGCTGTGTACCTGAACTCTGGCTCTCCTAAGGAAAGATAAATGGATAATGAACACACTCACATTGTTTGTTTCTCCTCCTCGTTTATGTTAACATTTCAAATCTGATAACAAATTATTTAATAACCAATACCTGTAATATAACCAAAACGGAATAATAATACCGTTTCTTCCATACCTACTCTGATATCCCTCACCTGTTTCGTGCATCCCAGGGTTATCAGTAATTTCCATGGCATAAATTTCTAGCCCTTTAAAACTCTTGCCCAAACTGTAGAATCTGGTGATGTTGGGACACTCGTCAGAAACTGATTTCATGAGCTGTGACAATAGGAAAAGTAAAAAAATGTAAGCGATTACTGCACATTTAGTCATTTGTTGCAATCCATAAGCCTACTAAACTTCTGTGTGTAACTCATCCCACATGGTTTGTGCTACAAATATGTGCTACACCTTGAATCTTATAGCTTAGAAACACAGAAATTCTCTGGCAGCCACACACAACATCCTATCATAAAGACCAGTTTTACATTTTCTTAAATTGTAGTTTATTCTTATATCTTTTTTGCCATTCATGAACTTTTAAGACTCCAGGAATTTGGCGCTCTCCCATCACCTTCTCCATGTCTAGGTAGTTGTGATGGGTGTAGTCCAGGTCATCTCGATGCATCACTTCATTCTGACTCTGGTGCTGGCTGAGAGGATCTGAGTAAAGAACAAATGCACAATGTTGATTAATATACTTAAACTGTTGATGCTAAAAATGTGCCCGAAGCCGAATACCTTATTCGGAAAGGCACGGATGATGGCTTCAAAGGGAATAATGAATAATTTTGCCTAATAATAGAAAAAATATTTGGCTGACACAGTCACTCCTTGTTGAATAACATGTGTGCCAGGAGATAGAACGAAATTATACTTAAACAAATCACAAATCAAATAGCCGTGTTGCTGTCTCTATGCATCTCTCAGAAATCAGAACTTGGCAACATAAATATCAACTAAAATACTACATCATACACATGTTCTACTATTTGATATTTATATTTAAATGATTTAAACCTTGTACGACATGATACAGAAATGAATGAAATAAGCATAGCTTGATCGCAATCGCAATTTTCAACACTGAACATTTTCTTTCAACTTCTATGTTCACTAATCAGCTAAAGTCCGACTCCTCTTATTTGAGGTTATGGGTGATTGTCAAGCGGCAACCTTCCGGTCTCTCTCTTGAATCCAACACGGAAGTGACTTAAACAGCAATTTATCGACTGGCTGCTAGAAACAGGCTCCAAAAGAGAGTCAATCCCATAGACCTCCCATGTTAATATGCCCAACTTTACAGCAGAAAAAAATATGTTTACAGCCTGGTACAAAAAGTGGTTTTGGTCTATAGCTAATTTTGCCCTTCATGACAACTGTGTTTATTTAACGCGTCTGTTTAAATTATATTAAACCTTAAAGCTCTGCATAATTAGGGGCGTGGCCACTTGAGTGACAGGTGGATTGCCGCTGCTATCACAAGCCATTTGTCCGCTGTCTGTTAGCCGTCATGTCACCTCAGCTAATCCCGCCTCTTTGCCCATTTTCGGTTATCCAGGAGTGACGCGCGGTGACGTGCTGCCAAGATGGCGACGGCCAGCTCTGCCCACTTTGAGTTTCAAAAATGCTCTTCAGAAACCTACGGGTGATGTCACGGACACAGCGTCCATATTTTTTTTATAGTCTATGGTGATTGTCCTGACATAACTGTACACAAAGTTCCTCTGGAAAATTAAATTTCTTTTTTTTTTTACTTTGTTTTATGAAACATTCAGTATTATTGTTTTAATTAGAAGATATTTAAATATTTATTTATCGGGCTCGAACTCAGGTCACCTAAACCACAATCGAATTATATCTCGAAGTACTGCCTACAAGGCTATCAGCTTTAACAGTTAGAAGATCTTAACATAAATGTTAGAATCATAATAAAAACTTATTATTTTGAGTTATACAAGGCATATTTGTTAAATAATAACTACGAAGGAAACAGATATACATTAAGAACCATAGACATATCAGTCTTCTCAAGTAATTGTATAAATTGTACATCCAACCCACGTCCAGTTTTATCCGAATACAGATACAAATAATTTTGAGACTGTTACAGATGCAAGCATTGGCTCTGCTGTACACCCCTATTCAGCACGCAATGCAAAAAACAACAACATCTTTGTTTGAATTTGATACTTCCCGTCAATGCCTGTGTTGAGTCTAATCAAAGGTCCTGAGTCTCTCACCTGGTACTGGGCAGCCCAAAACCTCCATTCTCATACACATCGTACCATTCCAGCTCTGTGGCAAGATGCGGATGTAACGTGCCACTACCGGCTCCATAAACTGAGACAAAACTGGGGTGCTTTTATCTGAGTTGCCAAAGAATAACTGAGAGCAGAGAGAAGGGAGAAAAAAAGTGACTCAAAGACTAAATACTTTCAGTTTAACAGGTATTTTTTTTTTTTTTTTTTATTGTAGAATTTCAAGTGCTGCACTTTAAGCCTGGCCTATAATAGCATGGGTATAGAACCATATTAGTGGTAAATCATATACTTGTACATTAATTCTACTTAGTATATTTTAATTTTAAAGCAACTTTGAAATATTTAACTGACCTTCAGCTTTGGCTGAAGTTAAATTAATATGTATTGTTTAACTACAAAAAGTAGTTTGAGATCAAATAATAACTTCTTGAAATATCAGGGTCACGGACCCCCAGTTGAAAATCCCTCTCTAGTTAATGAGTTATGACCTCTAAGCAACACAGAAAGATTTGGAAACCAAAAGGAGAAGAGAAAATGACGGCAATCTGGCAACTTACCCATTCAGCATATCCGTCATGAAGGACAGTCCATTCTCTGCTGTCGTTACTAAATGCCACATAATAGGAAGAAACATAGTCGCTCCTGAAACAACAAAACAATAACAAGGACTGTAAATTTATACTGTTTAGATAGTTTGGTAGTTCTTAAACACAATTAACCACATGGCTCCTAAGTTTTTAATATCTGTCTTACTCTAGGGGGTCATCTCGTCCTTGGGTGATAACGCCAGTGAACTCTGTTAGTGTACGTGCGTCCAGTTCAATCCAGTGGATCTTCTCCTCAGGGTTAGCACACCATGCCCCACCATTCATATCATCTTCATCACCAGACGCCTGTTACATGAACCAATATGCTCACATTGACAACACATCTATTTCTATATATGTATATTTCTTATACATTTCAGTGTTCCGTATATACATTAGAGTATCTGTGCATATGTTTATACCTGAATATTAAGACGAGCTCTGTGTGAGCCATAGCGATGTTGAAAAACAGAGGAAGTCAGCAGCTGGTCATTGTCTATGCGATGAGACTCCATACCCAGAGGAGGACAAACTGATACAGCAAGAGGCAGCAAACCAGAGAAAAAATGCATATGCATGAATGTGTTTTTGTCCTAACACATGATTTGAATAAAAGTATCTGCTAAATGAATAAATGTAAATGTGATTGACACCATATGTTCTAGTCCAGACTGAAATCAGTTTATCTGTGCTTTCTCACTAAGCACTGTGCTAAACTTTCCTGATGGCACCTCATTATTTTATTTCAATTTATGTCCTTTAATTTATACTTGTTCTTTTCTTTGTGTTCTAAAATGTGTTCCAAGTAAATATAAATATAAATATAAATATATATATATATATATATATATATATATATATATCATTATTATTTTATGTATTACTTTATTCATTTTTTATTTTCTTATAAAAGTAAAATTGACATTTTGATGTCAATATATATAAATACAAAAATATGTACATACATTATATACTCAATATTAGTTTCAACTATGAAGGTAAATGGAAACTATATAGACAAGACTATGCAGATACACAATAAACCCAAAGATATAATGAAACAACAATAGATTAATAACATATTTATCTTTTTTTATTCAAAACTAATTTTTTTATATAATAAGTGCTCTACCACTTATTGTCTTCATTCAGAGTACTGTGCATTAAGATGAAGGACTACATCCATGCATCTGCGCAGGGAGGACTTTTGGAATTTTCTTTGAAAAGAACCAGCTGTTGAAATAAAGCAGGATTTGGCTGGATTCAGCATCTGCAATGACTTAAAAACAACTGAAGTCTTCCAAAAGTGTTTTAAGGTAACTACTCACTTGAACCTAATGAATGCTTCATCAAGATCTCACTATTTCAATTATATTTATGTTGACATTATGTCTAAGTCACTGAAATGAATGCCAAAATGTTGCTTTTGTTTGGTAAGATCTGCGGCCAGAACTGAGAGCTGGGAATGCTCTTACATAAGTTTGTTGCATGTCAGTATTTTATTATTTATTCACAGTCATTTTGTCCTAAGTTTATTTTTTGTCTTATGTTATCTATTAAGTGATGAAGCTAATGGCAAGCATCCCATATGGCTATATGCCCAAACCAAGTCCTACCACTCACTTTTAGGCTCTCTGTACACGCGTGGTGGAGGTTTCTGAATCCTGCGTTCTCTCTCCTCCTCTTCTTCATGCCTTTTCTCTTCTTTTTCTGAGACGACAAATTATTGGGAAAAACACAAAGTTCATCATTAATGCTATGGATTCATGAGCAAAACATGAAGATAAAGCTGGTAGTTAACTGCTGGTAGTCAGTGTTGTTACTGTTATCTAATTAAAACTATTAACAATCTTTTTTGGTTTAATTAAACTTTTAAAAAAACTTAAAAGAAAATGAGAAATTCTGCCTTGACAGCTGCTTGAAATAAATAAGTGAATAAATAGACATAAAAATAAATAAATAAATAATGACAAAAGCACATAAAGTTACTAAAAGCTACGCTAAAATTACTATGAAAAATCAAAACAAAAGTAGCTGTATATTTTAACTAAAACATTTAAATCTTAATATTTTAATATTTTCATTATATTATAGTTTTTCTTTTTTTTGCTTTTGATGAAAATTAAATTAGCTTACTAGCTGTTTTGATCAGCTAGAACAAGTCTTTGTTTTTGATCAGCCATTGAGGAACTAGGTAAAATTATATTGGTGAATTCACATTTTGAAGAATGTGAATGCTAACGGATGGCTTTCTCCAGTTATTAATTTATATAAATTTCCTTGGCTCAAACAAACAGAGCAATGTTAGAAGAGCACCACAGAGCAACACTCCACTGTAAGGATATACCGAAATTTCGGCTACCTAAAAATTTCGGCCGAAACAGCTATTTTCAGTTTCGGGCCAAAATGGATTTGGAGGGCTGAAATCAGTGACTGAAACAGACATGTAATTACCGCTTCTCCAATGGCATGTCAGTCACACTTTAGATTAGATTCCAATTTCACTAACTTACTATTAACTATGACTTTTGCCTCAGTAAACTCCTAATTACTGCTTATTAATAGTTCAGGTATTGGGTAGGATTAAGGGATGTAGAATAAGGTCATGCAGAATAAGGCATTAATATGTGCCCTATAAGAACTAATAAGCAGACAATATGCATGCTAATAAGCAACTAGTTTAAAGTGAGAATTGGACCCTAAACTAAATTGTTACCAACATGTCAGCTGTGTGGACACTAGCTCTCGATTTTAAACCGGTAATTATATGGTTTCTTATATCTAAAATCTTTTAGTCTGTTCTGTTTTCTGTTGATGCGTGAACAAAACTTCACTAAACATTTGTAGCATGCCTGCCATCCGATAATCACAAAAAGCTTTGTGCTTTGTTATTTTTAATATTAAAGCAAAGTCTCAACTTAAGAATTCTGTCGATTTCTTTTTACAAAATTCAAACAATAAATGTCGTTCTGCCGCTCTTTAATATGACGGGACAGATCACTGTAGCCATGCATGAACCGATCATCTCATCTCCTCTTTACTATTAGTTACAGCACAAAATAACCATGGGTGAACACCAGAAGGTATGTTGAAAGATACATTACAACATACCGAAATAAATCCTGTCTCATATAACAATGTCTCACCCAATAACTGTTTCAACTGGGAAAGACATCAATAAAACAGCTTGTAAAAACAGCTTTTTCCTCAAGAAAGCTATTCAATGTCCACAAACTCATTAGTTAGCTAGAAAAAATAACTCAGCATTTTGCTAAATTGATATATGCACTGTACATATTCACATATTTTTACTTAACCTGTTAGTGATGTCTTCATTATTTAATGTATGTTTGAATAAATCTGTCATGAAAAATAATTTTCACAGTATATTGTCATTTTAAGGTTTATATTTGACCAACAAACTGGAGTAGAAACAATTCTGCTATTAAAAGGTTTTAATAAAAACTGCCTCGTGCAATTTAAATGTTTGTAAAGTAAGTTTTAGCTGCTTTTTGAGTGTTGATTATTAAATAAATTTGATTGATTAATTAATTAATTTATTATTTATTTATTTTCGGTTTCAGTTTTCAGCCAAGTGCATTCTGAATTTTCAATAGTCTCTGTACATTGGAATGGGATAGGAGAAAATATATATATTTTTAAATTAGTCTTCCAGGTTTTGACATCATCCTTGCAACCCTTTATAACTATACTGAGGCATAGACGAGTGTGTAGTATCATTATTTTACATCAGGTTTAAGTATATTGCAGATGACTTCTGATTTCAGATAATGTTAGAAAAGCTTAACTTTGTTGAACTTGGAACATTTCTCTCAAGATCTCCCAAACTTTCTTTCTCAGCTCGCTTACTTATTTTGGTTAATATTCAACAATATTCTGCATATAGAAATTGTATAAAAATTCCTGCCCCAGACAGTGCGAAGGATTTTGTTCAGTCTGTTAGGAACTGAACATCAGTTCATGGGAACAGGGTCAGAGTTCACAGGTGTTAATGAATGCTTGTCATTCGGTAATTTCCCACAACTGTCAAAGTCAATAATCATGTGTAAGCAGAATGTAGGGTAGCTGGAAGAGGTACAGAGGTGATTGTCATGCTAACTGTGTTATTTAAATAACTAGAAACCGAATTTGGAAACGGATAGTTAGAAAGGCCTGTTGAAGACTGAGACAGTGTTGGCCAAACACGTTGATGCTTTTGATCAATAAAACATGTTTTCCAGCTCAAGACAAACCAAACAAACGGAATGAACAAAGATGTTTAAAAATAATAATAATTTTAAAAATATGTGATCTTACTCATGTATTGTATGTCCAAATACCTAATTGAAACCAATGATAGTCCAATACTACACTGGAATAAACAACACTATAACTTCACTATTGTTGTGTTAAACTGAATAGAACCCACTTATGGTTTTCTAAATTGTATTATTGTTCAGAATATCAGGCTACTGCGTTTCTCGAGCATACATCCAAATCATGTGCAGTACAACTGCACTCTTAAATATAAAGATTTAGTTGAGAGCAAAGCAAAAATATATAAACTCTCTTTATAGGATAAAACACTGTACCTCTTTCCTCTTGTTCTTTTCTCTCTCTTTCCCTCTCCTCTTCCAGTTTCTTTTCTGATGACAAAACAGAAAGCAAGGGTATAAGTGAGAGCACAACATAACAGAGTCAGTGTCACACATTGAGCAAGTACAGCCGGATTCAAAGAAGTTTAAAGGTGTTTTAAAAAAAGAAACTAGATGTACCGCATGGCGGTACAAAATATGACCGCCGCTCAGGCCTGCACTGGCTTTCCACAAAAATAAATGACGTGGAGCAATTTGGCTGTATTGCGTGTTTATGTATATAAGTTGTATATTTTAAAAGACTGTCTGGAGTATTCCTGTGGATCATGGATAATTTAGAGTTTTGTAATTATTTGCCATTACTATTTAAGTTTTATATCAAAAGTCATTAGTTTAGACACTTAACATCCATAATGTGAAAACGTCACATCCATAACAGTGGTTTTACTGAAATAAAAAAAAAAATCCCCAAAAAAGTGGTTTTATCTTGTAGCCCTGGTCCCAGAGTTTTAAAAAAACAATGTTAACAAAATTAAACTCATTCCCACTGTACCTAGTAGAACACTTAAGTAAATGTCCCATTGAAATTAATGGGATTTTATGGATTTAGGTGAAGAAATGAATGGGATTTTATGGATTTAGGTGAAGAAAGTGTGCACATAATACATTTTGGTCTGTACCATGAAGAGAAAACTGATTCAACTATATAAACTATATATTTTCTGAAAGCGTAGACTCTCAGGATGTGATCTAACATGGCATGAAACATGTCCCACCCACCTCATTAGTATACTGCCCAAGCATAACACATTGGGTATTGGTAAATCAGGTATATGGCTGATACATAAAAAAGTAGTAGTATGTGCATGTCTGTCTGTGTGTGTGTGTGTGTGTGTGTGTGTGTGTGTGTGTGTGTGTGTGTGTTTGTGTTTGTGTGTGTGTGTGTGTGTGTGTGTGTGTGTGTGTGTGTGTGTGTGTGTGTGTGTGTGTGTGTGTGCGTGTGTGTGTGTGTGTGTGTGTGTGTGTGTGCGTGTGTCTGTGCGTGTATGTATGCGTGCGTACATGTGTGTGCGCGTGTGTGTTTGTGTGTGTGTGTCTGTGCATGTGGATTTGTATGTGTGTGTATGGGTGTGTGTCTGTGCGTGTGGATGTCAGTGTGTGTGCATGCTTGCGTTTGTTTGTATTCCTGCATGTGTGTGTGAGACAGTATCATCCTAAACCAGCAACCCTTCGCTCAACAGCACCATCTACAGGCCGATGAGTGTACACTAAATGTGCACATAAATGAATTTATTTTATACCCCCCCATGGATGAAATTCTACGAAACTTAGCAGAGGATACCCCCAGAGGATGTCAAGTTAATCTTACACATGAAATATGGTGCAGTTCTGAACATCTCAACTGAAGATAGGGGCGATTAAAGCAGAATAATATTGCATTTTCATTTTTTAAGGGAAGGGGCGCAAATCACAAATGAGTGATTATGGGCTAGGTTGATGTGGGCCCTTAAGACCAACATACCATAAAAAATTCTTCATCCTCGGTGCCACGGTTCAGGTAGTTATTTAGGAAAAAATGAATTTTTTGGGTTTGGGGGGGCCCAGCGTGGGGGGGGGGAGTGGCCCCCGGGGACCAAACGAAATTTTTCCGTAAAAGTCTAGTGGGGCTACATGCCCACCAAATTTCATGTTCCCCGGTGTTTCGGTGTCCCTGGTATCGTTGACGAAAAATTCAGTAGATGACAAAAAAAAAAAAAAAAAAACTTTGACAATCCCTATATGACCGCTTTCGCTAGCTATGCTAGCGGCGGTCATAATTATATAATGAATATGTAATGAATAAGAAATTCATTGAGCTTTTAGGTCATAAATCAGATAATATATTTGTGACATGGATCATGTGAACACATTAGTAGGTCAGATTGAAGCAGAAGATGCTCTTTGGATCATTCTTAAATCATGCTGGAAAACACGATCGTGATGTTTTACAGAAACTTGTGGAGATCATTAAAGCAAAAGAGGACAAACCAAATACTAAATTCAAAATATGTAAGAAAATATTGTCTGAAAGTCAGATTTCCAACTTAAGTGAATTAGATAAACTGAATCAGATAATCAAATCAAAATTGTTCCTGCCACATTTTCCTTAAGGCTACAATCTTTTCCTGCACGAAATTCTGTTTTTATACCCTAATAATAACAGACAATGTCTGTTTTGTTTTTCTCCTGGACAGAGTTTTGTTTCCTAATAACAATTCCTTTTATCTAAAATAAGTGCTCCATGCACGCACATCCTGATTTTGTTGAGTTAGACGCGTTCCTGGGTCAACATGTTTTGTTGATCCTGGAAAAACATTCCTGTCCAAAAATGTAATCCTAACCATATCCCTACCCCTAAACCTAACCCTTTCCTATAAGATATCCCTAAAATCTGAGGGAAATGATAGGTGAATAACACTGATGTAGAAGCACCTAAACCTTATTGTAAGCCTAAACTCAAATCTGATTGGTTGATTGGAAATTGCAAAGGTGTTGATCCAGGAACACGCTGCACTTGGTAAAATCAGGTTCTGCCTCCATGCATGCACCCCATATCATATTGCCTATTAAAACCGGCTAAAAAGGTAAACTGTACCGTACATAAGGGCTTTTATGCATACGTTTTTTGAGTAAGATTTAGTTGGGGAGGAGACGCAAGACATTATGTTATTCTGGTTGGAAAAAAACATTTCCAGTGACATTTTCATTTAACGGCAACATGATTTAAAATTATCAGCTTCATCTTAAGCGGCACCTCTGTGTCTCTGCAAGTGTTTATTTAAGGTCAGAAATGACAGGTCACACTTTCTGTACTCTCATTAAGAAAGAGGGAGGCCAACACCTCTCATGCATGTCTCACTGTATGTTTGTTTTCTTTTCAAAAAAAGGGGTAACAAAGTAGTATGTACTGTACCATGTCCATAGTCATATTCTTCATACCAGTTGTTTTCAAATGGAGGGACGGTGGGCTCCTCTGTGACAAAAGAAAAGAAATGTAGGTTAAGTTTGCGAGATTTACTGAGAGTACAGTAGAGAAACTTTAATGACTCATAAAATGTTTGCTAATTGTCTGTCGCTGTTGGTTTGCTGTCTTTTGTAAGACATTGCGGATTTTTAATGGTGTAAAAACAAGATCTTTCATGAGATGGGTGTATATTGTGGTAAGAGTTTTATTTGATTCACACATAAATTCATAGGGTGTTTAAATTCACTCCTTTTTAACAGATGTATTTAAAAAAACAAGTCTGAGACAGCACAAAGCCATTAACCCAACTGCCAATTAAACCTACTTTTTTGTCTGTTTTTGTTATGTTTTGAAACTATAGTTACAATTACAAAATGTGAACTTAAAGTAATTTTAAGACATAGTAAGTAGTACCATTTTGCAATAATAGTTAAACAGAGAAGTGGCCATGAACATTTCATAAATCATAGTTTACAATATCATGTAATTTTGAGGAGGACACAGCATTTAGAAGGAATGATCGGTTTACCTGTGGTAGTGTACTGCCAGGCATTTTCGGTAGAGCTGATCTCTTCGCCATCAGGGAAAGGCAGGTTTTCTGCCACCTCATCTGTTGCCAAAGAAAAGACATTTTTATAACTTTTTTAAAGTGTGTCCTAACTGAACAATTGGTCATTTGTGACTCCTGCTAACTAGCTTCAGATCTTAATTCATGTGAAAACATAATTTTTTGGAAGACTCACATCTGGCATCCCAATAATCATCCTCATTAGTTGGACGGCCAGCAATCACAGAAGTTGTGGGTGTGGGCTCATCCACCTTCCAATAGTCATCGTCTTCAAAAAAGTTAAAGGAAATGTTGATCATAATAATGTACAAAGTAGTGTTTATTTACACAGAAATGAGTGATATTATGCTCACATGAGTCAGGAAAAGGTTGGGAATACTCATCCGTGTCAGGAGGAAAATCTGTTGGGAAATCTGTGGTTTTCTCTGTCGGAGGGTATGTAGGCTTTTCCGCTGTTGTTGTCTCTGCAGGAAATTCTATGTATACAAACAGTCTTTGTGAGTGCAAGTAAATTCCAGCCATATTCCAGATCATGGAATAAAATCATTCTACATGATCTTATTCCAGACACAGCATGTTCTCCAAAAGTTGATTGACAATGATAAACTACTCAGCAACTACTCCTGTGAATCATTGCAAATGAGTTTCACAATATTTCTAACAATATATAACAAAATAACAGTTTTATATAGCATAGTTAACTTGTTTATGTCATTCATAATGCTTCATGGTATCAGCAGTTTATTAATTTGTAAAAGAATTTAAGTACTCAGTCTTTTGTCTTTGACTCTGATTTTCTTATACCATTTTGCTTCAGATCAAATGTGTAATGTTGTTATTCATCTCTGAACTGGTTGGTTTGGTTGAGGAATCTTTATGAAGAATGTTTTAAAATCCCCAAGGAGAAAATGAGTGGAGACAATACTTCTACAGAACCAAGGCAGTCAATGTTCTGCTCCAATCAAACCAAAATGCCCAGATCTAATTGAGTGAGTCATTTAATAAGAACGGCTTTTCTAACCTTCATCCCAGTATTGGTCAGGTTCAGGGTCATAAAAATCCTCATCGTATTCAATGGGCACAGTGGTTGTGGGGGCCACAGTGGTGGTGGTGGTGGTGGTGGTGGTGGTGATGGTGGTGGTCTCCTCCCTATTCTTCTTGCCTTTCTTCTTCCCACCCTTCTCTCCTTTGGCTTTCTTCTCGCCCTTGGGTTTCTTGGTGGGCTTGGGAACTTTGGGCTTCTTGGTGGGCTTGGGCTCTTTCTGTCGTTTTCCTCTTCCCTCCCTCTCAGTTTCTCTACGCATTCTCTTTACTTAAAGGACACAGAGAGAAGGAAAGAGAAGGAAAGAAACCAACTTGGTAACCATCTTGAATTTTAGGGTTTAGAAAACTGTAGTTTATAACTCAATTTATAGCCGCACATGTTGAAGTTGAAGGTTACTTTGTGGTTAGTCTCAAACTGTCTGATGCATATTAAACACAGAACTGTAATTTTCTGAAAACAGCAAGCTAATCTGATTGGCTGCACTTATGCAATTTCCATTCCAGGGTGTGCAGGTCGTGTTTACAAAGTACTGTTCTGATACAATAGGCTCTTTTGGTTGTCACATGCCAGTCAATGGTCTGTCTATGTAGCCAGTTCTTGTCTAAAATAAGTTGCAAAGTGGATCATACTTTATGCCGATTCAAAAGTTTCTGCAAGAAAACAAAAAGTTAATTTACATTGTTTAATTCACTTTTATCATCTCATCATAAATTGCTTAAAAGTAAAAACATTTTACAAGTTTATCATAGTCTTATTTTGAAGCAATCATTTACAAGAGAAAATTCAATCACAGCCATGTCTTTAAGACCATGGTATGAGGTTTTATCTGAGGTGTTGTACCTTCATGGCGTGTTCACAGCAAAACCAGAGAAAAATAATTTTAGGATCACCAAAGAACCTTTCAGTGAACACTTCTTAAAAGTACCATTTTTTTTCTTAATGTGAAGACATTAATTATATGAAAAACCACAGTAAGGAGCCTGTTGTGCGATTGAAATGTTCCATGCAAATAAATGCATGGAATTAAAAATTATTTTTATGAATGTAGAGATATTTCTCAGCTGAGACCAAAAAAAAGAGTAACATTATCATCCACGAAAACAGTCTGTCATAACCAATATCCTGCCAAGCTTAATTATTTGAGCTGCTTGATCAAATGGAAAAGCACACTTTTTGCATACAAGTTTGGCGAAACCAATCAGCCAATTCTGGCTTTTCTAAAAGTCTAGTTTTCTACACTGCAACACTGACTCCCTCAGCCAACCCACGCTTCTTGGACACTTGTAACAGGAACGTACAAAGAAAAAGGAATGCATCTGTCTACCAGGATGTCTGGCTACACTTTGATAATTCTCTCCTAATTTCCAACACATTGTTCTGGATGACTGACTAATTCAAGTATGATTCAAACACTTCTACTTCTGGCCCAGATCTGGAAACAGGAAAAAAAGTTATCTAAAAAGACTATTAAAAGTGACTTAATAACATACACAATAAAATTCTTTGAGCAAAAATAAATGTGTGTTTAATATAGCAAAATGATGGAAGTTAGCAAAACATTTAAGAAAAAAACAAAACATTTTTACAATTTGAAATACTAAATATATTCAAAGTGTTTCAGTATACTGACAAAACACTTAACCCAGAATGTTAAATGAATCAGAAATGTGCAGGATGGACTGTCATAATAATTGTGATAATGTTGACTGATAATATTAAGGTAAATACTTACAAAGGATGTCCAGCTTGGCCATGGCTTGTGATTCCTTGTCTCTGTTTCTGGCCACACATTTGTACATCCCGGCATTGTTCAAATTGGCATTGAGAACAATGAGAGAGGACAAGGAATTGCCATGACTGCGCACCTCGAGATTGTCATGTTTTGTTAGAATCTTCTCACCATTAGGAGAAAACCAGTAAATCTCCTCTGCATCCCCAACAACTAGGAAATAGCATAGAAAAATGACTGAATTAATTCTATAGCTTTAGCATCTGAGTTAGTTCAACAACAAATGCATATCCAGCCAATGCCTTATGTTTTTACTATTTATTTTATTATTTATTATAACCTGATATTATTTTATTATACATTTTATTATTTATTAAATACTCTTGCAATATATTCCAAGCCATAGCTCTGTGTGAAGAAATTTATATAATTCAATAAAAAGAATGACTCCTTGCACTCTCAAATCAAATATGGTGCCATTAATGTCAATGAAATGTAACCTCAAGTGCAGCATTTTTGTAACAAATTAGATTTTTGCTGTCCAGTTGAGAATTTTTTTTGGCTTGTTTATTTAGTGAATGACAACTTGCATTTGACATCTGTCCCTCACACAAAGCTATATGACTTCAAAAGACTTGTTGCAAAAGACTATATGACTTCAAAAGACTTGTTGCTCATAGACCACTTTCATGATATGTATATTTAAATTTTTTGTTAGTTTGTAATTTGACAGATCCAATCCGCTTTTAATTTCATTTTAATGAAAAGAGTAGCCACAATGTTCTCCAAAAATTCATCTTTTGTTATCCACAAAAGAAAACCATACGAGTTTGGAATGACACGAGGGTGGATAAATGATGACAAAATTATTATTTTATGTTTAAACTGGCCTCTCACCTTTGCACAGCAATCGTTTGTACTGTCCAACTTCAATCTTTGCATAGGGTGGGATTATCTTCACTTGTGGAACATCTAGAAAAACAAAAAATATTCTTGGCTCTTCATTTCCACATTGTCAACTCATCTTTAATTGAAGCTACACTCTAACACACACACCCAGACAGCCCAATTTTAGAGTTCATAGCCTCATATGTTGACACAGACGCTTTGGCCCTTGAAATTCATCCTGTCCTGTGTCCCAAGGGCAGTTTCATCCCTGGTGGGAAAGTTTTAAGCAACATTCTTGCCTGTTGCTGTGAAGTCATTACCCACAGAGCTAGTCCACAACGCCAGTCCTTGGGAGTCTCTGAGTAATCTGGCAAAAGTTTACTTAGCTGTTGATCAACACTAGCTTGCATCGAAGGGGTTTCAGCACAGGCCTTTTTGCCATTTTTATTGCCAGAGAGAACACAAAATGATTAGGAGAAAAGCAGAAACAGGATTGTTCAATTGGAGTCAAACTTATTGTCAACTCATTCAACTTCAGATGGGTTCCTAAATATCAGATTTTACAGATTGTATCAATGATCCTTTCAGTCTGACAGTCTAAGAGTACTAAATCGTCTAACAGACAGGAGCACCAGGGTAAAGCCTGGGCTGGTGTGCAGGTGTGTTTGAAGTCTGTTCTACCAATGCATCTTCAGAAGGAAGAACCACAGCTAGGCCAAAACTGAGCCAAGAAGCCAAAGGTCTTGAAGTCGATGTGAAACCCTCATTTTGCTTGGTTAATGTAACATATATTTCCAAATAAAACAAGATTCAACAAGTAAAACTGTAGGGCAGCACTTGATTTTGTTCACTCGTTTGTGAAATGTTGGCATTAAATACCAAGCCTGCTAAAATAATGCCTAAAATAGCAATTGGTTGACAACATCAAATAGCCTGTGAGGCCATAATGACATCAGCGGAAAAGGAAAGTTGTTTCAGAGAAAAGATAAGTTATTACATTTTGATTAAACTCTTCATCTTTGAAATTACATGCATCAATGAATCATTCACAACAAGGCAAGGAACAAGTATTAAGCAAGTGAATAAGGTCAATATATGGATTTCATGTTGACTTTAAGCCCTAAAAAGCAACCAAAAGGCTCTGATTCTCCCACCATTGCAGCAACCTTTATAAAAGTCTTGTGAGAGGCTACTCTAGGGAGTGACAAATAACACTACAGATATTCCTGCCTAAGACATGTAAATACATACATTCCTATTGGGTTCTTCTCATTAGTCTTTGTAATTTCACCGATCTTTCCAGTTAAAAGTGAGTCTGCGTTCCTGCATTTAATGGAAATGCTGTGTTATTGAATACCAGAAGCCTGCCAGTAACCATATTTTCCAAACCTCAGCAACAGTGCTGCTATTAACTCTTAAATTAACTCCTTAATCCAAGTTGCAAGAATAATGAAGCCATCACATTCTTTTGAAACACAAGGATGAAAGTCTGTCTTCAACGTACAGTATAGAGTGCTAGTTGAACTTCTCCATTTGTCACATCACGTCAGGTAAATATTCAACTCAGCTTTTGCCTTCCTCAGTGAGTTCTCTTCTTAGACGTGGCTTCTCCAAGCACAGGTGCAAGTATTGCTGTTGTCACCAAGAGCTTTGGTCACGAAACTGCAAAAACATCCTTCAAGAAGAATCCCTGTCTTTCGTAAAGTACCACTCAAAATGTGCTGTAAACTATGTGCAAAATATAACCTGTCAAAGTAAATGCAGTGTGCTGTTGGAAAACTGAATACTAATTAGCAAGTGCTTTCTTTCCAAATCACCAAAAATTTGTACTTGGTTAAAGCTTCTTTTCGTTTCTTATACATTTGGGATCCTAGAGACCCCCAACGTCCCCTCTAGCCTAATTAAAACCCAGATGACAGAGATTATTGAAGCTTTCAGGGATTATTACCAAAAGTCAAAATCAGCCTGATACTTTTTATAGAAGATAAGGGTTAAACAGAACTTTAGACAAAAGTCTTGTGTCATTTGTACCTGCTCCAGATGTTGCCTTTCTGCCCTCCACATTTTGCTCTGGAGCTGTGTGGCTGATCTCCGATTCGCTGTGTTCTGTCAGTCCGTTTACAGTCCAGAAGTAAACCAGCAGGGACAGAAAGAGAACTGGTAGTGGCGCCTGGTCCCTTAGTCCCGGCATGGTGCCTTGTTCACGGCTGCAAACAGAAGAAGAGATCCACGGACAGTTTTTAGAAGGGGATGGGTGAGTGCTGGAGAAAGAGGGAGAGGGAGAAAGAGAATGTGAGAGAGCGAGACAGAGGGGTGTGAGGCAAAGGGGAGGGGGGAGAGACACATGAGGAGCTACAGAGGAGTGTAAAAACAGACTTAAAGAGAGGGGGTAGGTAGAAAAGAGAAAGAAAGAAAGAAAGAAAGAAAGAAAGAAAGAAAGAAAGAAAGAAAGAAAGAAAGAAAGAAAGAAAGAAAGAAAGAAAGAAAGAAAGAAAGAAAGAAAGAAAGAAAGAAAGAAAGAAAGAAAGAAAGAAAGAAAGAAAGAAAGAAAGAAAACTGTTTAAGATCCTTTTTTTCTGAGGGTGTATTTCTGTAGTTTTACTAGGTAGAGAAATGTATGCAGTCAGCTGTATAGAGTCATTCAATGAAGACGAATTAAGAGTGTGTGGCAATAGGTGTGGCAAGATCCAAATGCCATAGACATTTAAAGACAAGTTGTAGCCAGAGTCTGGAATTACATTATGACATGTAATATTAAGAGCTGGGTTTTCAATGTTATGTTAAAGAAATAGTGTTCAAGCGATTAGACATTTAGATTGATTGCTTTGTCAGAGCTGTAGTCTTGTGGGCAATGCTTTGACATATGGAACAGCTGAGCTTTGGTTGACCTAAGTTCAAGGTCCTCTCCTGTTCACCTCAATTCTTCCCAATGCTCCTGGTCTCTTTATATAGACCACAGTGCGAGTCACAGTGCTTATACTTTTACACTTACCTTACTGATAGTTTACTTCTAGTTGTCTCTCCACTCTAAGCAGGGACAGAAAAAAGTATGTTAACATAAATAAAAGTATACCCCCAGCAGCTTTTAAAACACTGTTTATAGGTGCCATTAAACACACACTCTCAAAATCATAGTAAAAGGGTAAATTGTTTCAGATTTCAGACTTACACTTGGAATCAAATAAAAGAGGAATGAGATTTTTTTTTCGTTTTTAAATATTATTTAAAATTTATTGACCCGTTTTTCCAGTTTGGCTGTTGTTACTGCACCAAATGTTCCAACAAAACAAACATCTGTCATAAAAATGTATTAACCAATGTCTTTGGTCAAATTCAACCATACAAATAAGCAAAAATGTAATTTATTACAAAAATTAAATTGCAAAAATAGTAAAAAAAATAATAAATAATAAATTACACAAAAATTCGGAAAAAGATTTTGGAGCTGCTGTATAGGCCCTTCAGGCTAAGGCATATTCATTTCACTTTTGGTGTAAAATAGCCTTTACATTTGCCAAAAAAAAAGAAAAAAAAAAAAACAAAAAAAAAAAAAACATTACTTTCCATTACAAGTAACACAATAAGTTACTTTTTGAAGGAGTAAAACAATATTGTAAAAAAAAATTGTTTTAAAGTAACGTTCCCCAACACTGTTTTTTTTTTATTCTTATAATTTAAACTTTGTTTAATGAAGTTGACCTCAATGTGATGTGATTTGTCTCCTAGCTGGTAGGTTGGAATATGGATAGACAAATGAGATTTGAGCAGTATGGGTAAGACTTTCAGAAAACTTTGGAGAATTAATTTTCCTCATAATGTGGAAAATATGCTTCCATAGAAAGCCTTGTGTGAGTTCCATAGAATAAAGAAAGTCATTCCATTTTGAAATGATGCGTGCAAGAGTAAATTATTCTTTTTTCTTTTTTTTTGGTTGAACTAACCCTGTCAGCAATATGATACCAGCTCCACCATATATTATTGTTAGGTTATTTCTCATCGCCCCAAATATTCGGAGCCCATTCACTCAGGAATGCACAGTCACTGGAAGAAACACAGAAGCTTCTTTAGAGGTTTATTGTTCAGCTAGGGTACATCAACTCAATGCCAAGGATACTTTGCCATATAAAATGAGCTAGGATGAAAGGAATGTTCAAGGAAATAAGGATCCAAGGTACCAAGAACAGGGACAGATAACAAGGGACACCACCAGGCAGTAATGTCTTCAGCAAAGATAAGGAGCAAGGAGGTATGTGCAATGGCATGCACAATACACACAGCCAACACTTCTCCTCATAACTGAGAACTGAGAGCAGGTTTATATTCTCACAATTATGCTAAAGTTGGGTGATTTATGCAGTAGTCTAATTTTTAACTTACACTAAACTAGTTAGAAAAAATGACATTGAAAATAAAGTGTTGCAAATCCCACTGTACAAGAATTCCGAACACAGAATAGAATAACAATAAGCTAAACATGTATTTGATAGAATCACTATCACACACAGAGTGACTTCTGGTTGAAAATTCCTTCCTAGTACTCGAATGGAATTACTGTTGGCCTTTAGTGTCACAGACTAATGTAATATCCCCATAGTGGCAAGAAAATCTGAGCAATATGGAAAAGACACCTCATATCATCCCCCAACACACACACACACACACTTCCTGGACCTGATCTCTTGACCCATAAAGTAAATCTTCATTACGTCCCTTGTTTTAAAATTCCACAATACACCAGTTTGTTTTCTAACTTAAAAAGAGGTTTGCTCAGATAGGCAGACAAAATTACAGCATTATTTAAGGAGACAGTTCACCCAAAAATGTTATTCTGTACACGTACAACTTTGTTTCTTCAACGGAGCATGTTTAGCAGATGTTTAGCTCTTTTCAATATAGCAAAGATGAATATAAAGCTTCCTAAATGACAAAAAAAAAAAAAAAAGTATGTTTATGGTAAAATGTTTTTTCAATGACAGACAGATACTAAATGACAGAGAGACGATGGCAGGATTTCAAGTGAAACGCACCTCTTGTGTATTTTGTGAGCAGTCCAGACCACAAACAGTCCATACTCAAAGGAGAGCTGTATATTTGTGCTTGTATGTACAAATATGCCTTTGAATTGTGCTGAAGGACCAACCACAAAATTACCTTGCAGACCTTAGCGAGGAAAAAAGGCTTTGTAAGGCGAGGAAGGAGAGGCTGGTATAAAAGTAATGAAAGTATTTTTTTTTGTTAAATTTGTGCATTAAGGAGGGAGGGGCAGGGAAAGAACCAGAACATACAGCTGAGTGAGAGAGAGAGAGAGAGAGAGAGAGAGAGAGAGAGAGAGAGAGAGAGAGAGAGAGAGAGAGAGAGAGAGAGAGAGAGAGAGAGAGAGAGAGAGAGAGAGAGAGAGAGAGAGAGAGAGAGAGAGAGAGAGAGAGAGAGAGAGAGAGAGAGAGAGAGAGAGAGAGAGAGAGAGAGAGAGAGAGAGAGAGAGAGAGAGAGAGAGAGAGAGAGAGAGAGAGAGAGAGAGAGAGAGAGAGAGAGAGAGAGAGAGAGAGAGAGAGAGAGAGAGAGAGAGAGAGAGAGAGAGAGAGAGAGAGAGAGAGAGAGAGAGAGAGAGAGAGAGAGAGAGAGAGAGAGAGGGGAGAGACGAGAGAGAGAGAGGGGAGAGACGAGAGACGGAGGGGGGGGATATCAGCCAGAAGGCTCCCAAGATTCAGATGGGGAGCAGGTTGAAAGAATGTCTCATCACACACAGTCTACAGTATTCAACTAGCACAAAGCTTTTGTTAAATTTGCAAACTTTAATTTCTGGAAGAAACACTTTCGTCTCAGTCATGGAAAGACCAGTGTACTTCTCTGACTCACGACACTAAAATGTTGACAGAGGTTTAGCACAAACCACTGAGCCTGTGATGAAGGGGAAAGAGGGTCTGCAGATTGCAACAACATCTGAAGCGGTAGGAAGGGGTGAGGGAAACTGTGGCGTGTGGCGTATGTGTGAAAGATGTAGCCATCGGTCTTAAAACAGTCTGATTACATTCAGATGAGCATTCGCAAGACAAACATATCTCTCCCTTTCTGTTGCTTTTTTGTATCGTAACCCTTCTCACAGTCAATTTCGAGTTGAACAACTTAAGAACAGAGCAATCACACAAAATGACAGTGTTATTTAAAGGGACAGTTCACCCCAAAATTAAATGTCATTTACTCACCCTCATGTCATTGCAAACCTGTACAGCTCTGTTTCTTCAGTGGAGCATGAAGGAGATGTTTAGCAAATGCCAACCTTTGTGTGAAAAAAACAACATACACTGAAATTATTTTCCTTCACCGTATACCTCAAATCTCACAGGTTCAATCCTAATACGTGTGAAATGGTGTCAGATCTGGCATCATGCAGTGACATGCATTATTTGAATGTACATCATCCCCACTCACCTTTATTGTCAAGTCAGGTTAAGTCACATTTATTTATATAGCTCTTTTTACAATACTGATTGTTTCAAAGCAGCTTTACAGTGAAAACAGGAAAATAATGCAACAAAGTTGGTTTCTGCTGTACAGCAGATCTAGAGGAAAATAACATCATAGTCCAGCTTAAGTAAGTTAAGTGATGGTTCATTTTTGTTGTAAAAAAAAAGTTATACATTTAGCATATATATATAGCCGCTCTGGAGAAAACAGTGATGTCATCGTCCAGCTTAGTTCAGTTCTCATATAATGAAGTCAATGCCGGCAGAGCAATAATATTGTTGAATATTAAATGATTGTATGAAAAAGAGCAGTCAGGACATTCTGCAAAATAACACCTAATTAAATCTATCCTGTTCCATTATTGATTTTAGTGTCTGGTTGCTTACTTTATATTATTATATTAATATTTGAGGAACAAAAGATTAGGAACACAAAGTTGTCTCCTCCATACATTTTTATTGTTTCATTGTTTACAGGTCAATGTGGTGCAGACTCCCTACATAACCTGCCGACTTTCCCTTTTTAATGTCCCCTTACTAGTTAAAATGGTGAATTATGCTTTTAAAACTTGTTATGATGCAAACCTTTTATTACAGAGAAGTGAAAGTTTTCCTTCCAAGTACTAGAACGGAGACAAATACAACAGTGCTGTTCTCTGTTCCAAGCATGTGTCTATAAACACAAACTCCTTGGCCATCATTTGTGTCCTTCATTCAGACAGGATGTCATCTGGCATAAGCATTTCCAGCAGAGAGCGGCTCCTCAGCCTCGCCAGACTCGTCAGATATCTGCCAGGACTATTCTGGAACTAAAGGAGATGTAAAAGCCAATAATTGTAATATTGCATTTATTATAATAAATGTTGAGGACATTTAAAACAACTATTTATTGGATACTTTGTTTTTGTCCTTGCCTCTTAGGATGTGCCTTTTTCTTTGGCTCTCAACAAAGCAGGCCAGATGTTTGTCCTCTTTGATTCAGAAATTCCTGAAAAAAAATAAAAAATAAAAAATGCACTGGTCTCTCTAAATTGAGCCCTGAGAGAGCAATCTGAATCTGTTACCCTGACTAAGGGACAGCATCAGATCCACAGCAGGTTTACATTTGATGTTCTGATGTGTCAGCCAGGGAAATGTAGGCCAAAATCCTCAGAGGAGCTGTGTGTAGTTCATTGTACGCAGGAAAAACAGTCCTATAATGAATACAAATGTATTTCTGGATTACCATATTAAGGAGAAAAGCACTTCAAAATAGTGTATTTAAAAAAAATACTATGCTAACAAAGTATTAAAGGCATAAGAAAAAAATTATAACACTTTACAAGGTTCACTTTGTTAATATTAATGAATTCGATATGATCAATTTCTTTTAGAAAACTTAATATACGGCAATGGTCATTTTTCAATATACTTTTGTTGAGTGTTCATTATAATTAATAATAAAAAATAATAAAAAATCATGTTCATTTAACATGTCAATGTATACAACTTGCAATGAAATCTTTTAGTATATGTAGAAATTATATATAGAGATGAATAAAAAGCAGTGTTCATTGTTGCTCAATGGAAATTTCCATCAAATCTGTGGAGCTTCCAGGGGAGTTCTGCAGCACAGATTTCATGTGGGTCTTCTAGCTAGAAACAAGATGACATTCTCTGAGTCTACACCATGTTCATTCACACTATATCTAACTCAATATAATTCCTGTGTCTTGTGGATAACCAGACATTTGAAACTTCATAAAGCAACAAAGATAAAAGTAATTCCTGATGGAAACCACAGTTGTTATTCATTAACAGATGAGAAAACATTCAGTACAGGAAAGCATATGCTAGTATTAAGACTGCATCAGCCATTACAGTAGACTGACCCCTAAAGGTCAGTCCACACTATTACAATGCAAGAACGATAACTCTGATAGAGATATTTTCCATTTGGTTTAAACAAAGCACATGTAAGGAATTACAATGTAACACAATTTAACATTGTTTTTAAAGTTGCATTTATTTATTACTCTTCATACGATACATCACTGTACCACCGCATATATTCTGAAATATATTTTCATTATAAAATAGGGATTCTACAATCACGGTTCAGATACAATAAAATGCTCTGAAGGATTCATAACAGACAATAATGATGCATCTTCAAATTAAGTGCAGGATATTTTTGATTTACTGTAATTTGATTCAGGGCAACTAAATGAATCAAATTGGTCATTTGGATTTGTATCTTCACAACAAACAAATTTCATCTCTGTGGATCAGATAGATGAAGTATTGTGGAATGATTTCTTCTAAAACACACTGGGAAGAAATCTAACATATAGGAGAGATTCTAACATTTAGGATGGCGAGATTTCTCATTAAAAGAGCTTGACCTCCAAACCAGCATCAAACCCACAAATGTTCCTTTTGGTCCAAACAAATATTGTTACATTGTGCCATAGTAGAGTGAATCGTTTTTGACATATTGTAACGCTTGCAAAAAACCATTCACAAAAGCACAGTAAATACCAAAGGCCACAAAATCGTCTGATTTGTTTTGACGTCAAACCATTAAGATTGTTAAAAACATCCTCCAGCAAAGGTTCGGTTGCGTTTCAGCGTGTAAGACTACGGTTTTCACAAACATGGGCTATAGAAATATATACTGTAGAAGTCAATATTTTGCAGTGCTGCATTAGTGTACATACATATAAATACAGTACATTCTCAAGCTAGGTAGATTACTGCAAGAGACACCACACCATTTTGTGCTACGACATGGGATCATGGCTGTCCTCAATCAAATGTCTGCCCAGAAGAGATTTGTCTGAAAGCCTGAGGTATGCATAATATGCCCCGGTAACAATCATAATGTTACAATCATATAATTTTGTGTGCGAGTTCAGATGCAAAAGCCTCTAAGTGCCATCTGAAATTTTCTTCTAGAATGATCATTTTTATCAAGCTCGTATATTTAAGTTCAATAATTTCACTTAAATGGCAATGCAAATTACCTATTAATTGTCATTTAAGTGAAATTACTTAACTTAAATATACAAGCTTTATAAAAATGATCATTCTAGAAGAAAATTTCAGATGGCACTTAGAGGCTTTTGCATCTGAACTCTTCATATATATATCTTCTTTTCTTCTATGCAGGATTAACGCTAAAGAAGAAGAAAAGAAGATACATTAATAGTCATCTCACATACAGACCACCCTCTCCTTTAAAAAAAAAAAAAAACAACAGCAAAACAACAACTAAACAGCTAATTGTGCACACATATACAAGAAAAGGTGCCAAACCAGGCTCATATCTTGATTAGGATGATTGCTTGATTTGTAGGTTTGATTGTTCATAGGAGTTGTGAGCTACTGTAGTATGCAAGATAGAAGCACACTTGAGTAATAACTGCACATGACAGCTTGAAATATCCTAAAATAGAAGGAAATGTACATGTGCACATTACGCAACATCATAAAATTCACTCTTACTTTCAGCAGGTCAGTGTGGAAAACAAATCATTGGGTTTGAAATACAATGCTTGCCGTGGAGTTTACAATAGCACTGAATTCACTCGGATATATAGGATTATGAAAGTGTTGAACCTGCTTATATAAACTAATACAAACCAGCCAGACTATATTAAATAACCCAGGAAAGGGTGATTTGCCTTTGTATATAAACATTCTTTTTCCCATCATGCTTTTGCTCTTATTCAAGTTTATAAAATACTACTCTGCTTTATATAAAATTAAACTGGCTAAAGTGACAGGACTTCTAATATACATCCACTGAGTATTTATATTCATGTGTCGTTTAAGAGAAAAAAAAACCTACAAAATAATAAAATAAGAGCGTAACAAATAAACCTGAAACATACAGAACACACTGTACTCATATCGTACAACAACACTTTGGACTAGGTAACTTAGACAAACATATGCAACCATACCAAGTTAGATTAACAAGCTTTTTTAACAAGGAATTTAAAACAACGATTCCTGGATGCTACATCTCTAGCGCTACCTGGCATGCTTACAAGACGAGAGTGCAGGATAGGGTTGCAAAGGGAGGAAAGACTTTCCCCATCAAGTTTTTCTTTTTTTCAAAATGTACAGTACATCACTGTCAATTTACATGACTGTTGCAACCCTCACATCTTTAATGGACCTGGACTAAGGAGAACAAGACGCAAATTACAAAAATACATCAAATTCTCTACTATTTTCTGCACTAACTTGAAGTGGCTCAACAGTAAATAAGGTATTCTACTTTGTTCGTGTTTAAATCAACAAGTCTCACGGTGTCCTTGACTATACTATAGACAGGTCTCACATGTCTACTTGAATGCTGTTTGTTAGATGCAAGAAGTTCAATAGAGTGATTCACTTTTATTATTAGATATTGAAGTTTTCGACGCGTCTCATGCAACTCTGAAGTAAATAATAATCGTTAGCTTACTTATAACATACAGCTTAAATGACCTGCAGCTTCCAGGCTAATGTTTTTTTTTTTTTAAGCCATGTCTTATCGACACGAGTAGCCCTATTAAGCCTTGTTTACACACTTTCATTGCTAAAAGTGCTGTAACAATTTAATCACTGTCCAACAATTTAAAAACTCACCATCTATTCTCTCAGGACAAGCTAGTAGACAGCTTGAGAAAGCTGTACCGCACGAGAAATGTCACAAGTAACCGATAACAACTTTTTTAGGATTATTTCTGGCATAACAGGAATTGACAACATAAATTGCGGGCTCGTCCGGGATACTAGAAATGACCCAGCACAAGTTATATGCCATGGGATCATCCTCACTCTCGTCCACATGTTCACAGTCACGTTATGACTACTTAAAATTGGAATGTACCTGCTAGAAACATGTAGATTTTTGCTTCATGCAGAGAAGCATAACACCTCCAAAATATCACATTCAACTTTGATTACTGTCCTAATTGTAGCTCAAAGCGCAAACAGAATTTAGCTGATAAGGAAAATTCTGTTAATAGTGATCAGTCTGCAAGGGTCAATGTTAGCTTTGTAACGGAACTGCAAAATAGATACTCACACATTCATACATTTTGGTCTACAGGTCACTAAAATGCACTTTCCCATCAAAAAGATGTCCTGACTTGTTGAGTTCCTGCCAACAGAAACATGCCAGAAAATCTCTGAATCATATTGTGACATTTATCTCTCTAAAGGGACTCTATCTAAAGGGATTAAAAAAAAACAAAAAAACTTTGGCCTATTGTGGCTATTTCCATCCAATGTTTTGATACCTCATTCCATTTTTCAACAGTGAAGAGTAAAGAGCCAACATCTGTTTATATTCTCTATATAAATAAAACATCTTCTTCAACATAAATATAAACTCTGCCAACTTTCTTGAACATTGACTCGGTCACAGTGAACATGTTCAAGTGACCATGAGGACCACAAGGCTTTCACTCAATCAAATACATGCCTAATAGTCAGGCCTTCACACAGGAAGTCTTTCTCACTCAATACCACAGTCGTGGGTAAGGTGCTTGCTTCTGCAGGCCACTCTGCAATTGCACACCAATGAGGCCTGTAAGCCTCTTTCTTCCTGACAGCTTCAAGACAATCTGCTGCCACTGAGGCAGGTCATTCTAAGATTATCCTTTTAAACTGATAGTTGGCTACTAAATCTACTGGTCTTTTTCATAGAAAGCATTAAAGAGCCAATATGTACTATAAGAGAACAGAAGACAGTAAAGAGTTTTATAGCAACTACAGTTACAACATAGACTTGTTTCTGAGTGTACTTGAGCAAGAAAGCACAGAAAGTAAACAAAGAAACAGAGAAAGACCAAGTTAGAGCATGAGAGATAGTCGAGAGACTGTACAAATCAAATGCCTCGTCTATGTCTCTCAGATTAGTCTCGCCTCTCCCTCCATTTCAGGTGGCAGCTCACACACTCCGGTGAAATTTAGCTCTTTCCCCTCCTTCCCGCCTTGACTCCCTGCTTGAGACCCAGTGTCACAAGGTGAAGGGTTGCTATGTGATAGTGTGTCTGGTGATGTCCGGTGTCCTGTCCCAGCACGTCGCTCCTTCAGGTAGCCCTCGAGACGTTTGAGAATCTGCTTGGGGTTCTTCTTAGCAAAAAGCTCCACTTCTGTGCATCACAGAACAGACAGAGACGTGGTCAGACTTTTTCATTTTTTTTTCTTTTTTTTTTTTAAGTGGATAAACTTAAATATTCAGCATCCAGGCTACCTTGACGAAAGGTGTTCAATCCTGCTCCTGGAGGGCCACCTTTCATCAGAATTTAGTCCTAGTCCTAATTAAACACACCTAAACCAGCTAATTATGGTCTTCAGGATCACTGAAAACATCCAGGCAGGTGTGTTGGAGCAAAACTCAGCAGGAAAGTGGCTCTCAGACTACTCTCTAAACTACAAAGGGCAATATACACGTAAAACTCTTAAAGTCACAGTAACAAGGGTCAGTGAGAGTTAAACATGTTTTTGGAGCAAACCTTTACTATCATAAGTGGAAAATAAAAGTAAATTATGGCCCCTTCAAATGATATTGAACAAATGACACTGTGTTAATTAAAATCTCTGCTGAATGTCAGTAAACGATACCAAGAACAAATACTACGCTATTAATTTGTAACTGAAAAGTCACCTTTGAGTACATGGCCAGAATCCGAGATAGTTTTCTGCTGGTTCTTCCACAGCTGGTAGAGGTGCAGGAATGTTGCAACATAAAAATCATTCAGCACAGCTACAACCTGTTGCCTTCGGTTACACTCCCTAGGTGACATCACAAAGCAATAAAATGTTTTATTGTCATGAAAACAACTGAAGAGGTTATGTTAGGCTACAACACAAACACACCCAGATGATTTCAAAGCTTTAAAAAAAAAAAAAAAAATTAATATTGCTCAAAATAACCATCAGTTAATGTTCAGGTAATATTGTGACAAATGATGACTTACTTGGACAGCACTTCCTCTCTAAGAGCATGGAGGGCGATTCGGGTCATGTTGATTGACATCACACTGAACGGAAAATTCTGCAGGTGTTAAAAATTAAAATAAGTATTTTTATAATAATTGAATGATAAGTTTGTAGTTTGTAAGTGAGCAAGTGTATGTTTCTTTGTGTTTTGCATCACCTGGACTGGATGCTGAGAGAGTTTGTAGATGTCTCTAGCAAGTGGTAGTATCTCTGGGTCCATGACGAAGTAGAGAATGTGCATCAGACCCAGAAAACCAGTTCCCCTTAGATCTGTAGCAGGGTCTGAACCTAGGAGTATGAAAGTGTTACACAAAAACAAAGTTTAAAAACAGGTGACTTCTATTTTATGGGATCATAAATAATGAAATGGTCGATGATTGTGGTTAAACAGTTTATCTCGATTTTTTAACACAGGCGCCTTAAATATTTGACGTACCTTGAAAGCCCACATTCTCCCAGTGTGGTCCATAGCGAGGGCAGTCTGCTCGTGTGCAAGTCAATTTCCTGTAGACGGTCTGGAGTACACGCATGTGCACTGACTGTCCATTATCCAGAGAACCTACAGAATCACAAACATTTCTCTCTGCATTTCTCCTCTTCACTAGCCTGCTTCCTAATCTAGTTGTCTAATAAACCTGGCATTGTATATTACAAATATTGTTTGCTCTTTGACATTGCTTTAATTCCTCTTTTGCAAATCGCTTGCGTCTGCTAAATGCATAAATGTAAATGTAAGGTAAGCAAATACACCACACATGTAAGACATTTAAGCTAGATTTGCACCAATGTATCGGCTACAAATATTTATCTGCCCATTTTTTATCAATTTTAAAACATCAGCATATTGGTAATAGCATGAAAAAGGCATGAAAAAAAATAAACGGACAGTTTATAAATTACCTGCATGAAAGCACAGAGTTGTTTAAAGGTCCCGTATTATGCCCCTTTCACAAGATGTAAAATAAGTCTCTGATGTCCCCAGAGTGTGTATGTGAAGTTTCAGCTCAAAATACCCAACAGATCATTTTTTACAGCATGTTTAAATTGTCATTTTTGGGGCTCAGAAAAACGCGCTGTTTTAGTGTGTGCCCTTTAAATGCAAATAAGCTGCTGCTTCACAACCCAGGGGGCGGAGCTTCATGAGCTTGCGCTCAGTCTCTCAGGACAATTTCATCTCAAGGAATGATGATAATATCAGAAACTCTCAGTAATGGTGTTCATTTCGAGTCGGACAATAATGCCTACAGAGTCAGAGTGCTGTATAGAGATGGAACAGGTATAGTTTAGTAGTTTAATTACGGTTATTATAACGTATTTGTCATCTGCTTGTATGTATCCATTATTTATTAATAGCCTACAAGTCTGCTGTTTCGGACCAGGTCCGAATGATGATCAAACATATACTGATGAGTTTAATAAAGTTTATTGTACATCACACAAAAGATGAAGCGTCAGTTTTACTTCAGAAAATCAACGTAAGAGCTGAGTAAACACAGTAAGTTATAAGAAGTGCGCAAGTACATAAACGAATTTCGGTAGAGTTGAGGGAGCATTCCTGTGGGCGGAGGTTAGTCAAAAAACTGTTCTACTGACGTCATTAAAGAAGGAAGTAGAGGGATGTAGTCCAAATGGGCCGTTCGATGTAGGCGACTTCTGTTAAATAAAATATCTCGCTTGGCATTGAACTTTGAGCTTTATAATTTTACAGATATTATTTCTACTCTAACAACAACATTACACACTAACTAAAGTTTGAAACATGGGATCACGAAGAACGGGACCTTTAATGTTTGTTGCATAATCCAATGTTCCTCTCTGGGTAAATAATTAAATGCTCGCCCAAACAAAATCTGTACAAAATATAGCAGGGGTCGACGATAAGATCTGCCCGGGGCCAGCATGAACAAAGATTGGGCCCGTGCTGCATCATCACAAAATTTGCACGTTTTTAAGCTTTGCCAATTTAAATATTCAAGCGTAAGAAGACACGAAAAAGATGTTGAGCGCTGTGTGAGCAAGTTTGCACCAAGAAAGCCACTGAATTGAGTTCTCTTTCATGTCTTCTTGCACTTGAATGTACCAGTTCACAAAATTATCTCAAAATGACTGTCTTGGCAAGTATCCTCATAAACATAGTCAGTTATGCCTTAAGTGAACATATGTTTACATTATACATGCATTGGGTCTTAAAAAGCACTGTTATTTCATCTTGTATTGTATTTGTGTAGGCCAGTTGAATGTTAAATAGATCCAATCCATATTCAATGAAAATAATTCATACATACTTTAATGCATGTGTTTTTGAACTTTGCTGATTTAAAACATGATCAAAACCGTAATATATTTTAATGACAAAAGTTCAAATAAATAAGCATGGGATAAATGTCGGTATAGGCTAATAGTTTTTCGTTAAATAATCGGCCAAAAAATACAATTCTATGCATCCCTAATTTAATCAGTTACTCTGGTAGCCGTCTGAACAACTTAAAATAGGTCATGAAATAGAAAATCAAAAATGTCCTTTATATTTACATTTATAAAAAAGGGTACTCTACAAAAAAAAAACCTCAGTTTTATAACTCAAAGCTAACTCCCCATTTTCAAAAATGAATTTTTGTTTTCCACCTTTCTGAAATGATGTTGTAATGTCATGATTTTCCTCTACATGTCCCTTAACATTTTGTATGTAAATCAAGGAAGTGTGCTCTCTGCAAAATGAATAAGCTAAACTCCAGAAAAGATCTTTAACGGATTCTTCAACACTAAAAAAACGAATTATTAGTGCTGTCAATCAATTAAAAAAATCATTATTAATCAAACATTTTTCTGTAATTAATCGCACCATGATTTGTTATAACAACATATTATCTTTTGTCAAATCAACTTAGATAATTAATTTGGTTCCCATAACATACTATTTTGAGTTTCTATTTATTAAACCAGTCTCCTTTGTTGTATTAACTCAATTTTTTTATTTCAATGAACTCACAATTTTAAGGCAACCAGGTAACTTACCTTTTTAAGTTAAACCAACAATACTTTTTTACAGTGTATATTTTTATATTGTAATAATTTCAAATTTATCCTCCAGTAGAAACAACATAAATGCAGTATATTTTTTGTGTATGTTCAAGAGCAGTGAGTGATTTTCTTTTTTTCTTTGATTAACATTAATGAGACATTACAGTAGCAGGTTTATTAGGCTCAGAGACTCAAATATACTGCCAGTACTGCACTGAATTCTCTTGTGTGTCTTATCACGCTTGAATGGTTTTAGTATTTGCATGAACAAGAGCTTGATCATATACTGTAACGCTAGCCAATGACTGATGGAAAAATTGCTGTTAATTACGTTAAATATTTTTAACGCGTTAAATTAAATAGAATTAAATTGCATGCATTAACACAAGAATTTTGACAGTCCTACAAATGATCCATTGGAATATATTAGTAAAACGATGTATGTAATCAATAAAACAAAGCATATCAATAAAACAAAGCGTTGTTTTAAATTCTACCTGACTTGTCAAGTCACAAGTTCAACTCACATTGTGCGATGGCAAACACTAAGTCTCTCTCTTCTACAAGGTCTTTGTGTAGCCGTGGAGGTCCAAACAGGAAATGGGTGATGGCAGCCAATCCAGTCCTGTGAATGGTGGGCTGAATATTCTTCTGATAGAGGAGAAGAGCAAGTATAAAATAAAGAAAAAATAAAGAAAGAGAATGGTCTCAATAGTCATGACAATCATAGTGTCATAATGCATATTCACTTGAAACAAACTCACAAGCAGGTCTCCAAGATCAGTGGTCTGAAAATGCTGCAGAGCCTCATTGAAGGAGATCAGTGGTGATGGAGTGAGATCCTCAGCAAGAACTATAAAAGACACATTGTTTTTTTCTGACAGATGACCACACAATGCATCCCTCCATCATAAACATGGATCAGTCTAGAAAATCAGAATACATAAAGCATATTCTATCACTAAAAAATTATTCCAGTATGGAGGTCGAACCAAGAGAAATGTGGATTATAAAAAATATTGCATACATTTCATATATTTAGAATTTATATTATAAGTTTTAAACTTATACATTTTAAACTTTAAAACATGAAATAAATTGTATTGTCACTGATTACATTTATTTAGAAAATATTATTTTCAAAATAATGGCAGGATATCCTATCCAGTATAATGTTTGTTATATTATAAAATTATGTGATAAGTGATAACATGCTACATGAAACCTAAAACGGTTTGATAGTATCGGTGTGATACTATAAACACGACATTGCACGATCATCAAACAGCAAAGTACATTTTGATATAAATAATAGCACACTCCCTTTATCTGTTGCTGGTTTGAGAGATGGGGAGTCACACGCTCATTCATTTAGCGAAGATGAAAAGAGACTTATGATGAAGATGAACAGTTTTGAGCAATGAAAGCATGCGCCTTAAAATCATTGTCATGTTAAAAAAAAAATCTCAAAATTTTTGGCTGCACTGACTGCCTGCTTCAAACATCATGAAAACACACTGCATATATGACACAGTAATTGTAAGAAATTCTTATTTTATATTTTAGAAAGTAGAATAGGGGCAATAGTCTGGAAACAGAAATATTTTTACGGTTTTCTTTTTTTCATATTATCCAGACTTACGGCCTGTTGCATAAACAGCCTCTATGTAAAGACTGTGTCTTAAGCTGGGCATACCCTGTGCGATTTTTATCCGATTTTGAGTCAAATTCCGACTGAGCGACTCTTTTTGTCACTGAAAGTACAGGAAATTTGTCACGCAGTGTACAGGAGGAAACGAGAGGCAATTAACCTCTCCCAGACATGACGGCTTAAAAAAAATCTGAAGTCATTCAACCCCCAGTCTTCAGTGTCACATGATCCTTCAGAAATCATTCTAATATGCTGATTTGATGCTTTAAAAAATATTTCTTATTATTATCAATGTTGAAAACAGTTGTGCTCCTAAAAAATGTTGTGGACACCATAAAACATCTCTTAAAAAAAAAAAAAAAAAAACTGATCCCATAATTTTGAACAGTAGTTTGAACAGTCAATTATGAGGATCCATATCTGTAAGAATGTCTATGTCGGGATTAGACAGCAAGTCAGATCACTGGATCTGGGAACAGTAAACGCTCCTTTAATTAGTGTTTGAAAACATATACATACAGGAGAGAGAAAAACAAAAACAAAGAGAGAGAAAACAGCTAAATATAGATATCGATATAGTGGTGTATGCAGGTACATTGGTAAGTAATGGGATATTTTAGTGATATAGGTGTAGATAGGTATAGAGGCAATTTAAGACAATCATAGTAATAGTAGTAGAGTTGTAGTGGAGGTAGTAATCATACTAATAATAATAACAATAATAATAGTAGTAGTAGTTGTAGTGGTAGTAGTAACAATGATAATATTCATGATAATAATAGTAGGATTAGCATTAGTGATTTATAATAATAGTATTAGTAATAATAATAATACATTTAGTTCAGTCAATAAAATTATTGTAGATTTACACTATACTCTAGGTCTGGGAGCTGCTTCACAACTGCCAGTGAGCACAAACAACAGACCCCAACATAGACACCTCCCTTCGATTCACTGATCCCCCCACCGCCGCCAGCGACACCCAACCCCAGCAGTTAAGCCTCTATGCCAGGGGTCGGCAAGTAACTTTGGCCGCGGGCCAATATTTTTTTTAGCCAGTAGATGGCGGGCCAGCTACACAGAGTAGGCCTATGGATACAAATTAAATACTC
The DNA here is from genome assembly GCF_964197995.2 of Scardinius erythrophthalmus. Lineage (NCBI taxonomy): Eukaryota > Metazoa > Chordata > Actinopteri > Cypriniformes > Leuciscidae > Scardinius > Scardinius erythrophthalmus. The sequence goes on from NC_138240.1 coordinate 27,451,170, forward strand.
TTATATAGGCCTATAATTGCGGAATATGATGGGTCCGTCACCGTCCGTGGATCATTCATTCAATCGTTTTTTTTTTTTTTTTTTCAAATTAAAACCAAAAATAAAAAGATGAAAAACGACTTGTTTTTCCATTATTTATTTCCTAAACTGAAATGAAAAAAAAAAAAATAAGGACGGGTTTTCTGATTTTCTGATTGTGCTCAGATCAAAAATAGAAAAAATGAATTACTGGATTAGACAAATTTAAATTTTGATTTTTAAGTTTTAATTTAACACCTTATGCATATATCAAGGAAACCATTTTAAACAGATCAAGTAGGCTACTATTGTGGTAACATATTACAGCCATTTTAATAAAGGTGTGAATAGCAATCATGCCTCATTCCGTACAGTCCGACTTTTGAACTTTATTCCTTTTTTATTATTATTATTTATTCGGGGACACACACATACACACCTAAGGTTTAAGGAGGTCTGCGTGGGACTGTTTTTTTTCGTCCCGCTCCCACAAGGTTCTATTCAGCAACCGCTTAAAATACACTCGGTGTTCACCCGCTTTATTTCCCGACCTGACGGGTCCACAAAATTTAGATCTCGTTTCCATAATCTCACATTCAAATGTCTCTAATGGAAAGAAGGAGATTGGAGTAGCCTATAATAATTATAAATGCTATACAAAAATTGTGTTCGTGTCAGTATAAATATTAGGCTATTTTAACATTGTACTGTCAGCAGAGAAAAAAAATGTCACAGAAAAAAAATATGAAATATAAATAACATGAATTAAATAGGACAAAGCCTATCACTCAAGTTTCTAAGCAACATAAACGAAAATCATATTGCCCTACTGACGAAATGAAGTAGGCTATTTTCTGTCGAACTATTTCAAACATCCTTGCAAAAAAAGAATGTTGTTGACTGACAATGGTTTCAGTACCAAACAGCTCCTCAGAGCTAGGTGTACAGGCGGTCAGAATTAAGTGCGGATACGCTGTCAAAAGATGTCGGGAGTTGGCTATTGTCAGTCAGACCGCACGCTCCGTCCAAAGTACACCAGAGTTCTGACCGCTACTGTCTTTTGACGCGCGAATGGACACAAAGTGGTCAAGCGTATAACTAGACGCGGCAGGCGCGAATTTGACGCGCTATTCACGTCCGTTGTGAACGCACAGTTATACTTTAAAACGTAATCCCGCGCCGCATTATTCCCTATGGGCGTTTCACACAGTATGCGGCGGTGAAATCGCCGCGCGACTACGGCTTTTCTCAAGTAGTGGAAGAGTTTTGTACAGCATTTAGGACTGCCAAAATAATCCGGCGGGCCAGAAAATATTGCTGACGGGCCAGTTTTGGCCCGCGGGCCGCCAGTTGCCGTTCCCTGCTCTATGCTCTGTTGAGTCTTCCTCCACAGAGTACGCTAGGGCACCATAACAGGCACCTCCAAACCAAGCTCCCTTAGTCTGGTTGTGGTCTGACAGAACAAAATGTGATGTTTGGTTGCCCCCCCTTTTTTCTCTCTCTCTCTCTGTGGCTTGGACCATGGTGTGCACCGGTTAGCTCTTCAGCCAGAGACACCACATCCAACCCAGATATCAATCCAACAGTTATTTTACATGAGAGAAGGGATTAGGGCAAAAGTGGTAAAAGGGAGAGGCCAGTCAACCCAACAACCGAGTGTGTAATGACCATGCCAACAGCACATGCCAGTTGCACCCACCGACAGCACCTTTCTTCTAAGTCTCTAACTCCAAGTATCAAACCTTTTATTATTAATAAATTCAAAATCACCTAACATACAAACTACACTTAAACTTAGCTAAAAGTCTTTAGATTGGCTTAAAGAATCTCGGTAGGGCTGCATAATATATCGAAATTATCGAAATATCGCGAAATGCATATCGCAACAGCTTGCAATAACTGGGGTCATGAACAAAAGACAAAGAGAAAATCACTCACTGCTCTTGGCTGAATTACTTTTGTAGCTTTAATAAAAATCAGTATATATTTAATTCATACAGTGAAAACTAAGCAGTGCTTATTTTTACATTTGATTATTCAGTTTCTGTTGTTAAATAAACCTAATGTAGTATAATCTGAAACCCTAAACCCTGTGGTTTACACTGATGTTAAAATAACACTTCTTATGCTACAGTAAAACACTGATGTTCCCTTTCAGAAGTTGTAGGGGTGTTTTCTTGTCACAAAAAGAATGTGAGACACATATGTATGTTATATCATTTTAAATATATTTTAAAGATAATTTAACTTTATTTTACACACTTTGAGCATTATCGTATCGCATATCGCATTTTTCTTCAATATCGTGCAGCCCTAAATCTCGGTCACATTTTGAGAGTTTTAGAGCAGTTTATGGTTCAGTTTACAGAGCCTAAACAAGTCTGATATTTCATGACACCTTATTTACTGAGATCTGTCAGGGGACAGATATTTTGCTAAAATTATATTAAAATGTCTCATGTCATGAAAAGATTTTGGTCATATCACCCACTCCTATGTCTATATATAGTTATTGTGCAGTAAAATCATTGCCCATTTGTTGCCCACATATCTCACCAAGAGATGCTAATGCTCCAGATTGTATCTGACAGCGATCAGGTTTCGTAATGTATCTATTTTAGCCAAGGAGGTGATGCCATCTCTCCAGGGTAGGGGCGTATGCTTAGTCATGGTGATGTAATGTGCTCAGTATCCAGGCTGACAGGACGTTGTTTCCATGGTGACAAGGTAATTGGTCTCACCTGGTTGGATGCTCTCCAGGGCATCCCACTCCTCTTGTGCTCGCTCCACCTCCAAGCTCACCTCTAGACAGAAAAAAAAAAAAAAAAAAAATCACACACACACACACACACACACACACACACACACACACACACACACACACACACACACACACATATATAGAGTAAAGGATGTTGCTGAACTACTGACATCATTCTGTGTGTAAAAAGTTTCTGAGTGATGAAGTCTTTACCTTCTGTTTTAGTCTGATTGCCTCCTGCTGCCAGAGACTGTAAGAGTCCATTCTGTTTTAGTGCTGAGATCTACACAACCACAAGTTCACACCGTTACCGTTGCTATTCAAACCAGTAACATCATGTGACTTTAAGTGAAATACTCACTGGGACAGTTTTGAGATAAGGGTTGCCATTCACGTTGCCATTCTCTTTGATGCAATTACCTGGAGACAATCCATTTAGGATCTAAAAAAAAATCCAAAGCACAGCAACAGAAAGCAACCGTGATCCATGCAAATAGTGACAAGACCTGGTTTCACTGAACAAATTTTAGCAGTGTGTTCTCACAGTTGTGCATTTGGAGTGTCCATTGGTTAGGTCCTCTGTCTGTTTACATTCTTGTGGAAAACCATTCAAGCCCTAAAATAAAGAAGAAATTAAAATACATATAAATTTTTAAAAAAATAAATCTGTAACACTTTACAATAAGGTTCATTAGTTAACATTAGTTAACTACCTTAGTTAACATGAACTAAGAATGAACAATACTTCTAAAGCAATTATTAATCGTAGTTAATATTCATTTACTAATTCATTTACATTACTAATAGGCTACATTTACTAATACATTATTAAAATAAAAGGATGTATTTTTTAACAGTTAATGCACTGTGAACTAACATGCACAAACAATGAACAGCTGTATTTGTATTAACTAACATTACCAAAGATGAATAAATACTGTAACAAATGTATTGCTCATAGTTAGTTCATGTTAGTTAATACATTAACTAATGTTAACTAATGAACCATATTGTAAAGTGTTAACAAAAAATCTGTATTGGTAATATTATTCCTTTCCCCAATTTTTTCTGAAAAGCTGCCACAAATGTTTGAAATTCAGCTACATTTAAAATGTAAGTATGTCTGAAATGAATTCTATCATAGCATTTCCAATTGAACATTTTAAAAGGAATCGCAATGTCCATTTGAAGCTGCACTGATCAAGTCTAAATTATGAGCACTTTACAAATGCAATTACGACTACATTTGAACAGTGCTTTTAATTTACAATATATAATCTCCCTAGTCAGTGTGGTTTCCATGTTGTGAAATTCCCTCTGTATTGCCTGCTCCCAGAGTAAAACAAAGAGAGTTGGTGTAAATGATGGTATGCATCACCTGTTAAGAAATTTAAAATGCAGCATCAACTGGACATCTGTGTATATGCATGCCCCAATATTACAAAATCAGTCCTGAGCAGGTATACTATAGTACAGTATAGTTTGGCTTTTTCATAGATTAGCAGACTAAATGGACTTCTATGTTTTATTTCAGTTCTCAGTTTCGTTTAAAGATCTTTGACTTTCTTCATTAAAATCAAAAACACTTTGATCTTTCTCCAAAAATTCATTAGTAAACCAAATAATCTGTATAAAAATTTAATTAATACAAATTAAATTACTAAAAAATAAAAATTCCTTATTCCCAAATAAACTGTATAAAATTAGCAGTTCAGATTAGGGATGTCACAATATACTGGTATTAAAAATATAACCATATTATTTAAAGGAATAAATATTGATTTCATTTTAACACAACAGATCTGATAATATTGTAAACAATCTAGAGCAATTATCTATCTGTTTGTTCTCTCGCAAATATTTTGCGTCCCCCCAAGAAACCAGAACACACAGTTTCTCGTGGAACGTTTAAGTTTTTATCTCTTGATTTGTGGGTTTGTTATAGGTGAAAGTGCAATAATTCTGATGAAATGTAAAAATAAATTTCTCAAATGACAATGTGATTATAATTTTGAGCAAAATAATTGTGATTATCAATTCAACCATTATGCAGCATGACGAAAATGTGAAAAGTTTTCACTGACTTATAAACGTGCCTTAGAAAAAAACATCTTGAGACAAAACAATGGCACTGATATATATTAAGATATGCCAGTGCAAGTTGCTTTCATTTAAAACAGCTCAAACATGCATTTTTAGTCTGGGACTAGGTTTAACCCTTTGTTTGTGAAACCAGGGGTTAGTTGGCTAAAACTTCACCAAACAAAAACAGGACAAGACAAAATATGATAAAAACTAAAAATGACATTTAACACAGGACTAAGAATAGCTGACAAAACTAACACTAGTTAGTAGAGACACTGCACAGACACAGGTAATTCACACACACACATCTCTCTCTTGATAGGCTAATTAATTTAAAAAATATATATAATTCAATCAAATAAATGTAACCTTACCGCACTACTTTATTTGTCTGATTTAAAGCAGGCAGATGCTAGATCTAACAAGTCTTAGTTGATGAAAATAACCGTCATTTTAACCCTTGCCATCAAATTTAGCGCTACAAACATTAAAAACAGCGGGATCATTTATGGCTGGCTGTGCACGATTTTAATGCATGACGTGGATGCAAAGAACCAGCTAAACAATTTTTTTAATAGTTTTCAAATAAAAAAACTATCAAAATAAAACACTGACTTACTAAAAAATATATTTTATGTTTAAATGTCATGTGACCATTAACCATGAACATGCATTTGTGTAGTAAAATTGTTGAAATATTAAATTAAAATCTATATTAAGTAAACATTTTACATCTAAGAAGTTCTGCTGACAAAACTTTTGGGAACCCAACACTAGAAGAGACAAATGGGCCTTTTTCTTATGAGAAATATATATTTTGCTGTCTAATACCTACAGCTGAAATATTAAACAGATCTGATTTGATTTTTTGTTTTGTTTTTTACCTGTGGAAGTATAGTGTAGTGTAGTGGCTTGTAGTACTCTAGGTAAGGATGTCATACATACCTCTGTATGTACTGCGATAGCAAGAACCCCTTCCATGACATGAGTCCACTGTCTCGCTGTCCCCCTACTGTCCACCCATCCTGTGGACTAGGCCAATTGTAAACACTGCACACTGGACACACATGGTTCTAGAGCACTTTTAACGCTTTCAGAAGCACCTGCTCCTTGTCCTACAAGCGTGGATTAAGACTGAAACAGCAGAAGAGCTTTCAGTAGTGCATTGTTTAACCGTGCCACTTCTTGAGATTCAAAGAGGGGCTGGTAGAAACAGAGTTGGGCCAAGGAGCAGAAGCATAATTTCAGTAGTAACAGGCCTAAGGTTTTGTTCTAGTGGGACTGTGCAGCGAGTTGTGAATCGTGATGGCCTTGTTAGAGATGGATTTCTCAAGTCCGTCAAGTGCTAATTGTACCGGTTCAGTGGAACATTAATAGGTTAAAGTTAGGCTTGTTATAGGTCCACTTATGTGAGACTGGAGTGTTGCAAAAGGAGCAGAAATCAGGCATTGATTGGGTACAGCAGTGATGAAGCTGTATTTGACAGTGCCCGTGTTGATGACTCTGATGAAATTCTACTTGGAGGACTGAAGGCTTATTATGGAGATGTGTCGCTAAAAAGGGAGTTTAACGATGGATTTGAGGGTTACTAAGGGTCTCTTCAGAATCCTCCCTGTGGCCTTCTGATGTCAGCAACTGTCTCTGTAGGATACAATAATAAATATTAAAATATTAAAATATGCAAATTGTATAATATATAACATATTTCAAAAGGTATATACAACGCAAATATCACCGTGTGCAGAATATATAGTCATGATACACTCTCCAGTTTTCATTACAGAACAATGTAAAGGAGCGCTGCACAGAAAATAGGCATCCAAACGGGATGACGTCATCTTATCAAAACTGCATCCCTATGAAAACGAAATAGATGGAGTAATACGATCATCAATTACCACAGGTGAAATTTCAAACGGTTCTTTTCGTTTTGCAATGTCTTTAATGTGCAGACAGGCTTCATTCGGCGGATAACTGAATCTATTGCATTCATAAAAATAAAACGGATGAGGGGTGACGTCATCTATATCCTGACTCACAAAACCTGAACTAACTAAACATTATAATAAACATGAACGACAGACAACTCAAAAGCCAAAGTATTAATCGATAATTAACGCTAATTTGGATATCAGCGACATCAGATATGATGCATCAGTTCCAAATGCGGCACAGCATGAATGTATGACAGCATCCAGTGAACTGTCAAACACCTTTACAAAAGATACATTAACCATTATATAGATGCATGACGGTATTACTCTACACGTATTTTACTTCAGCAATCACTAATATAGCAACATATATCAAACATGAAAGATTTATCAGACGGCTAATCATGATAAAGACCAACAACAACAAAAAGACCAACTTACTCGCACAACAGTTAGGCTATTTCTGCCACAAATAACGGTACATTTCAGCCCCCTCCTCATTCTCTTCAAGTTAAATGAGCAACACGAAACGCTCACATTTACCTCAGCACTCAAAACCTGCCGTTAAGTTACTTATTTCAGTTTAAAAAATTGTTATTTAATGTCACATTTCAGTCAGTGACTGGTAACGCGTCTGTCTCGCGACCTGCTCGAGCTAACATTAAACTCAATCTTTTTGTACTCTCGCTTATAGCTTAGCTAACTTGCCTATAATTAGTCGTTTACAAGACAATGTACACCAAAACGTGCGAACAATGTAGCGTTGTCTTTCTTAGCTGCTAATTGCGCAATTATACCCTTGCTAGAATGATAGGTATTAAATATTAGTTTTATTTTTACCTCAGTTTCTCTCCCTCCAATCTCGGCTTCCCTTCCCCCTTTCCACAGTAACTGAAAACCCCGACGCCTTGTGGGAATTGTGGTTCTTCTACTGTAAATAGACTTCCGGTGCTGTAGGAGTGCTTAAATTCACGCTGTAAAGTTCTTTATTATTTTTTTTTAAAACATTTTTTACAGTATTTCAGCTAAAACAGTGACTGCAGTGCTTAATCTAAAAATATATAAAATAAAAAAAGATTTTTTTTTTATTATATATGGAATATATTTGTATTTACACAATAACAACAATAATAATGTAAATAATGGCATAGTTCATGCTTAAATGCTTTCGCCTCAACAGTCCTTCAAGTAACAGAGAAGTTCCTAAAACTATGCGAATGGCAAAACATAAAAAATCCACGCTTTTCTTAGTTTTTTTCTTTGTTTGTTTTCGTTTTGTTTCAAAGAGATAGCAGTCGGCTACTTAATCTGAAAGGATCCTTGTATAATTATGTTGTTTTATGACATTTTTAAGATTCAGCAATCTAAGATTCAATCAGTCCATATAAGTGCAGAACATCCAGTGAGTAGATGCAAACCAGATGGAATGAAGGCAGAAAAAGGATCCAGACACAAAACTGTAGACAAAAGCTATTAATTTTATTCCATCAAGGTCATCAAAAAAAAAAAATTGTGCCATACAATTCCAGTACACCTATGCATGTCATTTAATTTCTAGGACATTACTGTAACACAACAAATAAGGACGCTTATATATTTGTCATATGTTCAAGTGCCTATTTACAATCCATTTTCTACATTCTTATCACAAGTAAACCTTTATACCTTACATAACATAACAAGTTAATAAACAACACCTTTGGCAAACATGTAGGCCTATATCATGCCACAAAAATATTTTACAGAAAACAAATCATGGACAATTCATCATTCATTGGCTAGTCTAATATCTAGCCAATAAACATACCACGAGAGGGCATATTGATCAACGCGAAAACTTAAAACTACTCAAGCTCCATTAGCAAAATTGGCATGCCAAGTTGGCCTCTTTTCTAGTCATGACCTTGTCCACATTCTCCTCTTTCGGTTCTTCCTCTTTTTTTCAGCGCACTTATAAGCCACAAATGCCAAAGTGCGATTTATCTTGCACTATTTAACACTAGCGCAGACTGATGTCATTTTATTCCAACTTGTGTCATAGCCTACAATTCAATAGGTGTCATCATCGTACAGTCTACATACTGTACATGCAGTAGTACCCAAGTTTGTTAGATCCATGTCTAGCTCTGTAACAGGGGTTAGCCACTTTGGCCCTCAAGATCCACTTTCCTGCAGAGCTTAGCTCCAACGCAAGTCAAACACACCTAAACAAGCTAATCAAGGTCTTCAGGATTACCAGAAAGCAGGCATGTGAGTTTGGTCAGGGTAGGAAGAAACCTCTGCAGGAAAGTGGATCTCCAGGGCCAGAGTTGATGAGAAAAACTATGAGAGAAAAGAGGAGGATCAGAAAAAAAGTTGCACCAACCCAATCATTTGTTAATATATGCCAATGTTTATTATTATTATGCTTAATTTGTGTGGTGTGATGGTGCAAGTAATATAAGAAGGTTTATTTTTTTTGTCAATCTATGAGTTGCATTCCGCACCCTCTCCAGTGCATCATCCAAACTACTTCATAGGATATGCCCAGAGGAAACATTCCTTATATATTTTAACCTCTTGATATTCAAATTTAGAACATAAAGAACAAATTAGCTCTTCCAGTATTTGTTTTCCTACTATGGAAGTCAATGGGGTCCATCAACTGTTTGGTTACCGAACATTCTTCAAAATATCTCCCATTGTGTTCAGCAGAAGAAAGAAATTCATACAGGTTTGAAAATTAAAAAATACAATTTTCATACAACTACCCGTTTATCAGTACCAGCAAAGTGTAATGCAGCCAGACTTATAAATTACTTTTAAGTGGAAATAAAATTTGCATAAATCATTTTGGGTTTTGGATTTTGACACTCTTTCTGTTCCAACTGCTCATCCTTTTAAGGTTTAATTTCTGAATCCTATTTGCATACACATCTTTTCTTGATTACTGTCCAGTTACATTATAATGGCAAATGAGATAAAATGGATTTAAATTCAAAGAACAAACTGAGCTTGTATGTACAATGTCTAAGATCATAAGGTTGTTGGTGGAACCAAAAGTGTTCTGATCACACCTGGATAACGAATACTAATAATAACTTACTAATTTAAAGTCCCCCTGTCAATAATTGTATCATCTTTGATCACCAAAATTGGTGTTTGAAAAATTTTCTTCATGCCTTAAAATAGCTTGAATGTAACTCAAATTAGCCCCGCCTCCACTCACTCCACTCGTTGATGATCACACGGTGATGTGATTGGTTACAAACACCAGCGATTTCAAACCCCGTTTTTGAGACTGTCTTTGGTTCACTGCAGTTTTAAGGAGAAAATACTCAGCAATGGTGTTGACTTATGAATTTGTACATAGTTTGTCTCAAAGCATATTAAAAACACCACATAGGCATATAAACAACATATTCAACATGTGTCTTTCAGAGATCTCCCAATACCGCAGATGCAGAGGTCATTTACACAACTTTTGATTTGAAATTGATTTAATATAATCAGAAATGGCCAACTGCATCGGAAAAAATGAAAAACATTACAGAGGCAAATGTGGCCTGCCTTTGGCCAGGACATCAGTGTTGACCTCATTTCCTGCTTTGTGCAATGTTGGCTCAAACAGACCTTCAAGGAGCCGAGAAGTTCCTAAAACACATGTGAATGACCAAACACCTCCTTGCTTTGGCAAGCTCATGCTAATTCAGTCCAGACGACAAGACATTTTTATGGACTGAATATTCTGGCTTTAATACGAGTCACATTCCCTTTCCGGGGGCAATTTGCTTGAACATCGCTGAGACGCTAATGGGCATAACTGACTCAAAATGTTGTTTATGTAACTGGCTGAGTGGCTTGCCAAAGTATGTTGATGAAGCTATTTCCTGTATTTCCTTACTGCAAAGTCTGCAAAATGAGGCTTCAGTCATAATTTTTTATTTTTTCTTGTGATACAACCGTGAACAAAAAAGACTGATATTGTAGTTTGTCATTTTAATTGGTTTATTAAATATTCGTTTAGCAGACATCCTTTTCCAGGGTGAAGCAATAATAATATTAACTTAAAATAAATACTTTTTTTACACAAACAATGATAAAACATGAACTAATAAACCCATAAATTTATAGTCAGTGTGTTCAGCAGAAGTATACAGTATGAGTGAATAAAAGGAAGTTAAAGCCACAAAATGGAGGTGACAGAGGAAGTCAACTGAGTTTACCAGGTTGAAATCGAAACTTTCTAAGCCTCAATTACAATGACCCAGTAACCTACAGCATAAATGTTTTAGTTATTATAGTTCTGTGCATGCAACGTGAAAACATTTTAAATTGTGTGGCTTGAACAAAGAGCAGCATATTGCTTTGATGGACAATTTAACTTCTGTATCTGTGTGAAATGTTTAGGCCCACAAGTGTAGGCTGGAATGGGTGTGACATCTTTGGGTGGGAGGAGCTTGACCCTGAAAAGAATCTGCCTTTGCAGTGACATCTATGTTTTTAGGGTATAAATGTGGACATCAGCAGGCAATGGCTGCTTCCACGCTACCACTGGATGCCATTCTGTGCCTGAGGTGATTTGCGAAATCCACCTGGGTTTGCGAAAGTACCCGGTTGATGACAGTTTTCGGGATCCATCCCTGGAGAACAGGGACAAACCATACATTAGAACACTTATTAAGCTTATTTGGAAACATAGTGTGATACTACATTGAGAGTGACTTTACTTTTGTAGATCTTCCTTTTTAAAGACCATTTAAAGCATCAACTATCAATTATCATTTAAATTCACAGCTGCTTCAAAAGTAAACTGTGTCATTTTTAAAGCCATTACAAACACCAAATAAAACTGAAAAAATAACTTTAAAAATTGTTCTAACAAGTTTTGAAAACTCCCCCTATTGGTTGGGAAAGAGATAGTGCCGCCTCAGACTCATGCTATTGGTTGAATCAAAAACAGAGCAATGTTTTGATGGCACCAAAAGTGCAACTTTTCAGGGGAATCAGCATAGTTATGGCTTGCTTATACATATTAATCTGGAATAAGAGAAAGTAGGCTATTTAACATCCAAAAAATTGCATACTTCACTTCACCTTTTAACTGAGAGGGCAATTTACTTACCTTAAGGTCTAAACTGAGCAACCAGGTAAACTTTGTCTTATTGGGATCATCTGCACTTGGTCGCATCACAATACAGGTGGGTCCATTCTCAGCCCTTAGAAAATAAAAATGAATTTAATACATTGCAAGAGGTTTGTATTTTTATTTTTGGGTGGGGAGTGGTTAAAATTTTCACTTACCTAACAAATCCTTTCTTCTCAGGCATTCCAGGGTGCTGAGTGGACATTCCGGCAAGGAAGCATGTAGATCCCCTGCGCTTGGCACAGCGGACACTTACAAAATCTCGTGGGCCGACCACATTTCCAGGTGTTTCACCTGAAACCTCATGTGTGATCATAGTATCCTGACCGATCTTCTGAAGAATCTGAGAGGGACCAAAACTGTATTGAATACCAAATATCTCTAAGCAACAGTAGCTGTATGTTTTATTACATTGTGATGGAGGCTTGAGAGTAAGATATGAGAAGATAGGCAGTCCTTCAAAAGTGCAGTGACTAAAATGCATACAGCATAGGAATCTGGCAGTCAGTAGATCTATTTCTATCCACCTTGACTTGTTTGACATTGGGGTTCCACTCCCCCATTTGTTCCATGTTATTCACCAGCTCCTCATAAAGGTCATCTGTTTGCTGTTCAAGCATCACTTCCAACTTAAAAATCTTCCCAATGTCTGGTAATACTTTACTCATCACCTTATCTCCATTGAGCTGAGAGAGAAAAACCCACATAAAAAGACAGTTTTAATTATTATTATTACAGTATATGTGAGCAAAAAAATAAAAGGTTTGCAGCTCTAAAGGCCTTGGACACCAAAGTGCTGTATAAAACTGTATAGTAAAATATGCATGCATAAAAGGCATCTATACATGGCCTCATCAGAATGAATGATGATTATTATTATTATTACAGTTTCAATCTCAGTTTGCCAGCCGTCCTGGTCACTCAGGATGCTGATAGACTTCTGCAGAGCTTCCTGTCCCTGCTGCACATAGCACTGCTCAGCTTCACTGTACGTCTCTTCTGCAATCCGACTACCTGTGCAAAGAAACACACACATAAACATGATCATCTCCGTAAAGAAACAACAAATACACACTAGATTTATGAAGAAAATGTGCACTTCTGTGAATTTGATTCACCCCTTCTGCAAATTACATTGTTATGCCAGTAAGTGGCAATAAGAGACTGTCTTTATATGTTACTGAACCATTCACTCAAAAACACTGAATTATTTAGGAATCAAATAAGTGACTAACTGATAGCAAGAGTCCATCACTTGTGCATTTCGGAATCCTGTTGGCAGTAGTAGGTCTAATTCGAACACATGACTCATACTGTCAAATACTGTTTTTCGCCTACTATATGGGAAGTCGTAATATTGTGATGCAGAAACTCACTATCGTGTCGTTATGAGTGAGTCATTTAATCATTCACTCAACCAATTCGTTAAAAACACTGAATCATTCAGGAACAAAACAAGTGAGTAACTGTGTCCGAAATCGCATAGGGGTGAATTTAAGTAAATTGGGACATTTTTTCCCAGTCATCTCAATAGCAAAAAAGTGTCCCAATTTACTTGAATTCACCTGAGTAGGTACAACATATTATAAATAACTTCACCGTTAAAAAAAGTACATTCTTAGGTTGTAGTATGAATGAAATCCAGACATAGTATTGTACATCCACCATGTTGTCATTGTCATGTGACCTTCAACATCCATTGAGTTGCTTCTTTGCAGTCATCATATAAACACTTCATAATCTTGCCAGAAGTATTAGGTCACCCAGGTAAAAAAATGTTCACCTACTGTACTATATAAGGAAGTATGCAATTTCAGATGCTGTCTTTATGTCTTTATATTCACTAAACCAATTAATTAAAATACACTCATTTGTTCAAGAACGAAACAAGTGATTGTCTTTATGAGTAAGTAATTGAATCATTCACACAATCAAAATGCTGATTCATTTAAAACGATACCATTACTGTGTTGCTCACAGATGCACAATTCTGCTGTGGCTTTGTTCATAACTATTTTAGTGATTGAAGCAAACATAGATAAATAGCTGCAAATGCTGTCTAAATTGAAAGTTACTCACCAATAACTTTTTGTTTATATATCTTTTGTTCAAAAGCAATACCACACTCACTAATATTCAAAACAACAGCACACTGCTCCTGTAATATTGCTTAAGTTATATTTTGAACAGACAGTTAAACAGGACAATAACTGAGTAAATAATTTTAAGCATTTAGTTGGCTAATATTATTAGCTACTACAGCATCCATATTTATGTAATATAAATGTTGGAAGTTGTGAGGAAGTGAGGAAGTATCTTACTGAGAAGTGAGCTCCTTCTTCGGACATGGTTAATCCAAGCACCAGGTCCAGGTCCAGAAAGCTTTTTCAGCTCATGATGAATTGCAATCATCGCATTCCTCCTCAAACCTGATTGTGAAAGAAAAAAATATATATAAACTTGAATAAATACTATTTATTACTACTAATATTATAAATATATTTCAGAAAACCTGGATACATGAAACAGCTTCTTACCTGTCATGTTTCTCACGTGCCTGTAGGAAATGCCAGCACACAGTTTGACCGTTGCAGGCAACATTATACAATTTTCTAAACCGATGAATGAATGACTACACTTGAAATGTGGGCACGGTGAGTTAGAAGTGAAATCTGAGGAACAGCTGCCTGCTTCGCTCCCTTTATAGCCCCGTCAGACAAGGCCGCGTTCTCGTCACCTCGCAGATAAAACAGCACCATCACTCAAAGCACGGGGGTGACCCTGTGTGTCAAGGATGTGCATTGAACACGACAGCCTATCTGTTACCACTATAAACACGTTGTTACAGATAACGGCCAGTGCCTGAAGACTACCCACACAGAACACTGGTTTGTACACTTATGTTGTCTGTCTTTTTCAAGTCACAACAAACAGTGTTACCTATCTACAGATATATTTTAGCATATGATTAACCGGAAACTCTCAAAATTTCACACACGACTTGCTCTCCTGAGTCCTGGTTCCATTACAACATTAGTTCAGGAGGTCAAGTTTATAATGACAAATCATGAGCCAAATATTTTCAAAATCATCATCATCCTAACTCCAAGGGGTCAAATAAAATGACATCACCACCCCCCTCCCCCTCCTTTGTGTGTACTTTTAATGTGACTAATTATAGCTTTCAATAATAGAGATGTAAGCTGGGGTGTATTCTGCAAATCCAGGTTACATCTTATTACACGCTGTGCTACACAAACCCATATCAAAGCTGCAACGAATCCATTCTCAATCACTGACAACAATAAAAGGCCGATCTGGCAGCCTTGGACTCAACGGCAATGGAAACTTTCCTAGTTCTATGAAAATATTTGCTTAATGACTTGTGGTTTTCAGTTTGACGTAAAATCAACTTGTTCAAGAACATTGAAGCAATATCTTGTGGGGTAAAAGTGTCTTTATGAGTGAAAGCACCTTAACCCACAACCTTGTGTCCCTCAGAGTAATTTATACTTTAAGCCTTAACCTTTATCAGACAAACTTCTAATCAGGAGGTGTGGAACAGCCATGGACTGTTGAAATGATGCTGGAACAGGTGCAAACCATAGCTGTCAATGGATTACAAACTTTAATTGAATTAATTACATGATATTACTTTTTTTGGTAACACTTTATTTTAGTCCAACATGTACTTACCATAGTAATTATACTAAATTATGCATAATAACATGCAACTAACCCTCAACCAAATCCTAATCCTACCCTAACCCTATAGTAAGTTCATGTACTGCAGTTAATATTACTCAGTACTTAAATGTATAATTACATTATAACAATGACACCTTAAGTATAACCTTTTTTTTTAATTACTTATATTTCATCAATATTTCTATCAATTATATAAATTAATTACTATCATTAATTTATATAATTGATAGAAATATTGATGAAATATAAGTAATTCTATCAATTATATAAATTAATTACTATCATTAAATGTAATTTGTCTATAATCTCATTAATCTGAAAGGTTAAATTGACAGTCTTTTTAAAAAAAGTAAAACAATTTAAACCAAAATAATTCAGTTTTCCTTGCCATTTATTATTCAAATTTGACGTTTATTTATCGCTCATGATAATCACGTACGTTATCATAATACAAACACATTCACATTTCTAAAAGAACTACACAGTTATGTTCAGGCCAGCACAGGTTTTATTCAGAAGGACTCTGTCAGGTTTGGCTTCACATGCAGTCAGCGTAGTACAACACCTCTCTTTAAAACGTGTGTGTGTGTGTGTGTATGTATGTGTGTTTGTGCGTGTGCATGTTTACATTGTGTGAATGACTGAAGTGACAGACAAAGTGCAAACCGTATCATGAGCACTAACCTGGACTAGACTACTAAAAAGGAGGCACTTCATTGGGGTTTTCTATCTCCAGAATGACCTATACAAAAAATGAATCCAAAAGAAGCCATGTCCTCAAAACCTTATCTTCTCTAATTTCAGTTTTCACTTGCCAAATAAATATCACTTCAGTTCCCTAGTTTGGTCATTGTTTTAAAGGCAAAGTTCCCTTTTATGCAGCAATTACATATGTCACCACCAGTTCATTCATCACATTGTTGTACGTATGGAGGACATACAGGAAGTATACACAAGCAAAGCATTAACTCTTAGTCTGGGAAAAGTTCATTTTTCTAAACTTCCCAGCTGTTAAATTAGTTCAAGAGGATACTGTAAAAATATAAACCAATAAGTTTGAAGTTTAAACCACCAGGCCCTCAATTTACAACCCTTTTGTTAAATGAAAAAAAAAAAGAAAAAAGTGGCAAACCTTTCCTTTATGTTTCCATAGACCAAATCAACATTTACTTGCTGATATAGCACTTAATATCAGTTTAGATCAGTCCCTATTCATGATATAGAGTGCTAGAAACACTTAATGAACTATTACACAAATAATATGCAGTTTATCAATGCATACTTGGGGGGAAATTCTGCTTCAAATTCACTGTAAAATCAGTAACACGACTCTCAGATTCCAGAGCATCAAGTTAATCAAGTTTTATAGCAATTAATCAACTGTGGTTAGAAGATATCCCAATTTAGATACGCAACAAAGTGGCAAAAGTGAAGAATATTCCCTGTAATGGTAAATAAAGTACTTCCTAACAAACTGTCAAGATTGGTCACACATTTTTTTAAATAGGAGATATGCATTAACATGAATCTTTTCTAAATTTCACCTGAAAGTGACCATGAATCATCACAAGTATGTGGCGTATAAAGTCTCACCACAAAGAACAACAGCATGGCACTAGCATACACAGAGATCCGACCCCTAAACCATTAACCTTCTAACAGACACATTGGTCCCGCTTGATGAATAGTTGATTGACCATGCAGTGCAATTTATGTAACGTCATTATACAGTGCAATAACCAGTTATTACACACCCTTCAGATGAGAAGTTTGAAATGTTAGAACCTAAACTAAGTATACACTTTTTCGCTTTAAACCCTTCAGAGGGAATTTCTAGCAATGTAAATTAATGGCATAACTGATGCATAATTTGGTAAACACACATCAGTTTAATGATTGGAAATTACATGGCACTTAGCATACGTACTCGTGAAACAGCTTCAAGTCATCATTTTAATACACTTGATTTGTCTTGAGATTCTCTATTGAACTTTGAGGCATAAAAAAAACCCCTTGGAATGGTATTGTAAATGCAGGATTATGAGGTTGAGATTCATATTCTATTCCTTCTTGAGTCGCTCTGTTTGGTTACTTGTAAATTATCAATTTTTTTAAAGAAACATTTGAACACTCCAAAACTATCATGTATTCTCTATGCATGGGATATAAATGTATTTTTAGGGCTGTGTGTTCTGGATTCCCATGTCTATACAACTGAAATCCTGGACACTTTAAATGAGTACATTTACAGTTAGGGAAGATGAATGAAATGTCTTTCTACCAGTTGGCATCTGATTGGAAACTGCATAAATATGAGAAAACAGCTGCTGAGGTATGAAACTTCCTGTATTGTGTGTGTGTGTGTGTGTGTGCATAAAGGCTGAAGTGAAGTGGTGCAAGTTTCAGTCTATTAGTGGTTGAAATGTGTTTAAATGAAGGCATATTTACACACCGAATCTGGGAAAAAAGCGGTTTTGTTGTCCTAAAAAGTGAAAATGCTTTACTGTGTAGATGTATTATTAGATGGTCAATTCTATCTCCTCTTGGAGCTGCCGTGATACAAATTTTTAAACTTTTTCACATCAGCAAAATCTCACAGTAGCTCAGATTGAAGAGTCCAGCAATATCCTCTGATTCAATGCCAAATTGCCTCTGAAAAGCTGAAGTATTATACCTCTATTTTCTGCAAATCGGGTAAATGAGCCACTGAATAATGCGATGAAATGAGAAGAACTCCCTGACTGATTTGTTGTGCTGTGATTGGCTACCTACCCAAAGACCACGCCCACTGAGATGGCTCCGCCTTTCACTACAGTCAATGGTCTTTATGCACAAAGGAACTGATACTTTTAGCTTATGTTTGCAGACCATGTAGTGTCCGGCAAATGGAGCAGATGAGATTTTAGAGTGGACTGGAATAGGCGGAAGCTGCCAAATTGAGTTTGTTTTTCAGTGATATCACAAAATTTGCAGATGACATGGGAAGGAAAGAATATACAGCTCCAATGAGCTCCTATTTCCTTGTGCTTTTAGGCCTTTCGTCACTCTCTGCAGCGAAACATGGCAACGTTACTCAAATATGTGTCTTCCTGTAATAAGCTCTATCTTTGGCCTGAGAGGGTTGAGGTTGGAGGTGTTACATGTAGATGGAAAGATATAAGGGGTGAGTAGGCAGAACGAGAGGGATGGAGGAGGAAACGAGAGTGTGCGTGTGTTTGTGAGTGTGTGCGTAAGTCTCTTAAGTTCACTATATTAGCTTTCCTTTGCAAAAGAAAAATTAAAAAGCCCCCTTCCCATTCCCTGTGGAGGCCTCTCTTTGTCAATAAAATCCCCTGAATAATATGAGTTAATATTCTGTCATTGTCAGTGGCTCTTTAATGTTCCAGCAATCCTGAGGGAGCGTGAGGTGAAGGAATAAATGTTCTCCTTTCTGTCACAAAACGGATAAATAAATGTCTTTAAACAGGAGTTTTATTTTGTCTCCTGGCGGGGGCCGTGGATGGATAGTGTGGGCCAAGGCAAGGAAAACGGACTCTTCCACGCTCTGTCGACTGGTCTTTAAAGGGCAGGAGGAGTTCCTCACTCTTATTCTTTCCTCTCTTTATCGCTCACTCGCTTTTGTCCCCTGCAGTCCCGCAGCGATCTGTCCACTAGGGGGCAGAGTGTGACATGGAGTCAACAGAGTTGACACTGGAAGACGAGACCCGGCTTTGAGCGATGGTCACCTCTGGATGCTGAAGGATGAGAGAAAATGACAGAAAAATAATTCATGTTAGTTATGATTTATAAATTCTCTCTCACATATAGACATGTACAATCAGGGTCCAAAATTAACACTCGCCAGCAATGTTGGGGGGTAATGGACATTACTACTCTGTAAAAAATTATTTTCATGATTTGTTATGATTTGATTGATTTTGACATGATTTTGCTATCACAACTTTTGTCAAATCAACTTAGAAAATTAATGTGGTTCAGATAACAATATTTTGAGTTTCTATTTATTAAACCAATCTCTTTGTTGTATTAACTAAATTTTTTAATTTCAATTAACTCAAAAGTTTTAAGGCAACCAGGTAACTTAGTTTTTAAGTTAAACCAACGATAATTTTGTTGTTTTTTTATTTTGAGTGTACTGTAGTTATTTTTTCCTAAATCAATTGAAAAACTCTTTCTTTTCCATTTTTCTCCAGAAATGGGTGCTGAATGAAAATAAATGAGTGTGTTTTAGTTCAGTTGTGCTTGTTTATTTGTAGGCAAAATATCAGAATGTGGGTATTGCCTCACAACATAGATCTCTGCATGTGTAGCTGTCGTTTTGAGAATCACTTGCATCTTGGGCAGGAAAATACAATACAAAAGTAACTTAATGTATTGCTTTCCATAAAAAGTTATTAGTTATCTACGATGCCTAGTTATTTTGTAGTTTATTTACAAAACACTTACACTACCATTCAAAAGTTTGGGGTCAGCAATTTTTAAAGAAATAAATACTTCCATTCAGAAAGGACACATTAAATTGATCAAAAGTGACAGTAAAGACATTTATAATGTAACAAAAGAAGTGTGGAGTAATTCAGCTTTGCCATTACAGGAATAAATGACAATTTAAATTGTTAAAATGGAACAATGTTCCTTTGAATTGTAATAAAATATGCAGAATGCAAAAAGAGACTTAAATCAAAAACAAATCAAACACTTTATGATCCCAAACTTTTTGTGTAGTGCTTGTAGTGTATTTCTCACAGTAAAACAACAAAATCATGAGGTGTTAATGTTAGCAGTTTAACAGCTAAATATTACAATGTTCAATGTACAATGTACAAACTTCACTCTTTCTAGGTCATTAATCAAATAAGTAAATTTGTGAAACTGATCATGTGAATTCCTGTGTAGAGAGTGAAAACCCCCCATTACATTTTCTAAATCAATGTGGCAAAGTTATTTTTGGCCCCTGGGTACAATGCTTCAGTCTGATCCTTGCTGTTCTGCTCTACGTGTGTGAGCGTGTGGTGTCCTGATGGGGTGTTTGACCTGGTCTGTAGTTAACTATTGTGTTCTCTGGGGTGTTCCTCTGTGGTGGAGGTGGAGGGGATCCTCACATGTCTCCTAAAGATCCTGTCCAGCAGGCTACGCCGAGGAGGCTCAGGAGGCTGGTTCCAATCCAGGTCAGGGGGCCGTGTCCCCTGAGGCCCGAATACATTAAGGTCGCTGAAGCACTCTGTCTCGATCATCTGCAGGACAGAAAGCAGACAAAATAGCAAGAGACAGACAGAGAGACATACAGATAAACAAAAAGAGAGAAATGATGATAAGGAGGTCAATAATCCTTATTTTCTAACATCTTTACAGAAAGGACAATTATAGTTCTGGATGCTGATTGGTCAATACAGCCTTCCAGTCATGCTAATATACATTATTAACAGCTATTCACTATTAACACCTGCTATACACATAGGGGTCAGCAACCTTTTAATTTTTTTCTTGTTCATTACTGTGCCAAATGGAATATTAAAGATGATGCCAGGTTGAATGATTCATTATCGTGTTATCTGATTTTTTTTTTTTTTGTTGCCATATGGCATTACGTTGGCAGAAGATTTTAGCACAGCTTTATACCTCATTTTGCCATGGGATGGAGACGCTGCCAGTGGCAAACTTGGAGTAGAAATCATTGTCTGTTTGGTCCAGGTTGACACCCTTAACGGTGGAGAACTGCTCAATGTCCAGAACATCTTTACAGTAGACCGCCCTGGGCTATTAAACAAGAAAAAGAAGAGAAACAAAAGTGAAAAACAGTATAATAAGAGAATTCAACCCTATGCAAATTTCTAAAGCCTTGAAATGTTCAACATGTTCCTTAAAAACCTGTTATCTGATTGATAGTTTATACTTTTTTGTAAGTAAAAGGCCTTGTCGAATAATTGTAAAAAACACCTCCCCCCTTCAAGTTGTGGTTCACGTGTCTTTCTGCTGTGAAATCTTTCCTGATTTTTAAATGTAAATGTAAGAATAACTTTAATAGTGTAGGTAATGTTTCAAGGTAAACATTTGATTGGTTTTACTTTATTATCCATGCATCATTTTTTTACCAAAAATCATGTTAAAATGTGAGTATCAAATATGATACATCAGGATTTTGAGGAAGGTTTATTTAAACATCTCATGTTGAATGTCATTATATTGCATTGCATCATATGTTTTGCCCTAAACAACTACAGAGCTTTAATCATAAAACAAGGCATTTTAATACCACCTTACTAAGACTAATATTATTGAGCGATACAGAGTGACAACTGATATTTATATGTATTTTATAGTAGTCTACCATAATCTCACTGATTTACATCACAAGCTATTCGAATTTCATTTTACATTTTGGCCATATAAATATGAGCAACTGCACTAAATTTCATTTTTGGTCAGTCTGAGCTTCTGAATAAAACGGAGGTGTTTTTACCTCCTTGAGAATGAGCTCCATACCCTCCTATATGAGCCATTAAAGACTGATGTATCAAATGTGATACTCAATAAAATAAAATAAAAAGGTAAGCCAACTTTATCTAAATAAAAATGTCTAAAAGTTTGTATGACTATTATTTCATTTGTCAGGCTTTACAGTGTTAACATCAACTACATGAGAACACAAACTCACATCAGGCACAAAGGAAGGTTCCAGAATGCCGGCCTCCAGCCTCTTGAAGTTGATGTTCTTAAAGAACGGGTGGGCTTTGACTCCAGTACCTTCATCCGCCTGGCAGCCGAGCCTCTGCTTGGGATCTTTGGCTAACAGCTGTGGGACAAGGAGAGGAGAGCAGCCAGACAGACATTAGGAACACAGGTTTGTACATTCTTCAAGAGTGGAATGTAAGGGGCCAAGCTGGTCAATGGCTTCGAAACACTAGGAAAAAGAGCTTGTGTGCCAAATTAAGACATTTAAATGGGGCAAACATCCTAAAACTAGGGTCAGCAATCACAAACCAGACATCACAAAACCACACACAGGAACGAGTTAGGCTGGGAACTTTGTGAGCTAAGATGTGGAGGCCATTTGCGTCATGACGCACGCAACACAGAATTTCAAATTAAAATTGAAAATTGTAATCATTCACTTATCTTCATGTCATTCTCCAACAAAACAAGTACTCCATTCGATTCACTAGCTATTATTAAGTAATTTAAGTACGTTTTGCATGAAGACCAAAAGTCTCAAATCAGATGAGGGCCTTAGCTTCTTCAAAAAACTTTAGTTGGGTCACAGTCAGTTAACAGAAGATTTCAAGCTTCTTTTTTTGCCAAGGACTCCCAAATATAATGATCCACTTTTAAAAGCAGCTACACTACCGTTTAAAATGTTAGGGTCTTAAGATTTTTTACATGTTTTTGAAAGAAGATTCTTTCGCTCACCAAGTCTGCAAAAACAGCAATATTGTGAAATAATATCGCGAAATAATATTGCAATATAAAACATATATTTTCTATTTTAATATACTTAAAATGCAATTTATTCCTGTGATTTTCACCATCATTACTCCAGTCTCTAGTGTCACATGATCCTTCAGAAATTATTTTAATATGGTGATTTGATGCTTAAGAAACATTTCTTATTATTATTAATGTTGAAAACAGTTGTGCTGCTTAATGTCTTTGTGGAAACTGTGATACTTTTTTCCAGGATCATTTGATGAATAGAAAGTTCAGAAGAACAGCATTTATTTGAAATAGAAATCATTTTAACATGACAAATGTCTTTACTGTCACTTTTGATCAAA
This sequence comes from Scardinius erythrophthalmus, assembly GCF_964197995.2. Taxonomy (NCBI): domain Eukaryota; kingdom Metazoa; phylum Chordata; class Actinopteri; order Cypriniformes; family Leuciscidae; genus Scardinius; species Scardinius erythrophthalmus. The sequence goes on from NC_138240.1 coordinate 27,474,573, forward strand.
TTAATGCATCCTTGCTGAATAAAAGTATCCAGTATGAATTGTAGAGTATACTTTCATGTAAAAAAAACAACCAAAAACATTTAAATTATACAAGTATAATAAGTGTGATACTGTAAAAATATTGTATGAAAAATTAGGCAAATTGTTAAAATATTCTCTGGACATAAGTCTCATAGAGCAAAATAAAAGTAATTTTATCAAATTTGGTGAATGTATAATATATATAAACATCTTAAGGGTACTTGCTAACTTTCAAATCCCTAAAAATATATTTAGTAAAATCTGGTTTAAAGCAAGGTAAGGATGATTAAATTACATATTTTAGTTTTTTGGGTGAACAGTCCCTTTAAGATTAGCAGAAAGCCAGTCGCATGACACAGCTCTAATAAAAGACAGCTGAGGTTCTTTACAATACATTTAGAGTATTAAACAATACTGAACTGAGCTGTTCTCAGAGAGCTCATTATCAGCTTCTTCCCCAGCCGAAAACATGCAATAGCAGCCAGAAAAATGAGCCAAAAGTACAGAATGGACTCGATTTGACCAGTTTTGTGCGCTCAATCAATGGACTCTTAATCAGCATCTATGGCGTGTTTGACTGAGGAGATAATGTAGCTTTGGATACAAGCTCTTAGTTGTACTCGACTGTGTCATCTTGGATTTTGACCAGCATAGAAACTTCATTCTTTGTGTGTGTATGTATATGTGTGGCCTCACCATCCTGCAGATGGCTTTGGTGTCTTCTGAAAACTTGTCGCTGTACTCCTCTTCCTCCTCCTGCACCCTCTTCTCCACTTCTTCCCTCTTCACTCGCTCTTTGCGAGCACGGAAAGGCGATCGACCAGCTGTCATCTCGTAGATCAGGCAACCCAACCCCCACCAGTCTGGACTCATGCTATAGCGCTCATTATTGATCACCTCTGGAGCTGTCCATCAAAACATATTCAGTTCATCAATCAATAAAAAACATTTCAATGCTTAATATTGCCATGAAAATATATCTAGTAGGACTGAGTGGTGCAGCTAAAAACAAAACCTGATATTTTTCAGCCTTTTGATTATAGTTGGTATTTACACTAGCATTCAAAATTTTGAGGTCTGTAAGTTTTTTTCATGTTTTTGAAAGAAGTCTCTTAAGTTCACAGTAAAAACAGTAATATTGTGAAATTGTATTACAATATAAAATAATTTGCATGAATTATTATCATGATTCTTCAGAAATCATTATAATATGCTGTTAATCTGCTTGTGCTGCTTAATATTTTAGTGTTAAAACCATGATACTTTTTTTTAAGGATTCTTCAATGAATAGAAAGTTCAAAAGTACAGAATTTATTTGAAATAGAAATATTTTGTAGTTGTAGTTACTGTCACTTTTGACCAATTTAATGCATCCTTACCATAAATAAGTAAAAAAAAAAAAAAAGTATTATTTGAATGGTACTGTAAATCAATACATTTAATACTAGTTAAATTGATTGAAAAAAAAAAGTTAAAAAAAAAAGTTATGATTTATTTATACTGTAAATGCCGTGCAAAATGCTATTTTGCTTAAATCAATACAGGTAAAAAGATCATTACCCATGTAGCCCACAGTCCCGACTCGACCACGGATCTGTTCTCCATCAGGCACTTTAATGGCCAGTCCCAGGTCTGAGATCCGGATATGACCTGTAGGGATAGAGAGGGAGTAATAGCAAACAAACAAGAACAAAACAAGTTAATGTAAAATTTATTTATTGTCCCATTTAACAATTTATTACACTTTCACTGACTGAATATTCTACGGAAGAGGATTAGGGCCAGGCAATAATAAAAAAAATAAAACCATCTCGAGATTAAAGTCATTATAATGCGAGATTAAACTCGTTAAATTTCGAGAAAAAAAGTCGAAATACAATCTTGAGAATAAACTCATTAAATATCGAGAATAAAGTCGTTGTGTTGCGAGAAAAAACTCGTTAAATTTCGAGAAAAAAGTCGAAATACAATCTCGAGAATAAACTCATTAAATATCGAGAATAAAGTCGTTGTGTTTCGAGAAAAAAACTCGTTAAATTTCGAGAAAAAAAGTCGAAATATAATCTCGAGAATAAACTCATTAAATATCGAGAATAAAGTCGTTGTGTTTCGAGAAAAAAAATCATTAAATTTCTAGAAAAAAAGTCGAAATACAATCTTGAGAATAAACTCATTACATTTCAAGAATAAATTCGTTGTGTTTCGAGAAAAAAAAGTCGAAATGAAATGTAGGGAATAACGCATTCGATCTGTGTTCATTAGCCTACTGATAGAGGACATGGCAGAGTTGGATCACTTAGTCAAGCTATATTTTAGACTTTCTTACAGTAACAAAGCCGTCTAGGTCGGCTAGAGGAGGAGCTGTAGCCTACTATCATGGAATAATGTCCACTTTAATGCACCCTATAGGCGGGTGAGAAACAGCGCCATGAATTATGCAGAAAATGCAAGACTGCTCTTTGTGCATTGTGTAATGCAGGGGTCAGCAACCTATGGCACGCGTGCCAACACTGGCACGCGGAGGGTTAATTGCTGGCACACAAGCAAATGCGAGAGAAGTGTATGTATTTTATGCCGTTCAAATGCACTCGGGCTCCCCTCCCATGATTAACATCGCGTAACATCAGCATCACACGGAACGCACATGTAGGAAACCTCGTGAATTACGTCCGTTTCACGCATATTTTTTTCGGCGTGCATGTTAATAAATGAGTGCATTCACACCGGGAGCAGGAGCAGCGCGTGAGCGCCCAACAGGAGCGTAGCGTGAGCAGTGAAGCGCGGGTTTTGCCGGCGAGTCTATTTTGTCTGCGTTGCTCACGCTCAATTAAAGTGAAAGCACACTTTTGATGGACAAAATAAATATGATTTCAAACAAAAGTGCCCAAAATGCACATAATGTGCATGTCTAGTGTGTTTTAACAAGAACTGGATTAGGTTATGTCAGAAAAGAAAATGAAGACTCAAAAATATTTATATAAAATTTACCCATTTAAACTTGTTTTATTATTCAGTTTGGGTAAAAGGATTTGGGTAAAAAATATATATAGAAAATAAATATTTGTGTGAGCTGTAAAGTGGTTAGAAAAAATGAAGTCGGAATCAGCTAAAATCGGTATTGGCAGGTCAAACTCAATGAAAAATCGGAAATCGGAATCGACCTAGAAATTTATAATCGCTGCATCTCTAGTTAGGAGTTATAAATACTATTAAATTGTCTATCTAAATCTAAAACAAATTTCAAGAGAAATATTTAAATTTCTGTACTATTTCTGTTTAAGCCATTATGAAAATGTACAATGTTTGTGTATTTATATGAGTGTGTGTGTGTGTGTCTGTGTGTGTGTGTGTGTGTATGTATATATATATATATATATATATATATATATATATATATATATATATATATATATATATATATATATATATATATATATATATATATATATATATATATATATATATAAATAATGTATGTATGTATGTATGTAGGCTATGTGTGTTGAGGCACAGTGATGAACTCGGAAACTTAAAAATGGCACTTTATGACAAAAAGGTTGCCGACCCCTGGTGTAATGTGTCAAGTTCAAAGCTTCATAAAACAATAATTCCACAGTAAAAACTGCTTAAAATTTGGATTTCGTTAGACAACAGCTCTTCTATAATGGGATAATGTCCACTTTAACGCACCCTCTGATGCGGCCTAAATGCACAACTAGTAGGAATGATGGCGCAATAAGGCGACTCTGAATTTGTTTGCCCCATTTAAAACTTTAACGGTCCATAAAAAAACCCGGTAGCCTACAGAAATTTGTGCCAATATTTCGGTTTCCACTAGATCAATACCGGTATATGCTCTATTACTCCCAGTCGGATTTAACGCACCCTTACATATGGCTGAGAAATGCAGAATTTCTTCATTCATTTCTAACAGCTTGGTGCGAGCAATGCCATACACACAGGGTGCTTAAGGAAGCGTTGCGTCATTTAAAGGGGAGGTCCGCGCGTCAATAACGAAAAAGTAACTGGATTCAGCCTCGTATGCAATGAACTCTGATCGAATGCGTTATTCTCTACATTTCATTTCGACTTTTTTTCTCGAAACACAACGACTTTATTCTCGAAATTTAATGAGTTTATTCTCAAGATTGTATTACGAGTTTTTTTCTCGAAATTTAACGAGTTTTTTCTAGAAACACAGCGACTTTATTCTCGAAATGTAATGAGTTTATTCTCAAGATTGTATTTCGACTTTTTTCTCGAAATTTAACGAGTTTTTTCTCGAAACACAACGACTTTATTCTCGATATTTAATGAGTTTATTCTCAAGATTGTATTTTGACTTTTTTTCTCGAAATTTAACGAGTTTAATCTCGCATTATAATGACTTTAATCTCGAGATGGTTTTATTTTTTTATTATTGCTTGGCCCTAATCCTCTTCCGTAATATTCAATGTATTTATATATGCTTTATATTTATATATAATGTTATTTATTTATATATATATTGACATTGGGGGTTTTAATTAAAGATGTATTATTATGGCAAACTTAGTCCTCAAAATCAATCAAATAAATTATGGTATTTATCCATAAATAAATAAATAAATAAATATAAACCTGTTACAAATGCTACACATTTTTGTATGCATACTCTTTTTTTTTCTGTCTTTTATAATGAAGTCATGTTTAGTTCGAGCTTTTGTGTGAACTGATAAAAAACAAATAAACAAATAAACTATTTAGACAGAAGCCAGTTTCAGCCAGTATCGGTACATCCCTAGACCAAATCCCAGTACATCCCTAGACCAAATTCAATTTAATGCAATGTCATATTTAGCTCATCTGAATGAAAAACTGATCTTCTTGACTTACCGTTATCATCTAAAAGTATATTCTCTGGTTTTAAATCCCTAGAGTGAAAGAAAGCAAGACAAAAATGTCTCAACCATAGAATTTCATTATTATTTTATGAGGATGGGTGCATTTGAGGATGGTGACACGTTGGTTCCTGCCCACCTGTAGACGATAGACTCTCTGTGCAGGTGTTCTAGACCACAGCAGATCTCGGCCCCATAGAACTGCACACGCTCCTTCTCGAAGCCCGGGGTTCCCATGTTATAGATGTGAAATTTCAGATCACCACCATTCATTATGGTCAGCACCAGACACAGGGCATCTTTGGTCTCATACGCGTACGCTAAACTAACCTGCGAGAAAAGAGGATGCCGATTCTCAAAAATACATTCTTTCCCCCTTTTAAAAGTATACAAGCTGTTAGCAAGCCTTTATTGGACAAAATATTGGACAGAGACAGAGATGTACTGAGGAATAAAGATTTGAGGCTTTACTGCCTGGCCACTTGTGACTGGATCACCCAAGATGGATGTTTAAACCAGGTGTAAACATGGCCAGAGTAAAGAGAGGAAAAGAGATGAAAGAACAGAATAAATGAATGAATCCACTTACCACAAACCTGCTGTTGACCTTCTCCAGAATCTGTTTCTCATTTAGAGCCATGGCCTCCCCCTTTCTCTTCTTTATCCTTTTCTTCTCAAGCTTTTTACAAGCATACATTTTACCTGTGGCTCTCACCTGGCATGCACACACCTGGGAAGGGATGTACATATATTATCACCACATATACACACACACACACACACACACACACACACACACACAGACACACACAGACACACACACACACACACACACACACACACACACACACACACACACACACACACACACACACACACACACACGCACGCACGAGAAGTTACATGTTGCCTTAAGGTTGGGTCACAAGGTTTGGCGGGCAAGAAAATTGTGAGTTGTCCATTGTCAGTAGTGTGCACAGTTCACACAATTCACTTTAAAACCAAGAAGCTTTTGTTGGTCAAAGCGGTGAATTCGGATGACCAACTTGAACACGAGTGATATCTGTGTATAGGTAACTTATTCACCTTCACAAGAAACTTCTGCTCACACAGATTCCTATTAAAATGACTGGATTTTGCTTGTGAAATTTCGCAGAGCAACGTTAAACGTCACTGCACCATTACAAGACAGCATCTTAACTTGAAAGTGACTTTATAAATTGTTCCCTTTCGAAAGGGAACTCGCACTACGTCGATTAACGCATTGGGGAACGCCTCAGGCGTGACGGGTGCTCTTCAGGATCAGCAGGAGATGGCTGATGACAATCAGAAAGATTCTGAACCCTCTCAGCCACTCTGCCCGTTGTATGCTGAACTGGTGGATGTTATGGATCGCGTTAGGGGAGAGATCGCTCACGGTAGGCTTGACGATTGGTTTCTCCCCGGCCATAAACCACCAGCTCAGGTGAGCCTTCCATTCCTTCCCGATCTTCATACTGAGATCGAGAGGGCATGGAAGAACCCATATTCTGCCCATATCCTCCGACATCAGCGGGCTAGTTTCGCTAATGTTGAGAAGATAGGAGAACATAGGTATGTGTCAATGCCGCCCATTGACGAGACATTTGCGAACTATCTCGCGTCTGAGCGGGCATCGACACTGAGAGCTCCAACCCTGCCATCCAAACCTTTAAAGGAGAACTCCGGTCAATTTTAACATTGAGCTCATTTTTTTGTAAATTTGGAGTGCTGTCAGTACAGAGAGCAACGACAAAAATCGGTGTTGCCTACACCTTGTTATCCTCTTTTTAAAAATTGCTACCTGTTGACTTCAATGGGGCAAGTTTTAAAAGTGATGTTAATTCAGCCAGCGCTCATACCTGTATTTTCTTCCTGTTTTCGGTCGAAGTCCACAGTAATCGATTGTCGAGTTCACGCGCATAGGTTTAGTTACCTATGATCACACGCGTGAACTCGACAATCGACTACTTTGGACTTCGACCGAAAACAGGAAGAAAATACAGGTATGAGCGCTGGCTGAATTAACATCACTTTTATTAATATCTTTCACATCTACTGCAGTCAGATTCACCCGTGTTAACTCTAAAGGAATCACTCACATGGCTGGGCACTTGTAATGACACATCAAGGATGTTAAGAGGCTAAAAGCAGGTTTAAAACTTGCCCCATTGAAGTCAACAGGTAGCAATTTTTAAAAAGAGGATAACAAGGTGTAGGCAACACCGATTTTTGTCGTTGTTCTCTGTACTGACAGCACTGCAAATTTACAAAAAAATGAGCTCAATGTTAAAATTGACCGGAGTTCTCCTTTAAAAGCAACATCGCGTTTGAATGGCAGAGCATACACGGGTCAGGCCGGTGCTGCCCTACATACCATGGCGGTGTTGCAGACGTACCAGGCCGATCTGCAGGGGGATCTCAAACAGGGGGCAGGGATATCTCCTGAGGCGGTTGCTGAGCTGCATCGCACCACGGATATTGCTCTCCAGGCCACTAAGCAAACTGCTGCTGCGATCTGCTAGTCGATGGCGGCGATGGTGGCCACGGAGAGACATCTGTGGTTGAACCTGGCCGATATTGGGAAGAAAGAGAAGGGCTTTCTCCTTGATTCGCCAGTTTTGCCCTCCAAATTTAGGTGGTGGTTGGAAAGTTCAGAGAGGCGAAAGTTCAGAGAGGCGGACCTGCATACCGCTGAGATCCGCTTCCAAGCCCAGACAAGCGGGAGAGCCTGGCCCATCATGGTCCGAGGACTGTAGACAGGGCCAGACAGTCAACGTCATCTCTCGTGCGCCCCCTCCATGGAAGAGTAGGTTGCAGAAGAGGCGGGACTCCCGCAGAAGAGGTATCTGAGGGAGGTGATCCAGAACAAACGCACACAGTGTTGGTGATGGAACACCTCCCTTGAGGGCGTAATTATTTCTTAGCCCTCTCCTCTAATCCACGACTACCCAGGCACTTCTTACATCAGGCCTAAGGCCGGGCCCATGATGAGCGGAATACAATATTCTGATGGCCCGCTTTGGCTTGGTTAGTGAGAGTGCCTCTTTAAGGCATGTATTGGTGGTAGACCCCAGGTTCATAGAGAACTGTGTGGTGAGTCTGCACTTGTGTGGTGTACAGACCATTGTTCCCTGTGTAGAGTTATGGGGTCATGTCACTGGTATAAGGTAAGGTATAGTATTATTAGGGCCCTGAAGTCCCCCTGTTAAGTGGCTAGAACGATAGAGAGAAGCACCAGTTATATGAGCTTCATGTGTGAGTATGTGATGGCCTTCCCTTTTTGTGAATTCACAGGGTGTGCCACCGCTCATTCTAGATGTACACTATGTTAACAGCTAGGCTTCATCTCATTATGAGAGCATTTTGAGACCGCCACTCATTTCTACTGGAATTTTAGCAGAGTACTAAGTGGCAGAACGTCATTTAAAAAAAGATGGAAACGTTGAATCCTGCCGCTTGGTTTATTGTCTAAATACATCTGTTTTAGCACTCAGGCTATTAGCCACCGCAGGGTGGAGTAGTTTGTCTCCTCTCTTAAATAATAATAAAAATAATTATTAGAGAGTATATCGATTTCTTTCTGGAGACAGAGCTTCAGATAGATCTTATGTCCGGCCCACGGGGCCGTCTTACATTTTCCTGAGTACATCGCTCCCTTGAGCTCTGTTTGGGTTTTTCATACAGGCTTAGCGGTTTTTGCAGCCTCTCATAGGATAAATCTTTCCCTTGAGGCTGTTGCTCCTCCGAGCCTCAGGTAGATCTATGCTTATAGGCTGGCCCTCACAAGGGATAGTGGAGGCGGTCTGCTAAAGCATTTCTCCCTCTGGCCTTTCACTATGTGAGTTTAGGCTGTTTTAGCATCCCTAGATGACAGCCTCCTCCCAATAGGGAGTTGTTTGGCCAAGACCCGCCCCCTTCTCTGCATTCGGGGGTAAGAAGAGTAATGTAGGTTGGTGTAGAGGCATGATTGATAAAGACCTAGGGTTAGGCCTCCAATAAGGCCTCCCCCAGTACAATGGGTCTTTTGGGGCAGGGTTAGGCCATCTTTCGCTCTGTGGAGAGATTGTTTTTGGTTTGCCCCACCATGCAGAGCTAGCATATGGACTTGGGCCTCCAGAGTAGGCTCCACTCAGCTCGCTGAGCCACTGCTCAAGCGATGGGTTGAAGGTGGCTGGCTTGAAAGCAAGTCCCACTCCCCTAGGCTGGGCGCAGAAAAATTTCTGTCACCTGTAAAGTCGCACCCTGTTAAAATCTCTGGGGCAGGTGGTTGGTACTCCCCTGCTGATACAGGGTAGTTCTGAGTACTCCACTCTCAGCTCTGTATTATTCTACCTCACACCACTATGGCTCGGGTCGAGTGGAAAGTTCTAACCTTCACTTCATTTTGGTTTTCGAAGTCAGTCCCTTGAAGACAGAGCATTGCCATGAGCTGACGCCCATGCGTATAAGATGGTAGGCCCCTCAATCTGGGGCCTCCATTGAGGCAGAGTGGCGTATGTTGTACTCCCCTTGCTTAAAGGGTGTTGCGTTTTTGCTGCCATGGGCAATGTGGTTTGGTACCAGGATACTGTAGGCGCTGTGTAAACAGCTTATCTGCCAACGAAGGCTGAGCTGTCAAGTAGTCGGCCTCACTAGGCCTCCTTGATGGGCAGCCCCCAAAAAGGGCTCTTTAGGCCAGCTTGCCTCAAGTGGTTGGCCTTAGTAGTTCGGGCAGTAGACTCACTGACGGGTAGTAGGCCCGTCCTCCTTTCTCCTTTCCTTTCTCCTTTCCTCGGAAGAAAGTCCCAACATTGTGGGACATATATTAAAGCTGCGACCAGGTAGCCAGCCTCAAGAGGCCTCCTGTGGGTGGCCCCAATATTTGAGTTGGTGTAGTATGGTTCCCAACAGTGTTGTGTTTGTAGCAGAATAGACTTGCTATGAGCTAGTAGGCCCCTACCAGGCCTCCCTGAAAGCGAATCACCAGCAGTATGGGTAGTTGACTGACAGCACTGGCGTGCCTCAGGCCGAGTAGGCCTCTCATGAGTTTTCGAGTGACGGGGTACACAGCCAGCAGATAGGGTGCTTGGCTGTTAAATTCACTGGCCAATCAGACAATTGGCTTCAGTGGGTCTCTCTGGAGGCGAGCCCCGATCATGATCAGCCAAATAAGATTTGCCACTGTATGGTTGGCCGTTTAGGCCTCCCAGAAGGCAAACCCCCAACAGCGTGGGTAGTTTTTGCCAGCTAGTAAGACCACTATCAGGCGGTTTGCCTTTTCAATTTACCATGAAGCAGTCGCCAACCTTACTGGTCCATGGCAGTCAGTTTCTTACCTAAGAAAACTTTCGGGAAGCCGTCCTCAACAGACCGCTCCGAGACTGAGCCCCAGGACTGGGCAGCTGGCCTTAGCAGGCCACAACCAGTTTTCTAGCTTGCTATCAGGTGGTAGGCCTCTCCAGGCCTCCCTGAAGGTGAGTTCCCACATATGGGCAACCGGACAGCTAGCCTGACTGGCTATAAGGTAGTAGGCCTCACCAGGCCTCCCTGAAGGAGAGTTCCCAGGTATGGGCACTAGGTAGCCAGCCTACTGGTTATCAGGTAGTAGGCCTCAGCGATTCCCAGCGATACTGGGTTCTGGCAGCTAGTGGGCACTGGCTATCAGTTCAGCTGGCCTTAGCAGGCAGCTTTTTAAGGCGAGCTTGCACCCTAGCACGATTAAAGTGTTCACTTTCTGCTACTGGTACCCTCTCTCGGAATCTCTTTTTTAGCCAACAGCCTGGTTTGCCTACCTTGCAGGCCATGTGCTCCCCTCACTAAGGGTCATTATGAGTACTCTGCCACCTAAGTCTGGTCAGACGGCCGTAGGCCTCTCGTGAGGCCTCCCAGTTAGATCAGTCCTTAGGCCTTTTCAGGCCTCCTCAGTGCTTTGAAACATAAGCGCTGGGTAGATCTGTGGATCGAACAGAGAAACTCCCCTTGCTGGCAAGGGTTGTAAGCACTTTTCTGAGTCATGCTCTCCTGGATATCCCGTCTCTGAGTGGTTCACTGTCAGCTTCGCAGTCCCTCGGGCTGGATGCCTTATCTAGAGGCAAGTGTCCAGAGGCTCTGTCTTCAGACAGACAGGAAGTTGGCCAGACTGAAATGTCCAATGTAAGTGACACCAGCTCAGGCCTTCCTGGTGGCATTTCGGGTGAGTGTGTTCCCCTGAATAGTGATTGGCTGGCGCTCCTTTGGGTTCCCTAGCCACATTCACTAGAAAGGACCCCTTCTAATTTGAAGCTGTGGTCCTAGGCCCTTGAGCAGACCAAGGTAGGCCTTTCATTAAACAAAGTTTATGGAGGTTTTCCTGTGAAACGTATAGCTTGGGCTATGACCGTAGGGAATGCTGTCACTGGCAGCCCAGTGTGACCTGAGGGTGAGTGGTTCTGGCATTTCTGGCAGTTGTCACTGCCAATGGGCACGCACTCCCCTTAGAATGGCGGTGTGGGTATATTGTTCCCCAATGCATCAATCTACGCAGTGCGAGTTTCCTTTCGAAAGGGAAAGTCTCAGGTTACGACTGTAACCTTTGTTCCCTGAGAACAGGGAACGAGACACTGCGTCTTTCTGCCATGCCTCGGGGCAAGCCTGCCAAACAGTCCCTTCAGACGAAAGGTGATTGTCCTGTTTGCAAGGCGCCCTTTTATACTTCTGGGTTGCACGTTAATGAAGTCAGCGGCTGTCGTCAGTCAATGTGATTGCCGTGATTTGATAGTGATTTCAGACATCTGTAACGCCTGAAGCGTTCCCCAATGCATTAATCAACGCAGTGTCTCGTTCCCTGTTTTCAGGGAACAAAGGTTACAGTCGTAACCTGAGACGTTACACTATTGACAATAGAACTTTTTTTAGCTAGCATATGGACTTGGGCCTCCAGAGTAGGCTCCACTCAGCTCGCTGAGCCACTGCTCAAGCGATGGGTTGAAGGTGGTTGGCTTGAAAGCAAGTCCCACTCCCCTAGGCTGGGTGCAGAAAAATTTCTGTCACCTGTAAAGTCGCACCCTGTTAAATTCTCTGGGGCAGGTGGTTGGTACTCCCCTGCTGATACAGGGCAGTTATGAGTACTCCACTCTCAGCTCTGTATTATTCTACCTCACACCACTATGGCTCGGGTCGAGTGGAAAGTTCTAACCTTCACTTCATTTTGGTTTTCGAAGTACGCTCCCTTGAAGACAGAGCATTGCCATGAGCTGACACCCATGCGTATAGATGGTAGGCCCCTCAATCTGGGACCTTCATTGAGGCAGAGTGGCGTATGTTGTACTCCCCTTGCTTAAAGGGTGTTTCGTTTTTGCTGCCATGGGAAATGTGGTTTGGTACCAGGATACTGTAGGCGCTGTGTAAACAGCTTATCTGCCAATGAAGGCTGAGCTTAGCTTGGCCTTAGTAGTTCGGGCAGTAGACTCACTGACGGGTAGTAGGCCTTAACAGGCCTCCTCGGAAGAAAGTCCCAACGTTGTGGGACATACATTAAAGCTGCGACCAGGTAGCCAGCCTCAAGAGGCCTCCTGTGGGTGGCCCCAATATTTGAGTTGGTGTAGTATGGTTCCCAACGGTGTTGTGTTTGTAGCAGAATAGACTTGCTATGAGCTAGTAGGCCCCTACCAGGCCTCCCTGAAAGCGAATCACCAGCAGTATGGGTAGTCGGCTGACAGCACTGGCGTACCTCAGGCCGAGTAGGCCTCTCATGAGTTCTGAGGCGTTCCCCAATGCATTAATCGACGCAGTGTCTCGTTCCCTGTTTTCAGGGAACAAAGGTTACAGTCGTAACCTGAGACGTTACACTATTGACAATAGAACTTGTCACGAAATGTCACTAATTTGACTGCACCTCTTCATAGGCAGCAACTCACAAATAATGCTCTTTATGTGAGTTAGACAGCACACTTGACTCAAAACTGATTCCTAAAGAGTTTGATGTTTGCATGTGTGGCTAAGGTGATAGCAACAACTGAATCAACAATTTTGGTTATTGAGTGGATTACAATGATAAAATCATCAACTATTCTGGGACTACCTGTGATGAGGATACATGCACTGCTTCGCTGTTTGGCCAAAATTAGACCTCAATTTGATCTCAAAAGGCAGTATGGTGTATTATTTCGATATTTCGAAACTGCCTTTGCTGAGCACACTTGTAATGCCCAAAATTACTGTCTAGGTCAGTGTTTCCCAACCACTGTGCCGCGACAGGTTGTAAGGTGTACCATGGAAAATGATCAAGTTCCAAAAAATACATAAAAATAAATGCTACAAATAAGAATATACTGTTGCTGTTGGGTGGAAACCTCTTATCTCTATATTTGGTCATTTGTTTTTTTATCTTTTTAACAAATGCATGTCATTGGTCATCCTTTACGTGGGTTTTACAAATAGTTAACCAAGAAAAACATTTAAAAGAGGTTGTGACTAAGCCTTGTAACTGATGCGTTGTCTTACATTAAACCAGTTGTCACCATATTCCGCTGAAATGACACCGATTGTGTGTGATGCAATTCTTTGTAATGATTTGCATGTTATTACTTTTTGTTTAGTTTTTGGTGATAACTCTTACACCCACTCTGATGTTTGCTTGAGGCATTTTTTGTCAAAGCTAACATGCAGTATTATAGACACAGACACGGTAAGCTAGGCTGAGTTTACTTTTTCCCGATGAGGGAAGGGGGTGACTCGTGAGAGGGCCAAGTTTCGAGAGTCACAGTTCACTACTGATATAAATACATTTAGACAACTTAGATTAGTGATTGCTATCAGGATGTGTAGAGACTTTCAACCAGAATAACACAAATTGTTCCTGGAACAAATCACCTACCTCGCCTTTAAAGAGTGGAGAATAGTCAAGTCTGGTATTTGCTGTCTAGTTGAAGCAAATATACAGTTAAATATCCTGTGCATAGTGCTTCATTTTTTATATCATTAGATTGCATTAAAATGTTTTCAACAAGAAAAACTGAGTGCCCAACCCATATAGCTACAATAAACCTTATAACCTGTAAGTTGTTGAAAACAGATACAGCTGACAATATATTTCTGTCATTCGCTGGTCAAAAACCTCGTAACTCCATTTGAGTGATCTTCATAAAATGTTAAAATTATAATGACACGTACAAGTGTCTGACCATATATAAAGCCACAATACCAACTTGACAACACAGTGTTTAAAAAATATGAGGTTTCCACCTGACAGGGACAATATGTAAATTTGTTGTATTATTATCATACAACAACATCATAGCTACCTATATGACCTTATTGTGTCCCTACTTGACTTAAACTCAATTTTCACTTTAATTGTGAGTACTACTTTTAATATTATATTCAGTTGTAATATGGCATTTAAAGTAATGCATTTTTATACAATTTTTTTTATATTTTAGTGCTTAGTGGTGTGTCGTGGGATTATTTACAAATCAAAATTGCCGTTGCAAAAAAAAAAGAAGAAAAAATAAGAGTTGCGAAATACTGATCTAATGTAGGCAGCTCACTAGTTTTTTATACAGAGCAACTGAGGAAATATTCAGTACACACAGTACAGGTCATCACTTTTTACAATACTCTTACCTCTCCAAAGCCTCCTTTCCCCAGAACTCTATACTGCCGAAATGTGTCTTTTGTGATAGACTGTCTGGAAACGAAACCACAAAATCTGATATCAAATCAGTGCAGACAGGAACCTGACATTTTAACATTCAGATCCATTAACAAAGCTAGGTGGAGCACAAGCTACATTACAAGTTATACACAACATTACAATTATAAAACACAGTCAATAAGAAACACATTTCCCACCTCATCTATGAAAAAAAGCCTTCACAGAATTGTGTTTGCAGAAAAAGAAAAAAAAATGAGAAGGAACACTTTTTGGTAAGACTTTAATTTAGGGTCCAGTTCTTACTATTAATTAGTTGCTTATTAGCATGCATATTAATAGGATATTGGACGTTTATTAGTTCTTATAAAGCACATATTAATGCCTTGTTCTGCATGACCACATTCTACGTCCTTAATCCTACCCAATACCTAAACTTCACTACTACCTAACTATTAATAAGCAGGAATTAGGAGTTTATTGAGGCAAAAATCATAATTAATAGTTAATTAATAGAGAGAATTGGACCCTAATCTAAAGTGTGACCAATGGTTCATAACTTTTTTTATGGGCCACTTAAATGTAAAATTGTTCAAAACAGTTTATATCTAGCATAGGCTTGGACACTGCAAAGTAACTTGAACGTTTCATGACCCAAAACATGACTGTTTGCTTTCATTTGTTGAGCTGTTAACAATTACACTAACAAATAATTTAAACGGATTAGTGTCTGTACTGCCATAACAGCTGAATATGATTTAGCCAAATGAAACAAAAGCAGGATGTCTAGATTAAGCAGGGCAAAGAACTTCCTCCAGCAAACTAAAAGAATGAAATACACAACTTTTAAGTAGATTAAAAAGGTAAAAGACAGAGGAAAGGGAGATAAAGCGTGTAACCAACCTTTCCAGCATTTTCCATTGGAGGAAGCGGTCGAAGTACATGCTGTTCTGATAGTCAGAGAATGGAGCACCACTTAAGTAGTCATGAAGAGTTCTGTGAGATTTAAAACAGCATGGAGACTGTTAGACCATAAGCAGCACTGTTAGTGCAGTTGACTTACTGTACTTTAGCTGAACAATGACACTATTTTCTTTTTGCATCATTGAATCATGTTCCTGTTTTCACTGTAAAACTGCTTAGAAACAATCTGTATTGTATAAAGTGCTATATAAATAAAGTTGACTTGACTTGTACACAAGACAAAATATGCAACGGTTCCAGAAGTATAATGTTTGCTTCTTTAGGGACAAAAATGCGTTAAATGATTAATATCTCAGAAAAAAACTACATAACACTTAATTCTGCATACTGTCGTTTCTATATAGTATTCAATATTAGGTTTACGTTTAAAATAGTACAGTATGTGAAAGGTGCCCAGATTGCATACAATTTTCAGAGGATTTTTTGAAGTATTTTGGGCTAAATTTGCCCTAAATGATTGTTGCAGCCTGTTCCAATTATGGCAATGCTTACTACATACTATACATTTCTTACTCAAAATCATACTGAACCCAAACTTTTTAACCGTAGGGTATTAGTTAAAAAGTTTGGGGTCAGTACGATTTTGAGTAAGAAATTAATATTTTTACTAAGCAAGAACACTGAATCAAAAGTTACAGTAAAGACTTTTACAATGCTACAAAAGGTTTCCATTTCAACTAAATCCTGTTCTTTTTAACTTTCTATTCATCAAGGAATCCTGAAAAAAAATAAAATGCATCATGGTTTCCACAAAAAATATTAAGCAGTACGACTGTTTTCAACATTGATAATAATAAGAAATGTTTCTGCGAATTTCTGATTTTGACACTGAAGACTGGAGTAAATATACAGCTTTGCCATCTCAGGAATTAATTACATTTTAAAACGTAGTAAAGTAGAAAACATTTATTTTCAATTGTAATAGTACTTCATAATATTGTTGTTTTAGTTGTATTGTCGATCAAATAAATGCAGCCTTGGTGAGAATTAGTAATGTCTAAAAGGTAGTGTACTTCCCATCACTGGAAAAGAACATATTTTAGCACATAGTGCAAGTACACAAACTAATATTAAACCATAGTAAAATCTTTACTTAAAAAATAAAAAAGTATTTATTTATATAACAGTTCATCAAAATAACTTTAATACAAATTTAAAAACACCACAATAAATGTGTAACAAGAACGGTTGGTTAAAGTATTTGAATTTGCTTAGGTTTAAGAGCAACAGAAGTCCAGGTGTTTACAAGCGTATTTGCATTTGTCTTACTGGCGACAGTCACTGAAGATCTCCTTGCAGGGGCTCAGTTCTAGATTTTCTCTGCAACTTTCAGCAAGACTTTCAGCAACATCCACACACTCAGAGGACTGTCAGAGAAACAACATGCTCTGATTACTGATGCCCACTGGGACATTCAATATCCAAAATGAACACACACAGTAAAGTTAAACCAAATCACACCTGCTTGGTGAGAAACTTCTTGATGATCTCATCTCCTCGACTCTTCCTCTTTTCATCTGGTGCCACCTCGTAGTCCTCCTAAATGACCAGATACAAACAAATTACTACAAGTTTTAACTGAACATTGAGACAAACAAGGTATAACATAATCCAAAATATAAATGACACCTTATGACACAATGCACTTAATTTAGAAATGTATGAAATAGTAACCAGCCTCAGAAGCCAGTCTGATTTATATTGCACATAAAATGTCAAATTGCAGTTTCTGGGAGTTAGGGAGAACAGGTTTTTAAATCAGTCGTCCACTGAGAAACAAAATTTGGTTTACAAGTTCCCAGCCCTTCCTGAGTTCCCATGGTTCATACCATGCAAGGGATAGGTCACCCAAAAAAGAAAATTATGTCATCATTTACTCACCCTCAAGTTGTTCCTTTATGAATTTACTTCGTCTGCTGAACACAAAAGGTGATATTTTGAAGAATGTCAGTAACCATACAGTTAATGGGCCCCATTGACTTCCATAGTGTGGAAATAAAAATACTATGGGAGCCCATCAACTGTGGTTACCGACATTCTTCAAAATATTTTCTTTTCTGCTTCACAGAATAAAGAAAGTCAAAAAGGTTTGGAACAGCTAGTAAATGATGAGAATAAATGTAATTGGCAATCAGTTGTACTTGTTGACTAAAGCTAAAAAAAAAAAAAATCTATTACAATTTGTTTCAAATAAAGCAACAGTAAAATACATTTTAGATGAAATACTTCAACTTATTTTCATTTTGGTTAGTTGCCACCAAGACAACATTTCTCATTTCTGTTAAAGTTTAAGTACTAAAATTCCTAAAGCTAAAACTGAATTAAAACTGAAACTGCAGAAACCCGATTTTTCAGGGGTATCCAATACAAAATGCTGTGCCATTATTTCTTTTCACACCACTCTATTATTTTTGTATAATCTATTTCAGAACACAAAGCATGTAAAAACAACTGTGGTAAGTCAAATTATAATGCCGGCGAAACAATCTCTTCCTGTCTAAGGAGGTTTTTATGGTCATTATTAGCTGCAACATGGACCAGACTTTACTGTATGTATTAGTCAAAGTTCTAGTCACATGAGACTAATGTGGATCAGACTTTTTGCGAAACTCACAAATCTTGAGCCTAATGAAACAGAGACAGACAGAAAGTATTAAGTGAACTCATATCACTTGTTCAACACTGGAAAAAAGAAACTACATCCAGTGACTTCACGATTACTGATGGTATCCATTTCTATATGCTGAATGAGGAAGAGGCATCATGTAATTGAGTCTGCGAGTGATTACACAATGAATGAGCTCCACAGTCTGGCACGTACTTTCCCTAAGGGCCAGAGATGTGCCTGTGTGTGTGTGTGTGTGTGTTAGGGGGGTAATACTTGATGACACCCTAATCAACACTCTCTCCAGCCCTCGTGCTCTGTGGATCCCATTACGCAAGACTCTCCATGACCACCTGCCCCCTCTCGGTTCCATCCCGAATGATGTAAACACATACACACAAGATCTCCCGCCCACAACGAAGCATATGTACCCACAAATAGGTTTTCGCACAAATCACGTGTCTGCACCCGCGTCACAGCCCGGCTGTAGAGTATGAAAAGCACATACACATATGCTTCGCGACCGCACACACATGCTTCATGAAGCCCACCATGTGTGACTTCAGGTTGCTTGGTAACCAGCCAGTCAACACGGCAGGATTCCATAAGGTCCTGGAGCGCCACAGCACGGCCCAGCAGCGTCACTAAATACATTGAACGTCATTACATAGTGGGGGATTTGTGTGTGTGTGTGTGTGTGTGTGTGTGTGTGTGTGTGTGTGTGTGTGTGTGTGCATACTGTGCCTCGACACATACAGAATGATTTCCATTCCCCTTAACACATTTGGCAAATCATCCATTGGAAGATTGCCGTGAGTAGTGGAGGAAAAGAATGTTACATGGAATGTTCAGAGTTCAATAGAAGTCAAGTTCTTTTGAAATAATTTCAACTAGTCCCTAAGTTAAAGGGATGGCTTCCATTGACCATATTTGATGAGCTCCATGTATGTGCATTGATCAAAGTTTATTTAAGAATTAAATCTGTTCATCATATAAAGAGATCATGTCTTCAAATCTAGATCAAACTGCTTAATTCATATAGATTACATTTATGATGTCTATGACTTTTTGAAGTGTAAACGTTTTGGTGGAATGGACTTACAATAGAGAGACAGAAATCTTTTGTGTTTCAAGGATGAAATAAAGTCTTAAAGGGGTCATATAATGCCATTTTTGTACAAGCTAATATGATTCTTTAGGGTCTAAATTAAAAGTTTGTAATATACTTTAATTAAAAATTCTCATTAGTATTGTAAGAAAACACTCATTTTACCTGGTCAAAAACAGCTGTTTTCAGCACTCCGTTCAAGTGCATGTGTCTTTAAATGATAGAGCTTTGCTCACCCCGCCCCTCTGTTCTGTGTGTACACCGTTTGTAACACAATAACCATAACGCATTGTTCATTATAAACGTGGGATTATGAACTATATTGAGAACATCGTACATAGAAAACATGCCGTAATGTACCTGAGTGTAAAAATAGCTGCATTCATCTGGAAGCGTGCAAGCGATTTGCAAATATTAATATAAAGCTTAATAAAATGTTACACTCACTTCAGTTCTTCTGGAGGTGCAGCAGGAACATGAAGTTGGTACCAATCCTTTTTTCAGAACAGCTTTTAGCAAAACCAGCTTTATATTGACCCTCGTTTATAAAGCAGTCTGGTGAAATGATTCGCGCAAACATGAAAGCATGGACGTTGATCGTGGGGAATATTCCCTTCGAAAACAAACTCAGCCACTGCGTCTTCAGCGGTTCGGATTTAGGAACATCAAAATGACTGCTGTGTTCGTTATTACACCAAAGAACTGAACACCACAACCGCTTAGACGCCATTCTGCTCATAGACAGTGCTCCAGCTATCAACAATGCCGGTCCGCGCGGGCTATGATTGACAGCTTGCTCACGAGCGAGGGCGGGGCTGTGTTGAAACGCTACTGTCAATCAACATTAGTGGGAGGGGCAAACAGCTTGATTTGAGCCAGGGGGAAACATAAAAGAAGATTTTAAAAAAACTACTGGATGGATTTTTATCATTTTATGATTGTTGTGTACAGGCACTGCCAACACACATTTCAGTACAATCAACTTGTAAAAGTGCATGTACCATTATATGACCCCTTTAAAGTCCCCCTGTAGTCAATATTTTTGTCCCTTAAAACTCATCTTTAAATCACCAAAATTTAAAACATATTTAAAAGTTTTTTCCTTGAAAAAAATGATTCATAAAATAGCTTGAACTCTACACCCTTGCCTCATTTAGTATACACGTTTCTATGAATATGCAAATTAAACCCGCCTCCACTCACTCACACCAGCTCAGAGATCCACTCGTTGACATCACACGTTGACCTGATTGGTTACAAGGTAGTTTGTGACGTCAGAAACACCAACGATTTCAAACTGCGTTTTTCAGACTGTCTTTGGTTCACTGCAGTTTTAAGCAGAAAATACTCAGCAATGGTGATGACATGAATTTACACAATCACTCATCTCTCCGACAGCAATCACATATATTGTTTGTGTTACAGGGCTTAAATTCCGCAGTGGGATTGTGCGTATTGCGCATAATTTTACTCATTCCTGCAGAATTTGTGCTCACACCCAAAGTGGTCACCAGCTCTCAGTACTAAATTGAGTTCTTTTTCGCTGCTTATTGCACTTAAACAGTCAAACACACAAAATAATGTCAAAATGCAAGTCTTGAGTCTTGGCAAGTCTTGAGTCTTGGTAAGTTGAGAACGTAAACAGTTGAGAAAGAAACGGATGTGTAACAGTATAATGGATCCGTGCGTCAGGTCTTAAAGTTACAGCAGCCTAATATACCTGCTGCCAAATGATGAGATAATATTAAAAATATCTATATATAGCAGTTTTCCCCCATGGTATCGATGACAAAATTGTGACCAGTAAAAGTTAATGTCAAGCCCTGCTAGTGGCTATACTTGTAAAACAATGTTTATTGTCATGTTTATTCCCTGGCTCCATGTACTTCCATTGTAAGCACTTTACTGGAACAGTAATTTTTGCTGGGTACGTGCCAATGTTATTTTTTGCAGTTATCCTACCACAAATGCTGTTGATTGAAGTTAATCTGTACCGAACCCAGAAAACATATTTTTATACTGACATGTTTTTATATTTTATGCTGCTGTAGATGATAGTCACATTAGGGAAAGGGACACTGCTTTATTTCAACTTTCTCTGCCATCTTTTAAATGGGAAATGATGGAATTTGAAGGGGAATTTGCTATGCCTGCATGTTAAAGGTCACCGCATGGAAAAAGGCAGCAAATACAAACACTCGAGATCTCACAAACACACATGTTGGGTTTCCATGATGTATGGGGACTTTCCATGGACAATGATTTTTATACTGTACAAACTGTATATTCTATCCCCTAACAGAGAGAGAGAGAGAGAGAGAGTGGTTTGAGAATAGACCTACATCAGCGGGTCTGAATGGTACAGTAGAGCTACCAGGCTAAAACAAATGGCGGGCTGCCTCTGACACAGAGGAACTGGGCCAATCTGATGTGTGAGATAACATCGGACTATTCCGCCTCCACCGAGATGGAAAAACAAAACCCGGACCAAGAAGGTCAGCTGCATACACATTTCATTTGTCTTTGTGTACACTCAGACCTAAATAATGTGTGAGGAGGTTTCTCACAATAAAGTTCTTGCGCTTCTTTCCTTCTGTCACACACACAGAGATCTCACAAAGAGTAGACACAGACAGTGCCGTCTAACTCGCCACAACAATTGAGATCCCGCTACTTTCTGACGTCAGAGCAGGCCTCAAAACCCCCCCGGGCTCTTTCCTTATGGTGGCTCACACAAATACGCAGATGCACATTTGCTGCCGGCAGAACATATGCGGACATACATCAAACACATTCAAGTATTTTCAGTTCAATGCATCTCTGTGTTTACATTCAATTCGTTATTCAAAGCTGAATCCAGAACTCATTTTGATGCATGCCAGGTCATAAAGGGCACTTTTTCTTCTTCTTCTTGACTTTAGAATACAGTTTAATTGGGTGAATCTCACAAAGCCAAGAGAATGCAGAGTATTTCACTCTATAAATCAAAACGCATATTGGAAAAAAAAACAAAAAAAAACAAAGACAATGAACTTTTTAGGAGCATTGGGACTTTTTAGGAGCACTCGCACTATTTTCATGAGAATTAGTTGAACTTGACCCTGATTCTCCTTACCATAATGTGTCTGGGTGCTTTATTTTTGAGTTTGCTTATAATTCTTTTCATTACTTCCCATGATCTCAGTGTAATGCAGTAATGCAAGTTATTCTGTTCTCATACAATGATTTTTTAAATTAAAATCAGCATACTACAATACATGTAAATACATATAAAAAAATGTAGATGATATACATTACTGTTAAAAAAAATGGGGTCAGTAAAATTTTTGTGAGAGTAAAGACATTTATTACGTTAAAAAATAGTTATATTACAAACATATGCTGTTATTTAAACCTACAATTAATCAAAGACTCCAGAAAAACATTAAACAGCACAACCATTCTCAACATAAGAGCATAAGAGACTTCTTTCAAAACATAAAAAAAAAAAATGTTACAGACCCTAAAATTTTGAATGATAGTGTTTATTTTATTTTTTGCCATTACAGTAATAATAATTGTGAGGTTCTATTTTATTTCTAATAAATTTTATTTACTTCCACATTAAGATGGTTTAAAATGAGTTAAATGGCATCTTTTACTAGTACTATGAATGAAGGGCAGTATCACTGATATTAATACTGAAAGCTCATTGCTTCTGCCTAAATGAATACATGATGTTATCTAAATGCATGATTGTATTATCTTAGAACTGTGCATTTCTGACATCATTACTTTTATATACTTCTGATAACGGATTACTCGAACATTTAATGTAGAAACTTGCATTTCCTGCAAAGCAGTTTTGAAATGACGTACAGTAAAAAAGCGCTATACAAATAAAAGTGGAATGAAATTTAAATGAAATGCAGGGAAGGAGAGCAGAGCCATTTTTGTAATGGATACTTTTGTGGGAAAACAGCTTATTTAATGAATCAACAGCCTATTGGCTAATGTTTAACAAGTTTGCTATTAAACATTTGTTTTGGATTGATCTATTTTTAGAGTTTACATAGGAAAAATGCTGTTTTATAAGAGAAGTCACAGACAATTTTGAAACATGTAGGATTCAGTTTACGACACATCTCAATTTCTATGGTATCCGCAGTGATTGACTGTCGCACAACTTGAAAGATATTCAATGACAACAAGGCTGTAATGTGATTGGTTATCAAAGCACACGTGATCCTAGTCAGCCATTACACTTTCTCCAATGGTAGAGCCACTTATTTAAGTACTTATACTTATTTTGAATAAATAATTACTTCGCGACCCCTAAAAAAAGTAAGTTCTATGTAGTATGAATGTAATCCGGACTACATTTGCCATGTTGTCATTGTCATGTGACCTACTATCACTTTACTATCCCATGAGGCCACAGGACAGGATTTATGAATGGCAAAGTGTCCATCGTATGCATACTTCAGAATCTCGCCTGGAAGTAGTAGGTCTTCCGGGTGCTTTTTGCATAATCTTTATGAGTACAGGGTATTTTGACTTTTTTTTGTCACATACTGTTTTTCGCCTACTATATTGTAGGGAAGCACGTATGTATGATTGTATGATGATTTTATGTTTAGGACATTTGTTTTTTCATTTGACTTTCAGACATTTGCACGAGTCTCTATAACACATCAGTAAAGCTTCCGCTATTCGGTTATACGGCGACACGGCACAAAGGGTTTTTGTTAAAAAAGAGGAGGGCGAAAGTTCCAAGATGAACACCTTTTCCATGTCCTAAAAAACACAAATATGCTGCCCCATGTTTTATGATGGTGACTTCCTGTCATGGGTTCAGGTTCCTGGGGTTCAGACTGTTTGGGGTCTATAGTGGTGTTAGAGACCAGACAATGGCCTCATTCAGTGACCAGATGCTGGTACTGATATTTTGGGCTTTATTCCATGCTAGGCAAGCTAGTCTTGTGGGAGGCCTGTTGTCCAGGCCAGTGGAACATTGGTGGAGGGGTTAACAAGAATCCTGAGAGAGTTTGAGCAGGCAAGAGATTTTGAGAGAAGATGAACTGCTTAAAAGAACCAGCAATTAGTGACTTAAAGCTGTTTTGATGATCTTAAACTAATTCTGTTTTCATTAGAACATAAAGCAGGTGCATTGAGCGTTGGAGACGTGTGTATGTGTGCCTTGACATACCATGGCATCCAGAAGTTGGATGCATCGCTGCATCTCCGGTCGGGTCTCACAGTAAAGGCGGAACAGAAGTCTCCCGATGGGCTGCTTCTCACACAGGCTGAAGTAGTCCCGCTCTAAGACACCAAAGAAAAGGGAAACTTTACAAAAATGTGCTTTGGTGGCATCATGGTACAGTGATTGATGGTGACTCTCATAAAAGATGACATTTTGTCCATACAATGAAAGCTAGCAGGGTCCAGTGTTGTTTTGAACACTGTTGACTTTAATTGCATGGACAAAACCGTTAATAATACTACATGCAGAAGAAGTCATACAGGTTTGGAACAATCTGAGGGTAAGTAAATTACATCATTTTATTTTCATTATTGAGTGAATTGTTAAGACAATAAGTAAGTATTGGAAACATCACACATGGACACCGCAGACCACTTTTTCTGCCAGCATTTGCATGTTAGTGTCAGCATCTAGCTAAATTAATTACTTACTAATTAACATTTCACAATACTTAACTTTATACATTAATAATTCTGATTTATAATATACACAACAGTTTAAAAGTTTGGGATCAGTTATATTTTTGTTTTTGAAAGAAATTAATACCTTTATTCAGCAAGGATGCATTCAATTGATCAAAAGTGACAGTAAAGGCATTTCTAATGTTACAAAAGATTTCCATTTCAAATAAATGCTGTTCTTTTGAACTTTCTATTTATCAAAGAATCCTGAAAAAATGTATCATGGTTTACACAAAAATATTATGCAGCACAACTGTTTTCAACATTGATTATAATCAGAATTTGTTTTTTTGAACAGCAAATCAGCATGTTAGAACGATTTCTGAAGGATCATGTGACACTGAAGACTGGAGTAATAATGCTGAAAATTCAGCTTTGGCATCACATGAATATATCACAATTTTCGAACAGAAAACCGTTCTTCTAAATTGTAATAATATTTCACAATTTTTAAAAATGTGAAAACTAAGTCTTGAATTGGTTGTTACTGTTAAACAATTGAAAATGTTGATGGATGACAGTCACTCCTCCTCATCTGTAGCTCAAGAAATTGTGCACAATATTAGATCAAAAACATGCAAGGTTGATTATTTTGCAAATCTACTGGGACAAGTATGACATCCAGGCACTTTTGACATACTACTGGAATCTGAGACGCACCAATGCTTATCTCACATACTATTTCTCAGATCTGGGATTCAGACAATGACAATGTAAACTCAGAGATGACTAAACAATGCTGAACTGCAAAATGACATCACCGTTAGGGAAATTTGGCCAGGAGAACACCACAGCTGACAAGGAGCATGACAATAACAGGAAGTTCATGAACAAGACAAAGCTGAGTGTTGATACTTTACCGATGGTTTTGCTCAATTCTGTGCACTGACTGATATGAGGAAAACGAAGAATCTCCCTCCATTTTTTACTTCTTCCTTTCCGTTTTCCTCCTCCACCTAGATAGGGGAAAAAAAAGACAAAAATGGTCATTAAAAAATTCTAATCAACATCAATGTAAACAAAGAAAAACAACCTTTAAATTATTAACCATATAAAGCCTGCTGTACCATATTTGATATGCAAGTTATTTCTAAGGCCTTTAAATTATCAACATGATCAAAACTTTGCTGAAAAACCTGTTGTTCACAATCATCTTCATGCCTTCTGCCCTCTGATTGATAGTTCATACTTTTTTAGCAGGTAAAAGGTCTTTTTGTATAATTGTAAAAATGTCCCCCTTCAAGTCATGGTTCACGTGTCTTTGTAGAGAAATATTTATTGATTTTTTTATATATATATATATATATATATATATATATATATATATATATATATATATATATATATATATATATATATTTTTTTTTTTTTTTTTTTATTAATATTTCAGGATTAACATTTACTAGACAGATGCAACTTACAGTAGGTTTACTCTATTCATATATACATTTTAACATGACTTTTAAATTTTTTTTTTAAATGTTTCGATCAAATATGATCAGGATTTTGAGGAAGGTTTATTTGAACATCTCTCAGTCATCATTGTATTGCACTGCATTATATGTTTTGCACCCACTATTAAAACTACTGAGCTTTGATCACAAGACTAAACATTTAAATATCATTTTAATAAGACATAAATATCAGTCACTCTATCTCTGAATTATACGTATAAATATATGATATATTTTGATATATAATAGTCTACTATAAACAGCTATCAGACAGCTATTACAAGCTATCATAAGTTTATCATAATGTTTGGCCATATATAAATAACATCTGGAACAAATTGCATATCACCTATTTCATACTATTTGTCATGAGCCATAAAAGCCTGATGTGTCAAATATAATACTCAACATAAAACACAGGTTTAATAAACTGTTCAATTTTTTAGAAAAAAATCAGACTATTATTTGATTTGACAGGCTTTACAGGGTTAATAACTGTGCATGAGAAAAGAAAAATCATATGAACCAATAATAAAATATCACAAATTCCAATCAAATCCCAATGAATAAGATACAGTTTTACAGGACAATGCGTTGCGAATGCCGTTTCATGCTGACTTTAAATGCCAGGATACTTTATGTGACCGCTAATTAGCTTTGAACCTCATGAAATCTCCTTGTGACTTTGAACATGTGCAGTGTAATAAAACATGTCAGCATCTGGTCTCTCAGCCTGAGAGTAAGTAAGCTAGTTAAAACGAGTATGTCATTTCTGACGTCAACACAGGTCAAAAATATGCATTCCCTCCCAAGAGAAAAGAGGAGTTTTTACAACAAACTATGTCACGCTCTGCAATAACGGTTTCCTTTTGAAACATTCAAACTCATAGAGGCCAATAAAACAGAGCAGCTTCTGCTACAGTTAGATACTGTTAGTTACAAAAGTGCTCTTTATCACTTCGTTCACTCTGAATGTAAGGAGAATTTGCTGTATGGTGCTCTGGAATTGAAACATATAGCATTTGACAATTCCAGCATTGTGAATAGTGCTGAATGTTTCCAAACACAAACAACCAGGAAACGTAAAGCCCAAGACTGGTCCTTAAAGACATTCATCTCACGTATATGACAGGCCTTGCTAATTAGCCACAAATCAAATCCTTTCCCACCAAACGGCAGAATTTTTGAAGGGATGTTAGTACTAGCCAGATTCAGCCACCTTAAATAAATATGAGAGGAACGTTACAGTAAGTTGTTCATACTTGGCAGGGTGATTTCGGTGTGTGTGTGTGTGTGTGTGTGTGTGTGTGTGTGTGTGTGTGTGTGTGTGTGTGTGTGTGTGTGTGTGTGTGTGTGTGTGTGTGTGTGTGTGTGTGTGTTAACAATTCTTTTAACGTGACAACAACCAATTTAAGACATTACAAGGAATCTGCAAATTATAATGCATTTTAACTTTGGTTACAATTATTTATGAAAATACATAATGCATTTTAATGTACAGTACATTATGCATACATGGTTTACATTCCCTTCAAATCTTGTTTATTTGCAGGAAATTCAGTTTAGTATATGCTCCTGCAATTTACTGGCTGTAAATACACATCAAGTGCGGCATTTGGGACAGGACACTTCAACTATGGGCACTTTTGGCTACACTGTATCACAGGACAATTCTGTAATTTTTCTGTAATGTCATTTTTTGGAACCAACCAATTTTATTCTTTTTATTTTATTATTGTATATTATTTATACAATTAAAACTTTACACCAGGTTTCAGTTGGTCAGTGGTGCAGACTGCAGTCTATTTCATTTCAGTTGCCTCAAAATAGCAACTAATGCGCCTGCACACACCTCGTTTTCAGACCAGCACGCCCATGGGTGATTTATTTTATTTTTTTGTTATTTAAAGCGACGGGTCCACAACACGTGTACAATTTGTCACCGTAGATGGTCTGCTTGCGCTCTTTAAACTCACGCATGAGCAGATCCGTTTCCTCGCTAGAGAAGCAGTAGTTTTTTTTCTGCTTGCAAATTCCGCTATGTAAATAGCGAATCCGCCATGGCGCGAGCGCAACTGGCTTTTAAAGGGAATGCGAGATGAGACTCTATTTGGTTTATTGCACGTTATGCCCAAAACACACCCATTACTCATTAAGAGAATAGGGGCAACCATTTTAGATCATGCGCCAGGCGTGCCGACCATTTTTCCTGTCGTTAAACTAGCAAAAGTGGATTGCGCAGTGCGCTTTAGACCATGCGCATAGATCGTTAAAATAGGGACCTAAGGGTACGGTCAAACTGATGAAACTTTGAGAAATTTTGCAAACAAAAAAGCTTTCTTTACGCAGCGAATTTGTGTGACTAACCCAATTCTCCCTCATGCGAAATTCCCAAACATGTGGATTCTTATTGAAATGCCGGGCTTTTGGAGAAAGTTACCTTTAAAAGTAATATGTTACAATATTGCATTGATCCCTAAAAAAGTAACAAATTGCATAATTAGTTCATTTTCAAGTGTTGCGTTACTTTTGCAATACTATTTCTCATGTGGACTGGGCTTGCTTGATTGTTTTTTAATTAAAAAAAAATGTATATGATGGCAAATGTAAAAGACTTTTCACAAAAAAAAGTGAAATGAATAAGCCTCAGGCTGAAGGAAATGCAAATTCCTAGCTTTTGTTGTAAATTTCAAAGTAATGCTTACTTGAAAAAAAAGTTATCTGATTATGTAACTCTTTGATTACTTTTAAAGGCACACTATGCAGTTTCCGTTTTTCCTCAAACAGCAACCCCTAGAGTCGCTGTGGAGTACTTGTATTTAACGTTACTGTCGTAAATACCACTCACGCAGAGCCGTCCCCACACTCTTCCGACCGTTCTTTCTTCAACGACTCTGCCATGATTCACGTCTGAAATGCGTGCTAGTGTCTTCCATAGAGGCTGCTTCATATGTTGTTGATGTATGTGACGTTGTGCCGTAAAGCAAGTCGTGATTCTCGCGAGATTTGTCGTGGTGCCACCTCTCAAACTTGCATTGCTAATTTTGCCAGCGGCGTCCCCCCCTGCTTTGCTATTGGGATGTTTCGCCCTACTACGAGTTTGTTTACCATCAAAATGATTTTGAAGCTGTTATATTGAGGTACAGATCTTGCATAGTGTGCCTTTAATGCGTTACCCCCCACACTGCTTAACACACACACACACACGCACGCACACACACAGACGTTTACATTTGTTAGTTTTAATAGAAACCAAGCCATGGGTCATACCAGTTTAAGTAATGTTTTTTATTTTACAAACCTTTAGATTATAAATGAACCCCAAAACACTGCTGAGGTCGAAAATAGAAAAAGACGAATACTGTAGACCATCTGCAACAAACAATGATCTGATCATGAGAATTTGCCAAAACCTTGCAGCTTACATAGCCTAATCTTTAATGCATGTGTGTTTGTAACAGATTAAGGGAAAGTGACGGCCACAGAAAAGAAAAAAAAAACAGATGCCAATCACACCAGAGAAGAATGTTTGCTTTATCTTCCTGCCAGAGGTCTGTTCAAGTCAGAGCACGCATCACGGGCCAGCTGAAGTCAATGCATCAAACAACGTAAAACACCTGGAAGAAAGTGGGTCAAAAAAACAGATGTAATTAACCTCCTTCCTTTCAGTCCATCTCAGAGCCAACTAGAAGAGTCAGATTGACAGCGAAGGTCAGAAGGCTTGATGCTCACTCATCCGAGTAATATAAACAAGAATCGAATTTGCTGAGAATGATATTTAGAGAGCTTGATGGAGCTCTTGCTGATTATTACAGCTGGAAAAGCGAAGTCAAAGCACCACCCTAATGACTGAAGCGGGATAGGGATCCGGTCTCAATATTTGGAGAGGTTTAGGTGGACGCAAGGCGTACACGGCTTTATGTAAATGTATTGTACATATGTGCTCAGATCAGCTCGACATGCATCAGATCAGAGGAACTGCAGTAACCATTTACTTTGTCTTTATTTTTAAATTATTGGGTCTCTGGTGTGCTTGACATGAGATGATGAAAGAGAGCATTGGTGAAATCTGCAGTGCTTCATCCACTTGCATTCCACAGCAACAACTACTCTCATATGTCTCCCTATGGCAAAACTATTAAAAACACTGTCTGAACAAACAAATTTAATCATTTACGAAATGACAGTGCAGATATTCAGTCTTAACAAATCAGACAGTTAGTCAAATCTTTCATCTTTATCATTCATTAGTGATGACTACAGAATTACTCCTCAAAAGTCAACAACAGGTCACACACACACACACGGCTAAGCTGAAAATATTATGAAGGAACACAGATCCCAGCGTTTAGCAATTACAAGTTCTTGGCAAACTCACTGTGTTGTTTTCATATTCAAAATGAGTGAGGATTCAGTCCAGGAATTCCAGTCATGGCACTGTGTGTGGGCCACAGCACGGTCAGGTGCTTGTGTGTATCTTTATTTAGGAATGGTATAAGCACTGTATTGTGCATTTTTTAGTTTCTTAAGAAAACAGCTTCAGTAATACTTTACAATATTTCCTGTACAAAAAAGTCTTTACAAAAAGTCCTGTAGGGCTTCAAACATGATCCTATTATATACAACAGAATTTATATTTTAAAATGTGTCCCATGATGGCTGACTAGCAGGGTTTTGGTGTTTTGAGAAGGTCCTGCAAATGTCCAAAAATTGTACTAGGATGTGCTTGATGTCATACACATTCACAATTTAAATAAAATCTAAAATCAAAGAGACAGTATTAACATAGAAGGTCTGGACATTGAGAGATTTCAAAACATTATTTCAATCTGTCTGGATCAGTCAAAAATTTGGACACACATTTGACTGAAAAAGTTAGTCTAAAAAAAGTCTCATTATCTTAAAAAAAGCATGCTCAAATGCTGAAAAAAATTGTATACCATACAATAAATTTACTTGGGTCGCCATATTTCATGGTTTTTGAGACTTAATTACTATTATTTTTTGACGATAACTGGTAACCTGTTTTGACAATAGATATCACAATTTGGGCAGCACTTATAAAGTACCCTCGATGTACATAGAGTGATCAATCCACTAAAACAAACACACCATAGAGAGAATGACAGGAAATCAATTGTTTGTCTCTCCGTGTCCTTACACACACATTAAATGTATTTCATGTCAGAGACCAGCTTTAAAAAAAAAGAAAAGGAGGCCATGTTATGTTGAAGAATTAGTGAGCCTGTTTTAATTTGTTCCACAAGACTCAGACTACACCCTTTTGTTTCATGTTCGTTTTTATAGATATGACCTAATGTGCACAATATAAAAATATGCTTCACAAGGGTACGCCATGCATCTGTCAGAAACATGGAGAGCAACGGCAGACACACGCATGACGGTAACAAGTCGTCATTTCCTGCACTGCAACTTTAGGCCGTTTTGCAGTTGATTGTTTTACTTGGTGATTCAGAGGTGTAAGTCTTTAGAGAGCACATTAACTACAGTTATATAACAATTAAAATAATGGGAAACAGAGTTGTTATAGGAACGACAACTGTAAAATAAAACACTACAGTAAATTGCAGAACCTGTTCAAGTAATTATGTTCACTCTTCTGTGAGCGTCACATTAAGGGTTTGTTTATTGACCGCAATCCACAAACTGAAGTACAACCCATTTACAACAATTTTACACCACCTCAGTATATAAAATCCAGGCTGCTGAAATGCCAGTGTAGTTTCAACTTAAATATACGTACCATGTATAATACAGAATCTACAATGCTCTGTATTTCATATAACGCCTCAAATGACTTTCTCATTGATTCTCAAATTAATTCTATGGGGATTCGGTGCTTGGTGCACTTCAACTTCACATTACGACAGCCATTCTCCTGATCTTGTGGATTCAGTGTAGCCTATATTTTCTTTTTCTGCAACAAGGGTGCTGGTGTTTTAGATGGTGGTGTGGTGAGACTATAACAGGTATTGACTCGACAGACGCGGAGTCATGGAAAAACTAGTAACCTAAGCGATTGCATGCAACACCTAGTCGACTTGATAAACAATCCACGTTCAACATAAGTTGTTTATAATGGATTATGATCAATTATTAACCTTTAGTCTTCATAGCTTGAAATCATGCCAAAATCCATTCTGCTAAAAATATTTTTCCTTTTAGGCTGAACTATTCCATAATTTACTCACTATCATGTTGTTCCAAACCCAAGGAAAACAAAAGCAGTAATGTTAAAAATTCAAACACGGCAAATTGTTAAACAGAAAAATGTATGCTCTTTTTGTGGCTGAAAGAATAATTAATATTAATCTAAGTATTAAATGAATGAACTAATTGAATTAATTTTTAGTAGCGTACTATTTTGCATAACTGACATTTTAAGTTATGATGCTCTTTAATACTTTGTTTTAAATTATTTAATTTAGTCAAAAATGATAAAACCAAAAACTAAAATACAATTATGATAATAATAAAATATGAAATATTAAAATACTATGGTTTTAATGAACATTGTAATTAAAATTCAGTTCAGAAAAATATTAACAACATAAAAACAGTTCAAGATATTAACAAATGCACTAACAACGTTTTAGAACGTTTTAAGAACTTACTCAAATAAACCAATCCAAACATTTTGCATATTACTGTATAAAAAAATGTTCTTTTTGTTAAAAAAAATTGTGTGCCACTGCCATTTTAGTAAAATTGACAACAAAAAAACAGTTTTTTTTTTTTTTTGCAAAAGTGAACATGGCAGAGCACGTCCATCACAAACATTTGGCTACACCTGTGCAAAACTAAACTAAAAGACTCAGGACTGCTTGAAAGATTCACGCAGTGAATTAAACGCGTGCCGTCAGCCATCACAGTTTTTTCAAAACCCCATAAAGCATTTAAAAGGTTTGATTAACCACACTTTTATCGTGACAGACTCGGTTGGAAGAGCTGCTTAAGAAATATTAAGGTGTGATAACACAGGAGGAAAAGAAACAGCCGACCAGCCACAACCTGGTTTCACTTTCTGAGAAAAAAACGGCACTTTTTTACTTACTCTGTGAATGTGTGAGCTATACCTCTAGCTAAATATACATGTGACTGTGTGAACCGAAGAAGAACCTGACCGCATTTTGATTGACGAGAAATCTGCAACAGAGCAGCACTGCTGTTTCCTTGTATGGTTATAGAGTCGATCTTTTGGGGAGAGGTTTTTCAATGATGTCTTGTAGCTCACATCTACCGCTACATCGGATATGGCAGAGGTTACAAAGCATGACAGATAAATGAAAAAGGCCTACTGACCTAAAACGACAGTTGACCCAAAAAATAAAAATGTAGTTATTTTGATATTTGATATTTGTTATATGTCATTTACTCATCCAAATGTCATTCTGACTAATATTTTTAAAATACTTTTTTTTTGTTCCATAAGAAAAAAAAATAGCATACAAGTTTGGAATGAAAAGAGGGCAAGTACATTTTTTTAATTAATAATAATCAATAATTGGTTTATACATTTATAAAATAATTTATATAAAATAACATTTAAAAATCATTTTAATTCCCTACTATTATAGCACATCATTTATATAGTAATTTATACAAAATTTAATTGAACTAAAATAGATGCATAATATTGCTAATACAATTCTGTTTAGTGGCGCGAGGTGATCTCACTGTCACACACATTAGATAAAAGTAATAGCAAATGACATTGATCCAACAAATCAACCATTTCCGATGGACAAAACCAAGTCCCTCCCCATTATTTCTTGTTCAAGAAGTCATTTCACTTGGATATATGTCTCAAGAAAAGAAAAGACTACAACAACTTCCGTTTCATGCCGACTTTATATGTGCAGGAATACTATAGATCTTTATCAGTGACAGATCACTCCTTTTGCAGAGCTTAGATACACAAGTGCATGCTTTTGCTGACTGCATTCTCTTGCTTAATCGTTCATCCACAGACTGTTCACCAGTAAACCACATCCTGAGGAAGGGAACAAATCAGATGAAAAATAGCAGGCCCATATCAACCAGACAAAAAAACTAACTGTACGTGCACTGTATTGTTGCAAACATGAGGTAGCAGGTATATTTTTACAGCATGGATGTTTTCTCTGAGGAGGCAAGAGACATAGCCTACATGAAAAAGAAAAAAATGTAAATGCAAAAAAAATGTAGATGAGGAAATAATAGACAATATACAAAAACTAAAATATTTATAAGAAATAAGAGATTAAATAGGTGTAAAAAAATTACACTTTTTTTTAAAATCCACTTTAGACTTTAAACTTTGCAACTACATGTCACTTAATACATATACAACTAATACAACTAATACATGTCAACTAATACTAGTGTTAGGTTAAAGGGTTAGTTCACCCAAAAATTTAAATAATCCCATAATTTAAGTCAAGTCAAGTCATCTTCATTTATATAGTGCTTTTAAAAATGTAGATTGTTCTGAAGCGGCTTTACAGGGATACAAGGATAGTTTAAAGTAACAGAGATTGTTTTGGCTTTATAGCAGTTCTTGAATAAAGTTATTTTCCAGCTAAAGTTAATTTGATTGATTCACTTCCGTCGCAACGATCATTAGTTATTAACTTAGGGGTCGCTAACACAACACCGTTTTAACAGGAAACTCTACACAGACTTTAAACGCGAAACCTGTGAGAACGCTGATGGCGTGCACATGCGTATTACGAGTTCAGTCTATTGGTATGCGCGTTTGAATGTGCGCAGGTTTGTAATTCCCTACAAACCAAGCCTTAAAAAACTACTTGTCTGGCCTTAACATTTTTTGATACAGAATTTTATCACTTCGGGGTAGATACGCGAACCGAATTCTGTAGAGTGGTAACTAATTTACTCACCCTCAAGCCATTCTAGGTGTTTATGGTTATCGCCAGTGATTATATTATCGATCGTCTATAGATATAAATATGGATATTTATTTTTCTTACAAAAATGCATCGCTCGCTTCAGAAGGCATTTCGTATGGATTACTTTTATGATGGGTGAATGTGCTTTTTTGGCTTCAAAACCAAGGTACCATAAGGTTAGGTGTTAGGGTTCAGATGAGTAGAATAAGTTGACATGCAGTTGCAAAGCAGTAGAATGTCTGTTGGGATCATTAAAATAAAGTGTTAACAGATATTAAGCAGACCGTCTACTAATACTCTAATGAAAGTTAGTTGACAACCACACCAAGTTGCTTCATTTGGCCAGAGGGGAACTGGCCCCCCGACTGAGCCTCGTTTCTCCCAAGGTTTTTCTCTCCATTCTGTCACCTGATGGAGTTTGGGTTCCCTGTCACTGTCGCCTCTGGCTTGCTTGGGGACACTTAATATTTGACAATATTATTGATCTAACTGCACTGACACTATTGTATGAGAACCGAACTGAGCTGGACGATGACATCACTGTTTTCTGCAGAGACCAAACTGAACTAATTTAATAATTGATTATTTTTACAAAGGAACTGAATAAACACTTAACTGATTTCAGATGAACAACAGTGACACTTTTTTTTTTTTTTACTTTTTAGAGCTCCTTTACAGCCGAATTGATCTATGTTTGCATTGTTGAATCATTATTTCCCTGTTTTCACTGTAAAGCTGCTTTGAAACAATCTGTATTGTATAAAGCGCTATACTGTATAAATAAAGGTTACTTGACAATCAATTGTTAAGTACTTTGGACCATCGAGATAAAGTGTTACCCATTTTTTTCCTGGGTAACCAGTAGCGTCTCTTTTGCCTCACTTTAAACTGAGAATGTAAGGGGAGAAACACAGGTGAAAAGTCTCATATGAGAAGGCAGTGTTTCCATGGCACTGTGATTGGGACATTTCTTCAACAATACGATATTGCATATCAATCATGGTTGCAAATGGTCTACAAATCGTCCTGAAAGGGTCAC
The DNA here is from genome assembly GCF_964197995.2 of Scardinius erythrophthalmus. NCBI lineage: Eukaryota > Metazoa > Chordata > Actinopteri > Cypriniformes > Leuciscidae > Scardinius > Scardinius erythrophthalmus. The sequence goes on from NC_138240.1 coordinate 27,510,910, forward strand.
ACTGGTGCTATGGTGATAGAAAGTCTGATTATTTTCTGCTAACTGGTTCTTTAGGACAGTTTAATTTCAATGAAACAGTTAAAAAAAAAAAAAACCTTAATGCTCTTATCCTGGCAGATGAAAATACATGTCAAAATGACCTTGAAATTATTTTAAAAATTAAATGATCAGTGAGTGGGTTAGTTTGGGGAACATTCAGCTCTGTAAAATTAAAACGAATTTTCATGACACCTGCAAGTGTTTACAGAGCATCTGAAGACTGTCATCAAATTATTATTTATATTTATTTTTTCATTTATTATAATAAAAGCTAAAGAACAGTTAATAATAGGTTAACTAAATAGCTACACAAAATACGCTTTTTATTTTGAAGCCATTTAAATGTGTAAAAGGCTTTTACTATCTTTATAAACCATTGCTAAATATTACAGTATCTGTTGCTTGTTGACAGTGTTTCAAACATTACATTCTTATCTAGCATCTCTTGTGCTCTGATGGCTGACAGCAGATGTCAAACAGGAAACACTGGCAACATTCAAACACACTATACCACAATAATAAACTCCATGTCAGAGATCAACATCAAAAGCACACATAAGCAAAATGGTGCCCGTTTGGTTTGCATGCACACAATGACAGAAAGACTACCACATAATCAAGGAATTGAAAGATGACGTTGATCACCATTAAGCTGCATGCAAACGCAGAGGTGAATGAAGAGAAAACAGACTTCTCTTGTGATGGCACCATGTCAATTTCTGGAAATCCATTTGCATTTACACCACACAGTCAAATAGTGCAAAATGCAAACCTCAGTGGCATGTAACATGCAAAAGCCTAGGGTTTTAATTTGTAGTGCTTGTTTGAATGGCATTCTTTTATTAACCTCAATGTCAACCCAGCTTCTTAAAAACTCATTGAAAGCACCCAAATGCAGACAAAATCTGATAATGTAGCACAACAGACTAAGCAACTACAATTTCAAGACTAATTCACGTTCACATGGTGATTGGACGTAACATAATGTGTAAGACTTCTGTTTTGGACTGGTTTTCTGTTATACAGTAACAGTTTCTTCAATTGTAAGCACTTTTGGCCCATGGGTTTTTACATAACAAAAAAAAAATATATATATATATATATTTAATTATTTGTTCATTAAAATTATAAATATTATAATACATCTATTTGTTTTAAATTGTTCAGTGGAAATGGACTCCCTTGATCTGGGATAAGGGAAAATAAAATCTATACATAAAAAGTATATTGAAAAAGCAGCATAACTAAATTAAGGCATGAAAATATATATATATAATGACATACAGTAAAAATGTGCTAATGGTTGAAGAAAAAAACAAATTTGTCAATTCCAACACTCCGTTCTGATGCTATGTTTTGCCATTTCTGTTTATTCACTATCATGTTTTAAGAATGAAACTACAGTCACTGAATTCACAGAGTTAGCAAAATGTTTGCAAAGCATTCACAGACTTGAACAAAAAAGGAAAGAAAGGAAAAAAAGGCCAAACCTGCCTTATATCAAGTAAAGAGGATCTTCCTGGAAGACAAGAGAGAACGCTGTTTATACTTATAATTATAGCATGCCCATTAAAAAGAGATTGTTTTTTTACAACGCTGTGTGTGTTTAACCGTCTGTGTAACACTTTTACAATAATGTCAAACAACTCAAATATGTAAAACATAGAGGTAAAACATAGCATCACTATATATACACCAATGTTCTGTCAATTGGTATTTTAGAAAAAAACAAAACAAAAATCTAGTTTTTTGGGTATGAAATGGTGGGCTGTGACCCGTGTAAGAAATTAACCAGGCCTTGGGGCAAAAATGCCCAAGATATATAAAATGTGGGGATGAAAATGCCCTCTCAGTGAACTTCTCTGTTTTTCATCCGTTATCAATGTTTCCTAATAATGTATACCAGGTGTATCTACCTAACTGCTGCTGGTGCTCATGCCGGAGCCATTTGGGGGAATCTGCGAACCACTATCAAAAACGTGACTTCCCATAAATGCAAATACTGCTATATCCAAAGTAATTAATTAACCAGCAAGGGCATAACTGCAGCAGAAGAAAGAAATTCATACAAGTTTGGAACAAATAATGACAGAATTAAAAATTTTAGATGAACAATCACTTTAAATTTATTGTACATTTGTACATTTTAAAATTAAGTATTTGACATTTACCGTTCAAGAGTTTAGGGTCAGTACGATTTAAAAAAAAGAAAAGAAATTAAAGGTGATGATACACAGGGCAACTTTTTGAGCAATGTGGCTGGGCAATCTTGCCAAGCGATTGTTGCTTGGGCACTTTCTCATTGAAAATGGGCAATAAATTTCTATCTGGATAATTTTGATCGATCGTGGGCCCTGCGTCTCATCTGGTTGCCCGTTGACGGCAACATTGCCCAACAACACTGCTCAAAAATTTGCTCTGTGTATCATCACCTTTACACTTTTATTCAGCAAAGACACATTAAGTGGATCAAAAGAGACAGAAAAACAGAAATTGAAATTGACAGAAATTGTTACAGAAAAATAAATGCTGTTATTTTGAAATTTCTCGTCACAGGAATAAATTACCATTTAAAATTCTTATAATATTTTTAAAAAATTACTGTATTTATGATCCAATAAATGCAACCTTGGTGTGCATAAGAGATTTCTTTTTTCGAAAACATTAAAAAAAATCTTACCTTCGATCAGTAGTCTAAATTGACTCAAGCTGTGTGTTTTTACATGTCTAGGAAAAAAATGCCCTTGAAAATCAAATTTCGGGGCAAATATTGTGTATCAATAAAAATAAAAAAATACATATTTGAACTTTGTTGTTACCATATATATAGAGTGATTTTAAAATCACCAAATTTTAAAATGTGTAATAATAAACAGTTAAAGTCATGGCTTTATCAGGATTTACATCAGTCCATGTCAACATAAGTGAGAACACACAACTGGTTTCCAAAAGACACCCAACGTGTTAGAAACTATCAAACAAAACCTCAGCATAGCTGGTGTTTATTTAACTCTGCTTTGCCACGGCGCGGGCTACTAACGGTAGCCAACACAGTCTGGGTACAGAAAATAAAAGTGACACGACTACCTGTGTTAAGTGAAAACAAACCTGCTCTATACATAGTTGATCTTCAAGTCCATGTGCTTATGTGTTTAAGGACTTCTCCAAGGTGTGGCCCTTCAAACTACAACAGAAGCCTTTGTGCCACAGGATGTAAAAAAGTGCCGCCTTTTCCAAAGGTGAAGGCCAGGACTATTGGAGGAAGAGGCCTTTTGTTGAAATGTTCCAGTGCGATGCGGTCATTTGTCTTTTTATTATTGCTTTAAAGGCACTGGCTTCAAACAGCTTTTAAAAGAACTCAAGGAGTCATGACCAAGAGAAACTTAGCAATCAGGCCATGCTCACTTTGGCTCAACTTAACAGTGCTTGCTTTGTAAAAGATTCAACATAAAGTCTGCGCCATTTAAAGGGACAGTTCACCCAAAATAGAAATGTTGTCATCATTTACTCACCTAAATCTGTAGGAATTTCTTCACGAAAGGCCATTTTTGGAAGAATGTAGGATGAGGACAGTCAAGCTCCAAACATGACAAAAAGCACCATAAAAGTATTATAAAAGCAGTCTATGTAATTTCTTTGCTTCCATGACTTCTGAAGTCATATGATAGTATGTAAGGAACAGTTAAAAATTTGAAACGTTTTCACAAAGAATCTTGACATAGGTCCAACCTCTTTTTGGCACATTCATGATGAACTATTAGAGATGTCCGAATCATGAACAAATCTTTCTTTTGAGTCATATCTGCTTTAACAAATATTCTGATCCAATCAGTTGAAAGACGCATTTACGAATCAGACCGACCCACTTCTCGAGACGCAGTAATCCAGATTATCTGTGATTAACAAAATTTTAGTCTGTTTTTCAAACAAAAAATTTCTATGGCTTCAAAAGTTACAGAAATATAAAGATTGTATGGCACTGTTGAGTACTTTTTGAAGGTCAGTCTTCAAAAAGTGGCCAGGATATTCTTTAAAAATTATATTTTGTGTTCCACACTGATTAAATAAAATCATATGGGTTTGAAACAATGTGAAGACAAGTAAATAAATGACAGAATTTTCCTCTTTGAGCCAATGACAGTCAAACATGAAACAGGATTCTTGCTGTACTCTGATAAATACAAATGGTGTCTTCCGTTTTCTACAGCTGTACAAAGATTTCAAATATTTGTAATATTGATTTTTGACATCTAGAGCATCCTCAATGTGTTTGTATCAGAACATAAACAGAACAACAGAAAGGCAGTTATTACAGGGTGTTCGTCACCAAAAACGTTTTTTATTGAAAGTTCAAAAATATTATGAAGTCACTATTCTTTTGTTGTCTGCCAGTATCACAGTAACACATGCTCAAGACTTAAGCTACAACTAAGTTAAGCATCACTATTACGATTACTTGTATTAAGGGTAAGAGGTTTAGAACAGGTTGTTGAGGATAGGTAGGCTAAAACTTTTCTAAGGGATCAGGTTTTTGCCTTAAAAACCAAGCCATATCTAGGGGAGCAGAATATTATAGAGACCATCGCTTCCTCTGAATATGCCTACTTCCCTTCTTTTTATATGTGAAAAGCAGTAAGTAAAATAAACAGTATGTCTAATGGGCAGAATTCATTAAACAGCTGTTAAAAAAAAAAAAACATCCATCCCAGAATCTAATACGTGCATCTGATAGACAGTTTAACTATCCTATGAGTAAAAGCAGCACACATGTAAGCCATTATGTTAACGCCTTAGCAATGCCATTAAATAAACAACACCCAGACTATCTTAGCGACTGCATAGCAATGCCCTGCCAACCACCCATAACAATCTACCATCATTCTGGCCTTAGAAAATTCCTTCTGAAAAACCGAGCTGCTGTTTTGTTGCTGCAAACCTGAATGCAAACTTTATGAATGCAAACATAATGCAAATTTTGAATTGTCTTTGTTTATATAATGCATGACTTTAACAAATAATCTTTCTTGCATTCTCATAACACACATTTGTTTAAAAGGCAGATTTATCCAGCATGAGCTCATTTCTAAATTCTAGGTCCAATATATAAGTTAAAACTGGTGTCAGAATAATTCGCTTGATTGGGCATTAATTTATTACACAACTAACATAGATGACACTACATTAGTGTTTGAAGCCATGCATACTTAATGTGACATTTGATAATTACCAGAATTAAAAATAGCTTTTGAGCTTGGGGGCAAAATCTGTTGGCACACACACACACACACACACACACACACACACACACACACACACACACACACACATCAGATGGGGTCTGTTGCAAGTACGTCGAGTGGGAACACAGTCGGTCTAGTGTGTGGCCTTAGAGCAACTCAGCAGTGATTGTGAATCAGGTTTAGTCCTATTGTACAAAAGTCAAACAAAACGTTCTGCTGGCCCAATGAGACCAGTGGTTCAGACAGTACTTCCCCCATCATAAATAAATATAATAAATACTACTATTCATAAACATAAATTTAAAACTCTTAAATTATTCCAAATCAGCATATTACAATGATTTCTGAAGGATCATGTGACACTGAAAACTGGAGTAATGATGCTGAAAATTCAGCATTGCATCACAGGAATAAATTACACTTAAATAAAATAGAAATAGAAAACCAATTTTTTTTTATATATAATATTTCACAATATTACTGTTTTTACTATATTTTATTCAAATAAATGCAGCCTTGGTGAGCATAAGAGACATCTTTCAAAAATTTTTTTAAAAATCTTAATTCTTCCTAACTTTTTTTACCAGTAGTGTATACTAATAAATAATAACTCTATAATAAAAACTCTAATCTACATAAAATATTGTACAATTATTTAAATAAAATATTGTAAAAAAAAAAAATCGAATATATAGAAGGAAACAAGTACTATAATCTATAATCGCTTTTTGAGTTGTCTGACATTATTATTATTTTTAAATCTATGTGTATACGTTACATATGCAAAATATTTAAAATATATATAGCATTTAAATGTACAATAAATAATTAGAATACATTTTTGCTGGAAAATTATGCCATATAGTACAAATAATGTGCCTCATTTATCAATTTAACATAGAAAGGAGTGCAGATCAGAGCGCAGAAATCATCTTACGACAGGGTTCACGTACGATTTATGAAACATTCGTATGCTGGCAATCCCATCGTACGTTGATAAATGTGGCAGCTGAAAACAATCGTCATTTGAATATCACTCCCCCAAAAATTCACGGTTTAGAAGCCTTGTCCCTAGAGTTTACGGCTTGAAGAAATGTAACCCGGCCAAGAAGATGCAGTAATCTCATGAAAGAGAATACTCAAATCGACAAGTAGGATGTGACGATACAACGTCGTATCAATGTATCGAACACAGCCCTAGTGGTGCATTCAACTCTATTTTGTAGACCTCGCGTAGCTGAACACCACTACGAACACATCTGATTGGTCAGATCAGATGAACATAAAACCAGCATCATTGTTTTAGGAATTCTTGAATTTGCATCAAAGGTCAAAAATCCATTGTATCAAAATATATAATAATAACAGAGTTTGAATTGGTTCAATAAAGAATTCAGCCTCTCTAAACCCCTCCTTCCGAAAGCCAACTCTGCTCTGAGTGGTCACATGTTCAAGTCTGTTGTGATTGGTCTACCGCTTACAGCGTATATCAAAAAACTAAACGGCCATTACCATCTCTGAATTTCAGCTCAGTAGGATTTCTCAGCTTTTCTATACATAGTGATAGGTTGGTTTTACCAAATAAATTCGAGCCTGAGTCCTCATCTTTTGGAAGTGCACGAGAAAAAAAAAAAAAAAAAAAAAAAACATCTTCTCAACATGTTGACAACGCGAACCAAACTCTTCCAGGCCTCAGCAACAACTGCATGTTTCAAAGTAGATGCCGTTCACAGGCAGCCAATGAAGAAGAGATTTGTTATAAACCATCGTAGGAAAGACTGGAATTACCGACGACTTGTTTCAGGCAGTTCAGAATTAGTTCTTTCTTTTGGGGGACAATAACAACATTTATCATGCAATTTGACCTTGTACAATCACAAACAGCTATATTACATGCTACATGAAATGAATATATCTGAAAACGCATAATAGGGGCAGTTTAATCAACTAGTTATTCAGGCAACCCACCAAAAAGTCAATTTTGATGAAATAATTTTGCACATTCCTAATTAAAACACATTTGCAAGATAACAAAATGGTGAACCAAAAGGGGCCATTTACACAGAATGTGTCTCTGTGTTTAAAAATGCAGGGTAGAGGCCCCTAACAGTTTTTTGTACCATATCTGTGTGTATGAAAGATATGCATTTCAAATTAACGTGTGTGGGTGTGTGTGAGCATGTAACTCTGTCTATGTTTAACAGGACCTGTAACACAAAGGAATCATTAAACTCTTCCTGAGACTTAAGCCAGGTGTCGTATCTCTCCTTGGCACTATATATAGCGACAGTGTGGAATGTGAGAAAGCATGCCGGTCTGACTGCCATCATGGATGCTTTGTGCTACAATTACATAACACACAAGCATCACAAAGCATTTGCACTCAAAGTGTGCCGCACAATGCTTTCACCGAGGCATCTCAAAGTCCACAGGAAAAGAATAGATAGCAATGGAGAAAAAAAAAAAGAAAAAAAAAAGAAAAAAAAAGTAGGAAAGGCCAGTTACAGTACCTGCCCCAACATGAAAGATCAGGGAGAGGCATATGGCATTTGATTATCTCTTATTCTTTCTTTTACACACAGGTCATTAAGAGAAACATAAAAGGCCTGTTGTAATCAGGGATGTTGCCTTAAATGGTTGCATGGAATGCCATCAAGAAATCTGACAATGCTTTCGTTATAGAACTTCAAAGCGGTGAAGCGGAAATACATTCGCAGTAGTTGTTTTGGACAAGGGGTCAAAGTGGTTTCGCTATTCCTCGTAGAGCCCCTAGCTTCCTCGCCAGCTGTTCTTGATTTCCTCTACACCACTGCCGCTCCCTCTCTTCCCCCTCAAGCTCCTCATATTCCACCCATGGACTCCACCTGACTGTTCTTACGAGTTCAGGGGTTTCTTGGCACATCATCACTGCCCAATAAGAACATCCTGAGCAAAAAAATAGCCAAGTTTAGTGCTGCATTCATTATGATCAGAGCATAAATCCAATTAGTTTTTTGCTATTGATCTTTTTCCTAACTGAAACCAAAAAAAAAAAAAAAAAAAGTGTTCTTCTGAATTGGAACAGCTGTTATTCAGCTCTAACCAAGCCCCACCCCTAATATGATCAGCTATTAAATATTTAGGAGAATTTGCTTGTGCTTTCAACTACTAAAAGGAGTGTGGTCCCTCTGCTCCATCTATGTCGTCCTCTATGCTAGCAGAAATGAGATAGAGGTAATATTAATACTCTTTATATGAGGACTGTTAGCAGTTAAAACTAAAAGAAAACATCTACAGTATACGGCCATAGAAATAAAATTTCTCCTCTAAAAAAAGTCCCCCACATTAGGGGTGAGCTGTGTCCTCATACTTTGGGTTTTCACAGTGATGCCATAGAAGAACCATTTAAAGAACCTTTTGTGCAATGGAATGATTCCATGGATGTTAAAGGACATTAAAAATACTCCAATGTCTTATTTTGCTGCACATTATTAAGTCTGTAAAACCTGACGTATGAAATAAATCTGAAAATTAAAATTTCTTGAAATGCAAGTTTATTGAACCATTTTCACAATTATACTAAAGGGTATACTAAACTATCAATCCAACGACAGAAGGCATGTAGACAATTATGTACAACAGGTTTTTCAGCAAAGTTGGTCATGTTGATCATTTAGAGGCCTTAGAAATGTGCATATCATATATGATACAGCGGGCTTATAGGCTTATTATCTGCATCAACCAGCCAACAAAAGATTCATTGTCCCACATATTTTAGTGTAGTAAAAACTTTTCAACATTTTGGTAAATTATGTCATACATTTAAAGGCAAAGCTCACAATTACTATTGGTAGAGCCACTGGCACAGCTTACCCCAAGGTATCTGGCACACTTTACCTCCACTGCTTAATTTATAACATATTTTAGCAATGGATTTATACAGTCAATTCATAAAAATTATTTTACCTGCCATGTAAAAACTTTACTTTGAAAGGAGAATTCTTTTTTTTTCGCCTTAATACTATTCATTTTTCTCATGTGCATCTTTCAGTCACGTACTGCTCAGTATGATGAAATACAGCAGGAAATAAACACTGTGAAAGTTTAAGGATGCCACATCTTATCCTACTTTTCTCTATACTGTAATATTAGAGGTTATTCAAATTTTGCATCAATAGGACACACTGTATTCCTTCGGACAAAGCAATATGCAAAGAATGGCTGCATGTTCTCATGGTTTGTAATATGCAAAGCAGAATTTCAGACATGTAATGAGATATTCTACCAGTCATCTGTCCTAAATAACATTCAAGGTTGACGCCATGGTACAGGGCTAAATCATATCGTTCCCACTTTTACCTCCAAAAGTAAAAGGCAAAAAAGCTCTAAAAGAAATCATTTTTAAAAAGCTGCTGATGAACAGGTGATGCATGGTATTTTTTACAGCCAGTCCAAATTAAGACTAAATATTTCACAGTTGGCTCTGTTCTCACTCTCACATAAACACAAGCAGGCTCTCATGGAGAGTGAGTGGGCTGAAGGCGAGGTTAAGACTTCATGATGATGGACCTTCCCTTCCATTAGAGTCTCTCTACTCAGAAGAGCTTTTAAAACTTTACTGCATTACGTCACACACAAAAATGAGAGCAAGAGACTGCATTTAAGGACAGGTAATAAAGTCTGTAAAAAACATTTAGAGGAAAATGTGGCAGATAAAAATGAAAGAAAACTCCCCTGCACTTCAGCAGGACAGAATGTGGTTGAAAGTTTAGCTGTTCTGACTCCAGCATTCTTAGCTTCATGTCAATGCCCTCACTGATGATGCAACCGCTGAGCTGTTCTTCATGGTGGAACATCAACTACAAGCACCCAAAACCTGTTGCGACATGCTTTAGTTTTATCAAAAGTTGTTCATTCTGTATTTTGATGTGAAAATGCAATGGAACTATTTTACACCTTTACAAGCCACCATCTAATTAGTCCCAAGTCCAAATTCTCTCCACTGTAGCACTAACCTTTACAGGAAACATTATTTAGCTTTTCTCTACAATGACAGGCAAGTAAACAGCAGGACAGGTGATACTCAAAAATTCACTATATTAATTTCTTAGGATAAAAAAATTAATGAGCAAATGATTGAGCAGATCAATGTCTAAATTTCACCATTATTTGTCTTATTTATTTAAATAATTTCAAAGAACCATTCAGTGAACGGTTTATAAGATAACCTTTTTTCTTAGTATGAAGAACAATCTTAAATATAACAAATCTTTTTCCACTATAATAACCTTTTGTGCAATGGAAAGGTTCAATGGACGTTAAAGGTTCTTCATAAAACCATAGATGCCAATAAATAGACATTATTTTTAAGAGTGTACATTCATTAATATAGTCCTTAAATTGAGATCAGATGGATTATTTTCCCCCTATTTTCCCTGATTGCACCTTGGCCCAGTACTTCTAGGGCTGTCAAAACCCAGTTCATGCCAACAATTATTGAATCATTCAGCAATGTATTCTATGAGTACCATGACAACTCAAGGTCACACTATCTTGACCTTTCCTTATGTTGGAACTCTGTTCTAGCACCTCTTCACCACTTCAGTGAGCAGTTCATAAAGTTCTTATTTACTTACATTGACATGACTTATTTCTACAATAACTCTTTGCAGTAACCATGTCAATCAATATCCAAAAAACACCACAAAGCTATTACGACTACTTTGAAACCATATAGCTTCATGAAAGGCCAGAAGCCAGAACTATGTCTTAAATACTGGTTTAGGGGAGGGGTGTAATTATGACATTTACATGAACTAAACAATTAAAGGATAAAAGGGATTTAAGGGAAGAAAAAGAAAGAAAAATATATATTTTACTATATACATATGGAAGACAATGGGGCCCATCAACTTTTTGGATGAACTATCCCTTTAACCAAATTCCTAATATGTTGAAAACAGCTGTTAATGTTTCTTGCCTTGTCACAGAACATTAAATTATGAATAACATGAATCGCTTAAATTCAAAATGGCAAAATTACACAAAAAGTCAAGTAGTTTGCCTGACTGGATATTACTGTTGTTGGTCATTTAACATTTCAATCATAAAACAGTTGTCAGATATTAAATGGTTAGCTAAATGTCTACAGTAGCTGATCTTCACATTCTTTCAGCGCTAAAACTGAAGCGTCACACTGGAATTCATGTTTGCCTTCTGTGAACAATAAAGCCCGCCTTCAAACATTTTAACATTGACCATGTTTACATACACACCGATATGATGAAAAACTTATTGAATTAACCCTTTGTCCTGGTTCACAAGCAAACAAATAATCCATCAACGCAAGTAAACTGTGTTTCCAACACATTTTTATAATATCTTGGGTCAAGAATTTCTTGGGTCGGAGCTTGCCATTTATTTCCTCCTCCCCTACATTGACCCACTCGCACTGTGTGGAGGTTACATATCACACATGCGCACTTCAATAAGCCGATAGATGGCAGGTTAATGTGTTTACAAGCCGGGCAAAATCGGGGTAAGAGGCAAAAATGTCGATTGGTTTATGCTTAAGCCATTTATGACCTTGAGGGTTGATGTTTTTATATAACCACATGCATTATTAGATTAGACAGATTATTAAGCATAATCAGGTTAAGTGTATGCAAACGCTCATTGACGAATGCTGTTAGACCACTGAAGTAGACCATCCTAAAAATGAACTTTTAAAACTTTCTGTCATTCTAACAATATACAGAGTGGTGCATAATAGAGTGCACAAGAGCAGCATCAAGAATATCAAATATTGTGGAGGGACAATTTGGCCCATATCTAATAACTAGGAAAGGGACACGTCCTTGACAGTGGAGGTCATACTTTTTCACATGTGCATACATTTCCCAAACACCCTGCTCTCTTCTCTTGATACATCCACATTTGAATAAAAAACATTGAAGTCTGACTTCAAACATAACCCAGTCATTTCAGTAGCACACGCGACTTTCCCTCGACCACTTCTAAATGTGACCAACGCCACAAGTCAGTCAACAAGTTAGTATGGATATTGACCGTGTGGAATTAGATCAGACAGAAATGACATCAGCTAAGGCAACAGACGTCCGCTCGCAAACCAACTGGCCATTTACAGCAAGTCAAATTCAATTTTCACGCCTATCAGTCTCGGCCCAACACAAGCTTCAGCACTTCTGCTACATATTTGTGCTGCTTGTACCACAACACATCCATCTAATGCGGCAGTCACTGCTAGACTGGGTGTGGATAAACAATGGTTCAGCAAAATGTTATGTGAGAATTATGTATGCCTGGCCTACTCAAAGAAGCAATAATAAAAAAATACAAATTTTAGCCTTTAGAAGACAGTTAATAAAATATATATCCCACTGTTGTATTCATATAACATTGCTATGAACCTAAACATAAATGATTATTTTTTTATTTGGAGAAATTAAAGATTCGTTTGATCAAGCAGTACAGTAAATACTTTTTATCAAAAATCTAATTTAGTCTAAAATAATCATGGTATATTTACAGTTTTTCACTGAATGAACACTGCCAAAAATTATGTTTAATAATTTCAGTTATGCTATATGCACCAATATATAAATAGGGCCTACATAGTACTTGGTAGTACTAACTAAAAGTAATGAAATATTTTCATTAACTACAAATAAATGGCACACTGACACTTCTATGATTCATTTCAGTGAATTACTTGAATTATTCAAAAGAATAATGGATTCACACAAAAACTTCAGCTTGCTGCAGCAAATGAAGATCAAATCATAAATATGCACATTTAATCATTTGACAGACATTTTGATCCAAAGCAACTAACACAGTATTCAAAGAACACGTTTTCATGTATTCTTTGAGAATCAGACCAATGCCTGTATATATATATATATATAAAATACTATTACTATTACTATTAGATACTATTAAATTATCTGTTTTATCGTAAAAAATAACAGCAACATTTAGTAGCTTAACTGTATACAGCCAGCAAAATCATAGCCCATGCCTAGATCCTTCCTTTAGCAAGAATCACCTATGATAGTGTAAAACTACATAAGACGACGCTTCTACAACAGAGTGCATTTTAACACTGGAAGCTGTGTATTAACAACACAAGAATGTAATTTCTCAACGCAGTGGCGCAACTTCTTAGCATCTGGCCAAAGCAGCAGCAGCAGATTTCCCGCTTGTTATGTGTGTGACACAATATTTCTTCTTAGTTCTTTCTCCTTTCGTTCATTGCCTTGCATTCTCTATCACTCTTTTTTTGCTCTCTGTACTTCAGTCTCCTCATTTGCCTCTGACTACCTCTTTACATGGGTCTGGATGGTGTTTATTCTTCAGGATTTCACACGGCAGTTTCCAGCAAAGAGGAGCAGTCTGCCAGATCCAGAGTTCTTGAATGGGAAGGAGAGCCCCCTCGTCCGCCGTCGTCATGGGTTACAACGTGCACTCCAAATCGCCTATGCTGTCTTTGGAGGCCAGGGTCAGATTACAGCCTTGCTTAGGAATTCACCCCCCACCATCTCTCAGACACAGTCACTCACTCACTCATTCTTTGAAAAGAAACCAATACAATGGTACTTCCATGAGAGAATGCCAAAGGATTTTTTTTAACCTAAAGTCCTGGTTAAAAGGGCTGCTCTTAGTTATTGTTCCATGGTACATTTACTGTAATTCTGTCATCTTAATAATAGAACAATCTACAAATTGGAATGGGTCAGGATTAGTGTTGCCAAAAGTACCGACTTTGGTAGTTGGTACTGAAATTTAAAAAATATGACGATACCAGCATTTTCCTCTGGCATTTTGAGTGATGCTGAACGGATTTTTTTAAACACCTCTGGTTGGCCATTGCGTTCGCGTGCTCAACATATATGTCTCTGATTGGCCATTGTGTTCACACACTCAAAATATATGTTTCTGAATGGCCATTGTGTTTACACACTCAACATATGTGTCACTGATTGGTCGTTGTGTTCACGTGCTCAAAATAAATATGTCTGTGATTGGCTACAATGATCAATGCTTCAAAAACATGTTGTCTTCACCTAGCGCTTAAACAGATACACACGGGAGCATTTGAAAGAAGGCGTTTATCAGTGGATATATTAGGGATCCGCTGATAGATGCCTGCTTTCAAACGCTATAGTATATAGAATATGTTTAAGATACGTTTGTACAATTTTTGCCTTCATAGTTCATGCATATTTTCTGCAAAAATATTTAACAAATAAGTCATTTGTTTCACATTTACACCATGTTGATCACTTCAGGTGTGGTGCACTTGGAATATAACTTTTTTGAAAAGATGGTTAATAAAGAGAATGTTACTTGAATCATATTGTAGTTATGTTTTTAAGTTGACTAGTTAAACATTTAAAAATAAAATCAAAATTGTGAAATCAACCCAAACAAACACACCCCTCGATTCATTGCTCAGCCCCCCAAAATGCACAAACATGCAATGCAAAGAGTGGATGTCTCTTTATTATAGCTGAAGCGAAGCAAAATAAGGCTTCACAAAAATAAAGAAAAGATGACGAACGGCCTACAAGGAAAAATAAAATCCTTCCTAATATTAACTAGGGTATTAAAGCTCATAAGCCTTCTTTTTCCAGTGATATTTCTCTGACCATTTCTCTTTTGTGTTATTTCTCTCAGCCATCTCTCTTTCTGTAGTCTTTCTTCAAATCTCCCTCGTTCACTCTCTTTCCTCCCTAGACATGCCAACGATGTATCACAGTAATGAATGTGCACGATATTGTTATTGTGGGCCCTTCAAAATACCGTGAATAATTATTTATTATGAATTATTCCGATTTTTTAGATTGCATTTTAAGAATACTTTTTCAACACAGCTGTATGCTGTGTCAAAGAAGCATGCACACACTCTTGTGTAAACAAGCCAAACACGCATGTGCACCATGACGGAACGGTGGCTGAATGAAAATGCACGTTCACTGACATCAGATGGAGCTGATGGAACAGCATAAATGCCTCCTACTGCTGATTGGCTACAAGTGTGTTGTGCTTGGTTCGATTCACTTTCAAAAGAGTTTTTCAGAAATCGCTTACTGCACCTTTCAGACTGACCAGTTGTCCAGAAAATGCACTGACAACAATCAATTGTCAAAGTTATGAAAACATGGGAATATAATAGTTTTTACACTGCATCACAATGCGGGTGTGAACAATTCTGCATAAAAACTAAATAATCTTATATTTTAAAAATGAAATAGGCTAATCATACATATTAATGTAATGTTTTGTTGTGAAATAAAGTACTCTTACCATACATTAATAAAATAAAATGCATATGTCCTTTGCCTATGCACTATGCACCTGCATCTGATGTTCACAGATAATGACTTCTTGAAAGCAAATACTTGGGCACATTTCGGTTTTTACGAAAAGAACATGCATTAAAAGAGAAAATAAAGTGCAGGACATGAGTTTATGATAAAAAGAGCCACAAAAAAAATCTGATCTGAATCTGATGTGTAACATTAAATTAGATCCATGCATTAGGTCTTAATATAATAAACCTGCTACTATCTGCATCATTAATGTTAATCAAAAAACAAAAGAAAAGAGGGAATCACTCACTGCTCTTAACTGAATAACTTTTCAGCTTTATATAATAACTTGTTTATTTGTAATTAATGTAGCCTAATTGTAATTATTTCTACAATTAATTATTCAATTTCTGTATTATTTCATACTTGAAAGCTTCAGATAAATAAAAAAATGTAAAGCACTTACACACGTTTCACACATTAAAGCACGTTTCTTTCTTGTATTTGTAGCTTTGTTATTATTTTTAATAGCAAAGATAAAAAAAACTATATTGTGATTATTTATGTAGAAATTATTATTTAAAAAAGAATAGGATGAAGCTCCATCGTGATATATTGAGCATTTATAATCAAATCATTACCCTCTGAACTGTGATCAAATAGAATGGTGAGGCAGGATAAGATTCACACCTATACTGAGATTTGATACTACAAATGATAGTAATTATTTTCCTCATAGATCTTTTACTGTTATTTGATTTACCGTTTATTCCACCTCCAAACCATAATTAATCAAACTGTTCACGAGGAAAAATTAGGGGTTGGATGGTAAAAAGTGGGTGATGATCCATAATAGAATAAAGCCAAATCAAATGAAAAATTGCTAAAATAATGCCTAAATAATAAATGTCATCAGTGACATCGGCTGAAAAGGAAAGTTGTTTCAGAGGAAGAGAACCTTAATACATTTAAGGATTATGAAGAAAAACATATTTCTTTGGAATAACATCCACCAATGAATCATTCACGTTGCATAAAATAACTAAACGGGGTCGGATTTGATTTCATGTTGACTTTACATCCTACTCTGAGCTGACCCTGGACTGAAGACAATTAGGCTATTTTTTATGACCTATCTGCCTGTATTGTCTGTCTATAATAATCACACCCGATATCTGAGGTCATGAACTTGGCTGATATGTTTCCCTTATGTCATCTTGATATTTCTCTATTTGCGAATTAACTTCCCTCATAAATCTAACCAATTCTTTCAGCTCATGTTTGTGGAAATTTACTAGGCTTAAAGAACTGCATAATGTAGGCATATGTGCATTGGGACTTACTATAACATTGGATCGCTTCACTTGATGAAGCAAGTTGCGCCGCAACAGCAAGAGGCTGTCTGTGTCAACACTGGACAATGCAACGTGACCCTTGCAAATCTATTTGTTTGGAATATGGAATAAGTCAGAAACAGAACCAGGCATCAGTTTACTGTTGGGAATTTGACGTGTCACGTCGCATCCAGTGTGGACAGAATCACTGATTATAATGGGTTCTATTGTATTTTGTCAAGTCACGCCGCTTGCGTCCGGTGTAGACACGGTGTTACCGTAGGAAATGATGTCACTAGTGGTGGCAGGAAAGGGTGATCATGCCCAAAACATACTGCAATGCTAGCTCAATTTAATGTGTCTGCATTCCAAAATGTTAGAGTGCAATTCATGATGTGACACAAGAAGTCCCTATAATATAGAAGACCCCATGCCTTTACATCTCACAGTTGAGTGGAGTGAGACATTTCTTTTTGTAAACTCTTTTTATCTTTCACTGGGCTTCAATATTATAATGTGCATTAGCACAACATGTTTTCTGAGCTCTGACTACGTCAAAGTGGAATGACAGATCAAAGAGAAAGTTAGTCAAACTGTCATAGGCTTATGGCAGGTTACATGAATAATTAAGAATTCAGTACAAATTAAGACTACACACAAGGGGCCTACCTTTTTCAATGTCTGCCCCTGAATATCTCCAAGCAGAATATCATAGCAGACGTAGATGGGATTTCTGTTTAGTTTGGGGCTGCCTGGCTCTGGCCGGACTCTCTAATGATTTCGGAAGCGTGGCTTCAGCCATGTAAACAGACTGTGCGGCCTGTAAACTCTGCTTTTCCTGTTATCTGCTGCTAGTCGAACATTTGGACGAGAGTCTTCATTTTCTGCTCCAAACACAGCGTGATAAACAAATTGGGGGGGCACACATATGGATATAGAACAAACAAAGCAGACCCTCACTGAACAAGTGCCCTCTCACACACATGCACACACACAGACAACTGCACACATCAATAAACACAAGACCACTTTAAAAAGACTGATTTCCTGATGTTCACTGTATGTTCAGAAGGGTTTCAACATGAATAAGAGCAGTAGCATGACGAGAAACATGTTTGTAAAAAGGCTTTTTTCAATATTTGTACAAAGTGTTGTGAAATGTTCCTTTAACTATTAAACTATGTACACTCACCCACATTACCGTCCACACAAACACTCTGCAAACCCTGTTGTCCATTGAGAGAAACTCTTTAGTCTACTATATGAAGTGTGGAAAAACAAAATAAACCAAGCTTCATCATTTAAAAAAAAATTCTCTACATTATTTGTATATAGATCAGCTAACATTACTGGCATAGGCTAGTGCTCTCTGTTCAACAACATAGTGAGGGTACACTGTAAATCTAACACTTGTCAAAACCTGGTCATTTATGGTAAACTCTGGGCTAAGGGCAACAATGAGCACAGGAACTGAATGTTTGGGCTTGTGCCTTCAGTCCACAAGAGAATTTGGGTATGGAGCCAATGGTGCAAGACATTTGTGGAAGCTATGGTTAACAAGGTTCACCAGCTCCATATTTTGCAATTTTTGCTGAAAAATGTCATAACTGAGCTCTGAAGTATCACGGCAGATGGCAAGAAACACAAGATGAATGACAGCACTGAGATGTAACTGGAGATCACAACAAACTGCAAGCGCAAAATTTGAATGAATGTTTGAATTGTAACTATAGATTGGGATTCAAGAGTTAGCAATTCACTTCAGATTCACTTTCTAAGCAAAAAAGAGAAGTGTGAAACGTAAATGGAATTGACATTTTAATTATGTTCCTTTTGAAACAGACAGCCGGTTCCATATCTAAAACAGGTTCTCAAGACCCATCAGGACTCCGTTATGTTTTCCATGATACACAGAGGTTCAAGAGAGCAGCTTAGCTAAATTCATTTCTCACACTGATTGTCAAAATGGGGAATATGTAAAATTAAAAACATTGCTTTATTTTATGCTAGCCTTTATCATCTGTCCTATGGTAATTCAATTCGTGGCCTGACAAAAACACAACACATACTAAAACTCTTTCTACCCTAGGATTGTGGACCAGCCAGGTTTACATTTGGTTCACTTTGAATCTAAATCAATTCAAGCTTCAGTGTAATAACGGTCATCTGGCGAGGACGTATATCAAAACACGAGCAAAGGAAGTAGCGGTTATTGTGGTATTCGCGGTAAGTTAACGAAGACAAGCGTAGTTCGCGTCGCCTTATCGACTGCTGACCTGGTTTGGCGGACCTACCGAGATAACATCAGTAGTGCGTGTTTTTGTGGAAAAACATTAAAAAGGTGGCAGCTGTAGCATACCATCTCCTTACACAGTGACACAGCTCACGTTATAGCCATACCTCACTGGAAATGAATTGTAGTAGCCTATGGAAAATACCACCAAAACGGGCTATTCAACGCGAGAAGTTTGTAGTATCTCCACACTTGCATTTTTAAAAATCACGACTCGCTTTTCAGCTCGTTAAACGGATGTGGGAAGCTGATGTTTTCGGGCGTTCAACCCGTAAACACGTACCAACTGTCAAAAGATACAATGTTATAGAATTATGACGCTGGCGTCATGACGTCGATAACAGATGAAAGAACCGCTGGAGGTGTTCGAAACAATGTTGCATGTCGTACTGGATAAATTCACACAGCATCTGTTTGAGATTACATCATCACAAAAGCTGCACGAGCAGCGGTTTCAGGGCTTTTCCTGGCTGTAAAAACTAGCAAACTACATACGATTAAAATAATTATAATACATCACATTTTCATTTTCCGTACTCACCCTCTCTTGCCTTTAAGAGTACCGTGTTTGCAACAATATTCTCCAGCTCCATCAAAAAAACACCGTGATATTGCCGTGGAAGCCGAAGAGTAGATAGAGCTCCTTATTGCTCCTCCCAGCAGAATACGCTATTTTCCGTCCTTATAAAAGTATTTAAATCAAAACCTAGGCATTTTAAATTATCAACACACGTATACACACGTAAAACAACGAATCGCTGACACACGCGTGTGGTTGTTGTAGTTTGCGCCACAAAAGGCGTAAGGAAGGCATTGCCTGTTGAAACACAGCGTTGTCGAGCCACTGGCGACAAGTCACGTTAAAACGTACATGCCAAAGACAGCAGGCCGAGGTCTACATCCTTTGAGGGTGCACGGCAGAAAACGGATCAAGTAGAGTACGGTCGATCATACAGGAGTTGTTGAAGTGCCGCTGTCACTATCAGCGTGCTCCCTCTCTCGGTGCGTAATCGAAGCAGGGTTGGGTTTCTGCTTTCAGTTGTAATTTTTGGCTGGGTCCCAAGCGGCTTTCCCCGTGGCTCCGTTCAGATTTACAGTGGTAGAGCGGTGTTCAAATGGCGAAGCGATGCGAAAGGTTGAGGACGCACGCAGTTATAACGGTGTAGGAAATTCATCTTTAGCGCTTGTCATGTTTCCTTGTCATTCCTATTCAACAAGCGTTTGAAAGGGGCGTGTTCAAATGCAGCTGTGACGCACGAGCCTTGAAGAACAAGCATGCATGGCTGTCAAAGGATATTTGATAGCAGCACATTCAAGCCGCTCCCGCTCTTTCAGTCTGCACTGAGCGCAATAATAGAAAGTGGGATAGCCCGGGATTGAAAGTCAAGGCCAATAAATAGCAAAGACGAATTACACTTTTTTTGTGTTTTCAATTAAGTGGGGCCATTTCAAGTCCATTTCTTAAGAACACGAGTTTTGTGTTCAGGCTAATGGACCATTTTGATGATGACTTATCACTATCAGAGATATCAATTTGATTCAATATGACATGAACAAGAATTCTTTTGAACACATGTTATTCAGCTGCTGGCTTAATCAGAGCCATGCTGATAATTAGACCGAACAACACAAATGTGCATTGTGGTATTGCTTTTCTAAAACAATTCAAGATATTAAACGGATAGTTCACCCAAAAAATGAAAATTAGCCCATGATTTACTCACCCTCAAGTTATCCTAGGTGTATATGACATTCTTTTTCCAGACGAGTACAATCGGAGTTATATTAAAAAAATGTCCTGGCTCTTCCAAGCTTTATAATGGCAGTGAATGGCAGTTTCTGTTTTGAAGTCCATAAAAGTGCATCGATTCTATCCATCATAAAAATGCTCCACACGGCTCGGGGGGGTTAATAAAGGCCTTCTGAAGGGAAGCGATGGGTTTGTGTAAGAAAAATATTTATATTTAATACGTTACAAAGTAAAATTCTAGTTTCCGGCCAAACGCAGTCTATTTGCGCCTGATGCGCAACTTACACAACGTGTGACGTCGCAAGTAGCATAGTGCGTGTCATGGCGTAGCATAAATATCAGCTGTACGTCGCATTCCCGCATAAGTTGCGCAATGGTATGTTTGTTTGGCCGGAAGCTAGTTATTTTACTTTATAGAGTTTTAAATATGGACATTTTTCTTACACACACTCATCGCTGCACTTCAGGAGACCTTTATTATATATGTATATTTTTGCTTCTTTTTCGTCAAAGCAACAAGCAAAGCATCAAGTATGGTGTCACCAAACAACGCACACATAGGCTACTGAAATCAGGACTGGAAATTTCAAAAGAAGATTTCACCTCCCAAAGGTTTTTCAATCACTCTGTTCCACTCCGGGTTTTCTTTTTCTCATTTGCACTTATTGTAGTGAAACTTTCTGGGAGTGAAACTCAACAAACATTAGCTGTTGTACAGTCCCCTGTATCATTGTGCTTTGTTGTAGTTATTATATAATATAATATTAAGTAATATATATATATATATATATATATATATATATATATATATATATATATATATATATATATATATATATATATAAGTAATATATTAATAATAAACACATTTGAACCCAATATAGTGAAATTTAGGGCATTTCTTCCCTTTTGCACATTTGATGTATTCTCATATAGCCTACTCTGAGCTTATTCATATGAAACAATCATTAAGAGCGTATACACTTCAACATCAAGATTTGGCATCAAGATAAAATGATTATACTCACTGTAATAAATTTAGTCTAATATAGTCACTGTAGCCATGACATGTCCTCTTCTCACTATGTGAAAAAGTATTGTTGTCTAATACAAGCTTTAAACTGTCTCTCCATGAAATATTGCCTCTAAACAGAACAAATGCAAAATCACCCCCTAGCTACCGATTGATGCAAGGACATGTTTCACATGAAAATACTTAAATCCCTATTGAGGGCACAATTGAAGCATATAATAAACTTCTGTAATTGTGGAGATTTTAAAATTAATTATAAAATACATTTAAATAATTATATTATTCATATATAAAAAATATAGTTTTTTATATAATAATTCTACTCTGTGTTCTAATCTACAGGTGTGTAAATAGTTACACCCTAATGTTTTAAAACACCATCCCTCTGTGTTGATTGGCTACTAAGAACATTTCTGGAGATTAATCCAAAAACAATACATCAAAATTATATTTGGTTTCTCAGAATCAAATAGAGTGACAATTAATTAAAAGCCTGTCATCAGTATAAAACAGGTTTAATAGAACAAAAATATTTTCAGTGTTGTTGCGTTTTACATTATACAGTACACCAACTTAACCATAGCGTCATTTCCATAACATAGTGAACACTGAAATAAACTTTTCTTGTATACATTTACAGTTGTTTAATTTTAAACTAAACGTCAACAAGTGCTTCAGTTTGGTCCATCCTTCATTTCACTATGGCATCAGCCATTAAAAAACAAAGATGGTAGGCAATTCTCAAAACGTGCCTTTACAAGCAACTAGTGAAACAAAATCTTGAGGTCATAATCTTGTCAGACTCACTCTATCAATGGACAGAATGATTTCAAAGTCAAGACAGACTGTCGTCTCATACCAAACAAAACCATCCAATAAAACAGAAATAAAATCATCCAAAAAAGAACTAAATGTTGTTTCAGAAATCATCTAACGTGTCAGCTTTAGGAATCGATAAACCTCGCTCTTTCACTGCCTGTAGCTTCAATCTCTCAGACTCCTGCTTGGCTTGCTGTTCTGTCCGCTGTTCCTCCAGAATTTCCTCAATGGAAACTCGCTGGAGGATTTGATCACATTCTTTATCCAGATCCTGGAAGGGGAAAATAGCGTATTATTCTATTATTATGGAAAATCCAAAAAAAGTATAAAATAAGCTAAATTTCTGATTTGTTACCCTCATGAAATGTTGTCTCATCATACGCCACATGGCTTGCAAATATTACACAAAGTCATAAAATCATCCCAAGGGTAGCAGGACGATGAAAACATGTACTTACTACTTCCCCAAGCAAGACGACATTTTCTCCTCTCACGACAAATATTCCACGAGGTATGTCACCAAATTTTTTACCTACGTGGATTCGTTCAACTGTTTGATGCAAAACTAAATTGGCTGGGGAAGAAAAAAGAAATCATGCAGGTTCAAATATAATGGCACATTTTACAATGAAAATAAACATTCATACTGAGCAATGTCAGTTTTTCTTTTCACATTACTACTAGTCTTAAAGACATAATTCAACCAATAATGTATATTCTGTCACTCTCATGTCATTCCAAACCTGCATGACTTTCTTTAGTGGAACACAAACTTTAAAATCCTATTTTAAAACCGTGGGGGTCCAAATAACATTGACTTTACGGTGTGGACAATTTAAAGACATTTTAGACATTTTTCTGCATTTTTAGTGTGTTCATTGAATTGCATACAAGTATGGACCTTCATGAGAGAGCGTAAATGAGTAAAAATATATTTGAAATAAAAAGAAAAAAATAGATGCTTGCAAAATTATGTCAGGCCACTATACATACCAAACTGATCTATGCTTCTAAGGATCCCAATCAATGTTCTTCCATCGCGAAGGAGAACAAGGTGTTTTTCTATTTTAAAAAAAGAAGAAAAAAAGGAGGAAATTAAAGCATCGTGAGTCACATGTACACTGTTGAACTTTGAGATTTCTGTCATTAATTCATGTTATCACACGAACACCTGTATGGAGGCAATTATTATTCACGTGAACTCTGGATTATTTGATTCATCAGACTAGCTCAGTTTGCGGAACAATAGCAAAGAGCAGCACTAGATTTATATTTTTTGCTAAAACATGTAACACCAACGTGACTTTTATAAATGCTTTTTATAAAAGCGTCTAAGCGAACATCATTACACAACGTCGAGTGTGTGTCTCGCCGGGGTGAATCCAATATATTGAATCATTTCGCAATTGACTTACTATCAATGTCCTCGATGAGGCTCGCAGTCCCTGGCATGTAATTCATGTTGCTAACATTTGGGAGTTTTTAAACGTAAAGTATCAAGCCATGGACCATTTCAAAAGTGTCTCCTTATTCCACAGGATGTAACACAGAAACAAGTGCTTCCGGTTCAATTTAACCCTTTAAACCCCACTCCTTACGGCTCGTTCCAAAGGTCCCAAGCGGGGACTTTTTTTATTTAATTGCTTTAAATGATATCTTTAACTAAAATGACAACCAAATGGCGCTAAAGTTATTTCTCTGTGTTTTTAGTTAGATTCACTGATGATCAGTGGTTAGATTACAAAATCTAACAGTTGCGATATCCGATTTATGGGAAAAAAAGCTTTCGTTATAGTCGTATCTTGTTAATGAATGAATGAATTGGACTGAAACTTAAGACATTTTCAGTCAAGAGATGTAAATGGATTAAAGTATTATTTAATGTAACTGAAACGTATATTTAGGTTCTAAATGATTGATGTTTTCATGAGTTCGACCAATTGAACCTGTGACATGTGAAGTTACAATAAAAACACTTTTTTAAACTGAATGAATCAAGTACATGTTGATATTACGTTGTGAAGTACTGAAACACATTTTAGAAAGAACCGATTAGAAATGGACTTCCCATAGAAACTTTTAACTTTGTCACATGGGTGTTTCGTCACCATTGTACTCGTCTCCTATTGGCCAGTTGAGTTGTCACTCAAGGCGCGTCTGCTGGCGAGTTGAACTGAATGACAGCGCCGTGCCTCAGCAGTGAATGTACCAAACAAAATGGGAAATATATCCAATTGACGCTCTCTCTAGCTACAGCATTTTGTGAAACGTGGTGGCAGATAATTGAAGGCCAGTTTGAGAAGACCTGTTTCATTCTAAACCAAGCTGTGATAGACAGAAGTGAACTTAAGACAAAAAGAGTTCGTGGTTTAGTCACGAATGGCTTTCGATTCAGTTGGCAGCGACAGAGTCGGAGGTGAGGCTGCGTGGATCATGCATCAGCAGATGCAGTCTGATCCCAAGTCATCTTGGCCTTCCAGCTACAACTCGGAGAACAATAACTGGAACAACGGAATGGTGAGTCTTTTGTCGTCTGATACTGGTAGAGGTCGCTAGGAGAAATAACATTGAAGCCGTTCTGACGATTTCTATCGCTCACACTGCAAAGCAATGTAACGTTAGCTGTACGCCGCTGATCAACAGTACGGCCCGCGGGGTTTGTTAGTAACGTTAACGTTAAATCAGGAGGCAAAACCACATGCTTTCTGTCTTGCATGCTCTGGTTTGAATGGACACTGGTTTATTGTTTACCAGCACAAATAAGTATGACTGCTGTAGAAACGCGCATTTAACGTGAAACTGTTGCAACGTGGATTTCATTCACAGCTTGTGTAATTCCTCTTTAAGTAACTGGGGTTTAAATACCTTAAAAAGACAGTGTTCATAAAGCTGGACTGTGTTCTCTGTAACTCTAGTTTATTCCCTTGATAACTTCTACTTGGGCCAGAGCATAAACAGTTACCACTCACTGGTTCGGACAAAATGTGAATCATTCTCATCAGAGGGTAACGTTAATAAAATTACGTGTCAAAAACATTGACCCTGGCATCTACTTCGAATGAATGAATTTAGACTACAGGGTGGTTTCAAAATGATTTAAAATGTATTTTCCATCAGACTGCATGATTCTGCACATCACACGTGTTAAATGTAGCTATTTGTTGTCTATGTTTGTTTTTCTGGTGTTGCTATAGTTACTCAGGGGTGGAAAGAGTACTAAAAAAATGTTCAAGTAAAAGTAACATTACTTTCCAAAAAATGTGGTCTGAGTAAAGTTAAAAGTACTTGAGTAAGTGTAAAAGAGTAGCTTATGTAAAAGTACTAACGAGTAGTGAATACTAAGCTGCGGATTCTACCCCTCATAATAAACACTGTTCACTGCAATTTAAAAATGTAGAAAACACCGATACTGTAATTCACATTATCTTTTGCTGTTTGTCAGAAAGAATATCTATATCCTCGAACTGCTTTAATTTTGACTGACAACTTTTTCAAATGCATCACAAAATTGATCTTTTCCCCAAACAATACGGAAATACCATTACAGAGATGAAAAGATTAAAAAGTTATTTTCAGTACACTCATCACCATTTTGAATCGTTATGCATGAAAAGATTAGATTTAAAATCAGTTGAAAGGCCTTGATGAACACAGAGCAAGCTATTTTTCCTCATAAAATACCAATGTTCAGAACAGTGCAAAGAATACAAAAACCCTCATGTGAGTTCAGCATCACACACCAGAGATGGGTTTAAAAAAGAAGAGATAGGTAATCTCTCTCCAGAACAGCGTCAGTTTTAGCATTTTGTGAAAAAGAAATGAGAATCACTAATATTATCAGTTAGCCTCACCTAATGCACTAAAATAGGCAAAGATAGTGAGATAACACTAATTCTATTGTAATTCCATATAGTATACAAATAATGACATTGCTTAAGCAGCAGCCCAATAATATCAGTGATGATGACCAGGGGTTAGCTGGGAGTTTGGAGTCAGGGTAACACTAAAATCCACAAAAATAATGCTTAGAATACATAAGTATTTTTGATTTATTTTTTTATGAATAGTATTGTCATTAGACCATCCCTTTGGTATGTAGAACATATTTTGGTAATATGATTTATGATAAACAAAGAGTATAGAAGTAACAAGAGGCGAAACTCAATACATGGGTTTCTCGGCGACGTCATCACTGCTTGCGCACGCAACCAAGAGGCAAAAGACCCGCGGTCTTCGTACCGGAGGCTAGTAACAAAGTGGTAGTGTTGTCGCTAAGTCAAAATGCCAAGGAGTTGTTGCGTAATTTATTTACATGCAGGCCTATCTGTTGTGTTTTATCTGCTTATTTAAATACGTGTTGTAAGTAATTCCAAATCTTGGCGAATGGAAGAGTGGGACAGAAGGAGGAAGTTGTATGTTATATTCTTTCTATTCATAATTTGACGAGCTGCACATGACCACATAGCACGTAGTTGTATGCTTCAAGGGACTT
Source organism: Scardinius erythrophthalmus (assembly GCF_964197995.2). Taxonomy (NCBI): domain Eukaryota; kingdom Metazoa; phylum Chordata; class Actinopteri; order Cypriniformes; family Leuciscidae; genus Scardinius; species Scardinius erythrophthalmus. Next base: position 27,538,223 of record NC_138240.1, read on the forward strand.
GTACGCTCTAATCATTTCTCTTGTATGCACACTTGGTGTCTGAATAAGATAATTATATATCAGGCCATACAATTGCTGGCCACTTCTTGTCATCCACAATCCAAAGATCGTCATGTATTGCGTAACGTTAGGGATCCGGCAAGATCTCACCATTGCTGAGATTAAGTTTTTTAATATTTATAGATTATAATCGCCACGGTCGGAGGTAGCCTACTAATGGTTCCCACATAATCCATCGTCAAATCTTTGATTTACAGTAAAGAAACGTTATATTTGTCATGAAATGTTGCAGGTCGTAAAGTAACGTAAACAAAGTTAACTTAAAAGCAAATTCGGGCTCTAGAGATGCTGCACTGCTAACATTGGCTATTACATTACTAACTTAGTCTAACATGATAATTCATACATGCATCACAGTATGTCCGGATTTTGATTCGTAAACAGTTGGACGTTTTAAATATGAGACACAAACAAACAGATCCAACTCTGAAATTGCAGTTTATTATTGAGTCAACAAGAAATTACAAACAATGCGAAATCTACGTTAATTACAATGTTCTTTTACAGAACTCTGCATAACAGATAGCGGTTTTCTGCCTCCTGGATGCGCGCGCATCCGGTATTGTTTGTATACAAGAAACCCGTGTATAGAACGTTCCATTGCAACAAACTCACCCATGCGCAGAATTGCAGCTCCGCCATCTTGGACTGAACGCAACACCGCTGTCATAGGATTGAACTATACCGGTTCAAATTCAACAGCGGTTAAATGAACTAAAAAGTAGTTTCTAGTTTTTAAAGGGGTGATGAACTGAGAAATCAAATTTTCCTTGAGCTTTTGACATATAAGAGGTCATAATACTATAATAATATCCTGTAAGTTTCAGAACTGAAAACTACCTTGTTAGTCCAATAAAAGCTTTAATAGACATCAGGCTCAGCAAACGACTCGTTTTTCAAAGTGGGGAACAATGACGTCAAAGAGGATAAAACACCGCCTCCACAAAAGAAGATCAACGCCTACTTCAGCACGGCCTGTTTAGCCCCGCCCACCGATTCGCCCAAACATGCTAAATAACATAGGACGACATGATGATTGCTAAACCGGATCGAGCTACTTCCAAGCAATAAACATGCTGTTTACTAAATATTGTGCGTGCCTGTTTGTGGAAGAAGACAGTCTGCATAAGCTTCCTTCGGATTCCAGCATGGTTAAACTTTATTAAATCAGTCAATCACAATTTCCCGACGGATCTGCCAGCAACATGTAAGTAACCATGTGTACTCTAATGCCTGATCTGCGATCAGTGATTTCTGATGTTTAATAATTCAAGTTCAGATATTTCTCTTAAAATCGTTCAATACTGTTTATGCATCAGTGACTAAACGATCAACTTCACATAATTTCTCGTAGTATTATGAAAATAATCTTTTTAAAACTGTTATTAAATTATATATAGAAAGCGATCAAAGAACGATCCCTTTCCATTCGCCCAAGCTGTCAATCAAACAGCACAGCGCGAGCCGCGAGAGCTTATCTGGACACTTACCAAACTCGTGATGAAATAATGACACTGTTACACTACACAACGAAGCTCTTACTGTGTATTCACATCGTGTTTGCATTGTGATTTGGTGTAAGCTTTTGTGAGAGTGCAAAAATTGCGTTGCAATGATAAGATCTTTATTCACGCGATCAACAGACTGTCTGTCATCTGCTCAGTGCTCATCATGCTGCAACCTTTCATGCGATGTAATAGATTTAAATATAATGCTTTAAACGATACTTTTCACGATTTGTTAATCTCGATAGCTGTAATAGTAAAAACGTAGTAAAAGTTTTCGAGAGAGTTCATGTAATACTAGCTATTTCATATGCAAGCATATCAGCCAATCACAGCAGTGGGCGATTGCACCGCAGTCTCACAGCAGACACGCCCATTAAAACGGAGCGTTCAAATCTGAAGCTGAAATCAGGCTTGGAAAAATGGCTTTTATTTATAAATTATGACAATTTTTGATGTAAAAATCATACTAACATTATAAGGGCACCCCAGGTAACATTATATAATAATAAAACAATCCAGTTCATGACCCCTTTAATATCTCTAGAGCAGACATCCCATGTCTCCCGGAAGATCCGGGAGTCTCCCGCATATTTATAGCGGCTCCCTGATGCCCGCAAATTAGCTAAAATCACCCGGAATCTAGAGCGAGCGAGCAAGAGCGCGCAGCTCCAAACCGTGTAACGTTAGAGCACACGGCAGAAAGGGTGAGGGAGCGAGATATCAACATATCAACCTAAAATGTGGAACACAACTTGTTCAGATTTTTTGCTTTCATTTTCTTGCAGTTCTAGAGTAAAATATATTTTGTAATATATATATATATATATATATATATATATATATATATATATATATATATATATATTATATAAAATATAAATAATTATATTTTAAAATTTGTACATTTTAATAAACTCAAACTTATGTAACTTTTTTCTGTTTCACTTTCATAATTTATTTCACTTCAACAATAATCTGACAAATTAAAACAAGACCAACCATAGTATTAACGTTACAACCATACTAACGTTACAACCATTTAAGTTTGGATAGTGATTTTCATGTTTAAGCGAAAAAAAGGTGACAGTTAAAGGGTTAATTTAGTGATAACAATGAATTAATAAAGCGGTCATTTGCCAGGTTAGGTGTTCATATATCTCTGAAAGTATGCGATTTAAAAAGCCCATTTCGAGTCTTGACAATTTCGACCAAATACATAACGTTAGCAAACTGTTACTGCGGTTATGGGATAGCTTACATTAACGTTACAGCACCTGTTATCGTTGACGTTAGCTCACTTTAAAGTTAATAAAACCTTTTCTACTTTACCTCTCTGGATCTTTGGGGAATCTATGAAATGCTAGTTGATTGGTTGTACACTGGTAGTTGTTGCAGTTGATGGCAGAACACTGTTTTCTTTGTTTGCAATTATTTTCAGACATAATGTTAATGCTGTACAGTAGTTGTGCTACCAGTAAAGCCGTTGGTTCAGTCCAAAATGGCGGCCGCGCTACCGAAGCGCCACCTAGTGGCTGTTGTCAAAACTGCAACGGAGTTTCGCCTCTTGTTACTTCTATACTCTTTGTGATAAATGCTGATATCTGTATTGAATTGATGCTTGATGTGCTTCCACAGCAGCCATGATTAATAGCAGTTAGCACCATCTGTGTTGTGGTAAATATTTTTCTATGCGCGATTTAATTTGACAGGAGTCACGAGACTGATTACTCTCTCCCTAACCAATTACGTTGATGGATAAAAAAAAATAAAACAAGCATGTGACAACCACAAAAGGTCTGCAAAGTTTTAACCATTTCATGCATGAATTATGATAACCTCAGTCAGGATTTTTTTTCCTATGTGTTTTTATTGCTCTTAGGGCATGAAAAACAAGATAAATTATTATTATTATTTTTTATACATATTTTTCAAAGACATTTTCAGATGTCCACTTGAGTGTAAACTATAAAATGTATAGGCTACACAAAATATAAATGTGAAATATTGCAAAGGCAATTGAACTTCATACAGGTTGAACTCTTTGATATCATAACATGAGAACATGATTCCATCAGAAATTTCTACAGCTTGTCAAGGTACAACTGTGGAAACCACTCTGATGCTCCCTCCATTGTACCAGAGTATATCAATTTACCCTTATTAGCTGATAATTCTGATTATGTTCAAGATGGACACATTTTTAGCATAGCTCTCCTCTAAGAAAACCTAGCGATCAGGTGTTTTCAATCTCATCTAAAATGAGCAGTGTTGGGAGTAACGCATTACAAGTAACATGCATAACACGATCAGATTACTTTTTTGATGTTACGAGTAAAGTAACGGATTACAAGTAACGTGCATTACGTAATCAGATTACTTTTTATGTTACTAGTAAAGTAATGCATTAAAAGTAGTGTGCATTACTCAACATCAAAAAGTAATCTGATTACGTAAAGTAATGCATTAAAAGTAATGTGCATTACGTAATCAGATTACTTTTATGATGTAATGAGTAAAGTAATACATTACAAGTCACATACATTATGTAATCACATAATTTTTTTTATGTTAATGCAAATTACATTCTAATAACACAAATACATTTATTTACAGTCAAAAACAGTATTTTCAAAAACAACAGTCACAGTAATAGTATGAATTGTCGCTGAAATATAGCCATGATGCATGAGGTCCACTGTAGTTGACAGATGATTAATCAGAATTTTCTCCCAATCTAAAATCAATACTTGGAAAATGTAACTGTGATGACTCATTAGATATTGCTTGACACTACAAAAAATGTTTTGCCTGCAAGAGTCTTCTAGGATAGAAGGAATGTGTTGATATCCGGAGCAACTTGCCATTTCTTACTGGCCATTGGCCATCTTGGTTTGGAGGGAAAAAATATCAACACTTGGTGTTGCAAGATATAGGATGATGCACCAGGGTCCACTGTAGAGGTTGATTTTCAACTATACCATCAAAACCCATGCAAATGCAAGAAAATGCTTTTTGAACAGCTGTCCACTGTAGTGACCTCTATGAATGAAAGTGCGCTATAAAAAGTTTTAAAGGAACATGCCGACTTTTTGGGACTTTACCTTATTCACCGTATCCCCCAGAGTTAGATAAGTCCATACATACCCTTCTCATCTCTGTGCGTGCTGTAACTCTGTCTGACGCACCCAACGCTAGCCTAGCTTAGCACAAATACTGGAGGTAAACGGTTCCATCTAGCCTACTGCTCCCAATAAGTGACAAAATAACGCCAACATTTTACTATTGCGTGTACAAACAACAAGGTCACATGAGACACAGCTATTTTCTAACCGTATACATACTGGGGACTATATTCTCAGAAGGCGAAGTACTGCTACTTGGCCGGAGTGATTTGCTCGCAGCACCTGAGAAGCCACGTGGTGAGGAGCAGAGAGTTCGCTCAGAGTTGGAGTAAATCACTCCGCAGAAGTAGCAGTGCTTCGCCTTCTGAGAATATAGTTCCCAGTATGTATACTGAGAACGAATTTTGAATGTTTTCAGACTCTTTGAGGAATGAAATGATGTGCAATGTATATTATGAGAGAATTGTGCTCTTTGATGTTAGATGCATGTAAACCTATTGTAGGAGATCTCCAAAACAAAATGAGGAACCTTTTAAAATAGCATAATAGGGGCACACTAATATTTGTCTGACCTCATCTATAACTGTATCTGCATGTACTCATTTTTATTTTAGGAATCTCAGTATCCTGGCTACTCAAATTATTGGTACCCCCAGTCACATGCAACTGGACCTTACAGCAACTCGTACCCCCCTGGAACAGAGGTCAACGGACAGGCATCATATAATCACCAGGTACTGCTACTTCATTCTTATGCAACACCCTCTGTCAGTCGAATACACAGCAGACTTATCCCACTTCACTCTGCTGTGCCCTTTTCAGGCAATGTCAGCCTATCCCAATGGGGTGTACAATCCAGGGCAATACTCCACGAGTATGCTACATCCTTCCAATCCATTCTACTGCAGTGACCAGGTTCCTTCAAGACCACCTCAGTATCACAGCCAGACCTGCCCTGAACAAAATGCAAGGGGCTCGGCTCCTCCCCCTTACCCTGTACCTCACTGCCAAGGGGTAAATTCAGTTAAATATAAACATAATATATGAACATAAATTTGGTTTTGCACCATGCACATTTCTGAATCGATTGCAAATAATAGTTTCCATGATAAAGAAAAATCTAGTAAAGGGAACATGTGTGCAAAGTTGTTAGCATTTAAAATACACAAATAACATTTTTTAAATTACATTAAAAATTAAACGTTTTGCTCAATTTGTTTTTAATCCCTGATTTTAGACATGCATGACAAATACCAAATGCATAATAGCATAAACTTTAAAGACATCTTTATAAATTAAGGAAATTAAACTTCTCAGAACGAAATGTCTACTCAGGTGATAATGCCGAAAAGAACGAGAAACATCAGACCTTTGTGAACAAGTAAGCCTATTTTATTCAAGACATTTTCTTCAACAATTCTCCTCACGAAACAAAATAAATTTCAACACAAATTCGATAAGTACAGAGTGTAAAATTATTAGCAACACCAACATAACAGCAAAGCTAATGTTTTCTGTTAGTTTAAGCACAAACTAATAAAATAAAAAACAAACCTTTAATGTTTCAATAATTAAAATGAAATAAAAAGAATCACAAGCTATCATTAGATAAATTTCAGTTCAACTGAACATGGTGTGTGTTTATGGTGTATATTGGCAGTGTTGTCTCTGCTTGGGTAGACGAAATAATCGGATATCGCAGTATTTTTGTAAGGTTGACTAAAACTATTAAAAATGCATTTTTTGGTATTATTTGTCTCATTATTATTATTATTATCATTATTACATTAAATGAAAAACTTAATGTAAACAAAAATGAGAAATGTTGCCTTGGTAAATAATGCTGGGTACACACCAAAAGAGATATTTTACATCTTATAAGATTTTCAAAATGTGATAGACCACAAACATGAGGACAAAAAATCCTAGATTTAACCGTTTTGCTCCTATAGTGTGTGGTGTGCCATGATGTGAGAAAGACAGGACACCACACACAAACAGATTTTCAACCAGAGTCTCGACTGTGAACACAGGAAATATCGCAAAATCTCGCGAGACCTCAGAATAAGCATGGCGGGCGATATGCTGGAAGAAATATCGATGATAGTGTTTGGAAAGGTTTTACACGACACGTATAAACATTTGTGCTCTTGCCACAAATCAACAAGCTGATCCTCCATCTCTGCTGTCCACATCAATTTCACTTTGTGCTGTGCCATGACTGCGTTTGTTATGCTTCCGTCTTCCATCATCTCACTTTCTGATTGGATATTGTTTAGTTTCACGTGATAATCTCCAGAGCGTGTGCACGTTTGTCCTCGGGGTTCCCCCCACACATCAGGATTTCTGATCATAAATATTAATCATGTTGAATATTTACGATTCGCAATCCGGCTCCGACGTTCTTCCGATTAGGTTCGGACACTCTTAACACACCAACGGAAAATCTGATAAAATAATCTGTAGAACCATCAAGATAATCGGGACATAGCTAGGATTGTCGGAAGGGGGGAAATCAGCCCAAAATCAGCCCGATTATCTTTTGGTGTGTACCCAGCATAACTGAAAATCTGAAATAAAAATAAATGAAAGATAAATAGAAATATTAAAAAAACACATTACTAAAACTTAAACTAAAATTAAAATGAAAAAAGCTAAATTCAAAATATTGATAAATACTATAATAGTAAATACAGTAAATAATACTAAAATAACACAGGTGTACACATTTTGATAATTATTTTCAAATTGTTTTTAAATATAATTTTTTGTTAAGTATTTTTAACAAATATCGTTAATTAATTCATAAATGTCATTAAGTTTTTGGGAATCACACTAATTTCACAAAATGAACTAACCATCTCATATTATCTAATATTTTAAGAGACTTATTGATCTCTGCAGAAAATCTCACGGTTTGGATTGCACCACCTGAAAAATGATCTCTCATTCTCACAGTTCTTTCTGGTCTCCTTTTTCCTCTTAGGCTCCTGGCTACCCAGCAGGATCTTACCCACACTATGGAGAAGGATGCCCTCCGAATGCCCCCTACCCCAACCAGCAGCCCATGCTCTCAAGAGCCCAGCATGAGGCCTGGACCCACTCTGGAGGGTATGGGCCTACACCGCCCCAACAGCAGTGGCCGTCCAATACCCAGACACCCCATGGCCCCTATGGCAACCATGTACGACCACCTCACCCCCCGCCGTGGCAAGGACCTGCACCGCCTCCATATGAACACAAGGTATTTGTGATGTTTTACAAACATGTATTCATGTTCACTTTAGTAGTAGTATAAAAGTTATATCACAAATATATAGTAAATGTAATAATATTTGATGCTTTTTCCTTAAGATGATTGTGACTCTTTTAAGTAAAATTAAATAGAGCACCTCCTCCTGCTTTTCCCTTTGTTGTTACTAGGCAACTAGCACTGGTGTTAAAGGTCATAAGTCAAAAGAAATTAAACTTTGACGTGGAGATGTTGAGGAAAAATGATTGAAAAGTGTTTTAAATGTGGTTGTGTCTGAAATGTGCTTTACAGAAGTATTATTATTAGTATTATAGAAAAATTACCATGGTGGTATAAACAATGGTAAATTGAGTCCTGGTAACTACATCACTGTAATTTTTTTAAATCGTCATGAAATGGAAATTCATCCTATCTATACGTTAATTTTTTTTAATAATTTTCTTATTTTTTTATGATAATGTCATAACTCAAATTTCCTGTGACAAAGACTTCTCCAATCATTTAGTCTGCTTACTCCTGCCCGTTTTTTTGTTGTTGTTGTTGTTGTTGTTGTTGTTGTTGTTGTTGTTGTTGTTGTTGTTGTTGTTGTTGTTGTTGTTGTTGTTGTTACAATTGACTGCAAGGTTGCATTCAGATCTTTTTCTTTTTGCATTTATCCGTTAAACTCAGATGTACGTCACAGTGCAGGACAAAAGATATCTTGCTATTTCCGCTCCATAACATCTTTAAATCATAGGATTATTCTTTATTTAGGAATAATTCACCCAAAAATGGAAATTGTGTTTCACTGGAAAAATAAAAGGGCATGCAGGCTGGGAACAACATGAGGGTTAGTAATGACTAATAATTTATAATTAGTAATAATTTTTGGTGAACTATTAAAAACTATGGTAGGTCATATAAATTACAATATTTCATGTTGGCATCTTAATGTTTGTCTTCTGAATCATGCTGAATTTAAAGACATTAAGTTCTATTACATGCAGGGTTATAATCGAGCCAAAGCAAGTTTTTGCGTTGTTGAGCTGCAGTGTTCATCTATATGTCTTAGTGTACATGATAGTGTGTATTTGAATATTGAATGATTAATACACATAGCGCGTCAGTTCTGTCTTTCAAAGCAAGCGCAACACCGAGGCCATGGCGAGGCCAAAATCGCATCTAAATTTGTTACTCAAATTTTAGTTGGACAAAAACACTTACATGATATTTTATAAAGACAAATTATTGCTTCAGCCTGCCAGATATAATTCTAAAGTGCAGGTAAATGTACTGACTGGCACTTTGGCAAACACGAAGTGGGAAGGCTTATTTAACAGTTAAGAGACTGCTGGGTTCACCTCATGTAACCCCTCCTTCTCTCCCAAAGCTGATTACATAAGACAGCTCAACTCTCCCACTTTCAGAATGTGTTTCTGTACATCACAACACTTTGATTTTCTGTTTTCAACTCACAAACACAGACGTTTAATACTTAAATAGCATGTTTAATACTTGTTGCGGGGGACTATATTTGTTGTGTAGTCTTATTTTAAAAGCAATTGCCTTTTTCCTGCAAGGAATGAAAGTGTCCAAATCATGTCTTAATTTGAGACTTTTAATTTTTCAAAAAAGACTACCTCTTGAATTTCCTGACCAAAAACCCAAAGTATACTTCAGTTTTGAAGCGAATGCTTAACTTATGTGGACAGCGAAAGTCTTAGACATGTGTGCACTAGAAGGTTTTATCCTTGTCCAGGGTCTGTGCTATTTCTCCAGAAGTTATAAGTAATAAAAATGTCTTTCTACTTATTTAAAACTGGATTTGCAGGTTTCTCTTAACCGCCTCACACAAATGCTTGCCAACTCAGGAGTCTATTGTTGTTGTCCATTAAGTTGTTTGTTGTTGTTCCATCCCTTTTTCGACAGTAAAACAATGGCCCAGGCCAGTGTTGCCACTTTGTGGACCAACTGAGTGAAAAAAAAAAAGAATAATCAATGCGCATGTGTGAGTTGAGCATTCAGAGTATGCACGGTTAGAAAAAAACGGGTTGTGATTTTCAGACTTAAAGGGTTAGTTCACCCAAAAATGAAAATTCTGTCAGTAATTACTCACCCTCATGTTGTTCCAACCGCGTAAGACTTTCGTTCATCTTCGGAACACAAATTAAGATATTTTTGATGAAATCTGAGTGCTGGATCTGAATTGTTTTTGCGCACAAAAAGTATTCTCGTCGCTTTATTAACTTAAGATTGAGCCACTGGAGTCACTTGGAGTATATTAACAATGTCTTTAATACATTTTCTGGGCCAGCAAGTTTTAGTGTCCATAAGCCTGCAGGAGGAGTGATCCAGCACTCAGATTTCATCAAAAATATCTTAATTTGTGTTCCGAAGATGAACGAAAGTCTTACGCGGTTGGAACAACATAAGGGTGAGTAATTACTGACAGAATTTTCATTTTTGGGTGAACTAACCCTTTAACACGTACAAAACCCGCTTTGTGGTTTTGGAATTGGTATATTGTGTAATATTGAGAATATATTTATATCTAAATGAATATCTGTCTCTTAGGATCCACCATATCACAGCCAGCCTCATATGCACCCTCGAAACCAGCCTCCAGGCTCCAAACCACGTGCCAGCACTCCAAACCCAACTCCACCGCTGTCCAAACCAGCCCAGTTCAGCGCTCCACCTCAATTCTACAGCAAGGGTCCCTCTGGAGGTGGAGGACCTGAGACCAAACCAGCCCAGAATGAACAACCTCCAACGTCTTCCCGCCCCACCCCAGCCCCGTTCAGTGATAATCCCGGCCTGGCTCGAGTTCAACTGGTTATGGCCAGAGTTCAGCTCCTCCAAGAGGACGTGGACGAGTTTGTGGGGAAAAAGACGGAAAAGAGCTATCGGTTCCTGGAGGAACTTTTGACAAAAGAGCTGCTGGAATTGGACTCGGTAGAGACCAACGGGCAGGAAGTCGTTCGACAGGCTCGCAAAGAGGCCGTTAAGAGGATCCAGGCCATCTTAGACCGCCTTGAGAGAAAGGCTTTTTAATAACAGGGTGGATTGATAATGGTTCTGGATGTTCTTTTGTTGCTTTTTCTTTTTAATGATCTTTTCTCATGATCAGAGAATATGATTTTCACAGTTTGCCAGTTAGTTGCATTAAATTTGTGGTGTTTTTGGGTCATGAATACTAATGACGGTAATGTATTAGTCGAAATACAGGCGCAAAATGTCCTAATCATTGCAGTGCCATACTCAAACCAGCCTTCTGCCATCCAGCAGTCTAACATCTGCTCATGTTAGATTAAGCTCAATTAAACACAAGTCTCATTGCATAACATGGACTTAAGAATTTTTTTTTTTTTTTTTTTTTTTTTTTTGTCTATTTAGATAGAAAGGATAAAACAGCTAATTCAACCACCTTTTTTTCTGGGCTTTTTGGTAGCACAACTTTTCATTAAAAAAAAAAGCCTCCATTGCTCATTTTGTACTTGAAATATTGTTTAGCACTGCTATTATACCAATACATTCATGATTTTATTGTAATATAATTGATTAATAAATAAAGGAAGGTCAGTTTTTGGTAACTTGCTCTTAATTTCACCCATTTTCTTTTTCTTTTGTATTAGTTTCTTCGTTTCATTGTCACCTTCTTCGTGAAAATGTGTTCTTCAGCAAAAAAGGTCCATTTTCAATTGTTAAAAGTGTAGCGATGTACGACCACTCACACAGAAGTCAACCTTGTAAATTTGTGTGAAAAATGTTGCGGGGGGAAATGTTCCGCCCTTATGCGAAACTCCCGATTGTGCGGATTCCAATTGAAATGGTTTGATGTCACTGGCAAAATTTTGCAGAGCAACAGTAAATGTGACCTTATCTGATTACACACGCTAGTTTTTCGTACACAATCATTGGTCTATCTTGTCCAAACTGAGTGTTACAAACCCACAACTTGGATGGATTTTAGACCAGCTTTCATTGCCATCACTGCATAGTTCCCCACTACTATTTTCCCAGGCCTACTTCTGAAGTTGAAAGAGACTTTTAAATTAAAATGGCTATTTTGTGGGTTTTACACCAATGTCAGTTAGCGTTGAAACCATCTACATGCTAATGTACTGCTAAAATTTGACAACCCTTCAGTACCACCTGCCTCTAACAAGCAATATTGAGTAGCAAATCATGATGTTCCAAGGCTGTGATGTAAACTAGGCCATTTCGTAAAAAGACAAGCCCTTTGAACTTGTTTTAGTATGATAAAAAAATGCATTCATCAAACCATTTCATGGGGTTTCTAAAATGTTCAATGGACCTGCATCTCAATGCACCTGTTCGACACGCCTGCATCTCAGTTCACCTTTTAGTACGGGCTGTGTTAACATTATTGCTTACATCCTGCAGTTTGGAGGACTTTTGGGTATTGATTTTCTTTTTCTTTGTGAGACTATTGATTTGTAACTGATTCAATGGATACATCTGCATCAGTGTTCAGGTGGCAGCAGCCATTGACATGGCTGATCTACAGGCCTGTTTACAGTCAAACAGGAGACCTTTTTTAAAAAGACAAAGGAATAATATACAGTTTCTATTTGAAAGACTGGAGTGGGGATGCGGACTATGGACAGACAGCACTTCTCTATGGAATAAAAGTTCCCTTTAAATTCACTACATTTAATACTTTGCACCAAAGTCACTGACATCACGGACCGTCCAACAGGTCTTCCTCCTACCACAAGGATCTTATGTCTGTTTTGTAACCAGGAAAAACAGTGCCATAATATCAGCAGGTGCTTTTTCATACCACAGCAGAGAAGTATCTCAAATACACAAAAAAAAAAGCAAATCAACTGAGCTCTGCATGAAGTCTCGGATTCCATGTTTATCTCTATTGTATGTGTTTTCTGTTCTCTCTCTCTGTAAATGACCTCATATATACCTGAAATTGGTTATTAGATTAATCTTTACAGGAAAAAAAAGTATATTTGTATAACGAATATATTGAAAACTCAGTTCCCAAATAAGGACCAAAACCTGCCTGCTGAAGTCCCCAATGTAATGCATGTTTTTGAACACAAGCAGGGGCTGTTACTCCATAATGTTGTAGGACTGAATAAAGGTCAACTGACAGTAGGGTCTCTCATATTAAAAATCAGGACATTCATATTATTGTGTATTATTGTTTCATTGGCTCATGACTACTTTACAGTAAACAATATGAATTTATTAACATTTATAAAAAGCTTCACTATAGTAGCTCAATTGAAAAAAATATTCTCACCGCACCTTTAGAGACACTTTTACCACATGCTGATTCTATACAGAACTGGAAGACAAATCACAATTCAGTATGCAAATAATTGTAAGAAGACCAATAGCAGTTCAGTATGTATCACTGATCACTCAGTGGTATACATTCAAATATTACAATAATGACATTTTGAATGGTGAACATTTTAACAATATAAGTCAGTTTACTTTATATTTCTTAATTGAAAAAGTACTCTATAATCTTTATATTTCATGCAGTGGCCCATTTTTAATAACCAACTTATGTGATGTGTCCACAATTTATTAATTCATGTCAATGTTGATATTAGTTATATTTTCCTGCATCACCATAAAAAGTTTTTGTGCATATTGAAATAGAATTGTACTGTTGATTAAAGCGATTAAAATCTGTCTGTAAATCATGGAGATGATACAGTATATTGTTACATTGCATGAGTAGCCTATGTTCTGGTGTGAATGTGCAGGCCCAATTTGAAAGATATGCTCCCTAGTCCTAAAATAACCACCTGCACTGAAATTCAAAAGACGGCTTTTATTCATGCAGAAAATGAATTGACAGTTTGAATAACTTTAACAGGCGTAATTGTCGTGCACTTAACTTAGATCAAAAGGAACAATGTCATGAGGCTAATATTGCCAAAAGCAGTGGACAACTAATAACACTTTACGTGCTATCGGAATTATCGTAAATAGCTGTGACGAAGAGGCTGAGGCAGTCGGATCCATCTGCAGTATTTTATTAACACAGGTAAGCCAGCAGAGATAAACAGTATCTAAATAAATAAACTCTAGAATAGAATAGAATAGAATAGAATGAGGCATTTATATAGCGCTTTCATATGGGGTTTCTCAATCCAAAGTTAGAATGGTCCACTCAGCCTTAGAAGGGGTAACGCTTCCAGCAGGTTTAAGCTTGCGCACCTGTTGCTATGACAACAAGTCTAGGATGAGCTTCGAAGAACCAAACAAGCCAAGATCATGCCAAATCGTCAACAATCAAATCCAGCTAACTGAGTTAGCGACGTACAAAGAACGGTTAGAAGCTCGATTTTTTTTTCTAAAACCACCTTATTTATGTTGTTCTGTCGGATTATAGTGTCGATTTCACTGAATATGATCAAATCATGTTCATTTAATGGTCAAATCATAAGTAATGTAATCATATTTATTAATATAGGCTATCAATATTTTATTAAAGCTTTAGTATAGCTTCTGGTGTTTTAAGGTCAATTCTGTCCTTCCAGATACCTTTGTCTAATAAAGAGAGGCAGAGATGGTTCAGAGCCAGGATAAACGCAGATGCAGAAGCTACTAGGGCTGAGTATGTAAAAACGAGAGCAAGGTATTATAGTGATGACTCAGTGGAATGATATTGTGTCAGTAACAAGCAAATTTGAAATATTAATCGAAATAGGTTCACACTCATTTGCAATAAGCCTAAATGTTTTAGCTGTATAATGTGTTGGACTATACCCTTGGCCATTGTTTATGAAGCATTATAATTTTACAGATTTACTGTAAATTTTACAGATTTTTAAACCATTAAAACTTGTCAGAGTCTCTTACTTTGTTTCAAGTTTGAGTGTTGGAAAGAAAATGATACTGAGGATGGTTTTTAATGGTAATCATAAAAAATATTGCAGAATGACCTTCCGTCTAACATTATGTCATTCCAGCTAACAATGACACAGGCAATTAAATTAACCCATAGCCTATTTGTGTGTTAGATTACACAATTCAGTTTTTTGTTGAGTTAATGATAAATCAAGTCTTATTTATTTTATTGGAAAAAGTTTTTAAACATTTCCCAGCTTTTTTTTTTATTTGGTTCTGAATTGTGAGTTATCAGCAGCCAAAAATGAGCCCATGTCTATATGAATATGTCTATATGTCTATTTTTTTTTTTTTTTCACATTTTGAATCCTTATCCATCATTCACCCACCCCCAAACCCTCTAACCAATGACGCCATTCCTCCAACGCTAACTTGACTGCCAGCAACTCTCTGTTACCAATGTCATAATTACGCTCGGCAGGCGATAAACGATGAGAAAAAAAACGTGCATGGGTGCATCTTGTCATCCGTGGATGAGCGCTGGGAGAGAACCGCTCCTACCCCCACCTCTGAGGCGTCAACCTCCACCACAAACTGACATGAGGGATCAGGGGCTATAAATGTGGGAGCTGAAACAAAGCGGCTCTTGAGGTTGGAAAATGCAGCTTCGGCTGCACCAGACCACCTGAACGTCGTCTTGGTGGAAGTCAAGGCAGTCAGAGGAGCGGCTAGTTGGCTAAAATTGTGAATGAAACGTCAGACAAGCTGAGCCATATCGCATTAATTATCGCGGACGTATCGCCTGTGATAATTAATGCGATATGGCTCAGCTTGTCAGTTAACTACGGCTCTGTGTTGTAAATGCCGCTCCATCTGAAAGCAGGTGATGGCAATTTACTACTAATCAAGGAACCGGCTTTACTGACGAGATGCGCCTAACAATGTCATGCGATATATCGCCCAGCCCTAACAGGAAGCATATCACTCCAGGCCGAGATGGAACCGTGGCCCCAGTCAATTCGGGGATTGTGCCGAAGCAACCAGGGGTGGCCCGGAACTATGGATACCGATGGAGACTCAGTGAGTAGAAACAATTGTAATGCAAATCGCATGCAAATACTGATGAGCCTAGGGGCAGTATTAAATGCGGAGGAGCGACAATTGTGTCAGAATCTTTTACTCCACTCTGCCATCACTGAAGACGCAACAGAAGAAGACGACAACATATACTTCTTCACCGCATCCGATGGCTTCCTTCTGCCTACTTTGTGCGGCCCCATTGACCCGCCGGACCCACACATGTACTGCATCGCCTGCCAGGGCCTGGCCCACACTGAGGCTGCTTTCACCAAGTCCAACTGTGGGCACTGAGCTAACCTACCGCATCGCGTCCTGAGGACTCGGAGGAACATTGCTCGTGGCCTGACAGGGACGAGGGACGAGGCCCGAGGCTGTCCACGCCTCTACGCAGGCCATCTTCTCCCATGTGTACGGAGCAGAAGCCCACGACTATGTGCGCATGCCCCCCATAAAGGAGACCATTGCCATGCATCTGTGCCTTTCCTCGGCCACGCTTGCCGCGGACCTCAGCCTGTCATTCAAGCCGTGCAGACTAATCCCCCACCTAAGATCCTGCAGTCCCTGGACAGCGGCTGTGTAGTCACGGATGCCGTGAAAGGCCTGCCCGCGGTGACGGACTTCACGCTGATGACAACAAAGCACTCAGTTCAAGCCATTGGTCGATCCATGGGATTCATGGTGGTCCTTCACCGGCCCTAGCTGATCAGATTTCTCTAGAATCCTTAAAGGATTAGTTCACTTCAGAATTAAAAAATCCTGATAATTTACTCACCCCCATGTAATCCAAGATGCTCATGTCTTTCTTTCTTCATTCGAAAAGAAATTAAGGTTTTTGAGGAAAACATTCCAGGATTTTTCTCCATATAGTGGACTGGTCTGTTAATTCTGAGGGAATTTCAAAGTGTCATCAGCAAAGGGGGCAGTCATGAGGTTTGTTTTTGCCAAAGAGGATTGTTCTTGCGCTTGAGGCACGCACGTTTCAGCTTCCGTTACCCATATAAGATGTGCTTTATGTGTTTATATGTAAAAAATGGCAAAATTAAAATTTGTTTATCATATAAAGTGGCCAGTCGCGTCTTGTTAGAAGACTTGGATTGAACCTGCTCGCTCCGTGTAACACTTAAGGTGAAGTTTCCTAAACCTTATGTTATACTTAGGAAGATGACAGTTAAGGGGCTTTATGCAACACTTATCGTTTTTAAGAGATTACTTAAGGGAAACATTTATACTTAAGGGAAATTCTTAGGGTGTATGATGTTTCACCAAAAGAAAATCTTGAGTAACACTTTATTTTTTGCAACACCTTTAAGTTTAAGGGAAACCTAAGGGCGTTCTTCAGGGAAAATTACATTTAAGGTGCTTTATGCAACCAGGCTCTGGGACTTACGGCGTCGGCCTCATCAGTTTGCCACCTGGGTCTTCTGCAGCGACTGCTGCAGTTATGGCTGAAAACTCGAGTCCTGTGGAAAGTTTGGTCGTATGCACATCTTGGTCACACACAGCAGCACCAACGCTCTGAGACCATGGCGCGACCTATACCCCTTTTCCACCAAGGCAGAGCTGGTGCTGGTTCGGAGCCAGAGCCTAGTTTCAAATCGGTTCTTTGTTTTTCCACCGCCAAAGCACCAGCTCCGAACCAGTAAAACTGGTTCTTAAGTAGCACCAAATCATTGCAGGGTCTAGAACGGAGCCAAGAAAGAACCGCTTGCGTCAGAGGCTGGGGGCGGGGTTACCGTGACCAACAAGACGAATAGAAACTTGTGACCGCCATTTTTAAATAGCAGCTAGTCGAGCTAATAGCAGCTCGATTATAATATCCGTCTATGTAAGTTACGGCGAGCTGCACGAACGCGTTGGATTCCGATGTATTTTTGCCAACCCATGAGCATCCATAGTATTGCAACGTCCGTTATTGTTGATGGCTTGTTCGAGATGCATCGGAGCGGCAAGGACCGATCGGAGCTGCGGGAGTGTTTGGAGAGCATACGACTCCTTGTGCTTTTAGATCGCTATCGCAGTGCTTTGATGTCATGCGGCGATCGATCTGCGAGAAGCCGATGCATCTCGAACAAGCCTGGCGTGTTTGTGTTTGGCGCTACCGCACTAGCGGTTGCTGGGCAACATGAGACGTATACAGTGACGTAAGATCTGGCTCTGTTGTGGCTCTCTAGCCGGTGGAAAGGCAAACTGGTTCTTAGTAAGCTCGTCAGTCGAACCAACTCTGAACCAGCTCTGGCTCTGGCTCTGAACCAGCACCCGGTTCTTGTTGGTGGAAAAGGGGTACTAGACATGTTCATTTGAGGGGATCCCCTCGGACTAGAGTCACAAAGCAAGGTCAGAGTCACAAAGCAAGTGGCACATAAACCGCTTGGAACTGAAAGCGGTGTCCTTAGCCCTGGAGGCTTTTCTGCCGCAGCTGGAACAGCGATGTGTTGATTCGCACCGACAATATGTCTGTGGTTTCGTACATAAATCCTATTGTGGGCGGATCAACATCTATTTACAACGCCCGCGTCGGCCAAGAGCCAGACTTTAAGTGTTCCCTCCTGTGAAGATTTTGCCTCTGGTGTTATACAAAAGAGGAGAGAGCGTCAGTGATCCTCGTCGCCCCGAGCTGGCCGAATCAGCCTTGGTTCCCGGACCTGAGAGAGATGCTGGTGGCTCCCCCTTGCAGATTCCCCTCAGGAGAGACCTGCTATCTCAAGCAAACGGTGCGATATGGCACCCCAGCCCGGAATTGTAGAGCCTTTATGCATGGCTGCTTCAGGGGTCTAAGAGGAGCTACCTGTAGGTACCCTGCCTTCTGGTGTGCTAGACATTGTGGTAGATTTTCTCCCTAAAACCTAACTATCTGGGTCTCGTCTACAAATCGATGTCCCCTGGGTCTCGTCTACAGTCGACATCCCCGAACGTCTATGACATTTAGTATAACTACCTGGGTCTCATAACTGACTTGCTTCCCTAACTTCTCTGCTGTGCAGCATAAATGACAGACAAACTTCAGCAAATGTCCTTTAAATGCTTTAATCACGGCCGGGAGAGTCCTTGAGAAATTCTCAGCCACATAGAAAAATACATCAGGTTTTATAGGATAAAGACATTACACATAAAAACACAATCATCGTGCCAAACTCATGACTTTAACATTGTCACCTTCTATTAATATGAAGCAAGCCCCCCCCCCCCCCCTCACCCTCTGTTAGTGGCCTAAGTAAAAATATCTCGGAACATAACAAAAACACAAGTAAAGGGTTAAGAGTTCTGTTGATTACTCAATATGTCATGAGACAAGAGAGACAGTATATTTTTGATATTGTTATGGTCAGCACTAGACAATTTTCCATAACGCAAATAGACAAAAACAGAACGTTTTAGTACAATGTGTTTCAGAGTGTTAGGATGTTAGCCCTAATAGGGGATGTAAAGTTTATGTGTTATTATTGTTAGAATAATGGTTAGTTTAAAAAACAGTTTACTATTTTATTCATTAAAAATCCATCACATTTCCCTCTCTGGTCATAATCACCACGACCACTATACCTGGATTTTTTAATTTGGAACATTACGGTAATGACTCTCCAGTCGGTCGATCGGGCGCAACTGTACTTGGTTGACCGGTTGCAACTGCTCATATTGGTGGTCTTCTTCTTCTTCTTCTTTTTCTTCCACAATGCCTCTGACCAACCTCCCCAGACTAGCTCAAATACATTTGATCAAACATCCAATAATCCAATCTAACCCCCATCCTATTGCTTTGTTCTTTGCCTGTTCATCCTGCCACAGATCATTCCGCACCTTCATCATATCGTCTAGCACCTTTGAAATGGTACCACCATCCGCATCATAAGCTGGAATGTAAGTACAGCATTCTTTGCCAATTTTAACACATGGTACCACCATCCGCATCATAAGCTGGAATGTAAGTACAGCATTCTTTGCCAATTTTAACACAAACTCCCCCTTCCTCCGCAAGAATTGCATCTTGTGCCATTCTGTTTTCCAGAGTCACTTGTCTTATAGCCCCCACCTCGCTTTTCAAGAGTGCTAAAGCCAATTGGGTGTCGTTTGCAAATCTGAATGATTCATAATGGATTCTATTAATCCAGTTCATTTAGTCAGTTACAGCATTATGGATCAGAAAAGCCTTCCAAAACTGAGAAGTTTTGGCAATTACAAGGATGTCAGAAATGTCATGTCTCCACCATGTGTCATCATCCCTCCTCTTCAAGGCCCTTTTTCCTCTTTTTTGCTTCCCCACATAGCCAATCCTAATTATTGCTCTGAGCTGAACTAAAGCACTGAGACCATGCCATGAAACAGGCAGACTGGATATGCAGTATGACCACACAACCAGTAATAGTCAAATAGGACGTAAGCCCCTCCTGCAAGGTGGTCACTCTTACCTGTGGGATCATAACAGCTAACTTCGTGGATGGTTTCGCATCCCTCAAGCATCCCCAAGAGTTGATTTCCCTCTCGTGACCAATAACACTCCTTAAATTTCTGCTCTGGCAAAGGCCAGACCTTCTTTTCCCCCTCTATGGAGAGAGAGAGTATTGGTGACGGAATAGTTACATTATCACATTCAGGGGGAAGTTTCTTACGGAAGATTTTCTGGGGACAGTCTGACCCCGGTCCGGCTATGTAGGATAAAATACACTTCAATTTTTGACCCTCTACTGGCTCTTGCAAAAGAGGATATGGATATGTGGCAGAAAAGGAGGCATGAGCACAGACATAACTATCTTTGTTAGGTGCAAGTATTTTAGCTGTGTAATCAGCATATTTCCAGAACAAATTTAACCCGTATTGGTTTTGGTCGGTGTCAGATGAGTAGTCATGATGAACAGGCACTTCCCTTTTCTCTCCATCCTGAGCACTTCTTGGAAAAAATCCAAACAGAAACAGTAACATGATCAAAAGCAACACACTTATGAATACAACAACACATATGCTTTTCTTAAACATTCTGTCAGACCACATTCGCTCCCAGGTGCGCTGGTCGTCCCGTCGGCCCCACAAACATCTGAAATGCTCCATTTTCACCCTGATGACTCTTTGTGAGCCGTAGCAAGGTCTTTCCCTCGTTGGTAGAGGAGGTACGTCACCAGTACGCCCTTTTTTCCCCTACTTTACACTTGATGGGGGTTGGTGGGGCTTACAATGTGACACGTGAACCCAGGTGTCACGCTTGGCAACCTTGATTGCTGTATTTGTTTGTTAGAATGATCTCGTATGGACCCAGCCACCCAGGGTTGTTCCACGTCTTGCGTCTGTGGTCCTTGATCCAGACCCACTGTCCTGGCTCGTAAGAGTGCTGCAGTTCTGTACCTGGAACCGGCAAGGCCGCTTTGACCTGCGAATGAATTGTTTTAATAGTTCTGGTTAGTGACAGTATATACTTTCTCATTTGCTCATCTACCCCTGGAGGTTTGATTCCTACTCGCATGGGCCGACCTGTAAGAATTTCATGTGGGCTGAGGGCTGTTCTTGCCCCTTTTCTGGCTTTCATGGCCATTAAAACAACGGGCAGGGCTTGAACCCACATCATTTCAGTCTCAGCCATAACTTTACACAGTCTTTATTGTCTGATTGGATCTGCACTCTGAGGCCTGTAGGAGCAGTGTTGTCTCAAATTTATTTGTAGCCCTCTTGCCAATTCAGTTATTACCTTATTTACAAAATGAGTTCCATTGTCACTAGACAATTTCTCATGTACTCCCCATCTGGGAACTACCTCTCTAATCAGAGCTTTTGCTACAGCTGCAGCATCAGCTTTTCTGCTTGGGAAACACTCAACCCACTTTGAAAACATGTCAATAATCACAAGACAATATTTATATCCTTGGCATGGTGTTAGTTCAATGAAATCCATCTGTAGATGCTGAAAAGGAAGATCAGAAAATAGCTTTTTTTACTCTGTCTTCCCACATTATTTGCAGCAAAGATATAGCAATTTCGGCAGAATTTTCCTGCCACTGATGTAAATCCTGGAGCCACCCAGGATGACTTATCAGATCATTCATAGCCACTTTTGAGGCAGGGTCTAATCCGTGAGCCCAATTTGCAACATTTGGATACAGTTGCTTAGGTAGAAATGGTTTGTTTGTTTTGGTATCTTTCCAGACATCTTAGTCATCTTTTACACCCCTCTCGGACCAAATTTTCAATTCTCGGTCAGTACCCAGTCTCTGAATTTCACTCAATGACGGTGGTAATTGGGTGCTATCAGTAGAAATGAATGTTAAACCTATAAAGTCAGTCAGTCTGCATCCTGTCCGCGCTGTGTTTTTTGCTACAGAGTCAGCAAAATTATTACCTTTTGATACTTCGTCAACGGCTCTCATATGTGCAGCACATTTGCAAATAGCAATTTCTTTTGGCATTAACAAATTCTCAAGTAATTTATCAATCAATTTTGAATGTGCCACCGGTTTTCCGTTAGTAGTGAGGAAACCTTGATTTTTCCAAACTGCCCCATGGTCATGACAAACACCGAATGCATATCGTGAGTCGGTATATATAGTGACTGAGTGACCTCTGGCCAATTCACATGCACGTGCGAGTGCTGCAAGTTCTGCTGCTTGTGCCAAATGATTCTGTGGCAAACATTCGGTCTCAACTATCTCAAATCTTGTGCAAATAGCATATGCAGTTGAAAGCTATCCTGTATGTGGATTTCGGAGACACGATCCGTCCACATAATAAACACAGGATTTGGTAATGGTGTGTCTAATAAATCAAGCCATGGTCTTGTCATTATTTCTACTACCTGCGTACAGTCATGGGGTTCCCCATTTTCCTCAGTTGGTAGCAGCGTAGAAGGATTTAACACCTTTTCAATGTGACATTTGACATTGTGAGCAGGACGTTTTGCCAATGCAGTGAACTTGCAGCAGTGAGATGAACTGTCCTTGACTGCATTAACAAAGCATGTACTGCATGGGGAACATACACTGTTAACTGATGAAAAGCCACCAAATCTGAACATGCCAATACTGCTTCGACTGCAGAGGCTAAGGAACGTAGACACTGTGGCATTCCCTGTGCGACAGTGTCTAATAGTTTTGAATAGTATGCAACCGGACGGCGGCGGTCCCCGTGAGGTTGTGTTAAGATGGCAGACATGAACCCCTTTTTCTCAGGGGGTTACACTTTCGTATAGTCAGCCAACCCTAGACTAGGCGCGGTGGTAAGTGATAACTTTAGTTTTAGAAATGTAACTTGACATTTGTCTGTCTAGGTAACTGGATCAGTCATTCTTTGAAGCTCATGAGCTGCCATGAGGAGAGGGTTTGAAATCTCAGCATAATCTTGGATACATGGCCTACAGTATCCCGTTACCCCTAGAAATTACATCATTTGTGATTTTGTAATTTGTTTAGGAATCTTTCGGATCGCCTCAATTCAATCTAGGCCTAAAGCTCGGCCATTTGCTGAGATAAGGTGGCCAAGATATCTCACTTCCTCTTTTACTAACTGCAACTTATTTTTAGACACTTTATGTCCATTTTCTGACAAGAAATTCAACAATGCACGACACGTGTGTCACATTCACAGGAGGCTTTGTCTGGAGAACAGATTAATAAATCATCAAGGTACTGAATTAATGTACTCCCCTTTGGTGGGACAAAACTTTCCAAATTTCTAGAAAGTTCTTCTGTAAATACAGTCGGAGACTCTGTGTAGCCCCTGAAAGTAAACGCCAGCCAATATTGACTATCTGATTGTACTGGGATTGAAAAGAATGCATTTGCCAAATCGATCATGGTAAAATGAGTAGCGTTGTTTGGTATTTCAGATAAATACCAAACACCTATACTTCCTCACAGGAAGTATGGGTGAATTTTTGGGTGAATTTTGACAAGGCACAATAGCACCTTTCTCAACCAGCGCAGCGTGTACTTATGAAATTCCTTCTACAGCTTCTTTGCTGAGAGGATATTGAGGCCTAAATGGCCTATGTTGAGTCATTGGTGTGATAACGAGAGGCATTGCATTCTTTATCTGACCAATATCAAATTTATCTTCAGCCCAAAGAGTTTCTGGAATTCCTGATAATAAATCAAAATAGTTTTCTATTGTATTAGGAATCATTTTTCTCTCCTCACTGCACAACCTGTGAACTGTTACTATCTGCATTGTTGGATATGCTCTTACCTCTGCATCAATTTGATAATACCCATCATCATGCCAAGTCCAACCCCCTTTCTCCACCTGAGACATGAGGCTGGACTTGCAACTGTTTAAAGAAAGCAGATTGAGAATGCGTTAGCCTTACAGTAAATGCAGAGAAATGCTGTACTATTAGAAGATATTCAAGAGTTAATTTCTCACCCAGCTGCTCAATAAACCATTTTTTCCTCATACTCACTATTTCTCTCGGGGCCCACAAACCACGAGGTACAATGGAAATGAGATGGCTTTTCATGGTCTGCTCGTAAAAACTCATACTCTGAATATGGGTCAAACGTAGGAGTTATAGCCCAGTTATAATACCAATTCGGTAACATTTGCGCAAAATTTCCATTCTTTGGTGTCACTGTTATCCCATCCAATGAAACATCAATTGTCATTTCTAATTTAGACATTAAATCTCTGCCTAATAAATTTAAAGGACATGTTTCAGAAATCAGAAATGGGTGTGTACATGTTTTATCCACATCTATCACTGTTAATGGCATTGACAATTTATCAATTTGTGCTAAACCTGATATACCATACTTTGTACGAGTCTGATCAGAAAGTGGTAATTTGTCAAACCTGGATGCAGTCTTGATTGTGAGAGTTGAAAAGACGGCTCCGGTATCTATCAGAAACGAAACTGAAAGTCCTTGTAAAGATATTGTCATCAGTGGTTTTGAATTTGGGTCTTTAGTCAGTTGTATCAGTTGAGTTGCTATTTGAGTGTCTCTCCCCTCATCCTATGCAGTCATTGACGGTGTTGATGGGGGCGGGTGGAATGAGGAAGTACTTTGTTCCCTGTAGTTCTGCTTTCTTGGCGGATAGCTCTGCTGTTGTTGTTGGTATTAGTTTGAGTACGGCTGTTTCTGTTGTTGAAAGTTGTCTGGACAATCTTTAGCCCAGTGACCCCTTTTTCCACAGTTTCTGCATATGTCCGCAGACGGCGATTTTCGGCCTGCCGCTCCCATCTTCGGAAGAGTGTCCAGTCAATCATTCTCTGTTTCTTTAGGGGCAAATTTTCAAGGAGGCGCTGTGTCTCTCCTAAAATTGACATGTTGAAAGTCCCACAATCAGCAAACTGTCTCTTTGTGAATTTTTACCACAGTTGAATTTGAGCAATTTGTTCCTCTCTCAAATTCAAATTCCTGCTCAACTCTTTCAACGGGCCCTGAATACTAGTTTCTTTAGTTCCTTCTTTACTACAGCAGTTCCCCATTTTTAGTTAAAAGCAGTTCTTCAATTGCAGAAAAATTGGCAAAAGCAATTTAATAGAAAGCAACAACAAACAAACAAAGAAAAAGCAAGTACTTCGTTGCGCAAAAGAAAACTATCTTATGAATTCAGTTTACTGGGTATATATCAGATGTATACCTCCAAGCCCAAATTTGTGGATATCTTGGAATGGTAGCAATAAGAATTAATCCCAATTCTCCTGTGGCTCTATTTATATAAGGTCTTAAATTTGACTTGGTAATTAAATATAGAGATGTTTGTCCTACTGGTAACTGGTTCTGCGTGAGGTTGATACTACGCCCTGGTGCATCCAATTTTTAAAACTGCAGAATCTTCTTCAAATATTTGTTCTAGCTGACCACTTAATCCCAATCCTATATGTCACCGTACATACGTATATCTTGTTAAATAAAAATTATATTTTTGCGTATTTAGTTGACTTTCCTCTTCTCCATAGGATAATGGGATACACCATTTAAATCTGGGTGTAGCCAGTGTCTTTCTTTCTTTCTTTCTTTCTTTTTTCAAATGCTCTGAATTATTATCTAATAAAATTTCACACTTTTAAAATCCCTCTTTTAAATTTCAGATAAACAGAAAATTAATTTTTTTACACATCAAAGGGGAAAAAACTAAGTCTGTATGTCCTACCTTACCCTCAAAGTTCTTTTTTCTCAACCCGTCTAGGATGGTCCATCCGTCGGTGTGGGATCTGCTGCAAGTTGGCAGGATTAAATAAAATCTAGTCTTATGGAAGTAAAATAATGTCAAATGTTTTTGAAACAAAAAGCCTGTTGAATTGCACTACTTGAAAAAAAATAGGCATTGCATTAACCATGCTTGCATTTTAATGCATTGTATTTTTAGGGCTTGCATTTTTATGGGCTGAAATTCAACATGGTTGAATATTTAAGCTGTGAATATTTCAATTAAAAACATTTCAAACACATTTTCATTATTAAAAATTCAATAATCCATATTCACCTTTCATATTTCACTTCCAAAATATTCAAACTGTTTAAAAATACAACCTATAATATTCAACAGGCGATTTTCGGTCCATTTTATTTCGCTTTGCAAAATTCGCTTCCACAAATTCAGTGGTTTAAATTCGACAGTAAATTCAACGGAACTGCAGGGAAAGCAATAGATTACCGAGATACTCTCCATCTGCTGTTAGTCAATCTCACCAGCAGGAGGTGCAAAAGCGCTTGTTGTTGACGAAGACCAGCAACAGTTAGAGCAAGCCATTCATTCATAAAACTCATTTAACAGCAATGCAAGTGTATTTGTGATTATTATGACGGCGGTTTTATGTTAAATTCAGTGTCTTCACGGTTACTTTCCCTGTGTAGCCTACAAGCATCTTTCTCTACCGTGAACAAGATTATAATGTTATTCCCCGATGCGGATATACAGATGCAATATTACATTTTTGAGGTTGACATATATGTCTCTTGGTTGTTTAGTTGCCTTAACTTTATATTGTGGCGATGTGCTGCATGCAAGCTATTAGGGTTTCCCTCAATACTTAAAGATTCCCCAGCTGGACATATAAAACGCTTAACGTAGCTTAATGGACTAATTACAGTGATATAAAAGACCAAACTCGCAGGCAAGCAGATTGACTCAGAATAACGCGCAAAGTTTAATGCTTAGCGTTTCCCCAGTGATAGACTGGCATTGACGTTGGACATTCGCACATTTAGGGACCGTCTCTAAAGTGTATACTACTTTGGTATACACGTTTCTAACTTCAATAGCATTTGAATAGAACGACTTACAGTCATAAAACCAACTGTAAAGTGTTCATGTAGTGTCAGGCATACTGCGCACCCTTTGGATTTTTGATATTTATTCAAATAAATTAAAGTTTGCTATTGAAGTTAGAAACGTGTATGCCAATGTTGTATGCAACTTTTGAGACGGTCCCTAAATGTGCGAATGTCCAATGTCAAGCCAATTTTACATTTATTAGGCTACATTTAGTCATTTATTTAGCAGACGCTTTTATCCAAAGCGATTTACAGTTAAACTAACAATAGGAGGACAACAATATGCAAGTGCTATGAATTCTTCCCAGTTTAAGCTAATGCAATACACGTAGGCATAGCCTACTATACTATACTATATATATACTGTAGAGAGAGAGAGAGAAAGAGAGAGAGAGAGAGAGAAAAGAGAAGAGAAAAGAGAAAGTGTTAGTATTGATCAAGTGTTGATTTTATGCCAGTAGCCTATATCACGAAACGCTCAGCATGAAACTTTGCGCGTTACGTTCATATTCTTAGTCCATCTGCTTGCCTGTAGCCTATATAGTAGCCTACATCCCCAATAAGGTGCGAGTTTGGTCTTTTATATCACTGTATTAGTCCATAAACTACGTTAAGCGTTTTGTCCCGACAGAAGGGGAATCCTCGAGTGTGAGGTATTGAGGGAAATCGATTATAATCCTGTTCATGTAGAGAAAGCTGATGACATGTAGGCTACACAGGGAAAGTAACAATGAAGTTATTGAATGAAACATAAACACAGCTGTTGTGTCTTTGTCATCTTTTCCTCATATATACTGACACAGCTCATTTTCATTTTATGAATGAATGGCTTGCTCTAACTGTTGCTGGTCTTCGTCAACAACAAGCGCTTTTGCACCCCCTGCTGGTGAGGTTGACTAACAGCAGATGGAGAGTATCTCGGTAATCTATTGCTTTTCCTGCAGTTCCGTTGAATTTACTGTCGAATTTGAACCACTGAATTTGTGGAAGCGAATTTTGCAAAGCGAAATAAAATGGACCGAAAATTGTCTGTTGAATATTATAGGTTGCATTTTTAAACAGTTTGAATATTTTGGAAGTGAAATATGAAAGGTGAATATGGATTATTGAATTTTTAATAATGAAAATGTGTTTGAAATGTTTTTAATTGAAATATTCACAGCTTAAATATTCAACCATGTTGAATTTCAGTCCATAAAAATGCAAGCCCTAAAAATACAATGAATTAAAATGCAAGCATGGTTAATGCAATGCCTATTTATTTTTCAAGTAGTGCAATTCAACAGGCTTTTTATTTCAAAAACATTTGACATTATTTTACTTCCATAAGTCTTGTGCACTTGTCCGGAAAGACTCCACCGACAGAGGGAGAATCCTTGGGCTCCTGCTGGCTCACCAAATTGTGGTAGATTTTCTCCCTAAAACCTAACTACCTGTGTTTCGTCTACAAATCGACATCCCCGAACGTCTACTGTCGACGTTTATTCTATCTGGGTCTCTTCCACAAATCGACGCCCCCTGGGTCTCTTTTACAATGGACATCCCCTAACGTCTGCGATGTTTAGTATAACTACCTGGGTCTCCTAACTGACTTGCTTCCCTAACTTCTCTGCTGCGCAGCATAAATGACAGATAAACTACAGCAAATGTCCTTTAAATACTTCAATCACGGCTGGGAGAGTCCTCGAGCAATTCTCAGAGAATCTCAGTCACATAGAATAATACATCAGGTCTTATAGGATAAACACAATCATCGTGCCTAACTCACAGAGAAAGTGCAACTATACAATAGTTCACCAAACACTACACAAGACCAATGCTGCAGACTGAGGAAAATATCATTTATTTCTCTCCATATACCCAAATCAGTCAACATCACGTCACAACAATCACAACAAAACATGTCCCAGTTTTCATGCTACTACAGTAGTGTGCATAACACTTAGCTCAGAAAACAGACAAACGTAAAATACTGTATCCAGTACAGGTTACAATTACAGTAAATAACAACAAACATAAAAAATTATCTGAAAAAAACATTGTACAGAAAATACTACAGTAAACATACTATACATTATCTATTCGCCTAGTTCGATCTGGCCAGAGAATTTCGTCAACATCACAAGCAATATCCTCATTAGTAAGACAACGCGGGAAGAACTGTCTTGAATGTCGAATCCATCCTTGCGCAGCTGCGGCATCGACTTGGTCACAGGCGTCCTCCATGGCCTGAATGAGGGGTACCTGAGCCTGGGGCTGGAGATCATAAACCTTCCACCGCCATGCAGAGAAAAACTCTTCGATAGGGTTTAGAAACGGAGAGTATGGTGGAAGGTATAGTACTGTCAACTGTGGATGGGGTTGAAACCAGTTCTGGACCAAAGCAGAGCGGTGGAATGACACATTGTCCCAGATGACAGTGTATTGCATCTGGTGCATTTCATTACCTGCCGTGACGATGTGGTGCAATCGGTCCAAAAATGCGCGAATGTTAGGTGTGTTGTAAGGGCCCATTTTGGTGTGACGGAGGAGAACCCCATGCTTTGAAATGGCAGCGCAAAGGGTGATGTTACCCCCACGTTGCCCTGGGACATTGATTATAGCCCTGTGGCCAATGATATTTCTGCCTCTCCTTCTTGCTTTTGTGAGGTTAAACCCTGCCTCATCAATATATATGAATTCATGCAGGATTTCCTCAGCATCCATCTGCAAAACTCTGAAATACAGTGAAAGACAAGATTGTGTAGTTCAGGATAGGTCTAGTATACAGTCAATGTAAAAAAGTCATGTGTGCAGTATGCAACATCACAGTGCTAAAGTGAACAATTCAAACCTCCACATACTCATGCCGCAGCCGTTTGACCCTCTCTGAATTACGCTCAAAAGGCACTTGATAAAGTTGTTTCATTTGAACCTGATGTCTTTTCAGGATGCGTGCCAGTGTTGACAGAGACCTGATGGACATTATTGACAATGACATGGTCACCGATAATGTTTGCTTGTAGTTCTCTGAGCCTGCATTATTGGCCAAAACCATGTTTATTATCTCTCTCTCTTGTTCTTGCGTGAATATGGGCCTCCTTCCTCCTTGTCGTTCCCGACCCTCAATCCTATGTAGAGAATACAGTATTTCACAATTGCTAAGACACATTTCTTGAAACCTTCACCCATATTCTCAAAACTTAAAACACAAAACCCAGTCTTTAAACTACATTCACAAAACCCCTGACTCTTCTGGCATCAAAATCAAACACTTGCCTCAAAACCATCTGATCTGTGCTCAAAATCAAACTATGCTTTCAAAACATAAACACAGCCAGTCAATATATAACCACTCATCAGCATTCATTAGACACTACATCAAAAAAATGAGAACACAGCAGAGAGAGTAGAGGGTCCTTTCCATCAAACTTTTGACAGGTTTATTGCTTTATGACCCTCTAAGCCCCGCCCCCTTTGACCGTGGGAATTTCCCACGCTAGCTCCTCCCACTTATGGGCTGTACGTACACACCGTGGGAAAATCGGACTTACGCCACACCTCCTTATGGGTTGAACATCTGAAGCGTGAGAAATTTCCCACGCTCAGTAGTTCTAAACAGTGTATATTTAAAACTTTTTTAAGAAATAAAAACATAGTCAGAGTGTGAGATCAGTGTTTTTTTATTAAAGAAGACAGATGTACATTCATCACTTTAAACGTTAAACTTTTAAGGTTAAAAAAACATTAAAACATTAATGAAATGAGTTGAAATTGCATTTTTTTTCTCTAAAAATAGTTATTAAAAAATGAGATGTTAAAACATTAAAACAACATTGACAAAAAGATAATTTTTAAAATGTTGACTTGTAAGCATTTAACTTTCACACAGTATTTTGTAAAACTTTTTACATAAAACACAAACACTGTTAAAAAGTGTTACGTTTTTACATACCAATTGTTAAAGGAGTCAGAGTTTAAAAGATACAAAAGTTTTTTGTTGTAGTGGAGCAGAGTGGACAGCGTCCTCTCACTCCGGAGCCCAGTCAGAAATGAAGCTCTCTGAACCTTCCAGAGAGACAGACCCAAACTCCGCCCCTATCCCACCCACAACAGATGTCATCGTGGGAATCTCCCACACTCCCTTCAAGCTCCCAAATTGAAAACACATCCGGTCATCTTGGTGGCCGAACTTAAATGACCAAAGAAAACCGATGCAACGGCTCGAAGAGACCACACCCCCTAACACACCCCTCTCAAAGCTGAGAGGTCAATTTTGATTTAAGGGTGTGTAAAAATGATGTCACGTGGGAATCCCTCCCTCCCTCCCTCCCTCCCTTCCCTTCCTCCTTCCCCACAATGTCACAGTCACATGAGATGTTTAACATTTGATTTTTATTCTTTTATAAAAACTATTCCATAAGGGAATATTTCACACACACACACACACACACACACACACACACACACACACACACACACACACACACACACACACACACACACACACACACACACACACACACACACACACACACACACACACACACACACACACACACACACACACTTATTTCTGCATCATTTAGATATTTTTTATTTCGTTTTCTAAATGTTTTAACACTACTTGTTTTTATCTGTGCTTTTTTCCTTTTCTAAATGTTTTAACTCTACTTTTTGTAAACCACTTTGAACATGGATATGAAATCTGCTAAATAAAGTTATTTTAAAGAATAAAACATATAGTTTTTAAAGTCTGTCAACTTTCATACAACACACACACACACACACACACACACACACACACACACACGGCGTCATAATGTCTACACGAGGTGTTATGACGTGTGATAACATCCTGGATATTTTATTTTTTCTCTTTTTGACGGATTTGTGTGAATTAGTTTTATTACAGAGCTTATTTGAAGACGGGGGGAAATTCGACATATGTTTTTTTTTCAGGTATCAGATTCCCTACCACATGCAGAGATAAAGGGTTTTCTTTGAAAATGAAGTAGGAAAAAGTGTTTTTTTAAAACGCGTTGTATCGTAATCTTTAAAAGGAGGTAACTGATTCATTCGTGCACCAAGTCAGCGAAGGAGACGCAACATTGAGTCGAGGCAATGGCTGAAAATAACCAAATTGGAGACCCGGATCATTATTTTGAATCAGAAATAGGAGAAATTCTTAATCATCTATGTAAGTATTTTTTATTCGTATTTTATCATTGATTATAAATTTACCCTACAAAATTGAAAAAGATATCTCAATAAATGGTTTTATTTACAGATGATACATCGTTCCCACAAGGGGTTTCAGCAGATGATTTTTTGCAAGGTAAGCGGGCTATATTTTCTTATGTCTTTTTTTTTTAAAATATTTACTATTTTAATATTTGTTTTAAAGAAAAAAATCAACTCATATACCTATTTCAACAGAGATTACAGCGGGGGCATCGTCTTATAGCCCCGCCCCGCCACCGGAGCCAGCTAACAACCCATTGGTTGTCGATCCAGCCCCAGCCAATCAGATTTACGAAGACATTACACCAAACACGACCCCTCGAACTGAAGCCTGCAGAGAGACAGAGAGCGTCAAAAGCCAGGCTTCACCAGAAGTCGAAGCTGTAGAATCTTCCCCTCCGACCCTATCTCCCCCATCGAAAATCACCGAAACGGCTAATATCATTGAGGGTCCACAGAAAGGGGTCAAACGACTTCGAGAAATTTATGGAAAAGAATTAATTTACCCGGAGAGAGGTAAAGGAAAAAAAGAAAACTATTTATATCATTTTACGCGTTGAATTTTTTACTCTATTTTCTACATAATATTGTTTTTGTTTTTTAGAACAAAACACTGAAAGTCCATCTGTCTCATCCACAACTCGAGGAAAAAAAACGATTTGGGAAATATTCTCATGAGAGTCCTAATTCTTCGGAAGAAGGTAAAGATATATTCCTTGTTTCATTATATTTTATCTATATTAAATAAAATCGTAATATATATATTTTTTTTGTTCTAGAAGAATCCCCCAACGAAAGAGAGGCCCAAGTGTTTTTTGAATCTCAGCAATCCGTACTGAACACCATCAACTCTGAACGGCGAACTTCAGATAGTAGCGATGAAGATGAGCGGAGCTTCAGTCCTCTATTCAACCCACGAGATCTCGCTGGCCTGAGTTACGCGACTTTACGAACGGCTAACAGAAGCTTCCAACGTGTTCTGGAAATCGCCACATTGCCGCTCACTTACCATCAGACAGTGGAAATAGTTTCAGGAGCCCAGAATGGTATTGTGGACCTACTGCATAGACTCATTGATACACAGAATCAACACACCACCGATTTAAGAAGTACGGTGGAATTTTTCGCTGTTTCCCAAGACCGCGTCTTGGAAGAAAACAGACAATTGCGTAACACGGTCTTATCACTACAGCAAGAGCTTTCGGAGGTGAGGAACGACCATTCCTTGTTAATTACTGTTCTGTCTTTAATCTCTGAAAGATTACATATTATGCAAAGACAATCGAGGGATACATGAGAATGGTTGACTAGTTTTAAAAAAAAAATCCATTTCACTGTTATTGTTTGAAAAGCATTTGTCTGTTATTTTTTATCTAGGTGTGTGAGATCTTGTGTTGTTTTTTTTTTTTTTTTTTTAGTTTTTAAAAAAAAAATCTATTTCTATTATTGTTTTTTTATTTAGGTGTGTATGTGTGTGTGTGTGTGTGTGTGATTATGTTTTACTGATAGTTATGATGTATACCATTAACAATATTATGAACTATATTTGATGGTACGCTTCTGTTTCACACAATTTTAAAAATAAAAACATATCAAAATGTTTCCTAAAAGGCAACGAATCGACTCAGAGTGTGATGAAATAACTCGCTCAAGATCAAATCCTAGGTCTGAGAATAACGAGAGACTCAATCTTTTAATACGTGAACAGTTAAGAGGTCTAAATAGTAATGATTTGTCTAATGCGGAAAGATTGAATAATATCATAATAGACCAACATGGCTGGATAGATGATGAAGATGAGAGTCTGCAAATGGGGGATGGAATAGGTTCATCTCAAACGCGTACGGAGTTAAGTCGTGGGCAGATAGATTCACTGATGGCTCACGGCGGGGTTATCGGTGATTTCACAATAACACCACGCCCCCGTTTCAATGGTTTAGAGTTGCAAAGATCGTTAGATCTTAGACAAATACAGACCACCGATTTTGTAGAATATAATTCACGCCTACATAATATCCTAAATGAGGTGGTTGACTTTTCACAACAGCTAGCTGGACAAACAGGGTTCATAAACATATCTCTGGCCGGAGAAAGTTTACCGGGATCCATAAATGCAGTATTAACGCCTGATAGCCACCACGACCCATCATCATTCATAAATCAGATTGAGCAAGTTACTCAGAGTAATAGTGATGTAACCAGTGATTCGACCTTAACATTACAAATCTCAATTGTGCGAGATAAAACAGGAGGAGGACGTAGAAAGATTAGTGACGTAGCTATAAGTGAGAGTATCACTCGTAATAAAATGCATTTATTTAGCCCCATTAATATCGATAATGAAATGTGTTTGAGTTACTGTCTAGCATATTTCTTTAATCCAAAATACACAGATCAAGAATTACAGGCCCCTGCGAAGGAGATTCATACAGGATGTGGTTTTAGGACAGATGAGGAGATAGGTCTCCACAATTTATCTGTTTTCGAAAATAAATTAGGCATAAAAATCGTAGTTCCCTTTCGTAAAGGGAACTCCCGCTGCATCGATACTCGATACTTTGGGGAATGCCTTCGGCATGAAGCGTCTGAAGTCAACTATGGAACTATTCCAATCTTGATTGGTGCAACGTCACCCGTGACGTCGCATGTGACGGTGATCCGGAAGCTACAAAAGGGTCACAGGAACCAGGAAATGTTAGCTTCTGGTCTTCAGCAAGCGCTCTATGTCATCTTGTCTGTTCTATTTGGTGTTGTTTGTCCCGTGAAAGGAGTATTATTTATGGCGAAAAAAAAAAAAAAAAAAAAAAAAAAGAGAAGCTATTCAGGCAGTGTGCGTCCCCTTGCCCACGTTATTTAAGCGAGGATGACACACACACGCTTTGTGTAGTTTGTCAGGGAGTGGAGCATGCACGGGCGGTGCTCGAGGGCGCTGTCTGTGCAAACTGTTTTCAATGAAAAAGCTCCGCTCCCGTTTGAGCTTGTTCGATCAATTAGATCAGGCTCGCGTTTCCAGTGCATCAGGTCCCGCGTCTGTTGAGGCAGCGCGCCGCTTGTATGCATGTGATTCGCACGTGGGGCTGGCATATGATACTGAGACGGTTGCGACCCTTTCTCAGTGTTTATTAACCAGCTCCACTGGTCTCGCGCACGGTTCGGAAGCCCGCGCTGCGGCTTCTTCCGACCGTGTTAAAGACACAGCGTTTGATTTATCTGGCTCCGAGGAGTTAGATATTATCTATTAACACTGAATCACGTGGATAGGGGGATTCGCCACCCCATATTCCCGTTAGTGAGGAGTTGCTGGAGGTTGTAATCAGGGCAGTGGTTAAATTAAATGTTAAATGGCCATATAATAAGCAGGAAGCGACTAAGAAAAATAAAATGAATGAGCGCTTCCTGCAGACCCAGTCACAATCTTCGTGTCAGAGCCTTCCCTTTTTCACTGATCTCCATACTGAGGTATCAAGATCGTGGAAAAAATCCATTTTCATCTCAATTATTTTCCCCCATGTATATATTTACTCATCCATTAGGGAATCTAATGAAAATGGTTATTAGGTGATGGCTCGGGTTGAGGAATATTTTGCGAAATATTTTCTCCCCGACATTGCGTCACCCCTGATAGCTCAGACACTTCCCTCCAAATCTCGTACATCGAATTTGTTAGGGAAAGCATATATGGCGGTGGTCGAGCTGGTGCATGCCCAAACACGATGGGGTTATTACAGGCATACCTGGCTGACCTCCTCAAGCAGGTGGATGATAACTGGGAGGTCTCACTCTATATTACTGAATATCGTAGAGTATCTGACTTATCTCTCCGTATTATTAAAGAGACGGCCCGTGCTATTGGCCGTTCTATGGCAGCACTAGTCGTCTCAGAGAGACATTTATGGCTTATTCGCTTGTGGATCAGGAAGAAAGACAGGGCTTTCCTTCTCGATGCTCCCCTTTCACCTTCTGGCCTCTTTGGCGACGCGGCAAGAACCGTTGTCGAGAGGCTTCAGGAGGCAGAGCGACAATCAGCTATCCCCAGTTGTCAGTCCAGGTCTCATGGGGTTGCTGCCAGGGGGCAGCCTCATGGGACAGCCGCCAGCTCCTCATATTTTGAGAAGGTTTCCTCTCGTGCCCCCCCGTATAAGGCTTGGGGCCAGAAGAAACATTCTCGCACGAAGCTCTCCATACCGAAGACAGGTCTGAGGACTGTCTCTCGGGCTAAGAAGGCTTCAACTAAGAGGTCTTGTAGTAACACGCAGACCCTTATGGGCGTTCCCCCAGGAGAGCGAGTACAGGAGTCTCGCCCCCTTATGCAGCCCTCAGGAAATCGATGTTTACTTCCCGCCGCCGATGGCGCTTCGGGACACATCGGCTTCCAGCGAACACAAATCGCAGTATCTGCCCGAAGACGTTGCGGCACTGTCGGGTTCGCCGCCTCTCAGGAGGTCTGTAGAGAGCATATTTCGGTTAGTTCCTGCCAGTTAGCTGCTTCAGGTCACCAAAGCCATTTGGAAATTTATAGCCGAGGCCAGTCTAGAGGGACTGGTCCCCATAAGGGCATATTTAGACACCCCGAGGGGTCTTCAAAATATAGCCTAGGGGGTCCTGCTTATGGTGGAGCTAATATACAAATATTATCTACTAAGGGTGGTTCACATGTCGGCCAGCCCCGAGCAGGGTCGGTTTTTGGAACAGGAAGTCTAGTCCCTCTTAACACAGGAAACCTCAAAGTGGGCTCTTCCTTGGTTACGGGAGCCCGGGTTCTACAGCTGGCACTTCATAGTTCCTATGAGGGGGGGAGTTAGGTCTTATTTTGGATCTCAGGGTACTGGATCAACCTCCGAGGGGGTTCAGATTCAAGTTACCGACTGTCAGTCAGACCAGCTCCGAGGACTGGTCTGTCTTGATAGATCCACAAGCTCCTTAACTCCTCTTTCCCTTCTAACCCCATCACAGGAAGTTTCCGAGATCCGCTTTTGGGGGGAAAAGCGCATCAGTTCTGGACTCTTCCAGTCGGCCTAGCCTTATCCCCTCGCACCTTCACCAAATGTATGGACACGGCCCTTGCTCCATTGAGACTTCAGGGGGTCCGTATCTTATAGATGACTGGCTCATTTGGCTCAGTCAAAAAGAACTAGCAATTCAACATCGAGATGTTGTTTTGCGCCATCTGAGGTGCGTGGGGTTGAGACTCAATGTCAAGAAAAGTTCCTTAACTCCTCTTCAGAGGACTACGTCCCTGGGAGTAGAGTGGGACTTAGTCACAATGCGGGCACAATTGTCTCCTGCTTGTATAAATACTATCTTAAACACAATGAAGAGTATTAGGTTAGGCCAGGCTATCACTGTCAAACACTTTCAAAGAGTTTTGGGTCTTATGGCTGCAGCTTCCACGGTAGTACCCTTTGGTCTGCTCCATATGAGGGCCTTGCAGTGGTGGCTCAGGAACAAGGGATTTTCTCCTCTGGGAAACCCTTTTCGTACGATCAGAGTTACGCGCAGATGCCTTCGTTCTCTTGTCGTATGGAAGAAACCATGGTTCCTGTCTCAGGGCCCGGTTTTGGGAGCACCATGTGAGAGAAAAACTCTGACCACGGATGCGTCCCTCACGGGCTGGGGTGCGGTTATGGAGGGCCGTTACACCCGAGGTACTTGGAAAGACCATCATCTCACATTTTATATTAATCGCTTGGAGATGTTGGCTGTATTTTTTGCCCTGAGGCACTTCCTTGTAGACCTCAGAGGCCATCATGTTCTTGTTAGGACAGACAATATGTCGGTGGTCTCTTATATCAACCGCCAAGGAGGTTTGAGATCTCGCCCTCTTTGTAGACTGGCGCATCAAATTCTTCTTTGGTCCCAGGACAAATGTCTCTCTGTCAGATCTATTTATATTCCTGGGGTTGAAAATATGGGAGCAGACATCCTGTCGAGGCAGGGGCCGAGGCCCGGGGAATGGTGGCTCCACCCTGAAGTGGTTGAGCTTATATGGAGAGAGTTTGGCCGGGCGGAGGTTGACCTGTTCGCTTCTCATGAGAACTCTCATTGACCGCTCTGGTACTCTCTCTCACATCCAGCTCCTTTGGGCTTGGATGCCAGGGTACAGATGTGGCTAAGGTCACATCTGTACGCTTTTCCCCCGATCGCTCTGCTCCCTGGGGTTCTAGAAAGGGTCAGGAGGTATGGAGTGAGACTACTCCTTGTAGCTCCGTACTGGCCGGCCCAAATTTGGTTTTCGGACCTTATTAGTCTCTTGGAGAGTCCTCCATGGAAAATTCCTATTAGGAGAGATCTTCTGTCTCAGGCTGATGGTATATTATTTCATCCCCGACCAGAGTTATGGAGACTATGGGTCTGGCCCCTGAGGGGGTCCCACCCATAATTAGGTTGCCCTTTCCACCGAGGTGGTCAGGGCATCCATACTAGAACCCCACTCTACTAGGAACTAAACAATTAAGTTAGGGAGGGCATTGAACCCAGTTTATTACTGCCCACTGGCTTCAGTACTGGTGTTCCATCCCGCTCTCTAACGGGATCTCCTGTTCATGCTTAGGGCCTCTGTGGCGGCCTCAGTGCCCTCCGCAAGCCTCTAAGGGTGTTCTCGAAAGGACGTTCCCACTGAAACTCCATGTTCCTGTAGATTGGAGGATGAATCCTGTCATCCAGCCTATTGGCATCAGGCTGATGGGTTATCCCTGGCACCCATCATGTCCTGTGGGTGAGGTATACAAATATATATTTGAGATATATAAGTATGTATAGGAGAATCTATTGAGTCTGCTTCCTGCTCGTCTTACTCCCTGGAAGAGTGGTGGTGCTGCCCCCTCTTACTTACTAGCGTGGGAGCCACTCAACGTTATTTTTGCCCGGTACTGAGGTACTTGTAGGCAATGTTAAGATTCTTCAGGTATTCCATCCTCCATCGCATGTGTCGGATGGTCAAGGTCGTAGCCTTTGAGGTTCCTACATTAGGACTCAGGCTGAGAGGAGTCAGTCCATCTAGTTTATGCATCAAGGGTTAGGAGCTATTCCCTTTATTAAGAGTACAGTTGGTTATCTAAAACCACTCATATTTGAAGTACAAGGTGCGCTTCTGCCTTCACCTCTCATCTAATATTTTCTACTGTCTGGGGCTCCCAGCCATGAGGTCAGTCGAGCCTCCGGCTCCAGACCTCCCCTTCTTGCACCAAATCTTATGACAAGCTAGTTTGGATCTGCCCTCTACTCATTCTATCGTCCGTGAGTGTACCAGATGCTTTATACCAGGGCGTTTTTTTCTCTCAGTGTGGCGGCGTGGGGATTCGTTCCCCAAAGTATCGAGTATCGATGCAGCGGGAGTTCCCTTTACGAAAGGGAACGTCTCGGGTTACGTATGTAACCCTCGTTCCCTGAGTAGGGAACGAGACGCTGCATCCCTCGGCCACACTTTTCGCGCCCCTGAGAACGACTTGCTTTGACCAATTAGAAGCTAACATTTCCTGGTTCCTGTGACCCTTTTGTAGCTTCCGGATCACCGTCACATGCGACGTCACGGGTGACGTTGCACCAATCAAGATTGGAATAGTTCCATAGTTGACTTCAGACGCTTCATGCCGAAGGCATTCCCCAAAGTATCGAGTATCGATGCAGCGTCTCGTTCCCTTCTCAGGGAACGAGGGTTACATACGTAACCCGAGACGTTTTTCACAGAGACTGCGGTGGGAAGCTACAGGTCTACAAAAACACAGACGAATTACACCTAAAGACAGTCCATCTATTTCTCCACGAGGGGCATTTTCATCTAATAAAAAATTTGAAAGGTTTCTTAGGCACAAGCTATGTGTGTGAGTATTGTTTCAAAGGCCATAAAGACAAAAAAACACACGAATGTCAGTTTGTTTGTAAGATATGTATGAGATCCGAGTGTCGTTCGTATACGAGAACAACAAGACACTGTGCAGAGTGTCTCAGATTCTGTAAAAACAACTTCTGTTACGAATCACATAAAAAATCACAAGCACCCGGTGGACGATCTCAATGTAAATCTGTGAAATTCTGTTCAAAATGCCATGTCGTTTATAGAACGCCAGCTGGGGGTGAAAAAATAAAACCTCACAAATGCTCTCCAGAGCGTTGTGTACATTGTTACGAGATTTTGACTAGTGGAGGTACTCACGAATGTTACATTCAGCCTCTAAAACCTGAACCAAAGGACGATAAATACATTTATTATGATTTTGAAACATTCGTTCAAGATGGCAGACACATAGCAAATTATGTTTGCGCCATCACACACGCAGGAGAGACGTTTGAAGCCGGGGGTTGGATTGTGTAGCACATCTGATTAAACACTTCAGACGTCCTAAATATACAGGATATACGTTCATAGCCCATAATTCGTCCGGCTTTGATGCATATTTACTCCTCAATTATCTTGTCGGGGAGGGGTTGACTCCGAAAGTTATTATGCAGGGCTGTAGAATTCTATACATGTATGATCATGTGTTTAAACAGCGTTTCATTGACTCATGGCAATTTATCCCATTCAAGCTTGCCAAAATACCAGCGGCCCTTAACTTAGATGTACAGGAGAAGGGGTATTTTCCGCACCTTTTCAATAAACCACAAAATGCAGAATATATCGGTCCCTATCCTGCAAAAGAGTTTTACGGTTATGAGACAATGAGTGAAGCTGAGCGTGTCAGATTTGACACATGGTATTCACATGTATGGGGTGATATCTTTGACTTCAAGAAAGAACTCGCTTTCTACTGTAGGAATGATGTAATTATTCTACGCGAAGCGTGTACACGCTACAGAACGGAATTTATAAGTTTCACAAACATCGACCCGTTCAAGTCAATAACATTACCAGGTGTGTGTATGAAAACATTCAAAACAAATTTTCTCTGGCGCGACACGTTGGCTCTAACACACAGCCATGCCTATATTAAACAACACAAGACGTTTTCAAACGCATCTATCCAATGGCTTGAATTTCTCAAGCTAAGTCAAAGTGTGGAGATAGAACATGCACTAAACTATGGTGAGCGGGCCATCGGCCCATATCACCTTGATGGTTATTATGAGGATGCTAATGGAATAAAGACAGCCTTTGAGTACTTAGGGTGCTTTTTTCACGGGCATTCTTGTAGATTTAAGCCAGAAGAAATTTAACCTTTATCGAAAGTGACTTTTGGTGATCTCAGAAGACAGTCGGATACAAAACTAGAAACCCTCCGAAAAGTGTACGGCTTGCGTGTCATTTCAATCTGGGAGTGTGCGTGGGAGGGGTTAAAACAGACAGATCCTGACGTCAAACAGTTTATGCAATCTTACGAAAGAGCCGAGAGGCTGAACCCTCGTGATGCCCTATTTGGCGGACGCACAAATGCCTACAAATTGTATCACGAAACAGCTGAAGATGAGAGGATCGACTACTTTGATTTCACATCGCTATACCCGTTCGTTCAGTCGAGTAAAACCTATCCTATAGGTCATCCTAAAATTATATTCAAGGACTTTGAAGGGATAGAGAGCTATTTTGGCCTCATAAAGGCTGAAGTCCTTCCACCGCGTGGATTGTATCATCCGGTTCTACCTTACAGGTGCAGGGATAAGTTGATGTTCCCTCTGTGTAGAACCTGTGCCGAAAATCAGATTCAGGACACACAATGCTGCCACACAGAGGCTGAGAGATGTATTGCAGGGACTTGGGTAAGCATTGAGCTCCAAAAGGCAGTTCAACACGGCTATCGGATAATAAAAATACACAAGGTCTGGCATTACCCACACACGTCCGACACATTATTCACAGAATATGTTAAAACATTCCTTAAACTGAAACAAGAAGCCTCGGGGTATCCGCCCGATGTAATGACAGAGACAGAAAAACAATCTTACGTAGCTGATTACCTGGAGAAAGAAGGGATCCAGTTAGATCCGTCTAAAATAATAAAAAATCCGGGAAAAAGATCCATTGCTAAGCTTATCTTGAATACACTTTGGGGGCGATTCTGCCTCAGATCTCACCTCGCACAGAGTGAACTCGTGTCAGACCCAGAAGAATTTACTCAGCGTCTCTTCAGCCACGCCCATGTAATACGTCATTTCTCTTTCGTATCTGATTCAGTGGCTTTGATTCAGTCGACTAGTTTAACACAAGACCCCTCTCCCACGCGTGATGTAAATATTCTCGTGGGTGCTTTTACCACCTGTTACGGACGACTTGAGTTGTATAATCTTTTGGACAAATTAGCCGAACGAGCGATTTATGCCGATACAGACAGTGTGATTTTTGTGTCAAAACCCGGTGATTGGACGC
The DNA here is from genome assembly GCF_964197995.2 of Scardinius erythrophthalmus. Taxonomy (NCBI): domain Eukaryota; kingdom Metazoa; phylum Chordata; class Actinopteri; order Cypriniformes; family Leuciscidae; genus Scardinius; species Scardinius erythrophthalmus. The sequence continues at coordinate 27,580,789 of NC_138240.1, forward strand.
CTGAAACAGGGTCATATCTTGGGGAGTTAATGAGCGAACTAGATTCTGGTCAGCATATTATCCAGTTCGTGTCATCGGGCCCGAAATCTTATGCCTTTAAAACAAACACCGGTCATTCATGTCTTAAAGCTAAAGGAATCACGTTAACAGCAGAGAATGCTGAAATAGTTACACTACAGAGCCTGACCGATCTTGTGCGAGCCTATGTCGAAACAGGTGTCAAATTACACCTGTCGGCAAAAACAGACAGCATCACACGAAATAAGAGGGGGTTTACATTGCACAATAGGTCAAACGTGAAAAAATTTTCACTAGTTTACGACAAGAGGGTCCGAAGGGTTTTCATCCGAAGTTATGACGGTATTTGTATTCCAATTATTCCGGATAATCTTGTGGAGTAGGTTAGATATTCCACATTTAACACGTGATTTAAAGAAATATTTTGTAATCCATGAGGTAGAGCAGAAGTTTCCCATTTTCAAACCTGTGTGATTTCCGGATCTTCAGATACAGCAAGTTTCCATTTATCCACAGCCGTGTAAATTATTTCCTCGCATGATTCGTCGATTAATTTCTCACGGATTAAAGATAATTGTTCCACTATGTACATTTCATCTTTGAGGCCGTATAAAATTACCTCAACAGCTCCCTCAATCCTCTGGAGATGAGGTTTGCCTCCGTACTGACTCAAGGCCTGAGCCAATATGTTTTTTAATTCCGGGGTGTGAAGTTTCAGACTGATTTCTCAAAACATCCGTAAAAATAATATGCACAAGGTTCAAACAAGCAACTGTGTCTTGTCTTCGAAGGATGGTCCACTGTGCAGCCGAGACAGTCTTTCTTCATTTGTTTGTCAATCAAAATTTCCAGAATGACAGCTAAAATAGCTTTGATAATCCGGTGACCTGTATCCCCAAGACAGCCATCTGTCTCATCGTTTGTTGTGTCTGGGGTCTCGCTCACGGGAGAGGGTGTTGAAACTCCATAGTTTCTGAGGAAAGCCAAATTGTGGTATCCGAGATCTGTACAAAATTTATTTATCCAATCGATGCTTTTGTGAGGTAATCCATCTGTACCATCCGGTAATCCATCAGTAGTTCCAATTAGTTGTGAAGAAGAGTCACTTCCTTGAGACATGATGCGTGAATGAGGTAAGGTTTCAAGAGACACCCCTTTTAAAGTTTGTAGATTGTGGGTGGAGTTATGCGGGAGCCCTTCCTACACGGGACATCCCACTCTGGGTGAAAGAGCTTCACTTTGATGTTTGTGTAACGCTCATATGCATTGGTCCAGTGGAAAAGCTGATCTACCTTGGAAAAAATCTTAGCCATCACAGGTTGATCTTTCCATTGGAACATGAATTTGAGATCATATAATTTCAAATGATCTTTTTCACATATAGGCCATTGAAATTCCAGATTTGCACCACAGTCGCTACAGAGAATAAAAACATAATCGTTCGGGTGCTTGTTAATCTGATCCCCTAAAATTCGGTATCTCGTACCCATAATTAAACCACTCCATTCACCGATAAAAAGAGGCGTGTCCATACCTTCTTGTAAATCCGGCCACACTTTTGAATAGAATAAAACCCAATCTCTTTCAGTGAATTTTAACGAAGGTTCATCCGTGGAGTTTCTGGTAAATCTTTCGTTGTTATCCACGTTAAAAAATCTGACTTCTCTGTTGATTTTGTCATAATCATATGTACACACACGTCCATCTGACAAGTGAAAACTATATATCACAGAATCTTCCGGCTCGTGAAGAAATTGCGTTAAGCATGGCCCATGCGTTCCTCGTTTTTTTCGTGGAGCTAAAGTCAAATCTTCCATAGCTTCAGCAATGTTTCTCTCTGGAGTTTTCGGAGGGCCAGCCGTTGCCATTGTAGATTATCTTGTAAAATCACAGGTACTATTTCACTGTAAGTTTGCGCTCCTTTTTAAACATCTCATATGACTGTGACGTTGTGGGGAGGGAGGGAGGGAGGGAGGGAGGGAGGGAGGGAGGGTGGGGGATTCCCACGTGACGTCATTTTTTACACACCCTTAAATCAAAATTGACCTCTCAACTTTGAGAGGGGTGTGTTAGGGGGTGTGGTCTCTTCGAGCCGTTGCATCGGTTTTCTTTGGTCATTTAAGTTCGGCCACCAAGATGACCGGATGTGTTTTCAATTTGGGAGCTTGAAGGGAGTGTGGGAGATTCCCACGATGACATCTGTTGTGGGTGGGATAGGGGCGGAGTTTGGGTCTGTCTCTCTGGAAGGTTCAGAGAGCTTCATTTCTGACTGGGCTCCGGAGTGAGAGGACGCTGTCCACTCTGCTCCACTACAACAAAACACTTTTGTATCTTTTAAACTCTGACTCCTTTAACAATTGGTATGTAAAAACGTAACACTTTTTAACAGTGTTTGTGTTTTATGTAAAAAGTTTTACAAAATACTGTGTGAAAGTTAAATGCTTACAAGTCAACATTTTAAAAATTATCTTTTTGTCAATGTTGTTTTAATGTTTTAACATCTCATTTTTTAATAACTATTTTTAGAGAAAAAAAATGCAATTTCAACTCATTTCATTAATGTTTTAATGTTTTTTTAACCTTAAAAGTTTAACGTTTAAAGTGATGAATGTACATCTGTCTTCTTTAATAAAAAACACTGATCTCACACTCTGACTATGTTTTTATTTCTTAAAAAAGTTTTAAATATACACTGTTTAGAACTACTGAGCGTGGGAAATTTCTCACGCTTCAGATGTTCAACCCATAAGGAGGTGTGGCGTAAGTCCGATTTTCCCACGGTGTGTACGTACAGCCCATAAGTGGGAGGAGCTAGCGTGGGAAATTCCCACGGTCAAAGGGGGCGGGGCTTAGAGGGTCATAAAGCAATAAACCTGTCAAAAGTTTGATGGAAAGGACCCTCTACTCTCTCTCACAGCGTCCAGGGCATGTAGTTACAGATAAAAAAAAATGTTTATTGCATATAGAAAATAATTTTGCCATAAATAAAAGTAAATAATTCACATCTCAGTACAGCAAATATATTGCATACTGTAAGTACTGCAAGTAATACAGTATTGAATGTCTGTATTTTCAGTATAAAAATAAAGTAAGCCCAAAGAAGAAAGACAACTCTAAATGAAAAGCGTATTACACAAAATATTGTGCAATTGCTAAATCAAAGTCAATGAGAGCCTCTTGCTGTTGGGAGAACAAAGGAGTCCTTCCACCCTCATTTGGTAGTCTTGCAATTCTACAAAAGGGAAAATGCTCTTACAAATGTATACATACAGTAACAATAGTAATGGACATCACATTCATATGTAAAATGTATTGTAAATCTTTTTTTCTTTTTTTCTCCAGTCCCCTGACAAACTGATGTACTGTATCAAATGTGTACAGTAAACTTTGTCGCACAAATTAGAAAAACAATACATTTACCTGTTCTCTTCTCTGAATGTCCTGATTATGGTGGCCACAGAGAATCTGCTCAAATTGGGTTGTACTCTTTGTCCTGCTTCCCTCATTGTCATTCCATGAACAAGAACACGGTCTATCACAGTTGCCCGAATTTGATCTGAAATAACTATTCTTGGTCTTGCTCTTCGTTGTCCTTATACTCCTCCTCCTCGTCCACAACCTCTTACACCAACTTGTCCTCCTCTGCCTCTCACACTTTTTCCATCCATTGTTGGAATCAACATTCAACGTACCTGGGCCCCCTGTGTACTCTGAACTGGCTTATATTCTAGACAACTGATTTGATCACATCATTAGAAACAAGTGTGAACAATTTTGAGTTGCTGTGTGTAAACGATGACAGCGGTGTTGTAGTTGTTTAACTTTTGCCACATGTATTTACCATTTTTGCAACACAGTGCAAAATGTGTTTTAGTGAGTGAGAATGTGTTTAGAGTTTTGCAAAAAGAGTGGATGAGATTTGCAAACAGTGTCTTAACTACCTGAACTTGTTTAAGGTTTTGCCTACAGAGTGACTGATTCGACAAATGGGTTTAGGCTACTGAGCATTGGGTTCAGAGAATGGGGTTTAGTGTTTTAGCAATTGTGAAATACTGTAATACATGTAACTTACTGTACAATGTCACAGGAAGGGGTATCACAAGTGCTGATATGGTGCATACAATAAGCGGCTGATTACTGAAACTGTAGACAGATCTTCTTTTACCTGTTTACCTGTCGAAAAGTCCTTATGACAGATGCCTCTGTATATCTGCTAAGATCTGGCTGAACTCTTAGTCGAGCCTCCCTCAGCGTCAATCCGTGGTTTACAACATGGTCCACTAGTGTTGCACGAATGTCATTTGATAAGTTCTCTTCTTCTTTGTGCACGTTCTCCTCCTGCTTCAGGTCTTCCTCGACCTCTGGCTCGGCCTCTGCCTCTTCCTCTTCCTCTTCCTCCTTCTCCTCCTCTGTTTACTCCTCCTCTCACCCTCACTCTTCTTCTGACTCCTTCCATTTTGGTTGAAGGCAGGTGAACCTACCTGCTGCATTTTTATAGTGCTTAAACCTGATTGGTGTGTTTACAATTTAGCAATCATGTGTTTGTGCACCTGATGGCTGTGTTTAACAGATTGGCTCATAGGTGTGGTAATTTGACAGTCAGTGCTTTGGAATTGCAAGGAAGTGACATCATGATATACTTCTGTGTCTGATGTATACAAGTGTGTTTAGTGTTTTGCAAATCACTGTGTGTAATGTTTTGCAAATAGTGTGAAGCTGACAATGTGCTTACAGTTGTGCAAATCTAGCCTTGTGTTTTGCTCCTTGAGTGTAAGGTTTTGCTAATTGTGGGAAAAGTTAATTTTAGTGTGTAAGCAATCGTAAAAAACTGTAATATGAAAAGCAAGCTTGCCTCGGCTAAGCGCATAGGAAAATTGTTTTCGGTGGACAGCGATTGTATTCGCTTTGGACCTGGTTACTACAGTGTCACTCTCTGGCCGAGACCGGGTTACGTGCCTAAGTCTCTACTTCCTTTAAAGCGCAGGTCGTTTCTCTATTTGCCTTGTTTTCGGAGCCATCAACCTCGCAGGACGTTGACGCTCAGAGTGCCTTTTGCCCTGTCAGGGCTTTGCAGAGTTACGTAGACTGCTCGGCCACTTTTAGACAGTCGGACCAGCTCTTGGTTTGCTACGATGGCTGTACTAAAGGACATGTAGTTTCTAAGCAGAGGGTCTCTCCTTGGATAGTCAACGCTATCGCTTTGGCTTATGCGAGCCAGGGACATGAATGCCCCCTCAGCATCAGAGCTCACTCAACGAGGGCTATCGCCTCTTCATGGGCCTGGTCTAAAGGCACGTCTGTTTGGGATATATGGTGTGTGGCTGGCTGGTCTTCACAGAACACTTTCGCCAGGTTTTACAAGCTGTCCTTGGTGTCTCAAGTGCTTTTGGTGAGTAAATAACCTCTCTTATTGCTTGGGTTTTCTTACTAAGACAATTTTTCTTACTAATCTGGACACAGTTTGTTACCCGCTTTGGCTGATGACACTGTGTATGCCCATGTACATTCATATGTGCTTACTGTTGTTGTTGTTGTTCTGCCCTGTATTCAGTGCAGTCCGCTCACTTGAGCAGATCTGACATGCTAATTTAGGTGTACCTGAGCTGGCTGTTCATTGGTCTAGCTCCACCTATCAGCTGTGAGCACTCCCAGTATCGGTTGAATTGTGTACTATTCTACTCCTTGTTTGGTGTAACTTTAGCCCTGTTTCTTTGGGCTGATCTTTGCCACTCTGACGGCAGGATTGTATACTGTTCCTGCAAAAATTGCTACTCAATGTTGAAGTGACCGCTCTCGAAAGGGAACGTCTCTGGTTACTGTTGTAACCTCAGTTCCCTGAGAGGCGGGAACGAGACATTGCATAGGCTGCCGTGTTCGCTCCTCGATCAGCTGTGCAGCGTTCAGTCTGATGCTGACGCAATTGTCTCTCCTCTGCATTTTATTCTGCCCCTATCGTCAGTATTTACAGAATATACATAAGGGGAAGCGTTGCTACGCATTTGGTTGTTTCTCAATATGCGTTCTTAAGCAATCTTGCGTCCTTGTGTTCTCATACTACATCATCAACCACCGTCGAGGTTAAATTCCAATTCTCAATAATGCCAGTACATTGGACGCATGAAAGTACCCGGATGTGTTCTTGATATTAGAAATGCTGGGACAGTCAGTTCAGCAACAAGATCGCATCACATCTCAACTCTCACAAAGATGCACTCTGTGTCCTCCCGAGTTTGTTCTTTCAGTACAAAATATGACCGCCGCTCAGGCCTGCACTGGCTTTCCACAAAAATAAATGACGTGGAGTAATTTGGCTGTATTGCGTGTTTATGTATATACCTAAAAAAAGTAGTAGTATGTGCATGTCTGTCTGTGTGTGTGTGTGTGTGTGTGTGTGTGTGTATGTGTGTGTGTTTGTGTTTGTGTATGTGTGTGTCTGTGTGTGTGTGTGTGTCTGTGCGTGTATGTATGTGTGCGTACATGTGTGCGCGTGTGTGTTTGTGTGTGTGTGTCTGTGCATGTGGATTTGTATGTGTGTGTATGGGTGTGTGTCTGTGCGTGTGGATGTCAGTGTGTGTGCATGCTTGCTTGCGTTTGTTTGTATTCCTGCATGTGTGTGTGTGACAGTATCATCCTAAACCAGCAACCCTTCGCTCAACAGCACCATCTACAGGCCGATGAGTGTACAGTCACTAAATGTGCACATAAATGAATTTATTTTATACCCCCCCATGGATGAAATTCTACAAAACTTAGCAGAGGATACCCCCAGAGGATGTCAAGTTAATCATACACATGAAATATGGTGCAGTTCTGAACATCTCCACTGAAGATAGGGGCGATCAAAGCAGAATAATATTGCATTTTCATTTTTTATGGGAGGGGCGCAAATCACAAATGAGTGATTATGGGCTAGGTTGATGTGGGCCCTTAAGAGCAACATACCATAAAAATTTCTTCATCCTCGGTGCCACGGTTCAGGTAGTTATTTAGGAAAAACTGCATTTTTTGGGGGTTTGGGGGGGCCCAGCGCGGGGGGGGAGTGGTCCCCGGGGACCAAACTAAATTTTTCCGTAGAAGTCTAGTGGGGCTACATGCCCACCAAATTTCATGTTCCCCGGTGTTTCGGTGTCCCTGGTATCGTTGACGAAAAATTTACGGGGGCCCCAGCGCAGGGGGGGAAGTGGCCCCCGGGGACCAAACAAAATTTTTCCGTAAAAGTCTAGTAGACCAACATACCATAAAAATTTCTTCATCCTCGGTGCCACGGTTCAGGTAGTTATTTAGGAAAAACTGCATTTTTTGGGGTTTGGGGGGGCCCAGCGCGGGGGGGAGTGGCCCCTGGGGACCAAACTAAATTTTTCCGTAGAAGTGTAGTGGGGCTACATGCCCACCAAATTTCATGTTCCCCGGTGCTTCGGTGTCCCTGGTATCGTTGACGAAAAATTTACGGGGGCCCCAGCGCGGGGGGGGGGGGGGTGGCCCCCGGGGACCAAACGAAATTTTTCCGTAAAAGTCTAGTAGACCAACATACCATAAAAATTTCTTCATCCTCGGTGCCACGGTTCAGGTAGTTATTTAGGAAAAACTCCATTTTTTTGGGTTTGGGGGGGCCCAGCGCGGGGGGGGAGTGGCCCCCGGGGACCAAACTAAATTTTTCCTTAGAAGTCTAGTGGGGCTACATGCCCACCAAATTTCATGTTCCCCGGTGCTTCGGTGTCCCTGGTATCGTTAACGAAAAATTTACGGGGGCCCCAGCGCTGGGGGGGGGAAGTGGCCCCCGGGGACCAAACGAAATTTTTCCATAAAAGTCTAGTAGACCGACATACCATATAAATTTCTTCATCCTCGGTGCCACGGTTCAGGTAGTTATTTAGGAAAAACTGCATTTTTTTGGGTTTGGGGGGGCCCAGCGCGGGGGGGGGAGTGGCCCCCGGGGACCAAATGAAATTTTTCCTTAGAAGTCTAGTGGGGCTACATGCCCACCAAATTTTATGTTCCCCGGTGCTTCGGTGTCCCTGGTATCGTTGACGAAAAATTTACGGGGGCCCCAGCGCGCGGGGGGGAGTGGCCCCCGGGGACCAAACAAAATTTTTCCGTAAAAGTCTAGTAGACCAACATACCATAAAAATTTCTTCATCCTCGGTGCCACGGTTCAGGTAGTTATTTAGGAAAAACTGCATTTTTTGGGGTTTGGGGGGGCCCAGCGCGGGGGGGGAGTGGCCCCCGGGGACCAAACAAAATTTTTCCTTAGAAGTCTAGTGGGGCTACATGCCCACCAAATTTCATGTTCCCCGGTGCTTCGGTGTCCCTGGTATCGTTGACGAAAAATTTACGGGGGCCCCAGCGCGGGGGGGGAAGTGGCTCCCGGGGACCAAACGAAATTTTTCCGTAAAAGTCTAGTAGACCAACATACCATAAAAATTTCTTCATCCTCGGTGCCACGGTTCAGGCAGTTATTTAGGGAAAACTGCATTTTTTTGGTTTTGGGGGGGCCCAGCGCGGGGGGGGAGTGGCCCCCGGGGACCAAACGAATTTTTTCCTTAGAAGTCTAGTGGGGCTACATGCCCACCAAATTTCATGTTCCCCGGTGCTTCGGTGTCCCTGGTATCGTTGACGAAAAATTTACGGGGGCCCCAGCGCGAGGGGGGGGAGTGGCCCCTGGGGACCAAACGAAATTTTTCCGTAAAAGTCTAGTAGACCAACATACCATAAAAAATTCTTCATCCTCGGTGCCACGGTTCAGGTAGTTATTTAGGAAAAACTGCATTTTTTTGGGTTTGGGGGGGCCCAGCGCGGGGGGGGAGTGGCCCCCGGGGACCAAACGAAATTTTTCCGTAGAAGTCTAGTGGGGCTACATGCCCACCAAATTTCATGTTCCCCGGTGCTTCGGTGTCCCTGGTATCGTTGACGAAAAATTTACGGGGGCCCCAGCGCGGGGGGGGAAGTGGCCCCCGGGGACCAAACGAAATTTTTCCGTAAAAGTCTAGTAGACCAACATACCATAAAAATTTCTTCATCCTCGGTGCCACGGTTCAGGCAGTTATTTAGGGAAAACTGCATTTTTTTGGTTTTGGGGGGGCCCAGCGCGGGGGGGGAGTGGCCCCCGGGGACCAAACGAAATTTTTCCTTAGAAGTCTAGTGGAGCTACATGCCCACCAAATTTCATGTTCCCCGGTGCTTCGGTGTCCCTGGTATCGTTGACGAAAAATTTACGGGGGCCCCAGCGCGGGGGGGGGGGGGAGTGGCCCCCGGGGACCAAACGAAATTTTTCCGTAAAAGTCTAGTAGACCAACATACCATAAAAATTTCTTCATCCTCGGTGCCACGGTTCAGGTAGTTATTTAGGAAAAACTGCATTTTTTGTGTTTGGGGGGGCCCAGCGCGGGGGGGGAGTGGCCCCCGGGGACCAAACGAAATTTTTCCGTAGAAGTCTAGTGGGGCTACATGCCCACCAAATTTCATGTTCCCCGGTGTTTCGGTGTCCCTGGTATCGTTGACGAAAAATTCAGTAAGGTGACGAAAAAAAAAAAAAAAAAAAAACTTTGACAATCCCTATATGACCGCTTTCGGCGGTCATAATTAAATACACTTCTGTAGTTTCTACTGGCTAGTTGAAAAGTTTTTTTAGTCAAGTTATGTATTTTTTTATTAACATTTTAACAAACATAGGATAAAATAACACAGAAACACACTTTTAGACAATAAACAAGTTATCAATATTCAACAAGAGAAATTATATAAAGAAGCCAAATTAGCCTATTGAAAAATATTTCTCAAGAAATGTAAAAGAAATAAAAGGGGGAGGGCACAAAAATGAATAAAAGCATATTACGAAAGAATATTAAATGACACAAATTCTAGATATATTTATAGCTTTCTTATTAACAGACATTGAGATTATATTTAAATACAAATTCAGTTCTTGTTTGAAGATGTTCAACCAGGGTTTTCTTTTTTGTATATTTATATTTATGAATATACAACTTTTCAATAAATAAAATAAGATTTATACAAAAACTTGCTTTGATTAGATTCTTCCCAAAAAGGAGTCCCCACTTTTAGTAAGAATTTGTTAGTCTTACTGTTATCTATAAGCTAGTGTGCTCCAAAACAATAAAAAAAAAATCTAATTTAGAAGAAACTAGATGTACCGCATCGCGGTACAAAATATGACCGCCGCTCAGGCCTGCACTGGGTTTCCACAAAAATAAATGACGTGGAGTAATTTGGCTGTATTGCGTGTTTATGTATATACCTAAAAAAAGTAATAGTATGTGCATGTCTGCCTGTGTGTGTGTGTGTGTGTGTGTGTGTGTGTGTGTGTGTGTGTGTGTGTGTGTGTATGTGTGTGTGTTTGTGTATGTGTGTGTCTGTGTGTGTGTGTGTGTGTGTGTGTGTGTGTGTCTGTGCGTGTATGTATGTGTGCGTACATGTGTGCGCGTGTGTGTTTGTGTGTGTGTGTCTGTGCATGTGGATTTGTATGTGTGTGTATGGGTGTGTGTCTGTGCGTGTGGATGTCAGTGTGTGTGCATGCTTGTGTTTGTTTGTATTCCTGCATGTGTGTGTGTGACAGTATCATCCTAAACCAGCAACCCTTCGCTCAACAGCACCATCTACAGGCCGATGAGTGTACAGTCACTAAATGTGCACATAAATGAATTTATTTTATACCCCCCCATGGATGAAATTCTACAAAACTTAGCAGAGGATACCCCCAGAGGATGTCAAGTTAATCATACACATGAAATATGGTGCAGTTCTGAACATCTCCATTGAAGATAGGGGCGATTAAAGCAGAATAATATTGCATTTTCATTTTTTATGGGAGGGGCGCAAATCATAAATGAGTGATTATGGGCTAGGTTGATGTGGGCCCTTAAGAGCAACATACCATAAAAATTTCTTCATCCTCGGTGCCACGGTTCAGGTAGTTATTTAGGAAAAACTGCATTTTTTTGGGGTTTGGGGGGGCCCAGCGCGGGGGGGGAGTGGCCCCCGGGGACCAAACGAAATTTTTCCTTAGAAGTCTAGTGGGGCTACATGCCCACCAAATTTCATGTTCCCCGGTGCTTCGGTGTCCCTGGTATCGTTGACGAAAAATTTACGGGGGCCCCAGCGCGTGGGGGGGGGGGGAGTGGCCCCCGGGGACCAAACGAAATTTTTCCGTAAAAGTCTAGTAGACCAACATACCATAAAAATTTCTTCAGAAGAGAAGAAATATGGATCAATGTGGGTTTTAATATTTTTAGGGCAGTAACTTTGTGCAACTTGTTCATTTGAAATGCATTCGGTCAATTTTCCTGCTTTGTACGGGTCTTTTCCATACACGGGTTTCTTGTATACAAACAATACCGGATGCGCGCGCATCCAGGAGGCAGAAAACCGCTATCTGTTACGCCGAGTTCTGTAAAAGAACATTGTAATTAACGTAGATTTCGCATTGTTTGTAATTTCTTGTTCACTCAATAATAAACTGCAATTTCAGAGTTGGATCTGTTTGTTTGTGTTTCATATTAATATAACATTATGTAAAACGTCCAACTGTTTACGAATCAAAATCCGGACATACTGTGATGTATGTATGAATTATCATGTTAGACTAAGTTAGTAATGTAATTAGGGTGACCACCATCAAACAAACCAAATGTGGGACGATTATAAGTTTGTGTGGGACAATGTGGGACACCAACACCAAACCATAACCTGAAACTGTTATATAATGTTTATCTAGTTTACTAAAAACATTTGTACTCTGCCTTTCAGCTGATAAAAAAATCTTTGTTCTTTAGTTCCTTTCCTTCCAGAAAACACCATTACATCACTATGTAACATAACATGTCTTTATTTTACATGTCATTTAAATTCAACATCACTAAGTCCAAAGGCAGCAGGCATCATGCGCATATATATATATATATATATATATATATATATATATATATATATATATATATATATATATATTTTTTTTAACAGTTCTGACCAACTCCAACTAAAACCCAACAAAATAAACAATGAACAAAATATAAAACATGAAATTAGATCATTAGTCTTATATATTAAGAATATATTACATTTTTTAGAAAGGATGTGATTTAAAACAACCACAGTAGGCAACAAGTTGATAAATTCTGTTAAATTTAAATTTACCAAATTATCAGGAAACACATGGAACGAATACACCGCTCCACATTTTGATTGACAGCCGTCACAACCTACTAGTGACCGTGTTTACTCCTTTCCTTTTAACCATTGGATAGGATTTAAAAAACGGCTGTTGTATTTGTACTTCTGACGAAGCGCTGTTAAATATAGGTGAAAAACTACGCCGCAAAAAGAATAAATAAAACTTACTCTCAGCAATGGTGAGATCTTGCCGGATCCCTACGCAATACATGACGATCTTTGGATTGTGGATGACAAGAAGTGGCCAGCAATTGTATGGCCTTATATATAGCCATAATTATCTTATTCAAGCAAGTGTGTATACAAGAGAAATGATTAAAGCGTACAAATCCCTTGATGCATACAACTACGTGCTATGTGGTCATGTGCAGCTCGTCAAATTATGAATAGAAAGAATATAACATACAACTTCCTCCTTCTGTCCCACTCTTCCATTTGCCTACATTTGGAATTACTTGCAACACGTATAATTTAAATGAGCAGATAAAACACAACAGATAGGCCTGCATGTAAATAAATTACGCAACAACTCCTTGGTATTTTGACTTAGAGACAACACCACCACTATGCTACTAGCCTAAACCCTTTACTCCGGTACGAAGACCGCGGGTCTTTCTGCCTCCTGGATGCGTGCGCAAGCAGTGATGACGTCACCGAGAAATCCATGTATTAAAATAAAGTTTAAATGAACGTATTAAAATGAACATACCTGACAACTTTTTATCTCTCATGCTTTTTTTTTTTTTTTTTTTTTGCTGAATAGATGTACATGCACACATACACTTAAGTTCAAATGCAAATATTGAACAAATACCAAATATTCAATTTAGTATAAAGTACAATATTGTTGAAGTTAACATTAAATAAGATTATTAAATGCTAGAAGTATTGTCCATTCGTAGTTCATGTTAACTAATGCAACCTTATTGTAAAGTGTTACCAAATAAATAAATATATACAAATCAAATAAATACATTGTAGAGCTCACAAACGTTTTTTTTTCTTCCAAAGAGTCTCTTTTACTGTCTATGTACAGCCTTTCTTCAGTCAACAAAACCACAAAGTTGTTTTTTATTAGTAAACTTGCATTTATAAATATGAATTTTGTTCAAAAATATAAGTAAATGAATTAAATATGCAGTGAAGCTAAAACGAACACTATGCCATAAAAGTGATAGAGGTCTTGAACACCGAATATTTTCAGTGATACATGTGTATTATCTCTCTTGTGGAAGGAATTACGGAGTTTACGTTACTGCTAGAAAACAGCGATGCGTTAATTCCGTAGTTACCATAGCAACCTAACTATACAAGGAGGGAAAAGCAGAGGACGTTATTATAAGCAGCGAATAAGGTAACGTTAATATTATCTTTAACAATTTGTTGGCCTGCAAATTCTGATTTTGAACATGCAAATAAATTAGGAATACTTGTTTTACATTTTGAATATATAATGACATGATGAACCCTCAAAAATCCTGCAAACTTGAGTCGGCCATTAAAATAAATAACTTTTTGATATGTAACGTTAAACACATTTAACGAAATCACATTTGAATCACCCTGTCGACGAAGATGGCAAGTCCGCAAACAAGCGAGCAGCCACCGCCACATATTGACCCGACACAAGCGCCGGTCGCTTTCGGGAACTGGGCGCTTCCAAAGCTGATCATGGAGCTGCAGGACGTCGAGCTGTTTACCCGGCAGAGGGCGCTCGCTGCACTCTGCGAACTCGTCCATGACCACGAGCGCGCATATGAAGCCATTCTTAGTGGTAAACACATCTTTAATAACCCTTTTGTCCATAAATATATCATCATATAGAAGCGAACGTTATAATCAGAAATTTGTGCATTAATTCAAACTTTTTGAAGATACCACACACTTTGTTTTATGGCCCGTTGTATATCAACCATAACATTTCTTGACCTCATCATAGGATGTATGGAAAGACTCAAGGTTTTGCTGCAAGATGAGGATAAATTGGTCAGGGTCAAAACTACTGAAGTGCTTTATGTGCTATCTTCACACAGCTTGGGAAGGTGAGTCATACAAGAGTCTGTGGGCCTATTTTTCTTGTGTTCTAGTAAGCTTTTGGCATGTGAGTGTGCTTGGCCCTGTATAGTAGCCTATTTGTTTTTTATACAAGTTATATATATATATATATATATATATAATTTTTTTTTTGCTATGTTTAATTGTTACAGAGTAAGTGGATCCTTGACAGGATTCAATGACAAGGACTATAATATTTATTTAGGTATATTTATATCATGTGTAGAATATTTATAATTTAATTAGATGTTAGGTATTTACATAATTTTTACAAAAAATAAAATATGTAAAAGTATATTAATTTTACAACTAAAATGTATTTAACTAACGTTCAAAAGTTTGGGTCACAAAGGTTTAAAGATACTTTTAATACTTGTATTCAGTAAGGACACATTCAATTGATAAACTGACTGTAAATTTAAATTAAATTGACACTAAAAACATAATGTTACAAAAGAAATATATTTTAAATAAGTGCTGTTCTTTTGAGCTTTCTATTTATCAATCCTGAAACTTATTTCATATTAATATTAATTATCATGGTTTCCACAAAAATATTAATCAGCACAACTGTTTTCAGCATTGATAACAATAATAAATTTTTCTTGAGTCCTAAATAAGCATATTAGAATGATGTAGTGTGTACTGAGTAATGAAACTGAAAATTCAGCTTCACAAGAATATATTACAACTGAAAATACATTAAATTATAAAAAAAATTTAAATTGTAAAAAAAAATATTTCACAATATTACTGCATTTACTGTATTTTTGATCAAATAAATGCAGTGTTGGTGAGCAGAAGAGACGTCATTCAAAAACATCTGACCAACCCCAAACTGTTGAATGGAAGTGTAAATTCATAAGCACACTTTTGCAGCCAAAAAAATAAAAATCTGACTATGCTCTTCATGCTTTAATAATAAAATATCAAGAAAGGATTGTTATTTCCAGTAACAGTTATTTCTGATCAATGAATATTTTAGTGTCCAAGACTTTGAGAATTGAATATTTAATAATATCACAAGAATGGATGTGACATTTTTGAAACACGACTGAAATACTTGCAACACAAGTCATTTTGGCAAGTTTGACTAAATGTAATTGTGTTCACACAGAGATGCCTTTTTGAAATTTGACATTGTGGGTCCCCTTGCAAACCTGTTAGAGGACCCTGAGAATGCCTGCCGTAAAAATGTGCACCAGGCACTCAATAGGATCGCTGAATTTCCCTCAGGTGACTATTGTTTCTTATACTTATGTTTCACAGTAAATTTACTGCCGAAGCTTTTCATTTGAAGAGTCCTCTGTTATATCCTCTACAGGAGCAGTATTTATGGTGTGTATGGGGCTGGTGCCCAGATTGGTGCTGAAGGTCTCTGATGAAGAAGAGAACATCCGTGCTTTAATTCTCTCCACATTAAGCTGCTGTGTGAGTGTGAACGCCCTGCCTGCACTGGAAAGTGATACAATCTCTGTCCTGAAAGATCAGCTGTCTCACCCGTCCCCCGCCATCCGCCAGGCAGCCACATCTGTCTTAGTGGGAATCAGGTAGGCAACATGGCACCCAACAATCTAGTTTGGGTTAAGTTCACTATAGTAGTTAGAGTACAGAGACCAGGTAAAAAAAGAAACCCTGGAACATCTCTCCTGTTCTTAGTGTGCCTGCAGATGGGAAGATGAAGGTGTGTGAGGAAGATCTTCTGCCCATGTTAGTCAAGCTGCTGTCAGATGAGGACCAAGGGGTTGTCGCTAATGCTGCAGGGACCATTATGAACACAGCTGTTATCACTAAGGGTCAGCACAAAATCAACTTTGTGCATGTTTGTAATTTTTTAGTCAATCAGTGAATGAAGTTAGAACACTTAAACCGGGATAGTTAACCCAAAAATGAAAATTCTGTCATAATCTATTCACCATCATGTTTCCCCAAACCTCTATGACTTTGTTCTTTATTCTGTGGAATGTTAATGTAGATATTTCGAGAAAGTTTTTTTTATTTTTTTTATTTTTTTTTATTGTCCATATAATGGAAGTCAATGGCCACCAAAATGTTTTGGTTACCAGCATTCTTCAAAATGTTTTCTTCTGAAGAAGAGTAAAGGTCATACAGGTTTGGGACAACATGAGGGTGAGAAAATGATAACAGATATTTCATTTTTGGTAGAACCATCCCTTTAAAGGCAGCAATACATTTTGGAGTATAGAGACCTTTTTATGCAGTGAAAAACACAAATTGAAAAGCAGGTCTCAACCAGCTGTGGAGATATGGGAAAGGTAACTAAAATGTTAAACTCTAGAAAAAGTTTTGGCCAACTTAAAGGTCTTCATTAGATATCAGAAAAGTTTACTGTATGTCTCAAATTGATGTCAACCCTTCCTTGAACAGATGTCTCAGTTTTTCCAGTTCCACAGATAGTGTGAACAATTATCTGGAGAATATTTATTTTCTGTTACATAGCTTTTTCTACTCACCATCAAAGTAAATTTAGATCATAAACCCAAGAAGAAACAGTGTTGACTGTTGAATAAAATAATTATAATCTCTAAGAAATTATAGAAGCAGTGGTAATATCAAATTCTGTCGATTTCAATAATTGTATTAACTTTTTGTTAGTTATAACTTTTTGGGGTATAATTTGTTATAATTAAAAAAATATCTATATATATTTTTACACATTTTTTTCTCTGAACTGTCCTGCTGACCCCTTAGCACTCCCTTGAAAACCCCTGTATTAGATTATTATTTTCTGCCTGTTTCTAGGTAAGTCCGAGGCACTGGACGCAGGCGCCATCGCCCCTCTGATACGGCTGGTGGTGAGTGAGAATATAGCGGTGTGTGCCAATGCCCTCCGTGCCCTTACAGTCCTGGCAGAGGTTCCTAGGGCCCGGGCACAGCTGCTGGAGCATGTGCCTCTGCTGAAGTCTAGACTCGCACACCCTAACTCCATCATCCAGAGAGCTGCCTCCACTGCCATTGAAGTCATCTCCTGGAAGCCATGAGGAAAACAAGATTTCTCCTGATATAAGCCAGACCTGATGTAATATAGGCTATTTAATAAAAATTAAATAATTAACTACTTAAAACACACTCATTTAAGAGAATGTCATGAATATTAAGTTAGAAGAACAGAATAAAAATAATAATTAAGAATTCTGAAGGATGTGACGTTTACCTTGCGTGTTTAACTGAAATGCTTTATAAATATGAATTGATAAAGTCTAAACAAGATAAACATATAAAGGAAGGCCAACTATGTAATATTGTTTTGGTGTGGTTTAATCCCAGTGTAGTGTAAATGTGCAGTGTCATGTTTTTGGAATACCCCTCGGTGCGGCGAATGGATTCAACCAGCGGTCAACGGCAGCGAGCACGTTCTCGCTATCTGTCACTCGACATGCGGAGTCACGACAGATAAATATTTGTGGCTGGTTGTTGGCAACCAACCAGTCCGAGCCAATAGAGGGTACGCGCCTGCTCCGTTCTAGAAAGTCATATTTATTTTTGTAGAATTAAACGGGAGGATTACATCGCAGGGAAAAGTGCGGGGTGCAGGCTGTACATTTTTGGATCACATTTGCTGGATAGGTAAGTTTATACTTAACATATAGTGCCTTATTGAATAAATTCTAGTAAAATTATTTTGGCCAGTGTAAGAAATTCTCCGGGATTGAACAGCGATTCCGCCACGAGTGCCATTGGTCTGTTACTCAAGCATATCTATAAATGTATCTTATATGTTACTTATATAAGTCGAACATTAATATTAAAGTTAAACAGAGCAAGTGTACGTTATGATATAAGGTGATGTGTCTGGTTATTCGTCAACCTAAAATCACAAATCGCCACAGGATTGATGCAGTCGGCGAGATTATGGCAGTGGATGATGCGATGCTTTTACATAACATCATAGGCGATAGAGACGGAGAACAGGTGCCTATGGCAAGCCGTTTGAACACTTAATAGTATCTGGTTTTATGTTGTTAGCGCTTGTAATGTGTATGTTATTATTAAATAATCCTAAAAGAACTAGAATCTTTTTTCAGTTTCACTAGTAGCCTATTTGTTCACTAGAGACTTGCTGCGATTCATTATCCTTGTAACCAGTAACAAAATACGTATTCACAATTTGGCCAATATTTTAACTTGGTTCTGACAAGTATGCATTATTATTATTTTTTTTCTGGTGTCTATTCCAGTTTTATTCATTAGATGCTAGTAACTCAATAGTTGATAGTATAGCCTATATTCAAGCTTTACTTTTACTAGTACGTGTACTTACACATCATATTTATTAAATACTAGTGCTTGTTTATGAGACAGAACAATCTGTTCCTATTATTACGTTACATATTACGGTCCCTACTAAAATGTTATTGTAGCCTAACAATAGGAATCTATAGTCTGTAATAACTGTGCTAATGTCTATTCAGTTACTTCTAAAATAAAATGAAACAGATATTAGTAACTATGTGAATAGTTAAAGGGGGGGTGAAATGCTCATTTTCACTCAATCTCCTGTTAATCTTGAGTACCTATAGAGTAGTAATGCATCCTTCATATCTCCAAAAAGTCTTTTAGTTTTATTATATTTTTAAGAGAAAATAGGCTGTACCGAGTCTTTCCGGAAAAAAAAACGAGCGTCTGGAGGCGGGCCGTGTGGGCGAAGCCAGAGCCATAGAGAGAATCCGTCGATCTGGGCTTTGTTTATAAAACATTCATCGTCGAAATGCAGGGAACAAACAGTCTACACAACTCGTTTCTGCATCCACTGTTCCTAACGCTGGGTTCTTTGGTAAGCTTTCCCTCACCAAAAACACTTTGGAGACACTATGCAGCGCTGCCGATGATTTCCTGTTGAAGCGCGTTGAGGTGCGCGGTCGCGCTTTTCCGGGAGAAATGCTCATATAAGGAGTTCCACTCTGGTCTACGTCATTAGATCCACGGTAAAAAAAAAAACAGCCGAAACTTGTACCAACCCGGAGGTAAGATTTTCGGCACAGAAATTCTCCGTTATTCGTCCAAAATATTTTTAAAAAACTTTGGCCATGTTAAGCATGAGAATCCATCTCTTTAACACTGTAAACAACTCTGAATACATGAAACACCATTGTACCCCCCCTTTAACAACTAATGATAAACAAATACTTACATTTGTTAGATATAAGTTAAAATATTAGCCAAATTGTGAATACGTATTTTGTTACTGGTTACAAGGATAATGAATCGCAGCAAAAGTCTCTATTGAACAGATACTAGTGAAACTGAAAAAGATTCTAGTTCTTTTAGTATTATTTAATACTCAAAAGTGAATGTTGGTGTCTGACCCACTGATTCCTATGGAATAGGTACATGTCACCATTGGGATAAGTATTAGTGAATAATTTCAATAGATATGAATCATTATTAAAATAAGTACAAGTATATAATAAATAGCTACTTAAATTAAAAATATATGCGTATATAGCTACTAGTCACTATTAGATTACTAGAAATTCACTTGGCGTACAAAAAAGAGTGCTCAAAATAATTGTCGTTAGGAGCTCACAAAAATCTTTTAGAATATTCTCAACCATTTTACATCCTGCTTTTTGTAAATAGTAATATGTTTGCATACAGTTGTTTGTTTTTAGTTGTGTCCAGTCAAATTCATACTGTATGGCTCATCAGCAATTTTGAGCCAGATCCTAGTTGCAGAGTTGTTTTAAATTTCGTCTGAAATCTCAGAGGAATGTGTGGATGTTAATTACTGAGACACCGTCAAACCCCTGATTACGAGAGATCTTAATTATCAGTAGTTGATGTGTAATAATATATATACAGTAAACTCTCTTTGTAAGAGGTTTCTGAATCCAACTAACCGATGGCCTTTAATACCAACTACTTCTCAAAGTCTACCTAAGCTCTTCTAAGTAGACATCTGCTTGAACATATCTATTTATATATCACTTTATCAAACACCCATATTTCAGATTATGTAATGCACCTGACATCCATACCTTTGAGAGGATGAAGGTATGTGGCCAATATAATGGAGATCTGTGGATTAATTGACCACATGTAGCAGGCCATCTGTTTGCTCAAAAGCATCCATCTGCTGTGTGATGATTCATCAACCAGCTTCTTAACGCCTATTAAAGATATCTCTGATACCCACTATCAATCACAGACAATAAGCCCTTTACGTACTATGAGGCTGAATCAGGTGTTGAAAAACAGGCTGTTTTTATGTGAAATACATATTAATGAGTCATGGATCGGAATGCATAAGCAATTTTTTTCTGGGACACATAAAGGTGTATTACATTGTCACTCTCATTAAAACAGGGACCACCGTGGACCATGGCAACAGGTTGTCATGATGGCAAACTTTATATTTTTTAACAAGCATGATCTGGTGCTGGGATATTGCATAAATAGTGTGTTTGTTTAGTGTAAACAGTGTTTGGTGTTAGATGAAGTCTAAGATTTGTTTGAAGAGACATAAGCCTTCTTGACAAGTTCACCGGCTGGATTTGATTACAGCCTTAGGACAGAATAAAGCAAAGATTTATGTGTAGTCTTTTGTACTCGCTCTTCAAGCTTCTTAACCAGGGAGGGATTACATAGGACCCTTCTAGAGGATTTTAATTAAAATGTGACCAACCCCATTGAAATCTGATCTGTGCAAGGGTGGAATGTATAGGAATAAGAGAGGAGGACAAAGATAATATGGGTATGTATAAGTGAAGGCAAATGATTGTATAGTTCATAATTCCATTCATAGTTGTTTTTTTAAGTGTTCAATTACAATATTCAGTAATGATGAGCATTTCAAGAATTGATTTGAGCATTTCTTGACTGGATTATTGGCGTCCTGATTCAGATTTGATTGACCATTTATAAGGAGTGTAAGGTTTGGTGAGGGAAAACTTTAGCCTGGTTTAATGCGAGAGAGAGATTGATTCCTGAAGAGGTGGACGATGATTCCTGCTTGTGGAAAGTAGAGGAATGGTGGCAAACACTTGAGTTTAGGGATGGCAGATAGGATGGGAATGGGGGCTAAAGAGAGAAATTTCCAGATTAAGCCCTTCAAAAGGTAAAAAAAAAAAAACAACAAAAAACAGACTAAAGCGAAAGAGAGCTTTTATTTTGTTGAGCTAAGTTATTCCTTCAGTAGCTGATCCACAGATTTAAAGTAAGCCTGTATGGCTTTCTTTCTTCTGCAAAACAATAAAATTAGATACTTTGAAGAATGTCCCTGTGTTTTTTGCACACCAAAATTACAATTCTGTCATAATTTACTCACTCTCATGTCACACCACAACCCGTGTGACTTTCTTCTGTGGCACATAATTTATACAGTATATATTTTAAAAGTCAGTGGGGTCTAAACAATATTGGACCTCATTGACTTAAAAACATTTCTAAAATCAGTTTTATAGAAGAAAGAAAGTCATGCAACAAATTTGAGGGTGATTTAAATGAATTTTCGTTTTGGTGTCAACTATCCCTTTACAGGTCCATACTGAAAATATGATTTATTTCCTGGTGCGAAAAAAAAAATGGAAATCAATATAAATATACTTTAATATTGATAGAGCAACATTTAGTATAAAATTAAATACACTGTAAAAAAAAAAAAAAAAAAAAAAAACGCTAAATTTACGGTTTGAACAGGCTTGGTTGTCAGACCTTTACCGTAATATATACAGTGGGTAGAACAAGTATTTGATACACTGCCGATTTTGCAGGTTTTCCTACTTACAAAGCATGTAGAGGTCTGTAATTTTTATCATAGGTACACTTCAAATGTGAGAGACGGAATCTAAAACAAAAATCCAGAAAATCACATTGTATGATTTTTAAATAATAATTTTAATTTTATTACATGACATAAGTAGCCTATTTGATCACCTACCAACCAGTAAGAATTCCGGCTCTCGCAGACCTGTTAGTTTTTCTTTAAGAAGCCCTCCTGTTCTCCACTCATTACCTGTATTAACTGCACCTGTTTGAACTCGTTATCTGTATAAAAGACACCTGTCCACATAATCAAACAGACTCCAACCTCTCCACAAAGGCCAAGACCAGAGAGCTGTGTAAGGACATCAGGAATAAAATTGTAGACCTGCACAAGGCTGGGATGGGCTAGGCAAGCAGCTTGGTGAGAAGGCAACAACTGTTGGCGCAATTATTAGAAAATGGAAGAAGTTCAAGATGACGGTCAATCTCCCTCAGTCTGGGGCACCATGCAAGATCTGACCTCGTGGGGCATCAATGATCATGATGAAGGTGAGGGATCAGCCCAGAACTACACGGCAGGACCTGGTCAATGACCTGAAGAGAGCTGGGTCCACAGTCTCAAAGAAAACCATAAGTAACACACTACACCATCATGGATTAAAATCCTGCAGCGCACGCAATGTCCCCCTGCTCAAGACAGCGCATGTCCTGGCACGTCTGCAGTTTGCCAATGACCATCTGGATGATCCAGAGGAGGAATGGGAGAAGGTCATTTGGTCTGATGAGACAAAAATAGAGCTTTTTGGTCTAAACTCCACGTGCCGTGTTTGGAGGAAGAAGAAGGATGAACACGATCCCAACCGTGAAGCATGGAGGTGGAAACATCATTCTTTGGGGATGCTTTTCTGCAAAGGGGACCGGACGACTGCACCGTATTGAGGGGAGGATGGATGGGGCCATGTATCGCGAGATCTTGGCCAACAACCTCCTTCCCTCAGTAAGAGCATTGAAGATGGGTCGTGGCTGGGTCTTCCAGCATGACAACAACCCGAAACACACAGCCAGGGCAACTAGGGAGTGGCTCCGTAAGAAGCATCTCAAGGTCCTGGAGTGGCCTAGCCAGTCTCCAGACCTGAACCCAATAGAAAATCTTTGGAGGGAGCTGAAAGTCCGTATTGCCCAGCGACATCCCTGAAACCTGAAGGATCTGGAGAAGGTCTGTATGGAGGAGTGGGCCAAAATCCCTGCTGCAGTGTGTGCAAACCTGGTCAAGAACTACAGGAAACGTATGATCTCTGTAATTGCAAACAGGTTTCTGTACCAAATATTAAGTTCTGCTTTTCTGATGTATCAAATACTTGTCATGCAATAAAATGCAAATTAATTACTTAAAAATCATACAATGTGATTTTCTGGATTTTTGTTTTAGATTCCATCACTCACAGTTGAAGAGTAGCTATGATCAAAAATACAGACTTCTACATTTCCCACACAAGTGGGAAAACCTGCAAAATCTGCAGTGTATCAAATACTTGTTCTCCCCACTGTAGAAGATGCATATTGGCTGTGTCCAAAAGCTGAAAAATGCTGCCTTTGGAGGATGCATTTCAAGGTAGGAAGGCATCAAGGCACATCCAAATCCAGTGTCCTGTTGGATTGATTATGATTAACTGCCTAGTGTGGGGTTAAAAGGCACCAAAAGGCCCTTGGGGAAACTTTCATGGAGCGGCCATTGTGGACTCACTTTGCCAAACGTCAAGACAGCAAATGTTATGATAAATCAGGAAAAATTGTACAGCGTAAACAGGTGTTTAGGAAAGTGATGGTTTTGTTATTAGAAATAATAAAAAAAATTGTCTCAGTGTTATACATGTGTAAGTTCATTAGATAGCTTTTGCCTCAGTTAAATTAAAGCTACACCTCTGTGCCTGTGGCCATCACCTGCTACAGAGAATTTGTTGACCAGTGGTCCAACAAGAAGGTCATGTTAAAATAATCAAGCAAAGGGTCACAAGTTTTATATAAAAGTAAGATACATTTGTGCATTTATTTCTATGAAACTGACTTTAGGCATACAGCATGTCTCCTGACTGTGTGTGTGAGAGAGAGTGTGTGAGCAGGTCACACTATATCCTCTCTTATCTTTCACAGCAGCTTGCTGGTCATGTGTTTTTGCTGAACTGAGATAAGTGTTTCTCTCTGAGATGAAATGCAAGGATCTGTTTTGGAGGATAGCCTGAAAATGACAGGCAGCAAATAGAGACAAACACGTAATGAAGCCTCATGTGACAACATGATTTATGTTATAACTTCCAGAAAGTTATCGGATATAGCTATCTAAGCTGGTTCAGCTAGCTTGATTTGGGACTTCAGTAAAAGATTCACTTTAAACAGCATTTCTATGTAAATTTTATTTTACAGGCTTTTAGAAATGGGTTTACTAAGAGGTAATTTTAAGTAATTCAAATACAAATAAGCAATTGATTCATGTTAATTTCTGTGGCTGGTTGTTATGTACAACCCCAAATCAGAAAAAGTTGGGACACTGTACAAATTGTGAATAAAAACAGAATGCAATGATGTGGAAGTTTCAAATTTCAATATTTCATTCAAAATACAACATAGATGACATATCAAATGTTTAAACTGAGAAAATGTATAATTTTAAGGGAAAAATAAGTTGATTTTCAATTTCATGGCATCAACACATCTCAAAAAAGTTGGGACAAGGCCATGTTTACCATGTGTGGCATCCCCTCTTCTTTTTATAACAGTCTGCAAACGTCTGGGGACTGAGGAGACAAGTTGCTCAAGTTTAGAAATAGGAATGTTGTCCTATTCTTGTCTAATACAGGCTTCTAGTTGCTCAACTGTCTTAGGTCTTCTTTGTTGCATATTCCTCTTTATGGTGCACCAAATGTTTTCTATGGGTGAAAGATCTGGACTGCAGGCTGGCCATTTCAGTACCCGGATCCTTCTTCTAGCAGCCATGATATTGCAATTGATGCAGTATATGGTCTGGCATTGTCATGTTGGAAAATGCAAGGTCTTCCCTGAAAGAGACGACGTCTTGATGGGACCATATGTTGTTCTAGAACTTGGATATACCTTTCAGCATTGATGGTGCCTTTTCAGATGTGTAAGCTGCCCATGCCACACGCACTCATGCAACCCCATACCATCAGAGATGCAGGCTTCTGAACTGAGTGCTGATAACAACTTGGGTTGTCCTCGTCCTCTTTAGTCTGGATGACATGGTGTCCCAGTTTTCCAAAAAGAACTTCAAATTTTGATTCGTCTGACCACAGAACAGTTTTCCACTTTGCCACAGTCCATTTTTAATGAGCCTTGACCCAGAGAAAACGCCTGCGCTTCTAGATCCTGTTTAGATATGGCTTCTTTTTTGACCTGTAGAGTTTTAGCTGGCAACAGCGAATGGCACGGTGGATTGTGTTCACCGACAATGTTTTCTGGAAGTATTCCTGAGCCCATGTTGTGATTTCCATTACAGTATTATTCCTGTATGTGATGCAGTGCCGTCTAAGGGCCTGAAGATCACAGGCATCCAGTATGGTTATCCGGCCTTGACCCTTACGCACAGAGATTGTTCCAGATTCTCTGAATCTTTGGATGATATTATGCACTGTAGATGATGATAACTTCAAACTCTTTGCAATTTTTCTCTGAGAAACTCCTTTCTGATATTGCTCCTCTATTTTTCACCGCAGCATTGGGGGAATTGGTGATCCTCTGCCCATCTTGACTTCTGAGAGACACTGCCACTCTGAGAGGCTCTTTTTATACCCAATCATGTTGCCAATTGACCTAATAAGTTGCAAATTGGTACTCCAGCTGTTCCTTATATGTACATTTAACTTTTCCGGCCTCTTATTGCTACCTGTCCCAACTTTTTTGGAATGTGTAGCTCTCATGAAATCCAAAAATGAGCCAATATTTGGCATGACATTTCAAAATGTCTTACTTTCAACATTTGATATATCTATATTCTATTGTGAATAAAATATAAGTTTATGAGATTTGTAAATTATTCCATTCCTTTTTTACTCACAATTTGTACAGTGTCCCAACTTTTTCTGATTTGGGGTTGTAGAATTTATTGGTCAACTATTGATTTTTAAATAACTGATGCTGATGTCAATACCATGCTCAGTAGATGGCTCTCTTTGTTTGCTCAGTGTATTTAAGCCCATTGTATTTAAGCCTTCCTGGTCGATTCTTGTTGATGCATTGTGTTATTTTGCTTCTGTGATTTTTCCAGTGTTTCTGAGTTTTGTTTAGCTTAATAAATACTATTAGGGTTAGTGACTCTTTCTGCAAGTTGCATTGCTATACCAGTAGGTGGCTATACCAAGTGACTGTCTATATCAGTGCATCATTAAATCATTCATTCAACCAACTGGCTCAAACCCTGATTCATTCAGGATCAAAATACCTTGAGTGTTGCAGTGGTTTTGCTGTGGCTTTGTTTGGAATTATTTTCATTAGTGGAGCAAAAACAGACAGAGTAACTTTGTCAGGATTTTGTGCATAACACTTAATTCAAAAATGCGGCTATCAAGTTAAAAGCAGATCAACTTTTTAAAAATGCATCTCAAGACCTTGTGTATTTCAGTGAAAAAACTACTAAGAGAGTGTTGTTTGTCCCATAAATTCACACAGCGACCGCCAAATGTGAATGCAATGATATTTTATTAACAGAGCTCGTGTCACAAACACAACACATTACATGTTAACATATTTTACGCTTTAAGTACATGCGCACAGAGGGGGCAAGGACGTTCTTAAAGAGCCTCACACACCCAACACACCAACACAGAGTGCAGCATATTAGAATACACAAATCATATTGTACTTCTGTACAGATCATTTATCACAATGATCTACATCCCCTTCCTTTAGCTGAAACTTCCTATCAAAGAAACAAAGTCAACATATTTAACAATGATCAATATTGAGGTATGACATTAACTTGATAAACAACCAAGAATATGAATGACTTTCATTATAGCAATGTATCCATTGCAATGAATAAATTATGTTTCATTAAACAAAGTTAGGGAGGAGCACGTTCAAATAATCAATCCAATCAACTCGTCATCAACAATTACCACGTCTATCCTATCAGCATGAGAGGAAGCATATTCACTCAGTCGACTCAACTACATTCCTCAGCAGTTTTCCAGCATCCCTCCACCACCCCGACTCCTCACTCTTGGCTTGTTCCTACCACAGCCAGGAATACGGGGGGAGTACTCTGGGTTCAGGCCAAATACCGAGCCCAGAGCTACAAATTATTTAAAAAAACATCCATGTAGACATTTAGAGAAAGACATCGAGTTCTGCAACAGCACAGCTTTCTTCTTCAGTCTGTGGAATACATCCTCGTGCTGGTCTTTCTCTTGGTGAGCCTGGAATGCATTTATTACGACAAAAAACATCCTTGTATCTTTTATCATGAAAACACAAATGCACCTTGTGATCTCCGTGGCTCTTGCACTCGTCGCCGAGGGTGGGGTTGTAAATCCACCTGTCAGTGTGGTTTGGCCTATTAATATTTTTTTATGGAGACGGAGGTGACTGGAGCTTCACTGTGGTGATAATTAGTCTTCGGAAAGTCTAAATGCCGCCACACCTCTGTTTTGAATGAGTCAATGTCAACATCTACGTGCTTGCCGTCGCCATGTTTGCTTCTGTTTGAAGGTGCATGCACACTGTCGCCGAGCAGAGCCAGTGTTTCAATTCATTCCCTGGGAATTAACTGAAAACACTCGCTGCTATCGTTCCTGTAAAGTGAGTATACAGTAAACACCCTGCTGTTTAAAACGTGTATAGTTTAACATCTCAAACGACTTGAATCGTCACATATTTGTATCGATTTTCAACCGGCTTGGAATGAATCGTTACATCCCTATTAGACGGCATTCAATATAAGAACTAAAGTGTCACTGACTCTCCCATTACTAGAACTCACTGTTTGAACCTTGGTTTCGGCTTGCAAATGCGACCTGAACGTGTTCTGTAAGGTCAGGTGCATTACTGACATTAGTGGGAGACTGTACTTTGTGTTTTGGCATGTCAGTTGGTGTGGATTCTGGTAGTGGAAGGTTTATTAGTGTTGAGTGTGGTGAAGTGGGAGCAAAGTCTTCTGTGTAGTGGTGTTTTGAGAGTCAATGTTCAGGGGTGTGCTGTGATGGAGGGGGCTATGCAACAGGAAGTGTCGGTTCCTCCTGTATGTTCTCCCATTGCATTGGAAAGTGTATTACCCAGGCTCCTTATTCACCTCTTTTACCGTACAAAGGTGCTTGCATCCTTTCAGGGTTTGCATTCTTACAGCAGTCTAGAATTAACAGGAATGGCTGACCGTGTCTGTCGTGACAACAGGCGTTGCACAGAGAAACACAACATCAGGTCACGGGGAATGTTTCTCAGGTTTAGGAGGTTAAGGAATACATGGCATCTCTGTGAGATTTCTCCATCAGCTGTTTGCGCTGCAAACCGCTCTTTCTGCCAGGCCATTCGACTGTGTGAACTCTGGACTACTGGTGACCAGAGTTGTAAAGTCCAGGTTCAGAAAGTAAAAGTCCTCCTCAGTATTTTGTTCCAATCACCTGGATTTGCCAATTAGCACAGTTTTTCAGGCAGGCGATAGAACTAATTAGTGAAATCAGCTGGCAGAGTTCATGGGCGGAATAAACATTATGGCAGGACTTTTAATTTCTGAACCCTGGACTTTACACCTCTGCTGATGACATGGATAATTGGCTAACCTCATTGGATCACAGTGGTGAGAGCCTGTGACACTTCAACCTTTGCCATATGTTTTCTAAGTTCCTCCAGTCAAGTAGTGGAGAATGGAGATGTAATTGACGGACATGTCCACAAATGTGACCTTTCAGTGTCTGGAGGGACTTCTATGTTTGGAGCTTGAGATGCCTGCAAGATACATGTGCTTACCCTTCTTGTACACCAGAGTGATGTCGTAGCACTGTAACTTGAGCATCATCCTCCTTCGTGCAGGAGCTGTATGAAGCTGTTTAGCTTGAGTTTGACCTCACACATGATGCTCTGTTTAACACCCTTTTTTAGAATAATGACATTACTATGTCGCCAACAATAATTCCACAGGGGTATCCTGAAAACAACTGCTCCATTGAGCACTGGAACACCTCGTTTGCGGAGTGAATTAATTTCCTTCTCTCTAGGCCTTGAGTGAGTTCACGTAGTGTTTTTGTGTAGCGCGTCTGTGTTGTACGTACATACAACATTGTACGTATGTTGTACAACATAGACGCGCTGCGCAAAAACACTACGTGAAATAGCTCAAGGACCAGAGAGAAGGAAATGAATAGTGGAATAAAGTCGTTATTTTTGTTTACTTTTTGCGCACAAAAAGTATTCTCGTCGCTTGATAAACTTAAGATTGAGCCACTGATGTCACATGGATTACTTTGATGATGTCTTTATTGCCTTTCTGGACATGGACAGTATGCCGTCCATTGACTTTCAATGGAGGAACAGAAAGCTCTCGGACTAAATCTAAAATATCTTAAACTGTGTTCCGAAGATGAACGGAGGTCTTACGGGCTTGGAACGACACGAGGAGGGTGAGTCATTAATGACATAATTTTCATTTTTGGGTGAACTAACCCTTTAACAGAGTCACATACATGACACATTAAATGTTAACATAGTTCACATGTGTTAAGTACACACACAGAGGGGCCAAGGACGTTCTTAAAGAGCCAACACTTTTAGAGTGCAGCATATTAGAATACACAAATCATATTGTACTTCTGTACAAATCATTTATCACAATGATCTACAAAAAGTAAAGGCTCTTTCTTTCCATAAGGTAGTTTTTTTCTGGTGGTTATAGTTGTACCAGGATCCCATGGTGCTGTTGGCCGGAGATCTGTAATGTGTTTCAGTGTTTTATGCCCTGTCATGCTGCCAATACAGCATCCTCACACAATAAAGCCAAAATGGATGCTTCCATAAACATCCATCAGT
This sequence comes from Scardinius erythrophthalmus, assembly GCF_964197995.2. Classification (NCBI taxonomy): domain Eukaryota; kingdom Metazoa; phylum Chordata; class Actinopteri; order Cypriniformes; family Leuciscidae; genus Scardinius; species Scardinius erythrophthalmus. The sequence goes on from NC_138240.1 coordinate 27,610,804, forward strand.
GGGGCCATTAGCTTTCAAATCTGCACTCATGTTTCAGTTTTGGTTTTTAAAGAAAAACACCCACATACCAACATTACTGACAACATACTTAAAGCAGCTGTACTTGAATTGAAAATGATGCCTAATGGGTTTTCAAACATATACACACACAATAACAACATGCTCATGAACACACAGATTTAAACACCCAGGCATCATCCAATAAATCTGTGCAGTGTGCCGCCCATGGGCAACAGCACAATGGCTAGGCTCAAAACACTTAATCCCTCACATTATGTATGTGTGTGTGTGTGTGTGTGTGTGTGTGTGTGTGCGTGCAAGCGAGAGAGAGAGAGCGAGAGAGAGAGAGAGAGAGAGAGAGAGAGAAAGAGAGAGAGAGAGAGAGAGAGAGAGAGAGAGAGAGAGAGAGAGAGAGAGAGAGAGAGAGAGAGAGAGAGAGAGAGAGAGAGAGAGAGAGAGAACTGCCCTTTACAAAACCAGGCCCACACATGGCCTTCTGTCTGCAATAACATGAATTGTTAAAAATGCATTCAAAGCCTGGTCCTCTACCTACTGGCATTAAGAGCATTGCTTCTAATTTTTGGCCTCGATCAGATTAAATGTGTGCTATATAAGTCTCTATACATTTAAAAAATAAATATTAATAATTAGTGTGCTTGTGAAGGGATGCAAAGATTTAAAATGATGTCTAATACCAATAATTATTTTTAATTATTTTATGGCCAATAACGGGTAAATGGTTGATATTAAAATTCTACACTGTATTTTGTATAAATAAATGAATAATAAAACACTAATGCAGTTGTTTTCAAATGAATTTAAGTGGCACATTATGTGTGAAAAATGGATGTTCAGTATAAAAAAAATGGATTTAATACACAAAAAAATTATTTTAGCCTCTTGTTCTGTTTAATTCATTCTAATGCAACACAGTTTTTGAATATTTGCCACAACTTAATTTCATTTTGTTGTCAGTTGTTTTCCAAACTCATCAGGCATTATAAGAGAAGACTCAGAGCTATTATCTTGGCAAGAGGAGGTTGCAAAAAGTATAGAATAAAAGGGTGCCATTGATTTTGGCCAATGTGTGTTTGTAATAGGGCTGGGGTAAACGATTATTAATTAAACGATTAGTCGGGCGATTATTTTATCGATTAGTCGACTAATCTAACGACTAATTGGAATTAATTATCCTGTCTGTTATTCGCATATCTCTGTCGAACCGTTACTCCGATGGATTTCAAACTCGACAGCTGTCTGGGCACGAGTAAGTCAAGTGCAGTGCCAAGTTTGACGTTGTTTGCATGAGAAATGCAAAATATATGTTAAATATATTGGTAAAAGAAGCACTTAGAAGGTTGTGGTTTAAAAATAAACATTCTGACATAAACACACTGTCAGCTACAATGTTTACTTCTGAATAATATAGTATAAACGTGATAAATCCATTTTGATTAATTTGAGTAAAAAATGTGTTTTCTTTACCAAGAAAGTGGCAAGATGAAAACCACTATTATCTGCTTCAAACTTTCACATAGCATCTTTAGGTTATAATAACATAAATAATTCCAATCCAGATTTTGATTTTCAAAGATTTATTATAAAAACAGATGATTTTTTCCCAAAAATGCAATAAATTCATGTTTCATTTTTTTTTTTTTTTTGATGCAATTAATCCATTGAATCAATATAAAAGTTATTTTTCACATTGAAACTGTTGAAAATACACAACAAAGTTAGTTGATCCACATATGACAGCCTCTGAACTCGATCAGTACTAATCTTATATTTAGCACGTACTGGACTAAACATAGGCTACATTCAATCAGCCATCGCTAAGAAATACCTTCTGAACTTTTTTTGATGGCGATCAGCTGTAAAATGGCTTAGGTCCTGCTCGGTTTTCGTTGACTTTGAGTACAAGAATTGAAAGTTTTTTAAAAGATCCCCTGGGGTTAACGTGTCAGCATTCGACAGAAGTTTGACGCTGTCGTGTGAGAACAAGCAACAGTCGGCATTTCTCTTCCTCCCGCGTGCCTCATCTTCTTAATCTCCTCACGTAAATGATTAGATTTCGATGGCTTACGTTTCTTCTCTACGGCAGAATCCACCACAGGTTCATCAATGCCGTCAAAAGTATTAATTTTTTTGTTTGTTTGTTGAACAAAAAGTGCAAAGTAGATAAGGAAAACTAGGATGCCGGGTGTCAGCGCCACCGTTACTGTTTACAATGCGTGGAATGGTGCGCTGTAATTAATTGAGCGGATTTATGGCATTCTGCAGAGAAAGGGGACTGGCGTTTGTCGCGGTTTGGAAAGAAAGGGAGAAAACATGACAGAATAACACGGTGGGCGGTGTGTGTGTGGCGAGCTGTACCTCCAGGAATGGTGCAAAAAAAAAAATATAAAAAAAAAATAAAGAAGCGTCAACGCAAAAAATATGGCGTCGACGTCATAGACATACCGCTACAGCACTAGTTTGTAACTATAGAGTTGTGAAAAACACACAATGACAAGGATGAAGATAAAATAATTATAATCTTTAATAATCAGAACAGGGTAAATCCAACTACGAGCAAGCAAGCAACACAACCTTAGCACATACGAGACCCAACAGTGAATTAGGGATGGGCACAGTATTTGACACTGAAATTGAACGGTACTTCAGTAAGCCATGCATATCGGTTCACAAAGCTGAGCATCATTGCCCCGGCGTAATTGTAAATAAACTCCGCACACGCCTCTCACCTGAGCACGTAGACCAACTTATCTTTTTGAACAACAATATGTAGGCTGTAGCCTATGTTTAAGTTTAATCAGTTGTGGTAAATAGGCCTGTTGGTTGCAATTCGCAACCTCACCACTAGATGCCGCTAAAAATTACACAGTGCACCTTTAAGTAGTGGTGATAATGAGATGATTGGTTAGTGCACAGCTATAACTAATGAGTATCCATGACAACAAGACAAGGGTACGTTTACATGACAACGATATGCTTAAAACTTGAATCTTTGAAAACAGTGACGCCATGCACATGCGTATTACGTGTTTAGTCTATAAGCATGGAATGCGCATGTGCACGAGCACGTAGTCTTTCTTTACAAAGTGACATTGCCAATAACTTGTCTGGCATGCATAATACAGCGTTTTTAGTCATTTCCGCGGATCCGTGTGAACGGGAATCATTTTGATAACGTCTTCATCTGTACAGAGGTAAACAACTTTTGTACTGAAAAAAAGAAAGAGTTCATGTGCTAAATAGGAAGAGGATCTACCGCCCACAGTCGATTTTGATATTCTGAACTTATCAACTGGCTAGAATTTTGAGATCGCAGTAGATGTGAAGGACTATAGGCTAATGCATTAAATGCTCGCTCAAGTACAGGGGAGCTAAACCATTTAATTCTTTGTAAGTTATTAGCAAGATTTTAAAATGTATATGATGTTTAAAAGGGAGCCAATGCAATTTTGACAGAACCGGGCTAATAAAACCGGTCATATTTCCTGGTTTTCCTGGTTTTTAGTAAGAACTCTAACTGCTGCGTTTTGGACCAGCTGGAGTTTGTTTATTAAGCATGCAGAGCAACCACTCAGTAGAGCATTACAATAATACAATACTCTAGCATTGAGGTCATGAACGCATGAACTAACTTTTCCGGATTTGTCATTGAGAGCATATGTCGTAACTTAGATATATTTTAAGATGGAAGAATACCCTAACCCTAACCCTAACTTTGCGGTACTGCCTACTGAACTTGTGATGTATGACATCTCTTCATTTACAGCTACAAACTGATCAAACGGTCAGATAAGTATGATTTAAACCATGCCAATGCAATTCCACTATTGTCAACATAATATTTGAGTCTATTCAAAAGAATGTTGTGGTCGATAGTATCAAATGCAGCACTGAGATCCAGTAACACTAGGTCAAATCATTTGAGCAAATCATTTATAACTCTAATGAGAGCAGTCTCAGTAGTCAGTACTATGGTTCGATCTAAATCCTGACTGGAAATCCTCGCAGAGACTATTTCTTTTATAAAAAGGAACAGCGGTTAGCTGCATACTGCCTTCTCTAGTATCTTTGGCAGAAAAGGTAGATTCGAGATCGGCCTGTAATTGACTAATTCTGTGGGAGTTAATTCAAGTTGTGTTTTTTAATAAGTGGTTTAAGAATAGGCAGCTTAAAAGTTTTGAGTATATATCCTAATGACAAAGATGAATTAATGATATTAAGAAGAGGATCTATGACCTCTGGAAGTATCTCTTTTAGTAGCTTAGTTGGTATAGGGTCTAACATGTATGTTGTTGATTTAGATGATTTTAACAAGTTTAGACAATTCTTCCTCTCCTGTAGCACTGAATGAATGGAATTTTTTCTCAGGGACAATACAATGCACTGCCTGATGCGCTACTGTAGTAGATGGTTGCATGGTTATAATTTTCTCCATAATATTATCAATCTTGCAAGTAAAGAAGTTCATAAAGTCATTACTGCTGTGCTGTTTGGAAACATCTGGGGTTGAAGTTTTATTTCTCGCTAATTTAGTCACTGTATCAAATAAATACCTAGGGTTGTATTTATTTTCTTAAAAGAGTGTCGTAAAATAAGCAGATCTAGACGGTTTTAAGGAATTTCTGTATGCAATAGAGCTGTCTTTCCACGAAATGCGAAAAACCTCTGGTTTTGTTTTCTTCCAGCTGCGCTCTATTTTTCTGGCTACTCTCTTGAGGGCCTAAGTGTGCTCATTGTACCATGGCGTTGGACTATTTTCTTTAGTCTTCTTTAAGTGCAAAGTTGCAACTGTGTCTAAAGTGCTGATAACACAAGACTAGATAATGATCTGAGATGTCGTCGCTCTGCTGCACAATTTCAACAAAATCAACATTGATTCCATGTGACAATATTAGACATAAAGTATGATTATGACAATAAGTGGGTCCTGACATGTGTTGCCTAACTCCAATAGAGTTTAGAATGTCTCTAAATGCCAATCCCAATGCGTCTTTTTCATTATCTACATGGACATTAAAATCACCAACAATTAGGACTTTATCTGCAGCCAGTACTAACTCTGATAGAAAATCAGCCAATTCTGTATGGTGCCCTGGTGGTCTTTATACAGTAGCCAACACAAATGTCAAATGGGATTTATCACTTACACTAGATAACGTTACATAAAGCACCAACACTTCAAAGTAATTATATTTGAAATTAGACCTCTGAGTAATACTGAAGATTAAAGGTCAACCGATATGGGTTTCTCTCTGGCCGATGCCGATATTTAGAAATCAGGGCAGCCGATGGCTGATAGGCCTATATGATGCTATTTTTAGAAATTGCGATTGTTAACTCATGATTTCTGTTCTGTGCGTCTGTGCGCACCAATCTTGCACTTCTATCTACTCCTCAACCAGACCACCTAGAGACTTTGGGTTTTCGGCATTATGTTAAGGAAGGTCTAATCTCGGGAACGCACAAAAAAAATCCAGGAAAAGATTTACTATCTCTCAGTGTTGTGATCCCATGAGGTGAGAAAATTGCGCTAAAACACTCACCGAGTTTTTATTACTTGTTTTCCCCTTAATCTCATAAAATCTAACAGTTAAGTAATAAGAAGTGATACAGAAAACTGTTTAAATGAAACATGTAGGCTATTTAGCAACACAAGCCTCTCCAATCAGTGGACTTGTATAATTTAAATAAAAAATTATGTATACGTTAAATATACAAAACGGCAAATCAAAAGTCTATGCTCAATAAATCTCTCACTTACATCATGTCTACGCTTTGTTTGTTAACCCTCTGGGGTCTGAGCTGTTTTCTGGGCCCTGGAGGTGTTCTGACATGCTCTGACATTTGTGCTTATTTCTGTTACTTGTGACATTTTCATGGCTAAAGTCTGATTACACTGTATTCAGCACAAACTCTGCTACAATAATATATCAGCAGCATGTATGTAAAAGTTTGTAGTTTTGAGATAATGACATTTATGTGTGGTTTGTGAAAATACCAAAAAAAATTCTCACTGAAATAAGGCCATGAAACCCATACTGATTATTTCTTCACAAGACTTTTGAAAATTGTATCACGTAGCCTAAAATATTTGCTCCAAAACTATGTGAAAATCGCCCTGACTGCTCATTCAGATAAGACAATATATTGATTTAAAATTTGTACGACTTGTTTTGTGTGAGAAAGCTTTATGCGGGAGGTGTGATCACATCATTAATATGTAAGCTTTTCACACCTGAGAAAGACAAAGACCCTCCCCTAACGACCCTATTATGAGCTATCAGGCCCTGTCATTCTGAGCAACCTTGCACAAAGAATGAGGAGATTTAAAAAAGAATGGCTTTTTGATTGTTTGGATTTATTTACAACACAACATAGCCTCCTCCTTGAACTGCCACCTTAACGTGGTGGAGGGGTTTGAGTACCCGAATGACCCTAGGAGCTATGTTGTCCGGGGCTATATGCCCCTGGTAGGGTCTCCCAAGGCAAACAGGTCCTAGGCGACGGATCAGACTAAGAGCGGTTCAAAAAACCCTTATGAGAAAAAATAAATCGAGGGCCGTGACATCGCCCGGTATGGCGCAGCCGGGGCCCCACCCTGGAGCCAGGCCCGGGGTTGGGGCTTGTATGTGAGAGCCTGGTGACCGAGCCTCCCCCCACCGGGTCCGGCCGGGCTCAGCCCGAAGGAGCGACGTGGGGCCGCCTTCCCGTGGGCTCACCACCTGCAGGAGGGACCGTAAGGGGCCGGTGCTGAGAGGATCAGGCGGCAGTCGAAGGCGGGGGCCTCGACAACCCGATCCCTGGACACGGAAGCTAGCTCTAGGGACGTGGAACGTCACCTTGCTGGCGGGGAAGGAGCCTGAGATTGTGCGTGAGGTTGAGAGGTTCCGACTAGAGATAGTCGGGATCACCTCTACGCACGGCTTGGGCTCTGGAACCACACTCCTCGAGAGAGGATGGACTCTTCACCACTCTGGAGTTGCCCATGGTGAAAGGCGGCGGGCTGGTGTGGGTTTGCTTATAGCCCCCCAGCTCAGCCGTCATGTGTTGGAGTTCACCCCGGTGAATGAGAGGGTCGTTTCCCTGCGCCTTCGGGTCAGGGATAGGTCTCTCACTGTCGTGTGTGCCTACGGGCCAAACGGCAGTGCAGAGTACCCGGCCTTCTTCGGGTCTCTGGGAGGGGTGCTGGAAAGTGCTCCAACTGGGGACTCTGTCGTTCTACTGGTAGACTTCAATGCTCACGTGGGCAGCGACAGTGACAACTGGAGGGGGGGTGATTGGGAGGAACGGCCCCCCTGATCTGAACCCGAGCGGTGTTCAGTTATTGGACTTCTGTGCTAGTTACAGTTTGTCCATAACGAACACCATGTTAAAGCATAACGGTGTCCATCAGTGCACGTGGCACCAGGACACCCTAGGCCGTAGGTCGATGATCGACTTTGTGGTCGTTTCATCTGACCTGCGGCCGTATGTCTTGGACACTCGGGTAAAGAGAGGGGCGGAGCTGTCAACTGATCACCACCTGGTGGTGAGTTGGATCCGATGGCGGGGGAGGAAGCTGGACAGACTCGGCAGACCCAAGCGTACTATGAGGGTCTGCTGGGAACGTTTGGCCGAGTCTCCTGTCAGAGAGATCTTCAACTCCCACCTCCGGCGGAGCTTCGACCGGATCCCGAGGGAGGCTGGAGATATTGAGTCCGAGTGGACCATGTTCTCCACCTCCATTGTCGAAGCGGCCGCTTGGAGCTGTGGCCGTAAGGTCTCCGGTGCCTGTTGAGGCGGCAATCCCCTAACCCGGTGGTGGACACCGGAAGTAAGGAATGCCGTCAAGCTGAAGAAGGAGTCCTATCAGGCCTGGTTCGCTTGTGGGACTCCTGAGGCAGCTGACGGGTACCGGCAGGCCAAGCGAACTGCAGCCCGGGTGGTTGTGGAGGCAAAACCTCGGGCCTGGGAGGAGTTCGGTGAGGCCATGGAGAAGGACTATCGGCTGGCCTCGAAGAGATTCTGGCAAACCGTCCGGCGCCTCAGGGGAGGGAAGCAGTGCCCTACCAATGCTGTTTACAGTAGAGGTGGGGAGCTGTTGACCTCAACTGGGGATGTCGTTGGACGGTGGAAGGAATACTTCGAGGATCTCCTCAATCCCGCCGTCACGTCTTCCATTGAGGAAGCAGAGGCTGAGGGCTCAGAGGTGGACTCGTCCATCACCCAAGCTGAAGTCACCGAGGTAGTCAAGAAACTCCTCGGTGGCAAGGCACCGGGGGTGGATGAGATCCGCCCTGAGTACCTCAAGTCTCTGGATGTTGTGGGGCTGTCTTGGCTGACACGCCTCTGCAGCATCGCGTGGCGGTCGGGGACAGTGCCTCTGGGATGGCAGACTTGGGTGGTGGTCCCTCTTTTTAAGAAGGGGGACCGGAGGGTGTGTTCCAACTATAGGGGGATCACACTTCTCAGCCTCCCTGGGAAAGTCTATGCCAGGGTACTGGAGAGGAGAATACGGCCGATAGTAGAACCTCGGATTCAGGAGGAACAGTGTGTTTTTCATCCAGGCCGTGGAACACTGGACCAGCTCTATACCCTCTACAGGGTGCTGGAGGGTTCATGGGAGTTTGCCCAACCAGTCCACATGTGTTTTGTGGATTTGGAGAAGGCATTCGACTGTGTCCCTTGTGGCGGCCTGTGGAGGGTGCTCCGTGAGTATGGGGTCCGGGGTCCTTTACTAAGGGCTGTCCGGTCCCTGTACGACAGAAGCAGGAGCTTGGTTCGCATTGCCGGCAGAGTAAGGCAGTAGGCCGGAGGGTGTCCGGTTTGGTGACAACACGATTTCGTCTCTGCTTTTTGCAGATGATGTTGTCGTGTTGGCTTCATCAAACCAGGACCTTCAGCATGCACTGGGACGGTTTGCAGCCGAGTGTGAAGCGGTTGGGATGAGAATCAGCACCTCCAAATCCGAGGCCATGGTCCTCAGTCGGAAAAGGGTGGCTTGCCCACTTCAAGTTGGTGGACAGTTCCTGCCTCAAATGGAGGAGTTTAAGTATCTTGGGGTTTTGTTCATGAGTAAGGGAAGGATGGAACGGGAGATTGACAGACGGATCGGTGCAGCTTCTGCAGTAATGCGGTCGATGTACCGGTCTGTCGTGGTGAAGAAAGAGCTGAGCCGCAAGGCGAAGCTCTCGATTTACCGGTCAATCTACGTTCCTACTCTCACCTATGAACCGAAAGGACAAGATCCCGGATACAGGTGGCCGAAATGAGCTTTCTCCGCAGGGTGGCTGGGCGATCCCTTAGAGATGTGAGAAGCAACTGAGAAGCTCGGTCACTCGGGAGGAGCTCAGAGTAGAACCGCTGCTCCTCCACATCGAGAGGGGTCAGCTGAGGTGGCTCGGGCATCTGTTCCGGATGCCTCCTGGACGCCTTCCCGGGAAGGTGTTCCGGGCGCGTCCCACTGGGAGGAGACCCCGGGGTAGACCTAGGACACGCTGGAGAGACTATGTCTCCCGGCTGGCCTGGGAATGCCTCGGTGTCCCCCGGAAGAGCTGGAGGAAGTGTCTAGGGAGAGGGAAGTCTGGGCATCTCTGCTTAGACTGCTGCCCCCGCGACCCGGCCCCGGATAAGCGGGAGAAGATGGATGGATGGATGGACAGACATAGCCTAATCCAAAGATACAAAACAAATGACAAAAAAGCACTTATTGAAAACAATGATCCAAAGACAGAGACCTTTGTGCCATTCCTAAAAACATTGTACATACCTTTCATTTCCAAGGTGTTTGATTTTCACTTTACCATGTTCATGTACAGAGACTCGTGTGAATGTTGAAGTCCGCAGGACTAAGTGGCATCTGGGCCCTGAAAGAAAAAAAAAAGTGAACATACTGATATCAAGAGAAAGGCTTGCACGATTTTGGGAATAAATTTTAGATTTTTCTGGTTAAAATGGCTTTTTAAAATTCACAGAATACACACACACACACACACACACACACACACGCAAATGTTTCCAACAATATATAATATAATGAACACCAGGTTTGTTGTGCCTTGTAGGCATAGGCTGTGCGCAGTGCTGCATAAAATAATAATAACAATAACCTATAGCAGCCTATAAATCTTCCAAAAGATTTCAGTAACAACTAAGCTAGAGAAAATTATATTGATTATCATGTTACTTCAAATGTTTCCATTCGTTATGATGATATGAAATGAGATAATAGTAAAAACATGAAGCCGTTTGGTGTGTTTTGCTTTTCAAACGCGATCGCGCTCCAAAATATGATACATTTAAAGCGATTGCGCTCCAAAATATGAAACATTATGGTTACCATATACATATCTACGTTTCAGCAGATATCCACAAACACAGTAACAGTAAACACGGGTCTAAATATTATATTATTCACCATATATCTAGCAACAGTTCAACTGCAATGTGAAATTTATGCAACAATAACAAACTAATATGTAAGAATTTCTTACCTTACATCTTTCTTGTCTTCAAATCGCGTTCTTCTTCTGAGATAAATCCAATGTAAGCTCACGGCGCGTCTTTCAAACTCGACGAAAAGCAGAGACTTGTGAAGTTTTTTCGTGCTTTGTTTTTGAGGTAACGAGCGCATTTGCGTTCCATGTGGAGATTTGCATGTGAATCTCTTTTGCGCATTTTTGGGCATGGTCAAATTAAAAATAATGAGCAAACGTTTGAGATACTGGACATCTTGTTGGTTTTATACAAATTACTTAGAGAATATTTGTTTTCAGTTTGAATCCGATCATTTAAAAGTACACTTAAATGTTTATAAAGGTATATGGCTCATAAATGTGTGACAAGTATTCACTGAGTTTGGTTTCAGTTTATAGAAATGCTCAAGAAAAAAAAGTTCACCGCGACGGGGAGGCAGAAAGCACACCCTGTTTATTTTCTTTATTTTACAAAAGCACAATGTTTTGATTTGATTGTAAGTGGACACATACAAAAGTAGAAATATCACAGATTCTTTTTTTATATTTCTTTTTTCTGTATGACCATAAATGACGGAGTAATTTAAGTTTATTGTGCTACAATGTGAAGAAAATCCAGCAAAACGCGCAGGCGCGTTTTCCGACCCCAGAGGGTTAATAAAAGGATTTGCGAGCCTGCATAACTCAGCAGCACTGAATAAAAACTCTGCCGTTTTGAGCGGTGAGACTCTGACTAACATAAACACCTCTGATTGGCTACATTGCTCACCGCTTGCAAAAACAGCTAGCAGACGGTCAGTTTACCCAGTCTGTCTGCTTCCTGACCTGGGCTCCAATTAGTCAAGGTTCAACTCTAAGACTATGTGCCATATTACTAGAGAGAAGAGCGACACCACCCCATGGGGATGAATACCATCTCTTTTCAACAAATCAGGTCTGCCCCAAAAACTATTTCAATTGTCTATGAACCCTATGTTATTCTGTGGACACCACTTAGACAGACAGCCATTGAGTGAGGACAGTCTGCTAAGTATCTCATCACTCCTGCGAACAGGAAGGGGGCCAGAGCATATTACAGTGTCTGAAATTGTACTTGCGAGTTCACATACCTCTTTAATGTTAATTTTAGTGATGTCCGACTGGCGAAGTCAGACATCATTAGTGCCGATGTGAATAATAATCTTAGAGGATTTATGATTAGCATTAGCCAGCACTTTTAAATTTGCTTTGATGTCAGGCGCTCTGGCTCCCGGGAAACATGTGACTATGGTGGCTGGTAGGGTTGGGTACCAAAATTGATTTAGATAAACATTGTGTAGGTAACTAGCCTGGGAAAACCCAGACTACTTCCGGCGAATTTTAATTCTCTCTCCTGGATAGTCTGGAGAAGAGCCCATTCAAACTCATTTCTGTGCCGCCGAAATCGCGGCACCAATCAGAAACGTTTGGGGAGGGATTTACATGATGACGACAGCGCAGCGACGCTGAAGGAGTTCTCACGCAGTGAAAAATACATTGCGGAGCAGAGAGGAGACTGACAACACGCTGGCAGACAGGACAGAGCAGGCTACTTTTCGGTTACGTTTGATATTAAACATATTGAACAAAGTCTCAGCTTTCAAATTTGGTAATTTTTTTAAAGAAATTTAAACAATAAATACTGTTTTGTTGCTCTTTAATGTGCCGTGACAGATAATGTTCCTTCTAGTTAATTTATAGCCTCAAATAAACATGAACAAACATAAGAAGGAATGTTGTTTTAACCACGGAAAGGCGTCAGTACACTCCGTTTTTCAAGTTCAAATCCTCCTATGTTAATCTACTCTCCTGACTGCTTTGTCGGACAAAATGGCGGATTGCGAAGTATGATTGGTCAGATCACCTGTCAATCAAGCTCCCTGCGAAGGGTCGGAATTTGAGCTACATCGGTTGGTGACGCCCCTTTGGAAATGATTTGTCTACATAGCTTCTCCAGACCCTACACTCAGTTTCAACTGAGAAGGGTCTGGTTTTAACCAGGCTAGTAGGTAACTATAAAATCTACTCTATTCTTCAAACACTTCACCAGCAACTTACTTTAATGTATTTTAGGAGAAGTGGATGAATTGACGTGTTGTAGGCCTAAATCTGTCAGATATAATTATCTGAACTGCGGTGCATAGGCCTACTAACATGGCATGGCGCCCATTGTGCGTTATAGATCAACTACATGAATCATGATCATTATAAAGGTTTCTTAAATGACAAAAACATTCACTTAAATGTATTTAAGAGTAAAAATATCAGCCAAGTACTGACTGACATGTCACGGAACCAATCACAGTTTTTTTTGTTCCGTGTCATGTTTAGTGTGAAAATGTAAAGTCGATGTCCCTACAATAACAGACCGGTGTACATCTAATAAATTAATTATTCAAGAATGTTGTGCAAGTTTACTCCAAGAATAAGGGTTTCGCGTCACAGCATTTAAGGTGATGCTTTCTAAAATACCGCTCACCTTGTGCAGGACATGCAATAAGTCAGGAGAGGTGTTGCATTTTGCCAGAGAAGGCAAAAAATGTGAAAAGAATTGCTGAAATTTAAAGCTGGTTTATAGCATACCAAGAATACAGACTACTTTGCTGTTATTAGTACTGTAGTGTTATTTAGTGTTAAATTATTGTATTTTGGTTAGGTGGCTTAGGTTTTATTGTGAATTTGTTATGTAAATTAGTTGTGTTTTGTATTGAGACTACTTGTATTTATATATTTACTTAAAAATGTAATATATCCAATTTGAAGAATTTTTTATTTAATTTTTTTCAATAAAAAGACGTTCTTTAATGTTATTCACGATCGGTTTGAGGCTCTTTTTTTGTGTATCGGTTCAGGCACAGTTTTAGCACCGGTACCTTTTTAAAAGTATCAATTTGGCATCAGTATCGAAAAAAACCCAAACGATATCCAACCCTAGTGGCTGGTGTCTCTATTTTCACATTCTGTGTAATATAATCGCCAATAACTAGGGCACTTTCAACAGGATTCTCAGTGGGTGTTTCACTAAATGGAGAGAACCAGTTTGATGTTGTAATTAGAGCCCGACCGATATGGATTTTTGGGCGCCGATGCCGATACCGATAAAAAAAGGCCAGATACCGATATATCGGCCGATATTATTTGTGTGTATATTATAATACAGTAGCAATATTATTTATGTGTATTATAGTACAGTAAGTTTGGACAAACTTTCCAATTGGTGTGTACAAACTTTTGATGGGTTCTGTATATATAATACACAGTATAAACATAATAAATATATAAACGTTTTGCAATGATAACTGAAATGTGGTGATTAAACACTTGTGTGACAAAGAATGGAGGCAGGGTGAATGATAGAATGAGAATTTGAGCTGTAACCAAACTAGTTTGCATTGCATTTTATATTATATTATATTCTATATACTCTTCTATTTTTAATCTTAATTTCTCTAATATCTACCAGTGGAGGAAGAACTCAGATCTTTTTAGTAAAGTAAAATGAATAATATCATAATGAAAACGTTTATAATTACGTACAGTGGTTTTATACTATTTTAAATAAGTAGTAAGCAAAATGTACTAAACGTGAAACTAGGCTATAGGGCTGGACCCGAATATTTGTTCGGTGGGTTGGTATTCGATTTGAAAATTTGACATTGGAATATATATATATATTTTTTTTTTCACATCTGGGATCCCCCGTGAAACGGTTCTCATTCGCGCTTGAATAAGGCCGGCGACACACTGACTGCTGGCATGGCCGTTTTTATTTCGGCTCCCATGTTAACAGGTTGGAGTTTGCACACTGCCTGCGTGAGACGCGTCTCTCAGGCGCGGCTCGAGCCACGCGGAAAACGCGTGCATGCCAGAAATAGAACCGACGGGCAAGTCTTCTCTGCAAGAGCGCAGAACAGCGAAGTTTGTATGGACGGAGTGCATGTCTGAGCTTGTGTTTTGGATTAAGCTGTGTTGCTTTGACATTGTGGAAAATAGAATAATAGAAACAAAATGTATTAGCCTTTTTACCCGTTATTATCAATTTAAATTAATCTCGTTTTTTAATTTAACTTAATTTCGTTTTTCTTTATTTAAATTTCGTTTAATTTCTTTATTTAAATTTCGTTTTTCTTTATTTAAATTTCGTGTTTCTTTATTTAAATTTCGTTTAATTTCTTTATTTAAATTTCGTTTAATTTCTTTATTTAAATTTCGTTTAATTTCTTTATTTAAATTTCATTTAATTTCTTTATTTAAATTTCATTTAATTTCTTTATTTAAATTTCGTTTTTCTTTATTTAAATTTCGTTTAATTTCTTTATTTAAATTTCGTTTTTATTTATTTAAATCTACCCTTTACTGTGTCAGTAATTTTGTAAGTCAGAAAAATATTAGACTACCTTAAAAGTATTGCTTAATTTAACAGACCTGTGTGTGTGTGTGCGTTTTATATCACTAACAGTGTCCATTCTCGGACGCGTTCTCTGCCCGCATGAGGTGTGCTGCTTCCCGCTCGCGCTGTTCTGTAGTTTACTAAAACTGTATTAATTCTGAACGTGTCACGTCTCTATCTGGCTACTTTTAATGCAAAATGGCCCTATATAAAGTGTTATAATTACATTAATTATTGGAATATTGCTTGATGTTGTAACGTAGCAGAATGAGCTTTAACACTGTTAACGGCTGTTATTTTTTTACCAGTTCTTTGTAACAGCTTTTAGGTGCTTTATTGGCAGCGTCATCCTTACATAAATCACTGAACGCTGCATTTTTTAAAATATTAAATATTAATTTATCGGCCGTTATAAATGCCGATACCGATAGTTAGGAAAATGCCTAATATCGGCCCGCCGATATATCGGTCGGGCTCTAGTTGTAATGGGAATGGAAGAGCGGTGTTTTGTCCTGCGACTATGCCGTCTCACAGTCACCCAGTTGCCCTCCTACACAGGCTCTACAACCAGAACCGAACAATGTACAGGGTTCGCTAAGCTAGCCGGATCCAAAGCAGTATCTAAAGCCCTTGCGTTCTTACTATCCTTGATTGAAGTTTGGATGGGTGTCTAGTTCTAAAATCGTATCCATCAGCCTTACTATCTCCCTGCATTTATGACATTTGAAACCCTCGTTGCTGACAGAGAAGGCTATGCTATACATTTGGCAGGCAGTGCAGGTGACAATAACAGGAGAAGATGACAAGACTCACTGTGTTTGTTGACTGATCCGCATCACAGTCGTTTGATGAACTTGTAAAAGGCGTGAACGAGCTCAAGAAAACAAAAACGGTAAGAACGGATGGCAGGTTAAAAGGCTAGCGAAATGCTAGCGCGTTGCACTAGCGATAGCGTTTTAGGGTAAAAAGCTATATGAAGCAACAAATGCAATTCGCTCTGGCAGACAGGAAACCGCTGTGCAACAGTGAAAACAACTAAGTAGAGTCATTGAATCTATCTACATCTATCCATGCAGGCCATTAGATAGATGTGAATCATGGGAAAGACGTGCTTTACATCTTTACATTCATGTGGTGACATATTTATGATAGCAACACACAAGCATAGAGTTGTCAATAGTCACCCAAAAACAGATTAATACTGTATGCACACAGCAAAAACATGCAGTTTGGTGTGTATCCTGTACCTTCCTCTTCTGCATCCTTCTCGAATCACTTGCAGTTCAAGAGAGGAGGAAGAACACAAGAAGCCTAAAAATATCCTGTAGCATCTCCCACATTAAGCTAGCCAGACCTCTCGCCCTCTTCCTATTCCTAATGCATTATGTAACATTGGATCTGTTGCTATGGCAAACGACACTGTGCAATCCACACATCTGAACAAGGCTGAATTTAGTCACTCTTTACAGAAACACATGCTTTTACTGGCCTTTTCCCATTTTATATTGACAGAGGTGATATATAGGTGATCATAAACCACTTGAAATCAGGTCCCACTGAAATTATTTCTGTTTCACTCAGACTTGTTTTTTATCTCTTAAATTGCATCCTTGAAGTTTTAACAGAGAAGCAGTCAGTAATGTTGATGACCATACTGAAGATTTTGTGCTAGTAGGGGGTGAGAGTTGGTTGGTTTGTAAGCTGCTTTGATCCTTGTGTGACACATATTCAAAGTAAAGTTGAACTCAGCCAGAGGACAAATTGCATTTTGTAAAATTACTTAACCACAATTGTTTCAAGCCAAATGTTGATAAAATGTTCTAAAAAGGAGTCATTGAGTACAAACCAAATGTCCAAGCCAAATAACACATCTAGCCTAATTAGTCTCATGGAATTATATACATCTATGACGGCAAATCAATGCCAATAATAAACGAGCGCACAACTGATGCGGGCGCGCGCGGTAAATGACTTCCGCGAGAGGATAACAGATCTACACGCGAAGAAACGGGAACTCGCGAGCTCATTCAAACCCTGCGCGCGCGCATAACATCATCTCTGCACGCGATACAAGCCCTCTCGCGCGCGCATGATCATTCCCCACGCGCTCGCGCTTGATCTGCTCTCGCCTGCTGCTTTTGCTCGCTCGAACAATTTTATTTTTGGCAGTCGAGGGGCGGGACTTACTGTTTTAACCCTCTGGGCTTCTTCGCCCGAAAACGGGCGAAAACTTGAACGTTTCGAATTGTTTAATTTTTTTGCTTCATCGGATGGGGGTGAAACTTGGTGACTTTTCTTTTATTACCTATATGAACACACAAAAAAATCAAGGAGATGATTCTGATATGTTAAAGGGCCGTAAAAAAAAAAGTCACACTTAGCTTCCTCCCGCCCGAAAACGGGCGACATAGGAAATGAATGGGAAATACGAAAAAATAGGAAAACTCAGAGAAACTTTTGGTGGTACAAGCTACAGATCAGCCACTGTGCTGAAAAAAAGTGTACAGCAATGAAGGGGTGACACTCTAGAACATCAAGAGTGCAAAAAAGACACCCTCCCCCCCACACACACACACCCACACACACAAACACACACACACACACAGAGAAATGAACTGGTAAGACTGAAACAGCAAATTTTGCCCCAAACTATATAAAAATGATATAATCATAATAACTCCAAAACTATAGCAAGGAGAGTCAAAAGGTAGGTATCGTTTGAAAGAACTCTTTTTAAATTTTTTGAAAATATAAATTACATTACATTTGGACATTGTCCCGCCAAGAAACGGTGGATAAAAGACAATTTATATATATAATTTTTATTATGATTTTGCATATCTTTCATATTTGTCATGGAATAACTCAGGAAGGAAATAAGGTAGGAGGAAAATTCTTTTTTAGTGAAGTCCCCCTACATGTTAGCTGCATCTGGATAAAAAAATAATAATTTTTGGATAAAGGAATCAAAAATTACAGCATTTTGAAAAGAGACAGCCTTTTTGTACAGTCTTTCACACCCCCTCATGGGCAATTTTTTCTCCATGAAGAATATCTTGTCATAAAAGCAATAGATTATGTTAATTTTGGGCTCATTTTAATTGTAATAATATGCTGTAAAAAATGAAGTGCCATTTTCAATTATCTGAGAATGTTTCATGAGCTGTATGATGTTTTTGACACATTGCAGTACATTATTTTATAGATTATGAAAAAAAGAGAAATTCTATGTATCAGCAAATAACTCAGCAATACTTAAGAGTTTTTCAAAGTGGATACATTCACTGTAAAGTTCAGACTCTAAGCTTTCAAATGACATCCACTTTGTGTTTATCAAGGCAAGATTTTTGAAAAATATGGTAATAAATATTTTCGCAGCTAGGTGGCGCCTGCTGGCGGTACACTTGGTTCTAGAGGGATTACTCAGCACTCGTTAGGAATTAATACATTTAATTAGATGCATTAAAAAGCTGAGATTCTAAGATTTAAAATGATATATAATTTGTGTTGTTCCATTCAGTGGTTGATTAGTAATAAATTGTTTTCTTTCCGAATGGGAATAAATCAAATAAATAAATAAAAAAGCTATAGGCCGCCTATGGGCGGTTATAGGACATGACACAAATTAATAGATTTTGAAGCCACTAGGTGGCGCTCTTCTCACTTGAAATATTTTTTTTTTTAGGCCTGCACTCTAATTTGATGTGAAATGTTGCATTTATTGAAAAATAAAATAAAATAAATAAAAATAAAAATATATATATTAATTCTAATGGAAAAAATAGCTCATAAAAATTACATAATTAATGCAAAGTATCATAAAAAATTCTAAAAATTCTATATAATAATCAGAAAACATTATAGAACAAAACAATATTTGAATGGTTATCCTAGGACAAAGTTAAGTACAATTTTAAGGCTTCGCCCGTTTTCGGGCGGGAGGAAGCTAAGTGTGACCCAATTATGAAGAAGCCCAGAGGGTTAATAACCTCAAATGTCATTGGTTACTTTTCCCCTTTTCCAGAAGTCAGTTGCGATTGGACGCCTGTCCAATGACTCGTAATTCACTTGACTTGAGACATGAGACATCACTTCATTTGTTTTATTCATTGTGGTTTATTGATGTGTGATGTGATTTAATGCATTGTTAATACAGAATAGATTCTTACCAGATAACTTTATTAACAGAAAGTGTTGTTGCATTGTATTGTCAAGAGATATTTAGGCTACAGACTATGACGCATTTCCATGGTTATTAGCATTGCAAATTGACCCAAATTTGTATACATTTTTACATTTTATATTTATAACACTGTGATTTGTGATATTGGCATTAAAATATCTTAAAGAAATTGGAGAAAAACGGGAATGTAAAGTCATACAAGTGAAACTCGAAAAATTAGAATAAGTTAATGTGCAAAAGTTCATTTATTTCAGCTTACAAGGTGAAACTAATTCAACCTACAAGGTGAAACTAATATATTATATAGACTCATTACATGCAAAGTGAGATATTTCAAGCCTTTATTTGTTATAATTTTGATGATTATGGCTTACAGTTTATGAAAACCTTTTCACAATATTCTAATATGGAATTTGTTTCTAATTTTGAACTATTGCATGATGTTCTAACTTTTCGAGTTTCACCTGTATTTGCTGTATATCACCACTACATTACCACTACTCTCATTCACCACTATTTACGTTTACCCAACCAAAATTATATTAGTTCTGTGAACCTCAGAAATGTAAAACGTGACCATTAAATAGTTGCAAATATAACAAGGGCTTTGGATGAAAGATACATTACTTGTTTATATCAATATTCAAGAGTTGTTGTGTAAGCTTTTTGTTATCATCCTGTGTATTACTATTATGTCAATTTTGAGTGGTTTATTATATTTTCTATTAAATGTAAAAGGGATTCTGGATTCTCAAGATACAGTACAAGGCATAAATAATTACACCCCTCTGAAACCCAAACAAATTCAGAATTTTTTTCTTTATCTAGGACATTTAAAAAAAAAAAAAGATATGTTATGTTCAGATGGGGTGTAATCATTTATATGGTGTACTGTACTTGCCTCATACTTTCTCTTATTAGGTTAATAGTTAGATGGTTAAGATCACTATATATTTTAATATCTAATTTGCTGGGTTTAATTTTGTTCCTCTATATTTTGTAGCAAATTCTGAAAAGGCATATGTAAGCTAATTCATGCTGTGTAGGCTACTGTATCTTAACTTGAAAAGCCAGAACCCCTTTTGCATTTAATAGAAAACATAATTAACCACTTATATTACCTAAAAATGTATGTGTCATTAGTCTAGCCTAAATATCTCTTAACGACACAATGCAATAAGACTTTCTGTTAATAAAGTATCTGGTAAGAATCTATTCTGTATTAACAATGCATTAAATCACATCACACATCAATAAACCACAATAAATAAAACAAATGAAGTGATGTCTCATGTCTCAAGTCAAGTGAATTACGAGTCATTGGACAGGCGTCCAATCGCAAATGACTTCTGGAAAAGGGGAAAATAACCAATGACATTTGAGGTTATTAAAACAGTAAGTCCCGCCCCTCGACTGCCAAAAATAAAATTGTTCGAGCGAGCAAAAGCAGCAGGCGAGAGCAGATCAAGCGCGAGCGCGTGGGGAATGATCATGCGCGCGAGAGAGGGCTTGTATCGCGTGCAGAGATGATGTTATGCGCGCGCGCAGGGTTTGAATGAGCTCGCGAGTTCCCGTTTCTTCGCGTGTAGATCTGTTATCCTCTCGCGGAAGTCATTTACCGCGCGCGCCCGCATCAGTTGTGCGCTCGTTTATTATTGGCATTGATTTGCCGTCATATACATCCCAGTACAATGCCTATTATAATTTATTATTTCATAACTGCAGAATTGTATAATTCGCTTTATGTCTGTGAAATTATATATTTTTTTAAGTTTAATATATTGTAATTATATTATAAAATAAGTTTAAACATATTGTAATTAAACCATCATACGATTTTTTTTTTTTTTTAAGAAATCTCTTATTCTCATTAAGGCTGCATTTATTTAATCAATACAGTAAAATCAGTAATATTGTGAAATATTATTACAATCTAAAATAACTGTTTTCTATTTTAATATATTTGAAACTGCAATTTATTCCAGTGATGGCAAAGCTGAATTTTAAGCATCATTACTTCAGTTTTCAAATTATTGGTAAATTGTTTGCTGATGATTCTAATATGCTCTAAAATTATTATTATTATTATTATTATTATAATTTTCTCCTTTGCCATATTAAAAGTTACATGTAACATACAACAAAATTAAAACATGGTAGGTCTGTGCTGAAAGGATTATATTAACAATTTCCACTGAGATGAACAGGAATGCTAACAGAAAGCTATTTCTATGAATATTAGACCAATGACAATTACTCTACTAAGATAAATATGACTAGGCTAGTGGTCACAAACTACACTACACACAAGCACAGAGAACCTTCATGTTTGCCTCCACATTTATGAGGTAGTGGGCCTGATTCTTGTTATGTGAGAAGAAACACAAGTCTATTGGGAAGAGGGGTCCAAACATGTCAGGATACTCAAGAGAAATCAGAAACATATGTGCACATGAATGTCTAAACTTGCAACAGAGCTGTTGGTGGTTGCCAGGTTGCCAATGTGTTCTAAGTTGGTTTAAGTACATTACCATGCTGCTACTAGGGTTTTCTGGGTGAATGTAAACTGACTGAAGATCCTACCCTGAAATCTCCATATTTAGGATATAGCAGGCAGCCAACATTTGATTTTTAATTGTGCATGATTGTCACATTGGTTTCTGGTGATGCACCGATGTGAAAATTGTGGCCGATACCGATAACCGATATTAATATTGCTGTTATGGCCGATACCGATATTAAACGATGTCAATGTCTCTGTATAGAAAACAAATTTGAATGATTATCAAATAAAGAGCTATTTTCCAAAACATTTTTTTTTTTACTTTAGAAATGATTGATATTGGGCACCTTTACCTGTGTGCAAAATATGTCACACATACGACACACATGCATTATATTGCGTATATATAATATACATTATATAATGTGTGCTGGTCAACTTGTCTAAAATTAAGAAACCCTTAGAAAACAGTATAAAAAAAAATTAAAAAAAACAAAAAAAAAACGGAACATTGTGTACAATTAAGATAGGCTACTTAATTTATAATTCCAATATCCAAATATGATACTAAACAATACCACAGGGAAAAGGGCTTCTTGTGACGTGCTGTCTTTGCGTTTGAACATTGCACATTTTAAACAGGACACACATTAGCTGAATAAATGCTAGCCAATCCAAACATATTTATAGAAAACAGTTGACAATGAATAGACAGCAGTCCAATAATACCATAACAAATCACTTATTCTAAAAATAATAACAAGTATAAGTTAGACGAGAAAAACAAGCAAGAACAAAATTTAAACTTAGCCCGTCAATTTTTCATTTTACAATTATCTTCTCTCTCTGTGTGGGCGCGTCCGTGTTTGTGTGAGAGAGAGCTCGCGCAGCACTGATACAACGGTAGCCTATACTTTTTAATCCATAAGTAACGAACGCGTTAGTTTTCATACAAAATAAGTATGTAACATAATTATGTAGACTACTTTAGTTATTATTAACACAATAACGTAACACATGAAGGCTACGTTTCTCAACACTGAGAATGAATAAATAAACGCCTGTTTCTCCACTCGCGCTTATCAGTAATCCACAAATCACACGTGCTGTCACTTTTGAGAAAAATCTAATTCGAACGGGTATCAAATATCAAGCAATATATTCAAATATCTACGAGTCAAAAAACGATCAGTCAAAAATGTGTCATGAAGAGGAAAAAAACATAAGTTTTTTTAATGAACAAAACAATGTTACGGACGGTACAGTTCTTCGTAACGCACGTGAACGCTCTGAAAGCTGCACTAAAAGACTGCTTTAAAACTTTCACAGAGACTTCAAACAGAAAGCACAAAGCCTGTCTTTTTAAATTTAATTTCGTTTTGTATTAATACAGTTAATTAATACAGACTATTAATACTTAGTCTGAAGTCTACTATACAACTATCCCAATCTGGATTGGTGCAACGTCATTACGTCACCCGTGACGTCACATGTGACGGTGATCCGGAAGCTATAAAACGGTCACAGGAACCAGGAAATGTTAGCTTCTGGTCTTCAGCAAGCGCTCTATGTACAACTTGTCAGTCTTATTTGGTGTTGTTTGTCCCGTGGAAAGAGTTTGTTTATATGATGGCCGAAAAACAGTTCAGGCAGTGTGCGTCCCCTTGCCCACGCTATCTTGCTGAGGGTGACACACACTCGCTATGCGTAGTTTGTTTGGGAGTGGAGCATGCACAGGCAGCGCTCGAGGGTGCTGTCTGTGCTAACTGTGAAATCATGCCCCTGAGAACGCTCCGCTCCCGGCGAGCTATGTTTAATGAAAGCGGCCAGCCCCGCGATCCCCGTGGATCAGGTCCCGCGTCTGTCGAGGCAGCGCGGCGTCTGCATTCATGGGGATCGCAGCGGGATCTAGTGGATGATGTTGAGACGGCTTCGGCCCTTTCTCAACATTCTGAAGCTAGTTCCCATAGTTCCGCTCAGGGTGCGGAAGCCCGCGCTGCGGCTTCTTCCGCCCCAGCAGTGGAACCGATGCTCGAATTATCTGGTTCCGAGGAGCTAGATATTTTGGGCATCGAGGCAGGGGAATGTGAAAGTTCGCCACCCCATTCCCCTGCCTTTGAGGAGCTGCTAGAGGTTGTGACCAGAGCAGTTAAAAAATTAAATATCGACTGGCCATCTGAGACGCAGGAAGCGACGGTCAAAAGCAAACTCGATGAGCGCTTCCTGCAGTCTCGGTCACAACCTCTACGCCGAGGTCTGCCATTTTTTCCCGATCTCCACACCGAGGTGTCGAGATCGTGGAACAAGCCCTTCTCCTCGAGAATATCTAGCCCCAATGTACATCTATATTCTAATATAATGGGTGCTAGGGAGGAGGGCTATGGGATGATGCCCAGGGTTGAAGAGTCGTTTGCGTCGCACCTCTCCCCTGACGTTGCATCATCCCTGCGGGCTCCGGCGCTTCCCACTAAGCCCTGCCGTACAACATCGGCCTTGGCTGGGAAGGCATATATGGCGGCAGGTCGGGCTGGTAGTTGTCTGCATACGATGGGGCTGTTGCAGGCATACCAGGCCGACCTCCTCAAAGAGGTGGACGATGGTGGGGAGGTCGCCTACGACGACATCCGCGAGATGCGTTGTGTGGTCGACTTGTCTCTCCGTGCTACCAAGGAGACGGCCTGTGCCATCGGCCGCTCCATGGCAGCACTGGTAGCCACGGAGAGACACTTGTGGCTGAATCTGTCGGGCATCGGGGACAAGGACAGGGCTTGTCTCCTCGATGCCCCGGTTTCGCCTTCTGGCCTTTTCGGCGACGGTGTCAACAATGTCGTCGATAGGTTTCAGGAGGCAAAACGACAGTCAGCCGCATTTAAAGAGCTTATCCCCCGCCGTCGTTCCAGGTCTCGTGGGTCTGCTGCCAGGGGGCAGTCCCACGAGGCCGCCGCCAGCTCCTCACACCTGCTGAGGCAGAAGGAGAATGTGGCCTCTCGTGCTCCCCCCCAAGGGGCCTGGAGACAGAGGCAACACCCTCAGTCGAAGCCTTCCAAGCCGGAAACAGATCTGAGGACTGTTATTCAGGCGAGAAAGGCTTCGACTAAGAGGCCGTGACGGGACATCCAGGCCTCTGAGGGCACCCCCCTCCGCGTGGGCTTTCTAAAACTTCGCTCCGCGGAGCCCTCAGGAAATCGATGTTGCTTCCCGCCGTCAAGTGCGCTTCGGGACGCATCGAATTCTAGCGAATGTATCTCACAGAATGTTCCTATGAAATCTATTGTTCTGAAACGTTCGCTACCTCTCACGAGGCCTGTAGAAAAAATGATTCGGTTAGTTCCTGCCAGAAGAGTGCTTCAGGTCACCGAAAATATAAAGGAGAGTAAAGATGAAAATAGAACACCTGAGGTTAGTCCTGAGAGACTGATTCCCTTAGTAGATTATTTAGACACCTGGAAGGGTCTTCAAAATATATCTCAGTGGGTCCTGAGTACAGTTGAGAAAGGATATAGAATCCAGTTCCAGTTTAGACCACCCAAATTTAGTGGTGTTATTCATACGCTGGTATCTCCTGATCAGGCTCAGGTGATGGAAGATGAAGTTCAGACTCTCCTAGCTAAGGAGGCCATAGAATATGTGCCCTTAGAGCAGAGGGATTCCGGGTTCTACAGCCGGTACTTCATAGTTCCAAAAAAGGATGGTGGGCTGCGTCCCATTATAGATCTTAGGGTATTGAATAAATCTTTGAGGAGATTTAAGTTCAAAATGTTGACGATACCTATGATCATTCATCAAATCAGATCCGAGGACTGGTTTGTGACGATAGATCTTAAGGATGCATATTTTCATATTTCCATCATCCCACATCATAGGAAGTTTCTTAGATTTGCTTTTGGGGGAAAAGCTTATCAATATAGAGTTCTTCCTTTCGGCCTAGCCTTATCACCTCGCACCTTCACTAAATGTATGGACGCTTCCCTTGCTCCATTGAGACTTCAGGGGATCCGTATCTTGAATTATACAGATGACTGGCTTATTTTAGCTCAGTCAAAAGAGCTGGCGATTCAACATCGAGATGTTGTTTTGAGTCATTTGAGGTGCTTGGGGTTGAGACTCAATGTGAAGAAAAGTTCCTTAACTCCTCTCCAGAGGACTACGTTCCTGGGAGTAGAGTGGGACTCAATCACGATGCGGGCACAATTGTCTCCTGCTCGTATTAATACTATTTTAAACACAATGAAGAGTATTAGGCTAGGCCAGGCTATCACTGTCAAACATTTTCAAAGAGTTTTGGGTCTCATGGCTGCAGCTTCCACGGTAATTCCTTTTGGTCTGCTCCATATGAGGGCCTTGCAGTGGTGGCTCAGGAACAAGGGGTTTTCTCCTCTGGGAAACCCTTTTCGCACGATCAGAGTTACGAGCAGATGCCTTCGTTCTCTTGTCATTTGGAAGAAACCATGGTTCCTGTCTCAAGGCCCGGTGTTGGGAGCACCATGTCAGAGAAAAACTTTGACTACGGATACGTCCCTCACGGGCTGGGGTGCGGTTATGGAGGGCCGTTACACCTGAGGTACTTGGAAGGACCATCATCTCACATGGCATATTAATCGCTTGGAGATGTTGGCTGTATTTTTTGCCCTGAGGCACTTCCTTGTGGACCTCAGAGGCCATCATGTTCTTGTTAGGACAGACAATATGTCGGTGGTCTCTTATATCAACCGCCAAGGAGGTTTGAGATCTCGCCCTCTTTGTAGACTGGCGCATCAAATTCTTCTTTGGTCCCAGGACAAATTTCTCTCTGTCAGATCCATTTATATTCCTGGGGTTGAAAATATGGGAGCAGACATCCTTTCGAGGCAGGGGCTGAGGCCCGGGGAATGGCGGCTCCACCCTGAAGTGGTTGAGCTTATATGGAGAGAGTTTGGTCTCTATATATATGGCCGAGGTCACGTCTGTACGCTTTTCCCCCGATCACTCTGCTCCCTGGGGTTCTAGAAAGGGTCAGGAGGTACGGAGTGAGACTTGTAGCTCCGTACTGGCCGGCCCGAAATTGGTTTTCGGACCTTATTAGTCTCTTGGAGAGTCAAGTCAAGTCAAGTCATCTTCATTTATATAGCGCTTTTAACAATGTAGATTGTCTCAAAGCAGCTTTACAGAGATAAGCGTATAATTTAAGGTAACAGAGATTGTTTCGGCTTTACAGCAGAGTTAAGTTATTTCCATCTAAAGTTAGTTTTAATTGATTTGCTTCCGTCGCAATGATCATTTGTTATTAAATTAGGGGCCGCTAAGACGACACCATTCTCTCTACACAGACTTTAAACGCGAACCTGTGAGAAACACTGATGGCGTTCACATGCGCATTTAGAATGGGTTCTATAGTTATGTGCGTTTGAATATACGCAGGTTTGGAATTCCCTACAAGCCAAGCCTAAACAAAATACTTGTCTTTCCTTATAAATTTTGATAAGGAATTTTATTTTATTTGTTGCTTTGGGGTAGGACCGCGAGACGAATTTTCCCGACAACGCCTTATCTGTAGAGTGGTAGTGGGATCCTCCATAGGGAGAGACTAGTTGGCACTTCAGCACTGCGTTGTCATCGGTCCAGGCGAAGGTCCTTCGTCAGATCTGGATACGGCCTGGATCCGGCAGGCTGCAGGAAAACCTCGGGATAAACACAGACACTAAAATTAGCGTAGATGCCATTCTTCTCATGATGTAACGAGTGCATCAGGATTTTTGGGAAGTGTTCCCGGTTCCGGCTGACCTACTATATGCAGCCTAACATTAAATTATAGAAGTCTATAATGTATTATGTGAAAGCTAGGTCAAAGAGATGTGTCTTTAATCTGGCTTTGAACTGACAGAGTGTGTCTGCTTCCCGGACAATGGTAGGAAGACTGTTCCAGAGTTTTGGTGCTAAATAGGAAAAGGATCTACCGCCAGCAGTCGATTTTGATATTCTAGGTATTATCAACTGGCCGGAATTTTGAGATCGTAATAGACGTGACGGACTATAATGCGTTAAGAGCTCGCTCAAGTACTGCGGAGCTAAACCATTCAGTGCTTTGTAAGTAATCAGCAATATTTTAAAATTGATGCGATGTTTAATAGGGAGCCAATGCAGTTTTGACAGAACTGGGCTAATATGGTCATACTTCCTGGTTCTGGTAAGAACTCGAGCTGCTGCGTTTTGAACCAGCTGTAGTTTGTTTATTAAGCGTGCAGGGCAACCACCCAGTAGAGCATTACAATAATCTAGCCTTGAGGTCATGAACGCATGAACCAATTGTTCCGCATTTGTCAATGAGAGCATATGGCGTAATTTAGATATATTTTTAAGATGGAAAAATGCAGTTTTACAGATACTAGACATGTGACTTTCAAATGAAAGATTGGTATCAAAGAGCACACCCAGGTTCCTAACCGACGACGAAGACTTAACAGAGCAGCCATCAAGTGTTAGACAGTATTCTAGATTATTACGTGAGGACGTTTTTTGTCCAATAATTAGAAACTCTGTTTTTTCAGAATTTAGAAGTAGGAAATTACAAGTCATCCAATTTTTTATATCCGCTATGCATTCTGTTAATTTAGTGAATTGATAAGTTTCGTTAGGTTTTGAAGAAATGTAGAGCTGAGTATCATCGGCATAACAGTGAAAGCTAATACCATGTTTCCTAATGATATCTCCTAAGGGTAGCATGTACAGAGTGAACAGCAGCGGTCCTAGTACTGAGCCTTGTGGTACGCCATACTGAACTTGTGATCGATGAGACATCTCATCATTTACTGCTACAAATTGATAACGGTCAGATAAGTATGATTTAAACCATGCTAGTGCATTTCCCGTAATGCCAACATAATGTTCTAATCTATTTAAAAGAACGTTGTGGTCGATGGTGTCAAATGCAGCACTAAGATCGAGTAACACTAATAGCGAGATACAACCACGATCGGATGATAAGAGCAAATCATTTGTGACTCTAACGAGAGCTGTTTCGGTACTATGGTACGGTCTAAATCCTGACTGGAAATCCTCGCAGATATCATTTCTTTCAAGAAAGGAACACAGTTGTGAGGATACTGCCTTTTCTAATATCTTTGACAGATAAGGTAGATTCGAGATCGGCCTGTAATTGACTAATTCTGAAGGATCAAGTTGCGTTTTTTTAACAAGCGGTTTAATCATAGCCAGCTTAAAGTTTTTTGGTACGTATCCTAGAGACAAAGACGAATTAATGATATTAAGAAGAGGATCTATGACCTCTGGGAGTATTTCTTTCAGTAGCTTAGTCGGTATAGGGTCTAACATACATGTTGTAGATTTAGATGATTTAATGAGTTTAGTAAATTCTTCCTCTCCTATAGCAACGAATGAATCAAATTTTTCCTCAGGGAGGCTACAATGCACCGCCTGATGCGATACTGTAGTAGACGGTTGCATAGTTATAATTTTGTCCCTGATATTATCAATCTTATAAGTGAAGAAGTTCATAAAGTCATTACTGCTGTGTTGCTTGGAAACTTCGGTGCTTGAAGCTTTATTTTTCGTTAGTTTAGCCACCGTTTCAAATAAATACCTAGGATTATGTTTATTTTCTTCTAATAGGGTTGAAAAATAAGCAGATCTAGCAGCTTTTAAAGCCTCTCTGTAAGTAATTGAGCTCTCTTTCCATGAAATGCGAAATACCTCTAGTTTTGTTTTCTTCCAGTTGCGCTCCATTTTTCTGGCTGCTCTCTTAAGGGCCCGAGTGTGCTCGTTGTACCACGGCGTTGGACTATTTTCTTTAATCTTCTTTAAGCGCAACGGAGCAACTGTGTCTAAAGTGCTGGAAAAGAGAGAGTTAAACGTTTCTGTTGTAATATCTAGTTCTTCTAAGCTATCTGAGATGCTGAGATGATGAAACTGATTAGGAAGATTATTAATAAAGCAATCTTTAGTAGCAGAAGTGATAGGTCTCACATATTTGTAACACGGAGTCGGCTTTGCAGCCTTGGCTAAATGGAAATTACACGAGACTAGGTAATGATCTGAGATGTCATCGCTCTGCTGCAGAATTTCAACGGCATCCACATCTATTCCGTGTGATAATATTAGATCTAGAGTATGATTACGACGATGAGTAGGTCCTGACACGTGTTGTCTAATTCCAATTGAATTTACAATGTCTTTAAATGCCAATCCCAATGCATCTTTTTCATTATCGATGTGTATATTAAAATCACCAACAATTAGTACTTTATCTGCAGTCAATATTAATTCTGATAGAAAGTCCGCAAATTCTTTGATAAAGTCTGTATGGTGCCCTGGTGGCCTGTATACAGTAGCCAGCACAAATCTCAAACGTGATTTATCGTTTACACTATATATTTTTACATTAAGCACCAATGCTTCAAAAGAATTATATTTAAAACTTGATTTCTTAGTGGTTTTGAAACTATTACTTTAAATTACAGCAACACCACCCCCTTTGCGTTTCAGACGAGGCTCATGTTTATAACAGTAATCTTGCGGGGTGGACTCATTTAAAGTAATGTAATCGTTTGGTTTTAGCCAGGTTTCTGTCAAACACAGCACATCTAGGTTATTATCTGAAATCATATCGTTAACAACGAGTGCTTTTGAAGTAAGCGATCGAATATTCAGCAACCCAAGCTTTAGCATTTGCTCATCTGTATTATAGCTGTTTTTTATTTGTTGAACATCAATTAAATTTTTAACCTTAGTTGGGTTTAAACGTTTTTTGGATTTCCAAATTCGGGGAACAGACACAGTCTCTATATGATGATAGCTAGGTGAAAGAGGCTCTATGTGATAGGATTTATCTGACCTTGGTGACGCGAGGCCGCTAGCAGACAGTCGGTTAAGCCAGTCTGTCTGCTTCCTGACCTGAGCCCCAGATTGTCATGTTTGAGCTCTAAGACTATGAGCCATACTACTAGAGAGAAGAGCAGCACCATCCCAGGAGGGATGAATACCATCTCTTTTCAACAGGTCAGGTTTGCCCCAAAAACTTTTCCAATTGTCTATGAATTCTATATTATTAAGCGGACACCACCGAGACAGCCAACCGTTAAGCGAACATAATCTACTAACTATCTCATCACTCCTGCGAACAGGAAGGGGGCCAGAGCAAATTACAGTCCTTGACATCGTACTTGCAAGTTCACACACCTCTTTAATATTAATTTTGGTGATCTCCGACTGGCGGAGTCGAACATCATTAGTGCCGACATGAATAATGATCTTAGAGAATTTACGATTAGCATTAGCCAGCACTTTTAAATTTGCTTTGATGTCAGGCGCTCTGGCTCCCGGCAAACATGTGACTATGGTGGTTGGTGTCTCTATTTTCACGTTCCGTGTAATAGAATCGCCAATAACTAGGGCACAATCATTCTCAGTGGGTGTTTCACTGAGCGGGGCAAATCGATTTGTTATGGTACTCGGAACGGAAGAGTGGTTTTTAGATCCGCGACTAGAGCGATCCCTCACTGTCACCCATTTGCCCGGCTGCACGGGCTCTACTTCAGCCGGAACAACGCCATGTAAAGTGTTCACTATTCTATGCGCATCCAAAACATCTAAAGCACTAGCACTCTTACTATCCTCAATTAAAGTTTGGATGCGTGTTTCTAATTCTGAAATCTTCTCTGTCAACCTAACTGTCTCCTTACATTTATCACATATAAATCCTATATTGTCGACAGAGAAGGCTATACTAAACATGTGACATGAAGTGCAAGTGACAATAACAGGACAAGACATTACTCACCGTGTTTGTTGACTGATTCTTACTCACCTGAGCTTTTATGAACTCAAAGGCGCGGACGCGCGAGAGAAAAATAAATAAATAAAATAGCTGAGCGCACGGGTGGCGCGTTAACAGGCTAGCGAATTACTAGCGGTTTGTGCTAGTAGTGCTAATAACAAAAGCTAGCGATGTCAGGTTAATCTGAGATGTTGGGTAAAATGTAGTAGTATAAACAACTAGAAATAGTAGTAAAATGATGGTTCAAAACAAAGAAATATAAGGCTAAGACGGAGCTTACCGCACCGAAGCACACAAACACACTCACAGCAGGCAGCGAGGCAGACAGGAGCAATCGATCAGCGATTCAGCGATCAGGGAAATTCCTGTTAGGAGAGATCTTCTGTCTCAGGCTGATGGTACATTATTT
Organism: Scardinius erythrophthalmus; assembly: GCF_964197995.2. Taxonomy (NCBI): domain Eukaryota; kingdom Metazoa; phylum Chordata; class Actinopteri; order Cypriniformes; family Leuciscidae; genus Scardinius; species Scardinius erythrophthalmus. Next base: position 27,642,548 of record NC_138240.1, read on the forward strand.
CATCCCCGACCAGAGTTATGGAGACTATGGGTCTGGCCCCTGAGGGGGTCCCACCCATAACTGGGTTGCCCTTTCCACTGAGGTGGTCAGGACATCCGCACTAGAACCCCACTCTACTAGGAACTAAACAATTAAGTTAGGGAGGGCATTGAACCCAGTCTATTACTGCCCACTGGCTTCAGTTCTGGTGTTCCATCCCGCCCTCTAACGGGATCTCCTGTTCATGCTTAGGGCCTCTGTGGCGTCCTAAGTGCCCTCCGCAAGCCTCTTAGGGTGTTCGCAATAGGAAGTTCCCGCTGAAACTCCATGTTCCTGTAGATTGGAGGATGAATCCTTTTCATCCAGCCTATTGGCATCAGGCTGATGGGTTATCCCTGGCACCCATCATGTCCTGTGGATGACATATATGAATATATACAAGTATATATAAGTATATAGGAGAATCTATTGAGTTTGCTTCATGCTCGTCTTACTCCCTGGAAGAGGGGTGGTGCTGCCCCCTCTCACTTACTAACGTAGGAGCCACTTTACATTATTGTTGCCCCGGTACCGAGGTACCGGTAGGCAATATCATGATTCTTCAGGTATTCCATCCTCCATCGCATGTGTCGGATGGTCAAGGTTTAGCCTTGGAGGTTCCTATGCTAGGCCTCGGGCTGGGAGGAGCCAATCCATCTAGTAATGTATCAAGGGTTAGGAGTTATTCCCCTCTATCAAGTAGACTGTTGGTTATCTGCAGAAACCACTCATAATTGAAGTACAAGGTGCGCTTTTGCCTTCACCTCTTATTTAATACTTTCTACTGTCTGGGGTTTCCCTTTCCATGGGGTCAGTTGAGCCTCCGGCTTCTCACCTCCCCTTCTTACACCAAATCTTACAACAAGCTAGTTTGGATCTGTCCTCTACTCTTTCTATCGTCCTTGAGTGTACCAGATCTTTGTACCAGGGCGTTTTTTCTCTCAGTGTGGCGGCGTGGGTATTCGTTCCCCAAAGTATCGATGCAGCGGGAGTTCCCTTTACGAAAGGGAACGTCTCGGGTTACGTATGTAACCCTCGTTCCCTGAGTGGGGAACGAGACGCTGCATCCCTCGGCCACACTTTTCGCACCCCTGAGAACGACTTGCTTTGACCAATTAGAAGCTAACATTTCCTGGTTCCTGTGACCGTTTTATAGCTTCCGGATCACCGTCACATGCGACGTCACGGGTGACGTAATGACGTTGCACCAATCCAGATTGGGATAGTTGTATAGTAGACTTCAGACGCTTCATGCCGAAGGCATTCCTCAAAGTATCGAGTATCGATGCAGCGTCTCGTTCCCCACTCAGGGAACGAGGGTTACATACGTAACCCGAGACGTTTTCTCTAGAAGAGGGAACGAGTATTGCGTAAGTTGCTTACGCATCAGGAAAGTCTTCTTTCTTCGAGATCTGAAGCCAAAAATTATCCTTAATTTTTTATTCATTGTCAACGCAGTGCGGCAGCTGGCAGACTTAGGCAGGCTGTATAAGCGTGCTCATTGGCTGCTCGGCGGCAACTGCTTAAGCCTATCAGTGAGCACTCTGAAACGTGGCCTCCAATGGAGGCGCTTCGCGCCCTCCACACCCTTCTAACCGTCAGAATGGGTGTGGCCAGCGTGTATATAACCAGTGCTCACAGGCTAAATATCTGGTTTTCGCAGTCTGAAGCGCAAAAGCTTGTGGCGCGACACGGCAGGTTACGCAATGCTCGTTCCCTCTTCTAGAGAGAACCGAGGTTACATTAGGTAACCGAGTACGTTCTCTTACGAGAGGTTCTCTCGTATTGCGTAAGTTGCTTACGCATCGGGAACCCTTTGTCAACGCCGTGTGCGCCGAGCATCCAGCCCATGAATCCCAGGGAGACCGGGGAAAACATTCTGCTGGAATAGGTGGCCGGTCGGAGAGACGGGCCAACACAGTACAAAGCACTTCACTCAGTATATAAAATAGAGCGGCGCGGCCGGTCTATAAGCATAACAGTGCAAAACAGTAGGGCCGGCAGAGCGAGCCCACACAGTACATAAGCACTTATTAGGGTAAGAAAAGAGCGACATAGTCGGTCTTTCATGAAGAGAATAAACCCCCGCGCCACAGAGTAGAATACGGGCGGCCAGCAGCGCGGGCCAGCACCGGTAAAACAGCGCGCAAAGGGGAATGAGAAACAGAGCGGCCCAGCCGGTCTGAGTATAAAACACTTCCCCCTAAGTATCATACCAGAAATATCGCCAGCATGTGAACGTAGTCTGCACATGAGAGACTGGGCAGAGCATATATGTCACTTATACTGACAGTAATTTTGCCTGTAAGGCGGGAACTTTCAGGTTATAAAACCTCACGAATGTTGATGGGGAGGCCCAGCCCGCCGCCATACAAATATCGTGGATAGAAATTCCGCTGGACCAGGCCCACGAAGAGGCCATGCCTCTAGTAGAGTGGGCTCTGATACCCAGAGGGCACTGCAGGTGTTTGGAGGCATAAGCTGCTGCAATCGCGTCCACTATCCACCTGGACAGGCTCTGTTTCGAGGCGGCGAGACCCTTGGTGCGTCCGCCGAAGGAAACAAAGAGCTGCTCTGAACGCCTGAAAGCGGCGGAGCGCGTGATGTAAACTCTCAGCGCCCGGACAGGGCATAGGAGGTTATCACTGTCCCCATTATCGGATGCTGGCAGAGCCGAAAGGGAAATGACTTGTGCCCTAAAAGGGGTTCCAATCGCTTTGGGGATGTAACCGTGTCTCGGTCTGAGAATGACTTTGGAGTCGTTCGGTCCGAACTCAAGACATGCAGGGCTAACAAATCCCCCACATGTTTAACTGAAGACAGAGCTATCAGAAAAACGGTTTTAAGCGACAAGTACTTTAACCCTCTAGGCGCCACGGTCGAGTTTACTCGACAAGATGCGGCACTGAATAAAACGGCTGATTTTGTCAAATAGGGTGTCAAATTTCGTTCAACCTCCCCTCCACTAGTTGGCAGACATGTCATACTTCATCCCCGACTCAAAAAAACACCATGTTTCTATACAAAATCTTCGAGCTAGAGCGCATTGAATCAGTGCGAACAAAAGCGGAGCTAGTGTGCGAGTGAACCATTTTATCAGAGCAATATTGTCAACGTCAGCGAGTATTTGCATTAGATTATTATTATTATTATTATCTAATGGCATCAATAAAGCTTACCTGCAATGAAGTGTCGGGTCTTTTATTCGCGGACCCTTAGGGGAATAGCGTTATCTGCCTTCAGAAAATGACGGTGATTCTGAAAGTGAAAGTATAGCTACACCAAGCACAAACGGTGAATCCTTTGCCCAATATAGATGGTCCTTTGCCCAATGTCAGTGGTGGGAACAATGTTTCCCGGGGTCGGAGTGTTCATCGCGAAGTTAGCAGGCGTGTTAGTGTTGTGGGGAACGAGGCGGCCGCGGGAGATTTTTACCGCGCTAGCCATGGTGACCGTGTGCCTCTCCGCATTTCGCGGCGAAAGTATTGTGGTGGAGGCTTTGTCTAATGCCACTGGGTATGTTAGACAAGGTCGAAGTATTCATAGGACAGTTAGGGGGCAACGTGGAGGCAGGGTGGGGAGTCGCAATGACAATGACAGTAGTCCGAGCTGTGCACACTCGGCGCGCGCGCGAGGCAGATCTGGTCGCGCCCGCGCTGCTCGTAGCAGGAGCAGAGGCGGTGTGACACGGGGCAGAGGGGCTATTATGCATAGTCTATCGCAAGACCACACCATGAAACACTACAAGAAATGTCACCTGGATGGATAGGGATTCATTATCTCTACAGCAAAAGCCCTGCAACATAAATTCTTTTTTTTTGTCTGCCATTTATTAGTAATGATTTACACTGTTGATTTACTATCTATTTCCCTGACCATTTAGTAGTGTACAGTATGTGTTCTTTTTTGTGTGTTCATGTCCTTGTGATGTGTGCGTCTTTGTCAGCTAAAAAAAAAAAAAAAAAAAAACACAAAAAAATACTAACATTGTCTCTCCTCTTGTCTCGTCATCTCACTCATGATATGTGCCTTGCCATGGCGAGTGAGCTTTTGAACTAAACAGGTCTTGTCTACTTGTGTTTGTGTGTCATACTCATATGAATAATATATATGTGCCCCATACATGGAATCAGAGTGCCAACTGTATGTAGTAAATGGAAAATCTCTACAGCAAAAGGCCAACCACTACATGCATTCGGTTTGTTTCTACCATTTATTAGTAATGATTTACACAGTTTGTTTACTACTTACTATTTACCTGAGCATTCAGTATTGTGCAATATAGCATACAGAAGGTGAGGGACATTTTGGGGGGAAAGAAGTGCTGCATTTTATCATTTAAACGTGAATTTTCATGAAAATTCTCTAATCCAAGATGGCCGCCACCATATGACGTCATAATATGCAAATTAGATAGGGAAATGTAATCCCTACATAAACTTTGGGTCATCCTTAATATTTCTCTAATTTACAGGAAGTCTCTATCTTTTATCACTTTTAAGATATAGCCTTTTGAAATTAAGATGTCAAAATCGAACGTTTTAGAAAAAAACCTCTGGCGCCTAAAGGGTTAAATCCACGGATTCGAGCGGTCCAAATGGAAAAGCCTTCAGGGCCTCCAGGACCAAGGACAGATCCCAAATAGGAACCAAGGGGGGCCGCGGGGATTCATCCGTCTAGCTCCTCTGAGGAAGCAGATAATGAGCTCGTTCCTTCCTATTGCCCGGCCGCGCGTCGTCTCAGCGAACGCTGCAATAGCCGCCACATACACTTTGAGCGTGGAAGGGGACCTACCCTTTTCCAACAGTTCTTATAGGAAGGAGAGCACCCGCGGGACCCCGCATGCGCGTGGATCCAAGCTCTTAGTAGCGCACCATTTAGAAAACACCGACCATTTAGACGCGTAGAGCCGTCTCGTAGAGGGGGCTCTAGACTGTGTGATCGTGTTCACGACCCCTTCTGGCAGGTCAACGGGTATCCGTTGATCACCCATGCATGCAGAGACCAACGCTCTGGATCTGATCGATCCACCGGCTTGGGAGAGGAGATCCTTTCTCACCGGGATCGGCCATGGGGATGAGTGCGACAGCCTCACTAGCTCTGGGTACCAAGTTTGGTTCTCCCAGCGCGGGGCTATAAGAAGCACTGAGTGGTGCGTTTCTCTGATCCTCGAAATGACCTGTGGCAACAGGGAGATCGGAGGAAAAGTATACAGCGGGAGGCTGGGCCATGTCTGGGACAGCGCGTCCTCGCTTTTCGAGAAAAATTTCGGGCAGTGAGCGTTGTCTTTCGACGCAAAGAGGTCGATCTCCGCTCTGCCGAATAGGCGCCAGAGAAACTGGACTGTCTGGGGGTGCAGGGACCATTCTCCCGGGGGAATGTTGTCCCTGGACAGTCTGTCTGGACCGACATTCAGGTGGCCCGGCACGTGCGCGGCTCTCAGCGAGCGCAACGAGCGGTAAGCCCACACGAGAAGGCGTTTTGTCAGCTTGCACAGATTCCTGGATCTGACACCGCCCTGTCGGTTCACATAGGATACCACGGACATGTTGTCCGAGCGGACTAGCACATGGTGATCCTGTATGAATGGAAGGAAGCGCTTGAGCGCGTTCTCGACCGCTATCATCTCCAAACAGTTTATGTGGAGGCATTTTTCCTGGTCTGACCACAGGCCAAAAACCGGTTTGCCCTCGAAAAGAGTGCCCCAACCTGAGGTGGAAGCGTCCGTCGAGATAACTTTGCGGTGTGAGATGGCTCCCATTGTCACTCCCCGCTGGTACCAGTCGGCCGCTAACCAGGGCTTCAGTGCTGAAACGCAGCTCTGAGTCACTCTGATTCGGATGCCGCCGGAAGCCCAGGCTCTGTGAGGCACTCGGGCATTCAGCCAGCGTTGTAGCGGGCGCATTCGTAAGAGACCCAGCTGAAGCACTGCTGCAGCTGAGGCCATACAACCCAGCAACCTCTGAAATGTTTTGAGAGGTGAGGTGCTGCCCGGCCGGAAGGACGCGGCCAGGCGTCGAATGCAGCGCGAGCGCTGTGTCGACAGGCGGGCCGTCATTGCCACAGTGTCCAGATCCAAACCCAGAAAAGAGGTTGATTGACTGGGCACTAGCAGGCTCTTGGTCCAGTTGACCGTAAGCCCCAGGCTGTCCAAGTGGCTTAGAAGTAGGCATGTGCCGGTATCAAATTTTCATGCTGTGATTAATTGATTGAGCTTTTATCACGGTATACGGTATTATCATGATATTTTAATTGCACAAGAGAAAAGGATGGATTGGGAGGGGATGTAGAAAAAAAAAAAACTTGCATCACAATAGGTGTAATTGTGATTGTCAAAACATTTGGTAACTAAACAGAATTTTACACAATTTTCACGATTTCAATTCAATTCTTGGGATTTGATTTCAATCTTGATTCAATATTGACTCTTTGGATAAATATTAGGTACAGTAGATAGCCTACATGTTAATTTTTCTCAAGAAAAAATATATCTCACATAATGCTGTAAACATACAGTGAGCCCTGTCAGCTTTCATTATAATAGGTTTTTATTATAATAACAATTATGACACAAGTAAAAATATAATACAAATGTAATATAGTGCACATATTTAGCGAAATACTCCTCTCTATAGCTATTTTTTCTAGTCAACTAACGTGTTGGTCATTAAATGGCTTTCCTGAGGTAAATGTAACGTTCTGTGACATAATTGTTCACCTGCAGTTTTATTGACCTCTTTCCGTGGTTGAAAAAAACTCTTGATCAATATTATGTATGAGGCATGAATACCTTTCTGTAAGTTGTACTGTATCTTTAAATAAAAAGTAACATGATCGGTTTTCTTGAACTGAGGCGCTACAGCGATCTGTCACGTCACATTTACAAGCACCAAAACGGTATTTATTGTCTGAATTTCGTAATAAAATGGACAGAACCTGATAGCTGAGAATTTTTTTCATATCAGAAGTACCCTGCTCTGCCTAGTCTGTCGGTGTCAGTGTACTTTGCTCCGTGATTTTTCTCTGCGTGAGAAAATGGATGTGTGGCGCGAGAGCGTGTGAGAAGTGTAAATTGCGTGAGTCTCACGCTGAATGCGTAGAGTTGGCAGCCCTGCTTTTAGAAGGGGGATAAATCCTTTATTTTACTGTCTATGGATACATCGTCGGCAGCGTTCCCCCTTCCGCCATGCTTCTTCTCCATGTGAGGATTGTTTACATTAGACTAGAGTGCGCACGGCGCCGCACGCACACAGTGCTTCTCCATGTGGAGATTGTTTACATCAGAGTGCGCACGTGTTTTGCGCAGCATATACGCAGTGTTTGTTTAAGCGGTTGATGGAAAATAAGCTAATGCGCGTTCTATAAATATAAATTCTGATCTATTGTTTTTCACGGTATTTTGAAGTGCCCGCGATAACAATATCGTGCATATTCATTACCGCGATTTATCGCATTACCGGATACCGGCACATGTCTACTTAGAAGCACTGTCCTGTGGGCGATGAGTTCGGGCTCTGACTGTGTTAGAATCAGCCAATCGTCCAAGTAGTTCAGAATTCGCATTCCCCGACCCCTCAGGGGAGCGAGAGCCGTGTCCATGCACTTCGTAAATGTACGGGGTGCCAATGACAGGCCGAACGGCAGGACGGTGTACTGATATAACTGACCGTCGAAGGCGAATCTCAAGAATGGCCTGTGACGGGGTATTATCTGGATCTGAAAGTACGCGTCTTTTAGATCGAGAGATATAAACCAGTCCCTCGGGCGAATTTGCGCGAGAATTTGTCTGGTTGTGAGCATTTTGGTCTTCTCATAAGAGCCTTGTTCAAACGTCTCAGATCCAAAATTGGCCTGAGAGCTCCTTCCTTCTTGGGAACGAGGAAATAACGGCTGTAAAAGCCTGACTCGCTCATGGAAGGGGAAACCGGTTCTATAGCCCTTTTGCACAGAAGTGTAGCTATTTCTGCTCGAAGTAGATGTGCTACTTCCCCATTCACTCTGGTCTCGATACGCGCTTGAAAGCGCGGAGGGCGGCGAGCGAACTGCAGAGTATAGCCCTGTTTTACTGTGCTCAGAACCCATTCTGACGCGCCTGGAATAGCTTCCCACGCTTTCGCGTGTGCAGCCAGGGGCAGAATGGCCTCCGGGCTCTGAGCGCCGCTGATCGCGGGCTCGAGAGCTCGAAACGGAGGGGCGGGCGCGGCGTGCGCGCTCTCGGTGCTTAGATACGGCGGGTCGCAAGCAGCGATTACTGGCCGTTTTACACACAGCGTCCCGGTGGCTTTGGACGGGGAACATACAGTGTGAGGCACAGCGGCGTCGGGGGCGAAGTATTCGAGAGGATGTGTGAGCGCGTGGGAGCGGGCACAGCATCTGTATTTATAACATGACCGGTCATGAGTGGTTGTGTAACAGAGCGGGCAGTGAGTAGGTGTGGGCACAGCGGGGTGGACACGTGACCTACTTTTAACGCTCGAGCGGCTTCTGCCTGCTTTATGCGAGCGGGCTCTGTGAGAAACACAGGGTTTATGGTGCTTGTGTGCAGAGGTGAACACAGATAAGTGGGCACATTTACTGCATTTGAAACACATACAGCGCGAGCCGCGCGACCAGGCAAAATGCTCTTTTCGAGATTTTTCTGGGTCGCCGTGAAAATGGCAGTTGTGTGCAGGCGAGAGGGTGAATTCACCGGCTCGTTGGCTGCGAGATGAGTGTCTGCAGTAACCGTAGCAACGGAGACTGACAGAGCGTGAAGCTTTGACGATGGTCCGGCCGCGGCGGGACACGATCGTCGCTTCTTTCCTCGGGCTAGGAGGTTTTTGCAGGCTCAGGCTTCACCGCGATCCTCTGCCGGGGTCCCCGGGGATGAAGCGGCCTGATGCGGCTGGTCGAGCGAGAGCGAGGGCGGCCGCCCTGTCGTCGCTGCGAGGACGGAGGTCGAGCTGGGCGCTGGGCAGAGCTTTGCGCAGGCTGGTCACAATGACGGCGTGCAGCAGGCCTGGAGCTCCGAGGCAGAAACAAATTCATCGCCTGTGTGGTCTTCTGAACCTCCGAAAAGCGGCCCACGATCCCGTTTACCGCTGGGCCGAACAGGCCGGTGGGGGAGAGGGGGGCGTTAAGGAACACCGCGCGCTCAGACTCCCTCATATCCGCGAGCGTGAGCCAGAGTTGCCTCTCTGCGACAGTCAGAAAGGCCATGCACCGTCCAATGGCCTGGGCAGCGGATTTCGTGGCGCGAAGGGAGAGGTCCGTCGCGCTCCTCAAATCCGTGATGGAAGCAGACTCCGAACCCTTTTCGTCCAGATCACGGAGGAGGTTAGCTTGGAGAATCTGTAGTACGGCCATAGAGTGGAGTGCAGATGCAGCCTGTCCGGCGGCGGCGAAAGCACGGCCGACGAGGGCTGATGTGGTCCTGCAAGCCTTAGACGGGAGGGCAGCATTTGAGTGCCAACCAGAGGGCGGGCAAAGGTGCGCTGCGACCGGCTCTTCCACGGAGGGAATGACATTATACCCCTTCTCAGTGGCGCTGTCAACCTGTGAGAGCGTCGATGAGGCGTGTGAAGAAACTCTCGCGGAGAATGGAGCATTCCACGATTTAGAGAGCTCGCTGTGACGCTCAGGCAGGAAGGGTGCAGTTCTGGACGCTGGCTGTCGGCGGCGATGAAGAAGGAAGTAGCCGTCGAGTCTGTTCGGTGCTGGCTCCTCAGGAGGAGACCAATCAAGTCCCAGCTGTTCAACAGCTCGCGTGAGGAGGCGTAACAGTTCCGCGTCCTCGCCTGCTCGAGTACGGCCCGAATCCTGGACTGAAGAGGAGGCAGTAGACCAGTCCTCGCTGTCAGAGGCTAGGATGGAACAGCTGTCCGCGGCGCGTTCATCAAACTTGTCCGCCTCATCCCCTGAAACGGCGGCGGCACGGGCGGGAGCCGGCGGCTGCACGGCCGGGAGGGGGGGCGGGGAAGGCGAGAGAGAAGCTCGAGGGAGAGGATTCGGCGAGCTTCTAAGCGCCTCGTCGGTCTCCGGTGGTCGCTGTGAGCGGCGCTTCTTCTTGCGCGGCCCAGCAGTGACAGGCGGAGCGACATCTTGGTCAAAAACTTCAAGTCGAGCCCGCAGGGTCGACATTGAAAGTTCCTCGCACTGAGGGCAGCCGCCCGTGAAGAGTGCGGTGGCGGCGTGCTCGCGGCCCAGGCAGAGAGCGCAGATGAGGTGGCGGTCTCCGTTGCTGAACGGGGCGCAGGAAAAACGGGGCATTTTTAGAAAAACGCCCCGTGCTCTTTTAGAGAGAGAGAAAACGTGTCGCAGTAGGCGAACACACAGCAGTAAAGGATATGACGCCGGATAGCGTAGCAGGCACGGAAGGCTGAAGGCAGCGAAGGCGGCCGGCTTCTTCAGGCGATGTCCTCGGCTTGCTGGTCGCTGGTTTCAACGGCGGCGGCTCTCAAGATCCAGCGATGCGAAGAGCTTCGCTGAAGACAAGAAAATCAGATATTTAGCCTGTGAGCACTGGTTATATACACGCTGGCCACACCCATTCTGACGGTTAGAAGGGTGTGGAGGGCGCGAAGCGCCCTCATTGGAGGCCACGTTTCAGAGTGCTCACTGATAGGCTTAAGCAGTTGCCGCCGAGCAGCCAATGAGCACGCTTATACAGCCTGCCTTGGTCTGCCGCCCTGCGTTGACAATGAATACAAAATTAAGGATAATTTTTGGCTTCAGATCTCGAAGAAAGAAGACTTTCCCGATGCGTAAGCAACTTACGCAATACGAGAGAACCTCTCGTAAGAGAACAGGCTGTTCTCTTCTTATGTCATCTGTATGAAATGTGTATTTCTCTCAGGCGTGTTCACTACTGCTAAGATCACGAGTCAGCATCGTCAACTTCATCTTCAACTTCACACGTCAAATATCGGCCTGTTCACATCGGCCATATTTTGACATCGGAACGATACCGATGTGTAAAAAAATGACCATATCGGCCGATATCATATCTGCGGCCGATATATCGTGCACCACTAGTTTCTGTTTTGTTTGTGTTCATGTCTTTTTTATTTAGAAATTTTCATAGTCATGTTTCTTGGTTTCTTGTCCTTGCCCTCATGTGATCATGTCATGTGCTTCCCCTGTTCATTTGTCTTGTTCTCATTGGTTCATTGTTTGATTGCTCACAGGTGTTTCTTGTTTGTCATTAGTCCTTGTGTATATACAGCCCTCATATTCCCTTGCCTCTTGTCTAGCTTTGTTTGTGTAACCACTGTTTGGTGAGTCCATGTCTAGTCCAGTTTTAGGCTATGGTCATGGTCATGGTCATGGTCAAGTCTTAGGTTCTTTTGTATTTGGATTGATGGCGAAAGGAAACTTTGTGAAGCATTGAGGCTTTCCCTTCAACTGTATCAAAAAAATGGTTCATTACTCGAAGCTTTTCAACACTGTGTACACTATTGACATCTTGTGGTCAAAAGGTGGAAAATTTTTGATTGTTTCAAATTGTTTCAAAGTTTTAAATCTGAAAGTGCACCGTATATAAAGTTATTGTCTTTCAAAAGTAAGAGTTGACTCTGAGTCAATGAAATGAATAGTTTTTCAAAAGAGTCATAAGCTGTTTCGCTGTGAAACATTACGAAACATTAGCGTATTACCCGCCCACTTGTTGCGCATGCAGACACCAGGGAAAACTTGAACCTCAAACACTGCAGCTGATTCCTGTGGATACTGGACAGCATCATGTCAAGAAGAAGCTGTGCTCCACAATGTGACGGTAAAGCCAGTTTCTTTTTCACTGCCCAAGGACGAGCATGTGAAGAATCAGTGGTTAAAATTCATCTTCACCATGATACCACAGCAGTATAATCCTAAACATTTGCTGTGTTCCCTTTATTTTACTGACGACTGTACAATGTAGGATTTGCAAAACGCTTGCTTTTGAAAGATGGTGTTCAAAATTTTTGAGTTTTATACTGTGTTGCTCTTACTGGTTAACTCACATTATTACTGTCTTAACTGAAATACTTCTACTAATCAGTTGTGGGCCACTATTACCTAAAACCGTGTCTACCGGTATTAATGCAGATTGTCTGTCTTTCTCACTACTTTGAGGAAAGATTAAGCATGGTGCAAGATTTGTTTTACCAATGTTTATGTTTCATCAGTCATTCACGCTAGAGCTCGGCTAATGTATGCACTTTTATTGATACAGTTTCCAGATTCATGCAATAAATTAGAAAAATACTCGGTAAATAAGTACAAGTAAAATAATCGGTTGGTTGATGGACATGCACTTGTTAATGTTCATTACCAATCCTGATACATTACTAAATGTTTTGATACTATTTACTGCAGTCCCAATTTGGTTCCGGTCACTTAAAAAGATGGCTGTGTCATCTGCAAGTTGGCAAATTTTAAACTTTTTACCAACAGCATTAATTCCTAAAAAGGGAGACATTTTTATGTGTGTGGCCATTGTCTGAGCAACTAGGAGAAACAAAAATGGAGACACCGGGCAGCCTTGTCTAATACCACGTGATATACTAAATCTTTCTGATGTGCCTGTTTTCAGTTTAACAGAACTAGAACACCCATTATATAAGGTTTGAATTGCCTTGTGAAAATAGTTACCAAAACCAAAAAAGGAAATAGATTTTAATATAAAGTTATATATGCTCGATGGTGTCAAAAGCTTTATAAAAATCAATAAATAGTATGAAGCTATCATTCGGAAGGAGGTCACTGTAATCTATCATGTCTAAAATTAAACGTATATTATTGCTTATGTGTCTTTTGGGCATAAAGCCAGATTGTTCTTCATCTATAATTTGGTTCAGGCTATGTTTAAGTCTTTTGGCGAAAATTAAAGCAAATAACTTTGCATCATTGTTGAGTAAACTAATGGGTCTCCAGTTTTCAATGTGTAATTTATTCTTATTTGGTTTGGGAATTAAAGTAATCACGCCCTGTTTCAAAGTCGGAGGAAGTTCACCTTTTTCAATGGCTTCTTCAAACACAGAAAGCAGGAAAGGAGAAAGTTTGTCATTAAATACTTTATAAAATTCTCCTGTTAGGCCATCATTCCCGGGTGTTTTGTTGTCTTTTAAAAGTTTAACACATTCCACCAGTTCAGGTAAGGAAATTCTTCCATCACAAATCTTTCTAAATTCTTCATTAATTTTCTTAGAATTTGTGGAGATGTTATTTAAAAAAGAATCTATACCAGAACCTGTGGAAGCGGATGAGTATAAGTCCTGATAAAAGCTAGCAACATGTTTTGAAATTACCTTATGATTATTGGTAATACTTCCATTGACTGACAAATTACTAATTGTATTATATTCCGCATTTCTCCTTTCTAATCCAAAAAAGTACTTTGTATTTTTCTCTCCTTTTTCAATCCATTTACATCTAGATCTAACAAAGGCGCCTTTAGTTTTTTCTATGTATATGTCGTCTAGTTTACTTTGTAATAAAATCAGATTTTCTTTCTCATGTTCATTAAGATTACCGCTGGATTTTATTTGTAAATTTAATATTGCTTTAATGACTTGTGATTCATTTTCTCTTTTTTGCTTTGCTAAATACTTCCCTTTTTTAATAGCCATCTTGCGAATTTCAAATTTTGTTACTTCCCAATTTTGTCCATAGTTACCCGAATTACAAGCTTGTTTCCAAAATTTTTCAATGATCCTACTAATTTCTAGTTTAAAATCTAAATTGTTTAGTAATGAATTGTTAAGTTTCCAGTAACTGGAAGTATTATTCTGAGAAAAACAATTGCTCAAGTAAATTTTAATAAGTATAAGTTTATGGTCAGTTAATACAGCCGGTTCTATCATCACATCTTTGATCTTATCTTCAAGGTCATTAGAGATGAGCCAAAAATCTATGCGTGACTGCAAAGACAGACTTCTATTGCTCCAAGTATACATTCGCTGAGCTTTGTTCCTTTCACGCCAAACATCCATAAGTCCTAGACGCAAACATGTATTTTTAAGTTCACAATTTATGTTTGCAGGTTTTGGAGGCCATCTATCCAAGTTATCATCAAATACTGTATTAAAATCACCTCCCCATAAAACCTTAGCTTCTGAAAATTTCAAATTAAGTTGACAAATTCTTGCCTCCACATTTTTAAAGAGAGTTCGATTTCTAATTTTGTCATTGGTGGCATAAATATTAACCATTATGAATTGTTTCTGCTCCAACTCACATACTAAAATAATTAATCTTCCTGAAACGTCTTTTTCACTATGTATAATTTGACCCTTAAAGTTTCCTTTTAAAATAACCACACCTGCTGATCGATTATCTCCATTCGAAAACCATATTTCACTCCCCCATTGGTTCTTCCAAAAAGATTCATCTGCTGCACATGCATGAGTTTCTTGAATAAAGTAAAAGTCTGCATTTTTAGCTCTGCAGTACAAAAAAAAAAGCTTTCCTTCTAAGTAAGTCTCTTAAACCTTTGGCATTGACAGAACAAACATAAAGAGACATAAAATAATAAGAAAAAAAATACAAAAATAGCCTACTAGTTTAACTTTAGTTTAACTTTAGTGTTTTCTATAGGCAACAGTCTTCTTGCATAACTAAATGGAACTTTTGCATAAACCAGATCTTTTCACATTTGGGTTAAATAAACCTAACACACTTTGGAATTATTTATCAAACTCTCAAGTCCCCGTAAAACATTCCTTTATCACGATAAAAGGATAAAGCTGAAAAACTTTATAAACAAAATGTAAACATTTTCAGAACTAACTACCTGTTATACATCTAGGTTGGACGTATTTCTCTGCCATCGATAAACGCTCTCGCCCCGCTGAAATAAGCGGCTTTGCCTTCTTTTCTGGCTTGGTCCACCGCGGGCCACAGTCGACTCCTTGCTTCCTTGTCTGCGGCTGTGAGATCCTCCTTGAAGCGTAAGCCTTGAGTCTGCAAAAAGGGACTCTGCCTGGCGTGTTTCCAAATGAGATCCCTTGCCGTTCTTGAAGTAAATCTGATGATGATCGGCCGTGGATTCCCCCGCTGATCCTCCCCGGCTCTGAGTCGGCCGAGTCGGTGTGCGATGTCCACCGCCGCCGTCACTTCGTTTCTCTGCTCCTCTGGGACCACGGCTCTGCAGACCTCCTTCACTCTCTCTTTCACCTTTTCCGAGGAGTTTTCAGCCACCCCATGAAGTCGCAGGCACCACCTGCGGCTGTATCGTTCCTGGTCGTTCATCCGCTGGTCCAGTTCTGCAGCTTTTTTTTTCATTTCCATATTTTCTTTTTTCAGATTTTCGTTTTCTTTTTTCAGACCCATAACATCAGAATGAATTGAGTTTAAACTTTCACAAATGCTCTCAATTTCTTTGGAGTTGTTCTTTATCATTATTTCCAGGTGGTCTGCTCGGTTGTTGATTTTTTCTGAAAGAATCTGTATAATGTTGTTCTGGACTTCCATTAAGCTTGGCTCTGAAGCTGCGGCTGGTTCAACATTCTTTGTTTTTTTTGGTGCAGGGGTCTTACTTGGTGTATTAGGAGAAGATTCACATCTTCCTCCAACTTTACAGGCGTATGAATGAGTGTCCTCATGTTTTCGCTTTTCTTTAGCGTGGTCCACTTCCATCCCTTCCAGCGCGGACATCTGCTTTTTGATCGACATTTTGCTAGCAGACCTTTTGCAAGCTAACTTTTCAGAATTGTTCGACGACAGCAATAAAGTTCTGTTTTGTATGTTCAAATCGTCTTTCTCGGTTCTCGTAACAAATCCATAAATTATTCACTTTATAATTGGGGGGGAAAAATATGCACTACATACACAAATTTTGCAAGAAAACATGTTGCCGTACCTCCACTCAAGAAAAGCGCCTTATCACTACGCCATCTTGGCCGCCCCCCCGATTCTCATCTGTATCTGCATGTCTTGTTAGCTTTGTGTGTATCAGTGACGCCGAATGTCACATGATTATGGCACTTCTTCATGTGTTCTATATATGGACTAAAACTGTGCACAGGGCAGCGAGGGCGCCCTCAGGCTATTGGTATGAATTGAAAACACAGTATCAGAGTTATGCATTCGCGTATAATGATTACATCGACGCATTTGGGTATAAATTCAATACATATTATTCCTGTCTATAGAAATCTGATGTAAACCTATGAGAATATATCAATATTTCTCCAAATCTGCACATTTTTGAGCTAAAGCCCTGAGGGACGTTGTTTTGTGTATCGCTGTCATGACGACGGCACGGGAGTTTTTTTATCAATGAAAGCGGCTGACGCGCATAATTCATATCAAAGGTATCGACTCATTTTTTCATTTCATAACTCCTGACACAAATTAAGAAATAACTGTCGCTATGAGTTTCTCAGAATACAATAGTGGTCAAATACTGAAACTTGAGTATTATATCTTTTTAATGATGTATAGTTTGTCAAGGTATAACATTAAATCTGATAGTAAATTTGAACTAAATAATAAAAAAAAACGCTTCAGTGCGCCGACGCACTGGTGAGGCTTAACAGGTTAAGCCCTGTGTGTTAGTTCAGTCATTGTGAGTTATTGATGTTGTGAGGTTGCATGTTCTTTGATCTGTTCTGAAGTCTGAGTTTATGTCAAAGTTCTAGTTAATTTAATAAAAACACCGTTGCACTTGGATCCTGCTTCCTGCTTCTTGCTTCCTGCTCTGCATCGTAACAGAATAACTCACCAAAAATGGATCCAGCAACTGTGAGTAACCAGGCCCTAAGGAGATTCCTTGCTACTCTTTTTCAAGATGGCCAGCCCATGGAAAGGTATGTGAAGGACTTCTGGGCTTGCTGCCATTTAGCGTCACTAGATGACGTCCAGCTCATGGATCTGTTCTGGAGCGGTCTGGACGAGGATATTGCTCAAATGATGCCAGAGGACTATACCGGCTGGACGCTAGAAAGGTATATTGACCTGGCCCTTTTCCTGAGTAATTCTTCATTTGCTGTGGGCATGGAGGAGAAGCTTCGTGAACCGGCAGTATCTCTTCAGCCTGTTCTTCACATCACGCCAGCCATCAAGCTAGTCACCGGATCGGTCTATTATCGTCCAGGACTGGTATCCAGTGTGGCCGATTCCCCGGTGAGGTCAGTACGTGTTGCCATAAGGGCCATCGTGCAGGAGTCTTGTCCCGCCGAGACTATCCTGCATAAATCATGTTTCACCGAGACCTTCCTGCCTGAGTATCTTCCAGCCGAGCCTGCACTTCACGTCAGTTCTGCCGAGCCAGAGCTTCACGTCAGTCCTGCCGAGCCAGAGCTTCACGTCAGTCCTGCCGAGCCAGGTGTATTGGTGACAGGTGTATTGCGTTCCAAACTTTCCCATCATCAAGGATATATGTGTCCTGAACGTTTTTTCCCAGCACTGTACAAGGCGGACTGAATTTCGGCCTGCCCTTTTTCACATGTGTACTTGTTTAGGCCAGACATTAAGTACATGCCCAGTATAGAGGTGCCTTTCTCAACAACATAGATGCTAGTACTGGCCACCGCATCTCCGTAATATACATGTGCACATAAGCATCCGAGTACAGGCAGTGCCGTTTGGGGGTCGTAAAGAAGATGTACTGAAATGACGCTTATAAAAGTGATGAGGGAGGATGGAAACAGCAGAACTCGTGTCGACTGAGAGCTCAAACGGCACAGTGCTCACTCCCTCAGTTCCAATGGTCACAGTGCATTTTATTTTCTCACACAGCGGTTTCCCTTCCACTTCAAGCACATGCACAATTTCGGGAACCTCAATTTCAGGGGCATCAAGTACTTGCAAAATGTCCCACTTTTCCACAATTCTTACATTTAACTTTGGCAGCAGGGCAATTTGGAGCATTAGCCAAGTGAGAGCCAGACCCACAACGAAAGTAACTACGATTTGTCTGTGCAGTAAACTGTGATCGTGTTTTACTCACAGATTTTCCGTGTTATTTCTGTTTTCATTGTGGCACGCCACGCTGAGCAGATTTAATCTTGTGCACTGATGCCGCATCGAGCATTTGCGTGTGCCCCATGGCAGTCTCCGTTTGGCCAGCCAACAGCAGCACGTCCTTCAGTGTTAACTGTGGCTGTAGCAAGAGTACGCTCCCGAATATGTGCAGAGGACGCTTTTTTCACTAATTGGTCCCAGATCATCTCATCCGTCACAGTGTACACTAAGTTCACGTAAAGCAGCTACAAAATCCTTTAATGATTCATCCTGCCGTTGAGCGCGTTGTCTGAATTTGTGTCGTTTGACTACAACATTCGTAGCCGGCTAAATTAATTCCACTACATGTACTCTGGACCCTATTCCAACTCATGTTCTCAAAGAGTGTCTGTCATCTATCAGTCCTCTCATTTTGAACATCACTTCCCTTATTACTGGCCTTGTTCCCCAAGCCCTTAAGGTTGCTGCCATCACACCATTTCTCAAAAAGCCTGGGTTTGATGTGTCCTTTTTTGGCGAAGGTTCTAGAACGTGTTGTTGTGTCACAACTTCATTTTCACTTGTCTTTGAACGAGCTTTTAGAACCTTTTCAATCTGGATTTCGATCAGGACATAGTTGTAACTGTCATCAGCTCGAGTGCCCTCGAGAACAACCAGAGGGCACTCCATTTCAGATTGTCATTTTCCCTCACAACTACATTTCCCATACTCACTGCTCGGACTCATCTTCACTGATCACATTCACCTGTTTGTCATTACCTTGTTTAGCTCACCCCTTATAAGCCTGGTTTTCACATTCAATCACTGCATAGTTTTGTATGTTATTCCACAGCATTTCCTTTGTTGTTGTTCCTGGTTCCTGATCTCTGCACGTGTCCTGGTTTTCCTGTTTCTGCCTTACCCTCTGGATTTGTCTGTTTGTTGGATTGCCTGCCTGTGTATGACCTTTGCCTGGATTTTGATTACGATTCTGTATAACCTTCTAAAATAAAACTGCATTTGGATCCTCAACCTTCGTGTCTCGGAGCAGTACGTAACAATAGTACTGAGACTGCCTTGGTTCGGGTTATGAACAATCTCCTTGTCTCTGCTGACTCTGGTGCCCTTACTATCTTGGTGCTGTTAGATTTGAGTGCAGCCTTTGACATTGTGTGTCACTCTATATTGATTGAGAGACTCAAGACTTGGAGTGGTTTAAATCGTACCTTACTGATCGTACCCAGTTTGTTGTTTTAGAAAACAATAAATCTAACGTCGGACAGATATGTCATGGTGTTCCTCAAGGGTCTGTCCTTGGCCCAATAATTTTTAACATTTACATGTTTCCTCTAGGGCAGATTATTAGAAAGCATGTAACAAAAAACAATCCAAGGCCCTCGAGTGATTTGTTTTTAGAAAAATATAAAACACCTTTATTCTTTCATGGCTTAGATTTTAAAAACAGGTGACAAGCAACGGCACACCTATCTAGGTGACCATCGTGTGACTAATTGATTGCTGTTTAAAAGAACTGATTGTGTTTGTCACTCACACCCTGATGAAGGCTCATTGGCCGCAACGCATAGGTGTGCCGTTGCTTGTCACCTGTTTTTAAAATCTAAGCCATTAAAGAATAAAGGCTTTTTATATTTTTCTAAAAACAAATCACTAGAGTGCCTTGGATTGTTTTTTTCTTATGAGCGGAACCATACCTACACCCAAAGAGCACAGAGATACTGAAGTTACACCCCGTGCATGTTTTGGGATTCCACTTTTATGCTGATGATACCAAAATCTATATTAGCAGGGAAAATAATATCACAGGTATCTAGACATCTAAACACTTTCTGACTGTTTGCAGGAGATTAAATTATGAATGTACCACAATTATCTTAAATTGAATGGTATAAAGTCAGAGGTCCTTTTTTGTTGGTACCCCTGCAGCTGCCTGTAATAGTAGAAATTTCAGTTTGCACCTTGAAAATAATGTAGTATTTCGTAATTTCCCTCCACAGACGCATGTCGGTAAGTTAGGAAATACACTTGCGCTCCCCAGGCCGGTTCAGCGCAAAGAGGAGGCGTGTTCCGGCGCAAACTTTCCTTCATGCTATTTTGCAGGTTTAGAAAACAATTGTGCCACTAACCAGGAAAAAATAGTTTAAAGTCAGTGGCGCGTTGCGCATGTTATTCATATGCTATTTTAAGGGTGCATGCTTGGCCATAATCAATGTAGCGTGTGCACAACGCGCATACACTTTGATTCTCTCATCTACACAGAAGCAGCAGTTTTCATTTTTACAAATCATACATTATTACAATAGATAGATAGATAGATAGATACCATAGATAGATAGATAGATAGATAGAAACTTAAAGATAGCAGAGAGTGGGAAAACAGGAAAAAAAAAACAGCAGAGGGCCAGGGAGAAACACAGCAACCAATAACAAAAGGGGAGGGAACAAAAATGCTGGCACATAACAGTTGTGGAATGCACTTCCTTTAACTGTTAGGAATGCCCCAACATTCTTTTTAAGATAGTATTTGTGTCTAAATTGGAGACACTGGATGTATATTGTACTCTACCTGTTGTTGCATTTTTTTTGTATTTTTTATTTTTTTTTATGGATGTACTTTTGTACTGTACTTGTAGCGCTTTGGGTATAAGAAAACCATTCTAAAAAAATATATATTATTATTATTATTATTATTATTATTTAGTGGTCTGGATTAAATATGAGCTATTTTTCATATTTTAAAAATATAGATATTTTTCTTTTTGAGAGATCCACATTCCAGTTCAAGGCCAGAGTTCATTGAGGCATGAATAATTGAGTGATTTTGACTTTTGTGAATTCAGAAGCTCAGCCTGTAGATCAATAACTCAGAGACACTGCCTGAAGAGGAAGCACTTTAGAGAGCATTGTCATTCTCCGTCATATTTATTGGCTGTCACAGAATGTTTACTTCGCTTTTTTTATGGACTACTAAAATAAGCAGCTTTATCATGCTGAATAATATATTTCAAATGCATTTGTAAAGTACTCTGAATTCTTTGCACTGAACAGTTTTTACTTGATGTTCAACTCTCATGCATGATGAGTAATGAAATCCTGTATTTGGGTGTTTCAGGAACGGTCTAGGGCGAGGAGACCCTGTAAATGTGTGTCATGAACCTTTTCACCCCCTGAGGTAAGATTTCACTGTTCATTTCATCACATCTAAAAATCTTTCTAATGGTCTACAAGCCATTTAAAAAAAAAAAAAATCATCTTTTGTGTTCCAGAGAGGAAAGAAGGTCATGAGGGTGAATAAATGGTGACAGAATTTTCATTTTTGGGATTAACTGTCCTTTAAAATGAATTTTGCAAATATAAACTGATTGCACACAATAATCTTTGTGTCATATTAGCTCATTTTAATGAAGCAAAAAATAAATTTTGAATGATGGGATAGTGGAATAAAGGCTGTAAATATGTTTTTCCTGTAATGTTGTGGACTTTTAGTTCCTCACGCTAATCCTCAGTCTCAGTGTTAACCCTGACTTTACTCATTTTAAGACAGCTGACAGGATTTGTAGCTTACACTTGACATAGTTCCTGGTTAAATGGGGGAAGGGAGGCACAGTCGTCTGTCACGCTATCCGTCTGTGCTGACTGCAGGGATGTAATGTGTTTTATCATCTCTCTCTATCTCCATCACATCCCTCCCCCAACCTTCCATCTCTCTTTATCCATCATCTCTATCCTTTCTATTTATCTGCCCTCCCTCCTTCTCTGCCACCCCTGACCGCTACCTTTTTTTTTCTCCGTGTACACCTCTGAATCTGTATCTCCTTGTCTTTTTGCTCCCTTTCCAAAGTAAACATGGTTTGAAAGACCCTAATAGAGTTAAGGTTTGTTTTAATGAGGGCAAGGCAAGTTTATTTATATAGCACATTTCATACACGGTGGTAATTCAAAGTGCTTTACATAAGAACTTTTTTTTTTTTAAGAATCATAAAATAATCACAACAATTACATAGGAAGAAGACATTGATTAAACCTTAATTTAAAATGTATTAAAACAATTAGAATAAAAAGAATAAAAAAAGGATACATAGATAAAATAAAGTGCAATAAGTCTGAGTCTGAATTGAATGTGACTACTGTTGGAGCACATCTGATCTCTTCTGGAAACTGATTCCAGAAGAGAGGGGGGGGGGCATATTAACTATAAAGCGGACTCGCCGTGCTTTGAGTGAACCCTTGGTATTTCTAACTGATTGGATCCTAATGATCTGAGTGCTCTGTTAGGTTTATATTCAGTGAGCATATCTGCAATGTATTGAGGTCCTAGGCCATTGAGTGATTCATTGACAAGTTACAGTACTTTAAAAGCAATCCTAAATGTAACTGGGAGCCGGTGTAAAGACCCAAGGACTGCTGTAATATAATCAAATTTTCTGGTAAAATATATTATTATTATTATTATTATTATTATTTAGTGGTCTGGATTAAATATGAGCTATTTTTCATATTTTAAAAATATAGATATTTTTCTTTTTGAGAGATCCACATTCCAGTTCAAGGTCAGAGTTCTTTGAGGCATGAATAATTGAGTGATTTTGACTTTGTGAATTCAGAAGCTCAGCCTGTAGATCAATAACTCAGAGACACTGCCTGAAGAGGAAGCACTTTAGAGAGCATTGTCATTCTCCGTCATATTTATTGGCTGTCACAGAATGTGACAGAATCCTCTGCTCAGAATCCAGAGTTCTGCTCAGAATCCTGATAGCAGCGTTCTGTATGAGCTGCAGCTGTCTTATGTTTTTTTTGGGAAGGCCAATGAAGAGTCCATTAAAATTGGCACATCCAGCTGTTCTTTTCATTAGTGATTAGGCGATAGGGCTACGTAGATCTGGGTGTCTGATATGCATAGCTGTGGTAAGCAATTTGGTTCTTTCTCATTATTTGGGTCAGTGGGACCATATAAGCTGAACATGGGTGGTACAAGAATTGAGCCTTGTGGGACTCCGCATGTCATTGATGTCCACCTATGTTCACATAGTAACCCCTCCCTTCTAAGTATGAACTGACCATTGAAGTTCGCAGTTTTTTTTTTTTCAAGTATTATTTTGTCTCAGGTTTCCTTGTCCTGAAATTAATTTAGATAGTGTTGAACTAGTAAGGATAAATGTGCAACAACAAAGTATTTTTGGGGTGTTTTCAAGTGAAAATATCTCAAATCTGTAGTACTACATACATTTACACGAGAAGTAAAGTTATTTAAGATATTTAGACTTTTTAGCAGTGTTGTAATATGTAAATATTTAGAGCTATTTAAAGCATTTTGTTTGTTTGTTTGTTTTTTACCCCAAAAATTAAATTGACTATGTATTAAGAACGAATTTCCTGTTAATTGGCTTGTTTATGACATTAATTCGTTTGATATAGACCCTTATTTGCCTTGCTGAGGAAAACAGCTTAAAGATATTGAGAAATGGCATAGTTACATGTAACAAGAAAATTACATATCAGTCCGTGACATTGTTGAATATATGGAGAATCAATTGTGATACAAAAGAGATATCATTAGTGATATGTCTTTGCTATTGGTTTCCCTGACTATGCATTGATTGTTTTTTTTTTTGTTTTTTGTCAAATCCAGAACAGACCTAACCTAAAAACCAACCTAAAGCTCTTAATTGAATACATTAGCCACAGAAATCCATTCAGACCTCTGTCCATCTTAAAAACCATCACACTGACAGGGTCTGGCTGGCTCCATTATGGGAACCATTAAGATGGCTTGACATGAATTGGCATACAGTATCTGTATTTCTGATATGAATCATCCAGTTGCTTCCTTTATTTTTTAGCAGTGTTTTATATAATGTGAGAAATGTGTTCTTTTCAGTAGAATACAAAAGATTCACAGGATGCTAGAATAAAGCTTTTGTATTGCGATCCAGAGAAGCCCAGAGAAACGCTGTCATTGTGCTCATAGTCTATTGACTGCAGAAGGTTTTAAGGTCCTTACACTACTGACTTTTCTGTACTTCTGTACTTTGTGTGTATTAGCAACTTTCTGCAACCTATTAGGTTCTTTTGATTTAAATTTGGTGAAGGTGATGTTGGAAAGCATCTGTAAATCAATCACACAAATCTTGGCTAAGTGATATAATCACAAAATGTAAACTATTATCTCTATATATAAAGTCAGATATACGTACATTATATATCTGCATACATACAGTATACTTTCCTAACTGTTTGATTTCTTGCATCATCACAAAATGTAAACTAAATTAAAATGTAAAGATATTAAGATATTATAAATATTAACCGAATGATTTTCTGTAAAGCTGCTTTGAAACAATGTGTATTGTGAAAAGCATTATACACATAATCTAACTTCGCGTACATCTGCTTTGAGTCTTTTAGAGGCCATTGACATCCATCTAAAGCCTTGTTCTCATCCACAATTTCTTCTCTTTCCACAGTGACCTCATAAAGGGAGCGCTTTCTCTTTCAAGATGATGCTGCATAAGGTAATTAAAAGCAAACGTTTTTATATCAAATTTCTTTTCTAAGTAGATTTCTTATTTGTTCATAATAAAATAAGATAATAGATAATCATAAAACAAATAAAAAGATTAATGTAATGTTTGACCTTTGACCTGTGTGTATGTGAACAGCAATCGGCCAGTACCTCCCCGGGCACTGTTTGTTCTCTACGTGCAGGAGGTGGTCCTGGAACCCCAGCAGTCACTATAGTGGTATGTATAGCAGTGCATGCTGAGATATAATTCCCTGCACGCTTTCCAGTTGTTACTGAATAGACCTACTTTAAGAATAAACATAACTAGGCCCACACATAACTAGGCGCAACAACAAATGAAGCTCTTTCAAGCTAAAAGATAGATTTTCATAGTATGTTTATGGGTGCCTCTCAATCAGCTCCCTAGTTCAGTAGTCAGGGCACTGATCAGGGAATCGGCCATTTTAACTCTCTGGTGCTCTTCAGTCATTTTTGACCGGAAATTTTTACATTTTGTTTTTCTACTTCATTGGAATGGTACAAAACTTGGAAAAGGTTTTGGCACTGCTGTGTGAACAGAAAAGAAATCATGAACATTAAAAAAAACTGAAATTAAATGGTCCTACAAAAAAAATAGTCTCACTTGTAGTCCTCACAGTCAAAAATGATCGCACTGAAAATTAACGGGAAACAAATTTCATCTAGTTTGGTACTTAACGTTTGGTACGGTGCCAAACAAAATCTTACTGAAGCGAATTTTTTGCGATATCACCCTCAAATTTGGAACACAGCTTGTTTAGATTTATGGCTTTTATTTTCTCACAGTTTTAGAGTAAAACATGTTTTGGAAAATGTATATTTCATGTAAAAAATTGTAATAGTATTTTTGTGTATTTTTCATAAAAATTCCATAACCTTAAACTTCCAAACTTTATTTAAGGTCACTTTTTATAACTTTTCTTCAGCTGTGTGACGGTGCAATGGAATTAACCTATCATCCGTTACAGAACAGTACACAATTTCCCAACCAATTCAACATAAAAAAATGATTTATTTTTAGTCTTAGGCCTGTCTTTAACTCTTTTAGTTTTTTCCTTTTTTTTAAACAAAAACAATGTCAAAAGAAATTAGAACACTTTTTCACAGAATCATCATGAATCATAATGAAACAAAGTATTTCATCAACACTGTGATAAATGTAATATCAATATCATCAGTTTAGAACATTTCATGTATTGAGGCCCACAAAATAAAATAAGACAATAAAGGTCTTTGGTTTAACTCATAACACGTAACAGCAATAACTGCGAGTAAACTTTCTAACAGTTCGTAAACAAACCACCTCAGAAATGTTAGCATTTGTTAGTGAGTGGTTAAGTGCGTGTGTGTGTGTGTGTGTGTGTGTGTGTGTGTGTGTGTGTGTGTGTGTGTGTGTGTGTGTGTGTGTGTGTGTGTGTGTGTGTGTGTGTGTGTGTGTGTGTGTGTGTGTGTGTGTGTGTGGACATGTTTTTCTACACCGATGGGGACTTAAACCTGAATGCACACAGACTCATGGGGACTCGTGTCACCGTGGGGACCTAAATTGAGGTCCCCATGGGTACAAAAGCTTATAAATCATACAGAATTAGTTTTTTTGAAAATGTAAAAATGCAGAATGTCTCCTGTGATGGGTAGGTTTAGGGATAGAGGCAGTGTAAGGGGATAGAATATACAGTTTGTACAGTATAAAAACCATTACGTCTATGGAGAGTCCTCACAAAGATAGTGCACCAGACATGTGTGTGTGTGTGTGTGTGTGTGTGTGTGTGTGTGTGTGTGTGTGTGTGTGTGTGTGTGTGTGTGTGTGTGTGTGTGTGTGCGTAGATCACAGTTTGTAGCGTCTTTTCCGTGGGTGGGGCGAGTGAATGAAGAGTTTGTTAGAGGAAGAGTGGTGTACTGTTCCAGTCCTACCTGGAGTCAAACGCACAGTGTCTTGATCTCAGAGTCCACAATGAAAAGGATAACTCACTCGCAGTGCTGTAACGCTCGGCTCGTGCTCAGCCCAGGCACCTACGTGTCTTTCAGGACAAGCAACAGCGATGATCCAGACACTCTTTCACAGTGCAGCCAGCAGAACTTAGGAACAAAGCAATCTTCCGTCGAGTTATGTCTTTTTCAGTAGCGTTATAATAGAGAATCAAAACAATGTCTATTTAACTCACGCACAGCCCAAACGCAGTCGGAAAACGAGCATCTTTTAGGAATAGCAACAGCAAAAATCCCAACATTATCCCGCAACGCAGCCAGCAAAGTGGTTAGACATCAAGTAACTCAGGCGTTTTTTGAAAACTCCAGCAGCCGCTCGAACTCGTTCACTCTGTGTTTTGTCAAACTTCCCCGCCTTAAGCCCCGCACACCTGTTGCTTAAATAATTCGCTACGTACTTCCATCTCACCGCACCGCATTGCATTTTGGTCAGTGTAGTTCCGTATTTTCGCCACACTCTCCTCCCCTTGAACAAAACATCTCATAGTTCTCTATGAAGATGTACGAATTTTAAAATCCTAAGAACTCCTCTTCCTCAGTTAAAGATTCATTGAAGAGATCGAGGATTGTTTGTTACTCTTGAGTCTCCAATTCGGTGGCAGTTGGAAAACAAGGTTTTAAGTTGCAGACATGAACAATGCGGACATCCTCACCTGTGGATTCCAATGCTATTTGTTAATTCACTGGTCCCATTTGTTGTATTACCCGGGTAGGGTCCCTTCCATTTCGATGCAAGTTTAGCAGTAAAGTTTTTCGTTGCAGTGGATTGGGGAAACTGTCGGATCCACACTCTGTCTTTTTCCTTGAACAAGACGTCCTGACGATTCTTATTATAGTTTCTCAGTTGCCTCAGATGTGCTTTCTTACAGTTTTCTTTTGCCTTTGTTTGCAGTTGACTCAAGTGATACACTACTTCATAGTGTGGTGCATCTGGTGAGAGATCATGACCTTTACCTTTTAAAAGCTTGTTAATCGGTCCTTGTAACTTCCTTCCTAACTGAGACATTCCAGTCGTTTCTTGTACTGCCGAGTTGATGGCAAACCTAAATTCAGGTAGGTATTGGTCCCATCGCTTCTGATTTTCATCTACATAGGCAGCCATCATACTTTTAAGGGTTCGGTTGATTCTCTCGGTCATGTTCGTCTGCGGGTGATAAGCAGTAGTCAGCTTTGGCGTTACGTTCCAGCTTTCACATAATTCTTTGAATACTGCAGACACAAACTGAGTGCCTCTATCAGACACCAGAAAATCTGGGACTCCCCATCTGGTTAGGATCTCTTTCCTGAATAGTGTAGCAACTGACTTAGCAGTAGCTACTCGCATGGGAAAAAGTTCTACCCAGCGAGTGAAGTAGTCAACAAATACAAGAAGGTACTCGTTTTGGTTAGTGCTACGGGGTAAGGGTCCCATGATGTCTACCCCCAACATCTGATTAGGTCGGTTGCTGACAATTTTCTGCATCTTCCCAGCAGGTTTCTGTTGGTCAGCTTTTAAGGTTTGGCATTTTACACATCTTTTCACAAACTGTTTGATGTCAGACCACATCCCAGGCCAATATGCCACATCCTGAATTCTTTTGTACGTTTTATAGATCCCAGCATAACCACTCATAGGGCTACAATGATAGTGTTCCAATATACAAGGTACAAGATCTTTGGGAATAAAGATACGGTAATGGAACTGATTCTCTGTCAGCTGAGTTTTGAGGTACAGCTTATCTTCTACAACTTCATATTTGGCTTGCTGGTCATCATTGTTCTCAGCCAAATTTTGGAAGATTTTTGTGATTTCTGAATCATTATGTTGTTTCTCCCAGATCAATTCTGCAGTAACTGGAAGTGGGTTGTGGACATCCTTCTGATTGGAATACAAGTTACAACTTGTGTGTGGAGTTATCCGTGATAGAGCATCTGGAGCTGCGTTTAATTTTCCCTTTCGATACTCGACAATGAAATCGTACTTTTGCAACTTTAGGGCACATCGAATAAGACGGCTGGTGGTTTTGGGTGAATTCATTACCCACTGCAAGGCAGAATGATCGGCAACGACAGTGAACATTCTGTGATCCAAGTAGTGCTGCCACTTGTCTAATGCCCATACTACGGCTAAACATTCCTTCTCTGTTGCAGAGTAGTTTGTCTCTGCAGGATTAAGAGTTCTACTGGCATAAGCTATTACCTCCTCTATGCCTTGTCCCCGCTTTTGAGTCAGCACTGCACCCAGTCCTATCTCGCTGGCATCCGTGTACACAATGAATGGATGCTCTAAATTGGGATGGCCCAGGATGGGTGGAGTCATCAAGCAAGTTTTCAGTTGTTCAAAAGCCTGTTGGCACTGCAATGTCCACTGAAAAGTTCAGCCTTTTTTCTTTAAGGAGTTGAGTGGTTCAGCAATTCTAGAGAAGTTGGGAACATCTGTGGTACCACCCAGCTAGTCCAAGGAAATGTTGGACTTCCTTCAGATTTCTTGGCACGGGATAGGTACGAATAGCTTCCACTTTACTAGGATCAGCTGAAATGCCTTGGATGTTGACTAGATGACCTAGGAAAGTCACTTCATGCAAACAGAACTTGCTTTTTCTGAGGTTGATGGTTAAACCAGCCTCTTGTAACTTCTGGAAAACAGCTTGGAGGTCAAGGAAATGCTGAGTAACAGATGGAGAGTAAACGATAATATCGTCAATGTACACAAAGCAAATCTTTCCACGTAGCTCTCCCAAGACAGTCTCCATAAGACGTTGGAAAGTGGATGGGGCATTTTTAAGACAAAACGGCATTACATTAAAGTGAAATAGTCCTGCAGATGTAATAAAGGCAGTCTTGGCTTTACTGGAAGCATCCATAGTCACTTGCCAATAGCCACTGTTAAGGTCCAGAGTGGAGAAAATAGCTGACCCCGAAAGGGATTCCAAGATTTCAGTAAGATTTGGCAGAGGATAGGCATCACTTTCTGTTATGGCGTTCAATTTGCGATAGTCTACACAAAATCGAAGACGTCCGTCCTTCTTCGGGACAAGGACTACAGGGGAGGCCCATCCTGACTGTGATGGCTCTACAATACCTGAATCTAACATTTCTTTGAGTTGTTGATTCACTATGGCTTGTTTAGCAGGGGACACCCGATAAGGTCGTTGCTTTATGGGAATTTGGTGATGTGTATAAATTTGATGTTGGAGAACAGCTGTTCGTCCCAACTGCAAAGTACACACTTGAGCGTTTGTTCTTAGAAGGTGACTTAAAGGGATAGTTCACTTTGGAATACAATTTTGGTATGTTTTAGCTTACCTCAAGGGCATCCAAGATGTAGGTGTCTTTGTTTCCGCAGTAGTTTCAATTTTGATATTTTTAGGTCAAACCGTTCTTGTCTGTCAGTCATATAATGCAGGTCGATAGTCACTGTCTCAAAACACAAGCACAGAGTCCAAATTAAAACAATTCCCCATCGTCCAAATTAAACAATTCCCCATCATAAGTACACATTGATGGCCTAAGACACGAAACGAGCGGTTTATGTGAGAAAACGAACAGTATTTATATCGTTTTTACCTCTAATAACAAAGCCACGTCCAAGTGATCTGAAGGCGTGGGCGCTTCCTATTGTGTGACGTGTGCGCAGACTGTTGCATAGATATATACAATAGAAGCCGCCTTGGCTACGCCAGTTCAAGGAACGAGGCGACATCTAGTGTGTATATATCTATGCAACAGTCTGCGCACACGTCACACAATAGGAAGCGCCCGCGCCTTCAGATCACTTGGACGTGGCTTTGTTATTAGAGGTAAAAACGATATAAATACTGTTCGTTTTCTCACATAAACCGCTCGTTTCGTGTCTTAGGCCATCAATGTGTACTTATGATGGGGAATTGTTTAATTTGGACGATGGGGAATTGTTTTAATTTGGACTCTGTGCTTGTGTTTTGAGACAGTGACTATCGACCTGCATTATATGATTGACAGACAAGAACGGTTTGACCTAAAAATATCAAAATTGAAACTACTGTGGAAACAAAGACACCTACATCTTGGATGCCCTTGAGGTAAGCTAAAACATACCAAAATTTTATTTCAAAGTGAACTATCCCTTTAATTGAAGTTTTTGACCAGGTGGTAAGTGAGCTGCATCCACTGCTTGATTAATGAGTGTTGTATTATCCTCACCTTCAACTTTTAAGGGGATGGGTGGCGTTAAGGGTGGAATAGAACTTAACAGGGAAATGCTTGATGTGGAGTAGTGAGCTTGATTTTCATTTAGCAAATGCTGGTACCCCATCTGTGTGGGCACACTTGCATGACCGGGTTGGAAGAGGTAATCCACATCGGGAACAGAAGAAAAGGAATACTTCCCATCCGACACCTTTATCTACATCCCACTAAAGAAAATAAAGTCTAATCCCAAGACAATGGAATAAGCAAGAGCTTTGGATGTTAACACAGCAACAGGAAGGGTGCAAACATGGCCGTGCAGTTCAAGCGAAACATTTAACCATCCCAGAGGTACTTCTGTCATTCCGTTTGCTAAATATAAAGGTCCAAGAGACCAAGGGTTAAGGCTGTGTTCTGTGGGGTTGAATTCTTTCCACAAGTGCTCATGAATTAGGGTAAAACTCGCCCCAGTGTCCACAATGGCTTTGTCTACCTAATTACCAATACCAATTGGTACAATTAACTGTTGTGGTACAACAACAGCTTCCTGTGAATGTGTTGTCACTTTCTGTTGTAAAGCATTTACAGTGGTCATTGAGTTGGTGGTCGGTTTACCTCTGGGTCTAGGAGGATAGGATCGTTGTAGATTAGCAGAAGGTTGCTCTGGTGGTGGAAAAGATGGAGAAGGCAAAGAAAAATGTGGGCAAGCACTCGGAGCATGTTGCCCTTTACACCTCCAACACTTTACCTGTGGCTTATCGACTGGCCGGTTAACAGGTGGTAGGGGTCCTTTGAGCCCAGACTGACCTTGTTTTGAGCTCAAACGGTAGTTACAGTGCTATGCATAAGTTTAAACACCCATACTAAAGTTGACTAAAAAGAGGAATAAAAAATCATCTTTTGGAAACTGAACTTAATGCCTTAATTAAAAAAAATTTAGGAAAAATCCAACCTTTAAGGACACCAATTTTCTTTGTGAATGAATAATGTATCATAAATAAATAAATATTCTTCCTTAAAATACAGGGTGCATAGGTTTGGACACCCCTATGTTAAATTCCCATAGTGGCAGGCAGATTTTTATTTTTAAAGGCCAGTTACTTCATGGATCCAGGATACTATGCATCCTGATAAAGTTCCCTTGGCCTTTGGAATTAAAATAGCCCCACATCATCACATAGCCTTCACCATACCTAGAGATTGGCATGGTTTTATTTCAGTTAGCCTAATAGCTAGTTTGATTTGCATTGAGAGATGATCTTATGGAAAGTACTCCATGCCAATCTCTAGGTATGGTGAAGGCTATGTGATGATGTGCGGCTATTTTCTTCCGTCTAATTTTGTTTTTTTCAGCAGCGTTATAATAGAGAATCAAAACAATGTCTATTTAACTCACGCACAGCCCAAACGCAGTCGGAAAACGAGCATCTTTTAGGAATAGCAACAGCAAAAATCCCAACATTATCCCGCAACGCAGCCAGCAAAGTGGTTAGACATCAAGTAACTCAGGCGTTTTTTGAAAACTCCAGCAGCCGCTCGAACTCTGTGTTTTGTCAAACTTCCCCGCCTTAAGCCCCGCACACCTGTTGCTTAAATAATTCGCTACGTACTTCCATCTCACCGCACCGCATTGCATTTTGGTTAGTGTAGTTCCTTATTTTCGCCACAGCTGTCATGGTGTGGTTGTGGTAAACTCATGACGACAGAGAGTTAAGCAAAAACAGACTTTTACTGCAGTACTCAAAAACACAGAAAAAATATTTGAACAACCACGTAAAATAACAACAAAAGCAAACAAAGAATTGGGAGAACTGAAGGCTTAAATACATAAGGGAGGATAATCAACAGAATAGGGAACAGGTGTGTATCCTAATTAACAACCACAAAACTAACAATGACTGGGAACACAGGCAAAACAGGTACAGGAAAAAACGAAACCAAAATGCAATAAAACTAAACATAACTCTGACATCAGCAAAAATCTGCCATGTGTCTTAAAAAGAGACCAATTTTTAAGTCTGCGTTTTGTGGGAATGCAAATTTGTTAAAATGTTTAATTTAGGTTTACATTGAATTTAGCATGTTAAAGTTAGGTATAAATTATGATTATCAGAGTTTTCTAAGCAAAAGACACTGGTCAGTCCTGTTTTACTGAAACTCTTGGAGTTTGTGTTTTTGCAAGAAAGTCCAGCCAGTCCTGTACTCGGGTCTCAGTGTTTGAATAGATATGCTGAGTGGATTAGGGTGGGCAATGCTCTCAGTCTAAAACCGGTTCCTAAACCTGTCTTTTTCGGTTCCTGCCCCCAAATGTATATAAACTGTAAGAGAACATTCACGTCAGACTTGGTGACTGCAGCTACCGACAGCTCGTGTTCTCAATAAAGAATCCTGCTGAAGAAACAACCAAGTCTCCTGGTCTTTCGATTCTAAGTTCACAACAGTTTCAAAGCATTCAATATTTATGACAGTTTAAGTTTAATTTCATTTTCAGGTCTATGCTCAGAAAGTAGTTAACAGGTAATAAATAGAGGAATGGATAAATGGATAGAAAATACAGCATAAATATTAAATTATTTACTACCATAAAATCCCCTAAAAATACAAAATATAAAAAAAACATCAAACTAAAATATAGTACTTTCATTTCACTGAAATAAAAAAAGAAAAATTCTGTCATTTTTGACCGCCATGCAAGGAGCACCAGAGTTAAGGGTTGTCTCAGTCAAAATATCCTTCCAGTGCACTGAAACTTTCAATCCCTAAAAAGTCCCACAATGTACAGTGAAAACCAGGGAGAATCGATGCTCACTATGTTCCCTTACTGGAAGTTCTGAAGCACGAAACAAAAATAATGCGAGCCAGCTCACAACACATAATGACAAACAAACCATTATTATTATTAATTATATTTCAGCATAAACATTCAGGTACTTAACATAATATAGCTAACAATTATAATTAATTCACGGCTGAAATGTTGGAAAATGTAACAAAGTATTTATCATAATGTACTTTAAATAACATTAAGAAAATGTCAGAAAAATATCAGTTCTGCTGTTATTCATAAATTCCAGTAGTGACGTTATACAGTAAGGATGTTGTCATGTCGTCATGATCAGTGACCCAATGTGTAGTGAGACAAGGTTCTTACTGTCCTTATCAGTGCCTAATTCATGTACACAATATGATTCACAACCTAGGGAGCTAGGGAGCTGATTGATATGTACCGTATGTCTCTGAGGTTGCCAATAATTCCCCCTATTCCTTTCATATTTTGGATTTCTACAGGCCAAAATGGACAATCAAGTGATTGGGTATAAGGATCTAGCAGCTATACCTAAAGACAAGGCCATTCTAGACATCGAGAGGCCTGACCTGATGATGTATGAGCCCCACTTCAGCTATTCACCAATGGATCGCTCAGAGGTATGTATATATATATATATACCTGTTCAATTTCTTGTTAATGCAAATATCTAATCAGCCAATTACATGGCAGCAACTGAATGCATTTAGGCATGTAGACATGGTCAAGATGATCTGCTAAAGCATCAGAGTATCAGAATGGGGAAGAAAGGTGATTTAAGTGACTTTGAATGTGGTGTGGTTGTTGGTGCCAGACGGGCTGG
Organism: Scardinius erythrophthalmus; assembly: GCF_964197995.2. Classification (NCBI taxonomy): domain Eukaryota; kingdom Metazoa; phylum Chordata; class Actinopteri; order Cypriniformes; family Leuciscidae; genus Scardinius; species Scardinius erythrophthalmus. The sequence goes on from NC_138240.1 coordinate 27,676,787, forward strand.
TCTGAGTATTCAGAAACTGCTAATGTACTGGGATTTTCACGCACAACCATCTCTACTAATTATAGAGAACAGTCTGAAAAAGATCAAATATCCAGTGGGTGGCAGTTCTGTGGCCTTGTTGATGCCAGAGGTCAGAGGAGAATGGCCAGACTGGTTCGAGCTGATAGAAAGGCAACAGTAACTCAAATAAACTCTCACTTCAACCGAGGTCTGCAGAAGAGCATCTATAAACGCACAACATGTCGAGCAGATTGGCTACAGCAGCAGAAGACCACACTGGGTGCCACTCCTGTCAGCTAAGAACAGGAAACTGAGGCTACAATTCACACAGGCTCACCAAAATTGTACAATAGAAGATTGGAAAAACGTTGCCTGGTCTGATAAAGCTCGATTTCTGCTGTGACATTCAGATGGTAGAGTGTGAATTTGGTGTAAACAACATGAAAGTATGGATACATCTTGCCTTGTATGAATGATTCAGGCTGGTGGTGGTATAATGGTGTGTGTGTGGGGGGTGGATCTTACTTTGGGCCCCTTACATGTCTGTCTGTCAGCATGTGTGATGTGTTCACTGGTTAGTTTCCTGATGGATGTGATGTCTAGCCATCAGTGCGCCTGGACAGAGATCAGTACACAGACACACACACACACACACACACACACACACACACACACACACACGTCATGTTAGTTCGGCTCTCCCACTGTAATTTCCTTTTTGTTTTGCTGTGATGGAAGCTTTACGCTTCATTAACTCTGTAAACCTGTCTGTGGAAATGCCTAGATATCTCACTTACTGCCAACAACTGACCTCACTCTTTTTTTCTCTCTTTAGAGGTCATTATCTCCTCGCTCTATCTCCCCTCCTCCATCATCTCCAGAGGTAAGTTGTGTTGTACATGTCTGTCTGTGAGGTTAAAATTGCAAATAAGTCATATGCAGCCTAATATCTGTCAGCTGAATGGCAGGTTTATATGCTGTTTATATTTTATCAGCACTCTTGCTATGAGGCTTGTCCAATCAGATTAGAGGACCGGAAGTAATTGTTGTGTAATGAAAACAGGGTGGTTCACAAATAACATAGACATTTAGTTTACAAATTATGTACACTACTGTTCAAAAGTTTGGAGTCAGTGAGATTTTTAAATGTTTTTGAAAGAAGGTTGCATTTAGTTAATCAGAAATAAAGTAATATTATGAAATAGTATTACAATTAAAAAAAACTTCCTTTTTTAATATATTTAAAATGTTATTTATTCCTGTGGTTGACAAAGCTGAATTTTCATCAGCCCATTAATCCAGTCTTCTGTGTCACATGAAATCATTCTAATATTCTTCGTAAGAAACAATTCTTATTTTTATCTATGATGAAAACAATATTTCTGTGGAAACGGTAATACTTTTTTTAGGATTATTTAATAAATAGAAAGTAATAAAAAGAGCATTTATTGTATTTGAAGAAATCTTTTAACATTTTAAATGTCTTTACTGACACTTTTGGTCAATTTAATGTCCTTTCTGAATAAAAGTATTAATTTCTTTTAAAGAATATTAAAATATTAAAAAGTTAAAAAAAATCTTACAGGCCCCAAATATTTGAACAATTGTGTAAATGTAGAACTTAATTGATTCATTTAAATAGTTTTATAATAGTTTTGTGACAAATTAATTTCATGTGTATACTGTATATAATAATTATTCAAGAATTAGAAAAATGCTATTTTAAATAGCTTTAGTTGGAATTCAGCCCGCAAGACACCAGTGCCACCACTTGGCATGTAGATTCAATAGAAGTTACATTTTTAATCATTGAATTTTTGTATTACTTTTTTTGACAGAATTTTAATATGCTCAAGATGTTCCTAAATAGTTATACCACACATATAAATCAAACAAAATATGAAATTAAAAAAAAAAAAAAACACACAACTGAAAACATCAGATTTGTTCTTTTTAAAAACTTCAATATTGAAGCAATAAACCACCAGTGGCCTTGCAGCAGATTGTTGACCATGTTCAAAGATCAAACTATATTATGATCTGCTTTAGAGTCTCTCTGCATGATTCTTAATCACACAGCCCTTCTACGTATAATTGTAGAACAGTCTATCAAAGGACGTGCGGGATTGGTCAGAGCCGAAGTCATCGGGCAGCTCTTCTCCTGCCTCAACGCAGCTGAGTAAAAGCATCACCGTCAGCACAAAAGTCCCACACCAGCAACAGCACTTCCACAGGCCAGGTTCGGTATTACAGCCCCTCACAAACACAGCAATGAACCCTCAGGGAACATCACACACTAAAACTAAACAACCGTCATTTTTCCTTCCAGACAACGGAAGCAACATTTTCAAGAAGCCGCCTATATATAAACAAGGTACGAAATATCAGTTCTGCTCTTATGTCAGATTCAAAGTAAATTACTTTCTTGAGCATATTGAGTATATGTATGTGTATTTGAACGGATGTAGATGTCTCATCAGCTGTCCCGCACTCTAAACACATGGAGGATTTAATCATCGAGTCATCGAAGTTTCCTGCTGCCCAGCCTCCAGACCCCAACCTGCCCTCTAAGATAGAGACAGAATACTGGCCCTGTCCACCCTCACTGGCTGTTATAGGTAAATACACTCTCACGCTATCTCTTTTTTTTTTTTTGGTTCTTTTATGGAATTGTTGGAGAAACACCAACTGCAGTTCAGTTAGCCCTATAAAGCTTACTGTATTATAATATATATATATATATATATATATATATATATATATATATATATATATATATATATATATATATTGTTACGCAAATTTCTACGTCCTCTAAATTATCAACATGATCAAAATGTTGTACAATATTCTACAGTACATGCCTTCTGTCTAAACATTGATATTTTAGAACATTAACAGTACATGCAAATGTAAGTAGTATTTGGTATCGGGACAGTTTTATGATGTGGTAGTATTCGTTCATCTACTTGTTCTTACACTCTTCATCCCATATTTTTGTGTTTGTGCAACAGAGACAGAGCGGAGAAAGAATGTGGCATCCAAGACAGCTGAGGGAGAGGAGGGTGAGGAGGATGATAAGTATGATGACAATGATCTGTCTGAAGACATGTGGAGACTTCGGAAAATGCAGAAGCAAGAGCTCAACAAGGTGTAAAATTATCTGTAAAAATTTTTCTTTTTTTTTACTTTTTAGTCCTGCAGTTAAATGGCTTTTTTCTAATTATTTTCATATTTATTTTTTTATAAATATATACTTTTGTTCTGCAAGTTTGCATTAAATCAATTAAAACAATTCAATTTAAATCAGCGAAACAAAAAAGTCAGCAAAGGTGACAAAGACATTTATAAGGTTTCATAGAAAATCTATTTAAAATAGATGCTGTTCTTTTTAACTTTCCATTTTATCAAAGAATCCTGAAAAAAATGTTTCACATTTAGATTTTCCACAAAAACATAAAGTAGCACAACAGTTCTCTTACGAGAGTCCTCTCGTACTGCGTTTTATCAAAACGCTACGGGAAAAGTCTCTTTTCACGAAACACTGAAGCAAAAAATTATCCTTTAATTTTCATATATGTAAAACGCGTTGCGGCAGCAGCAGACAGCTATGGCGAGACGGCTTGCTCGCTCATTGGCTGCTCTGCGGCAACTGCTTAAGCCTATCGAGCGAGGCCTGAGATGGCATCAGGCCAATGAGGGCGCTTCACGCCCTCCTCGCCACTTCCCGCCGAAACGGGCGTGGCTTACCTCTATAAAAGGAGCTCGAGAAGGCTGACTCACTTGATTTTAATCTCTTCAGCGAAGCGCACGCATCGCTGGATCACGGAAGCAAGCGTCGTTCGAAGCAAGCACTTCAGCGGGACGAGCCCTCGAAGCCGCTGGCCAACGCCGCCTTCTACAGCCGTACCTGCTGCGCTTTCCGACGCCTATATCCTTTATTGCTATATTGCTCTGTTTTCTGTGTGTGTGTGTGTGTGTGTGTTCGCTGCAACACTCACCCCTAAAAGAGCTGCGTCTTTTTCAAGACGCCTTCTCATGCAGCGCTCGCGCTCGCTGACGGCGAAATGCCCTTACTCCGAGCCAATTGCCTACGGTGACTCTGAGGACTCGCCAGGCATCCTTCCGAGGCTGCCCTTCCTGGAAGCGGACGGCGGGATTAGTTTTTCTTTACGTTACAAGAAAAGCTACCCTGCCTCCGCGCGCGTCATTCACCGGCGAAGGAGAAAAGAGTGTTCTCAGTCCCACCATTGGTCGGTCTCACCTCTTTTCTCTCATATTTCTCAGTTCCCTGTTCGGCGACTGGAAATATTATTGCAGCAAGTGAGTCTGTTATAGCACGCTTGCCTGCCAGCAAACGCCGAAGAATACATGTTGACGCCGCCTTTGCCGCCAATGCTTCACTCTGTCAGTCCCCTGAAGGCGACTGCAGAGATGCATTTTGCAGCCAGCGAGCGCGTAGTACCCGCTTGCCTGCAACCGAACACCGTTTCTACGGTTCCCGTGCGTCACTGGCGAAAGGAGAATGGAGTGTTTTCAGCCACGCTGAAACTGGGCGATATCCACTCTTCTCACATTCAAAGCCTACATCCCCCTGTGGCTCAGTGGCGGAGTTATAGGTTTTCCGCATGGGAGACCGGAGTTCTAATCCCGGTCTAGCGGCATATATATTTTTATGCCGCCAATGCTTCGCTCTGTCAGTCCCCTGAAGGCGACTTCGGAGATGCATTTTGCAGCCAGCGAGCGCGTAGTACCCGCTTGCCTGCAACCGAACGCCGTTTCTACGGTTCCCGTGCGTCACTGGCGAAAGGGGAATGGAGTGTTTTCAGCCCCGCTATATCCGATATCCACTCTTCTCACATTCTGGCATATTTCAGGCGTCTGAAAATGTTAGTATTGCATGTCGTGCTTACTCGCATGCCTGCAAGCAAACGCCAGTGTGGATAATACTCGCGCTGACTTTGTCTATGTATCTTCACTCTGGTCCAGTGGTAGATTATTAGACTCTCGCGCGGGGGATCCGAGTTCGAATCCCGGGTCTGCCGGCAGAAAATATTTTGCCGCCGAATGCAAATCACTCTGTTTGTTCCCCGAGAGGCAACTGCAGAAGTGTTTGTTTTCGCAGCCCACGAGCACGTGGTACATGCCTGCAAGCAAACGCCAGTGTGGATAATACTCGCGCTGACTTTGTCTATGTATCTTCACTGTGGTCCAGTGGTAGATTATTAGGCTCTCGCGCAGAGGATCCGAGTTCGAATCCCGGGTCTGCCGGCAGAAAATATTTATGCCGCCGAATGCAAATCACTCTGTTTGTTCCCCGAGAGGCAACTGCAGAAGTGTTTGTTTTGCAGCCCACGAGCGAAGTCCCGGCCACGGCCGATGATGCTATATGTGTACAGAAGATGCCCACTGCTTGTGCCCATCCCTACACATTAGCACAGCCCTTCACACAGGGCCCGCGCTCATATATTCGACTCGGGTCGATCACGCACACAACATAGTGAACGTGCCCACTGCCTAGTGCCCACAAATACTATGTTCTGCATGCCTTGTGGTTTCTGTAAAGACGAAACCTGTGCATTCACACTGCTCAGGCAGACAGTGCACTCATTGCAGTAATTGTGCCCGCTATATTATATGTCCTACGGGACTCGCCCAGCCCTCCCTTGCTCGGTTAAACACCGCAGCGGGGTCGAGCGCAGGCATTCTGCCCGGCCACGGCCGATGGTGCTATAAATGTAGTCTCGATGCCCACTCCTCAGTGCCCATCACTACACATAAGCACAGCCCTACACTTAGGGCTCGCGCACATAAAATCGACTCAGGTCGATTGTGCTTCCAACATAGTGAGAGTGCCCGCTTCCCAGTGCCCACGAACACTATGTCTAACAGATCACAGGCTCTCTGTAAAAACGAGACCTGTGAGCGCGCGCTCTGCTCAGGCAGACACCGCGCCCAAAGCAGTAAATGTGCCCGCTCCCAGCCCACATCTACTCGCTCACATGAGTCCTATGAGACTTTCTCAGTCCTCCCTCACTCAGCTAAGCACTGTAGTAAGGTCGAGGACGAGCGTTCCGCCCGCTGTATTAAGCGCGCGCCCCGCCTCAAATGCCACAGGCATAACGCCTATGTTTTTATCCCCCGAAGCGCCTCTGTCGCACGGCGAACAGAGCGCGCTCCGTATCCAGCCCCTAGCCAGCCATGCAGAAGCATGGGCAGCGCTTCCAGGGGTTTCGGACTGGGTGCTAGGCATTATAAAGAGAGGCTTCTCGCTACAGTTTTGTCGACGCCCTCCCCGCTTCACAGCGCGCGTCGGAACTACGGTTTCGTTGGAAGTAGCTCACCTACTTCGAGCCGAAATATCAAAACTGATAAGCAAAGGGGCGATAGAGCGCGTTCCCCCAGCTCTAAGCGAAGGGGGACTATACAGCAGATACTTTCTAGTCCCCAAAAAGGACGGCGGTATCAGACCCATACTGGATCTAAGACGGCTGAACAGAATATTATTGAAACGCAGTTTCAAAATGCTCACAACCAGCAAAATTCTCGCGCATGTTCGCCGAGAAGACTGGTTCATGTCGATAGATCTGAAGGACGCGTATTTTCAAATACAGATAGCGTCACACCACAGGCGATACTTGAGATTCGCCTTCGGGGGTCAGACATACCAGTATACAGTCCTGCCATTCGGCTTGTCCCTAGCACCTCGTACATTTACGAAATGCAGGGACGCAGCGCTCGCTCCTCTCAGACTCAGAGGCATGCGAGTGCTGAACTATTTGGACGACTGGTTGATCCTAGCTCAATCACGATCACAGCTCGTGGAGCACAGAACCATTTTACTCGATCACCTCGAGAATCTTGGTATCACAGTCAACTGGACAAAGAGTTCATTGAACCCCAGTCAAACGATTTTGTTTCTGGGCGTCGTTCTGGACTCACAGTCTATGACAGCGCGGCTGTCACCACAGCTCGTGTTGATCATTCAGCGCGCGGCGAGGTCTTTCCGCCGCGGCGCTGTCACCCCGCTCAGGAAGTTTCAAAAGATGCTGGGTCTCATGGCTTCAGCATCGTCAGTTCTCCGGCTGGGCCTGCTCCGCATGCGCCCGCTGCAGTTCTGGTTGAAAACGCGGGTACCGCGCAGAGCGTGGGCGACCGGTCGATTACGCCTCAAGGTCGATCAGAGCTGTGTTTCAGCCCTGGCGCCTTGGACGGCGGACGACTGGTACCAATCAGGAGTAAGCCTGGGGACTTCCTCGAGAGTGAGGATGGTGTCGACAGACGCATCCACTTCGGGATGGGGAGCTCTGCTCGAGGGCAGACCGTTCTTCGGCCTGTGGTCGGAACGAGAAAAGCTCCAACACATAAACTGCCTAGAAATGCTGGCAGTGCACAACGCGATGACGCGTTTTTGTCCCCACATCAAGGACGAACACGTCATAGTCCGTTCGGACAACATGGCTGTGGTGTCCTACATAAATCGCCAGGGCGGTCTGAAGTCCATATCCCTGTACAGGCTGGCGAAACGCCTCCTACTATGGGCTCAGCACAACTTACGCTCGCCGAGAGCAGTGCATGTACCTGGGCTTCAGAATGTGGGCCCAGACAGACTGTCCAGGAACAATGTTCCCCCGGGCAAATGGTCTCTACACCCACAAACAGTCCGGCTGTTGTGGGAGAGATTAGGCAGAGCGGAGGTGGACCTTTTCGCGTCCCGCGAAAACGCGCACTGCCCCGCGTTCTTTTCAAAGACCGACAGCGCGCTGTCCCGAAGGTGGCCGCGCTGCCCGTTATATGTTTTTCCCCCCGTCTCCCTCCTGCCACAGGTGCTGGAACGGGTCAGGGAAACGAAATGCCCAGTCCTGCTTGTAGCTCCGTTCTGGGAGAACCAGATATGGTTCCCAGTTCTGATGCAGTTGACAGATATCGATCCATGGCCACTGCCGTTGAGGAGAGATCTCCTCTCGCAGGCCGGGGGCTCGATTTGGCACCCACACCCGGAACTGTGGTCCCTTCATGTGTGGGTGCTCAACGGATACCCGTTGGTCTCACAAAGGGAGTCGTGAATACCATCACTCAGGCTAGAGCGCCGTCGACACGGCGGCTTTATGCTTCGAAGTGGTCGGTTTTCTCCGGCTGGTGTACAGCTCGGAGCATTTCACCCCTCGAATGTGAGGTAACGGAGGTTTTCTCCTTCCTACAAGAGCTGTTGGATAAGGGCAGATCCCCTTCCACGCTCAAAGTGTATGTGGCGGCTATTTCAGCGTTCTTTGGTTCAACGCTGGGTCAGTCGCTGGGAAGGAATGATTTAGTCATCCGCTTCCTCAGGGGAGCTAGGAGACTGAATCCGCCCAGACCTCCTTCAGTTCCTTTGTGGGACCTTTCTACGGTCCTGGCGGCCATGAAAGGTGCCCCTTTCGAGCCTATCCAGTCTATTAGCCTCAAACACTTGTCTTTCAAAACAGTGTTTTTGATGGCTCTCGCTTCAGTGAAGCGCATAGGCGACCTGCACGCGCTCTCTGTGAGCCCGGCGTGCTTGGAGTTTGGTCCTAATGACTCTAAAGTCATACTCAAACCTAAGCACGGCTATGTGCCGAAATCCCTCAACACGCCTTTTCGGGCTCAGGTCATTTCCCTGGCTGCCCTGCCGGCATCGAGTGAGGAAGGGGACTCGAGTTTTCTTTGCCCTGTTAGGGCTTTAAGAGCTTATATGTCCCGCTCTGCTGTCTTCAGACAGACAGAGCAGCTCTTTGTCTCGTTCAGTGGACGTTCCAAAGGAATGGCTGTTTCGAAACAAAGTCTATCCAGATGGATAGTTGACGCCATAGCGCTGGCGTATACTGCCAAGGGCATTCCATGCCCGTTGGGAGTCAGAGCGCACTCTACGAGAAGCGTTGCTTCTTCGTGGGCTTGGTCCAGCGGGATTTCCCTACAGGATATATGTACGGCGGCAGGCTGGGCCTCGCCGTCTACATTTATCAGGTTTTATAACCTAGAGGTTCCCGCCTTGCAGGCTAAGCTTTTGTCGGTGTAATCCGTTCAGCCGTCTAGTCAGACCGCTGAAACTCATGCGCTATGCGCTACCGACTATCTTGGGCAGAACTGTGTAAGACCCACATTTTCCGCATTAGTTCAGGTTCCCTACCCTGTCTATGTGATGTTATACTTGCGTCTGTGGACATGTCTATTCTACGACGCTACAGTTTAGGGAATTAAGGCTCCCACCCTTATTCCCTGACTCTGTGTGAGTCAATCTGGTGATTATGCACTGTATGCCTGAAATAGCTTCCGGTGATCAGTGTTTTTTATCCCAGCACGCACGGCGTTTTGCAAGGGGTTCCCGTAGCGTTTTGATAAAACGCAGTACGAGAGGACTCTCGTAAGAGAACGTACTCGGTTACTAACGTAACCTCGGTTCTCTCTAGAAGAGGGAACGAGTACTGCGTTCTCTGCCGTGCGTACGGTTCACTCTGGTTCGCTTCGGCGATCAAAATCAAGTGAGTCAGCCTTCTCGAGCTCCTTTTATAGAGGTAAGCCACGCCCGTTTCGGCGGGAAGTGGCGAGGAGGGCGCGAAGCGCCCTCATTGGCCTGATGCCATCTCAGGCCTCGCTCGATAGGCTTAAGCAGTTGCCGCAGAGCAGCCAATGAGCGAGCAAGCCGTCTCGCCATAGCTGTCTGCTGCTGCCGCAACGCGTTTTACATATATGAAAATTAAAGGATAATTTTTTGCTTCAGTGTTTCGTGAAAAGAGACTTTTCCCGTAGCGTTTTGATAAAACGCAGTACTCGTTCCCTCTTCTAGAGAGAACCGAGGTTACGTTAGTAACCGAGTACGTTTTCAACATTGAGAATAATAATAAGTTAGCGTATTAGAATAATTTCTGAAGGATCGTGTGACACTGGAGACTGCTGAAAATTCAGCTTTTCCATCACAGGAATAAATTACATTTTAAATTACATTAAAGTAAAAAAACATTTCATTTAAATTGTAATAATATTTTATTGTATTGCTGTTTATTCTGAGCATAAGAGTATACTGAGCATAAGAGAATTAAAAATATTAAAAAGTCTTACCGACCCCAAAAGTTTGAAAGGTAGTATCATACATGTAGTCTATATGTCCTATTTGTATACTTAAAAAAAATATTTCACACTACAAACTCATCAGAAAGGTAATTCAAAATTTAGGGAATCTTTAAAATTAATAGTGACCAGCCACACCACCTAAAATACACACCTTATACACTCATTTAAATTTTAACTTTCTTTCCTGTATTAACAGTTCTTCTTAAACCTTATTTTCTTTGGAAACTGAGGCTAAAAGATTATTGGGTTGGTTCTTATTTTTAAGATCGTTTGTCTCTGTCGACCTTCAAGTAAAAACCATAGTTGGTTTCAAATGAAGGACAAATCTTTAGGGATTCTTGCATTTCCTGTCGAAACAAGGAGCCATGCTGATCAATTCTGTCTCTCAGCCTGAGTATATTGTTTCAGTTTCCATCTCACCCCCCAAACTCCTTCTTCATCTCTCACTCTCTCTCTTTGCCACAGATTCAGTCTAATCTAGGAAAATTGATACTTAAGGAGGAGATCGAGAGATCGGCCCCTGTCCACAGGAAAACGCGGTCTCTGCCCGACAGGACACCCATGCATCTGGGTATATTTGAATGTGTGTGTTCCTTATTTCCCTATCTTTATAGGGACAAAATGTCCCCACAAAGATAGGCAATATCTGAAATCCTTGTCCTTGCGGGGATATTTATACTCCCCATGAGGAAAACAGCTTATAAATCACATAAATCAGAAGTGATATTTTTGAAAATGTAAAAATGCAGAAAGTTGGGTAAGTGGGGAGGTGTAGGGTTAGGGTTAGGGGATAGAATATACTGTTTGTACAGTATAAAAATCATTGTGACAACGGAATATACCCATAAAACATGAATACCCTGTATGTGTGTGTGTGTGTGTGTGTGTGTGTGTGTGTGTGTGTGTGTGTGTGTGTGTGTGTGTGTGTGTGTGTGTGTGTGTGTGTGTGTGACACTTAAGGAAGAACAGAACAATGATACGTAGAGATAAGCAGCATTAATAACAGCAGCTGTTGTATCTAGAAATTTGAGTCAGTCTTTCCACCTGCAGTCAGAGCTTATGCATTACAAACCAATGATCTGAATCAGATTAGAGTTTATAGGTCTCTATGGGAAAGGTATATAGAACTCTTTTCGAACAATTTCATTATTGCATTACACTCTGAATTCTGTCACTGAAAATGGTTGTGAGTCCAGTTAAAAGGTTGACCTTGTAGTGACCCCTTCTGGTTGAAGAAATGCACTGCATCCACATGATACACATCCCTAATGGAAAAAATGTTGGCTTCAGCAACAATACTTTTTATATGATGAGTATTTGGATGATATTTGTCCCAGTCCATTAACATGTTTCTTCTTTTCTTTTACACAGCCTCCAAATCCCCCTCATTTCCTTCCTACACTAAGACTGGGCTTACTAGGGTGAGAAAATAAAATCTGATTTGATATGTCAGCTTTAATTAATTACCATTAAGGAGCCATCCTTAATTACACTGATATAATTGTCTTGTGTTTATGTGTTACAGCTGCAGTCTGCTGAATTCTCCTCAAACAGTGATAAAGGGAGTCTAAGTAAGTTTTGGGATTACGATATTTCTATTCTATTCTTTTGTAAGAGTCATTTTTGTCTTTTTTTGTCATGTTTATTTACACTTCAATCAGAGTGCCAGTATCAAGGGGCATAATTCTTTTCTAACCTATCCTATTATATGATATTATATTATAAATCATTGAGAAATTTAGAGTGCCCAAATTTAGACTTATATTTCTATTCTATTCTAAATAGCAGAGCATTTTTTCCCAGTATTACGAGCACTGGTTTCTATATATTTTTATTATTTATTTATATATTTTATTATATATTATTATTTTAATATTATAATTTTTACAATATATTATATTGAGTCATCATTTTATTCTGTTTTAAATAGTACAGTAATTTTTATCATGTTTATTTACACTTTAATTAGAGTGCATGGAGTCATTATTCGATTCTATCCTATTCTATTCTGCTTTGTTGTAATCTATTCTCAACTTTTTTTAAAGAAATAGAAATAAAACTGAATGAATAGGAGAGATCTTTGTCATGTTTTTATACCTCTTGCTCATTGTTTTATCATTTCTCTCTCTCTCTCTCTCTCTCTCTCTCTCTCTCTCTCTCTCTCTCTCTCTCTCTCTCTCTCTCTCTCTCTCTCTCTTTACAGATTTCCAGGTATGTAATAACTTGCATTAAAATAAAGTGCCACCAAATAAATGTACATTCTTAACAGCTAAAACAGACCAAATTACAGTTTAAGTTAGTTAATTTAGCAGACATTTTTATTTAAACCAGCTTGAAATAAGGAAAACTGCAAAACAAGCTGTTCATTGAAAATTGACAATAGCAGTATCAGCATTTCTGATATATATATATATATTTTTTTTTAACTTATATTTTTATTTAGAGCCACTGCTATACAGTATGGCATTGGGTTTTAACATATTAGTCCATCATGTTAGCATTTCTGATATTTTGAAAGATTTTAGTGAGTCAATCTACACTCACCTAAAGGATTATTAGGAACACCTGTTCAGTTTCTCATTAATGCAATTATCTAATCAACCAATCACATGGCAGTTGCTTCAATGCATTAAGGGGTGTGGTCCTGGTCAAGACAATCTCCTGAACTCCAAACTGAATGTCAGAATGGCAAAGAAAGGTGATTTAAGCAATTTTGAGCGTGGCATGGTTGTTGGTGCCAGACGGGCCGGTCTGAGTATTTCACAATCTGCTCAGTTACTGGGATTTTCACGCACAACCATTTGTAGAGTTTACAAAGAATGATGTGAAAAGGGAAAAATATCCAGTATGCGGCAGTCCTGTGGGCGAAAATGCCTTGTTGATGCTAGAGGTCAGAAGAGAATGGGCCGACTGATTCAAGCTGATAGAAGAGCAACTTTGACTGAAATAACCACTTGTTACAACCAAGGTATGCTGCAAAGCATTTGTGAAGCCACAACACGCACAACCTTGAGGCGGATGGGCTACAACAGCAGAAGACCCCACCGGGTACCACTAATCTCCACTACAAATAGGAAAAAGAGGCTACAATTTGCACGAGCTCACCAAAATTGGACAGTTGAAAACTGGAAAAATGTTGCCTGGTCTGATGAGTCTCGATTTCTGTTGAGACATTCAGATGGTAGAGTCAGAATTTGGCGTAAACAGAATGAGAACATGGATCCATCATGCCTTGTTACCACTGTGCAGGCTGGTGGTGGTGTAATGGTGTGGGGGATGTTTTCTTGGCACACTTTAGGCCCCTTAGTGCCAATTGGGCATTGTTTAAATGCCACGGCCTACCTGAGCATTGTTTCTGACCATGTCCATCCCTTTATGACCACCATGCAGGGCCGGAGTGGGGACACTTTTCAGCCCGGGAGTTTCAGGCCCAAGACCGGCCCACTTTTTCCATGGTGGAATTCCAAATTAGCACTTTTTCTAAATTGGATAAATGAAGCAACAGTTCAGCTCTTACTATTGTGTAGTTTGTATTAATACCATGGGTTAACAAATAATGTAAAGGTTAAATAATAATTCACTTAGACTTTATAAGAAGCAATTGCGACTTTATTTCACACAATTCTGACTTTATAACGCGACTTTATATCACAATTCTGACTCTATATCTTGCAGTTCTTTATAAGTTTTGCAACTTTATAAGCAACTGCAACTTTATTTCACGCAGTTCTGACTTTATAAGAAGCAATTGCGACTTTATTCCACACAATTCTGACTTTATATCTCGCAATTCTGACTTTATAACACACAATTGCGACTTTATATCACGCAATTCTGACTTTATATTTTGCAATTCTGACTTTATAACACGCAATTGCAACTTTATTTCAAGCAATTCTGACTTTATATCTTGCAATTCTGAGAAATAAAGTCAGAATTGCGAGATGTAAACTCGCAATTGTGAGATAAAAAGTCGCAATTATCTTTTAAAATGCTTCATTCTGTGGCGGAAACAAAGCTTCCATACCTCCTGGCCTCTTCCTCCCATCCATCCTCCCTGACGTGTACCGTTACGGTAGGGCCGGCCCAGCTATCGGTAGGCGCCGGCGGTGCCGCGGTAGCCTACCTACGTTTTGGAAAAGACGGGCTATGGACCCAACCAACTCTATAGGAGGGGAGGGGAGAACTCCCTCACATGGTACAACCCATGCAGATGCTGCGCGCTGCGGTGTCAGAATGCGAAACGTGTGTAGCCTATGTAACTAACGTGACATTGAAATGTGAAAAAAACAAACAAAAAAAACAATACTCGACCGGCCCAAAAGTGAAGCGGCCCACCGGGAATTCTCCCGATTCTCCCGATTACCCACTCCGGGCCTGCCACCATGTACCCATCCTCTGATGGCTACTTCCAGCAGGATAATGCACCATGTCACAAAGCTTGAATCATTTCAAATTGGTTTCTTGAACATGACAATGAGTTCACAGTACTAAAATGGCCCCCACAGTCACCAGATCTCAACCCAATAGAGCATCTTTGGGATGTGGTGGAACGGGAGCTTTGTGCCCTGGATGTGCATCCCACAAATCTCCATCAACTGCAAGATGCTATCCTATCAATATGGGCCAACATTTCTAAAGAATGCATTCAGCACCTTGTTGAATCAATGCCACGTAGAATTAAGGCAGTTCTGAAGGCGAAAGGGGGGCAAACACAGTATTAGTATGGTGTTCCTAATAATCCTTTAGGTGAGTGTATTTGCAACCTTCAGTCTCAGCAGAATTCTATTTTTATTTTTGCAATTTACAATCAGATTTTTTTTGTAATAATTGTACAAATCACAGTTGTGGATAGGCTTACAGTGGTCTTCTCTCTTTTATAGAATGGAGATACCCAAAGCAGAAGGATAGACAGAGGGAATTCACTCCCTAGTATGCTGGAACAAAAGGTAAAAATGCCAACTAATCAAGAGTGTTTGGTATTCATCAGAGCTCTTGTACGTATTGTTGCTAAGTGACTGCTTGCTCATGGTCAAAGTTCATTAATTATGTGTTTGCGCTATCTATGTGTTCGTTTGGCAGATTTACCCACATGAGATGCTCATTGTGACCCACAGAGGCAGAAACAAACTCCCACCTGGTGTAGACAGGACAAGATTGGAGGTAAACATTGTTTTTGCTCATTATTCAACCTCATTATTTAACTGTTCTGATGGGAACAAAGGTTGACTATTGAACCTCTCTCTCCAGAGGCACCTGTCAACTGAGGAATTCCAGAATGTCTTTGGAATGTCCATTGAGGAATTTGACCGGCTTTCCCTTTGGAAGAGGAACGACCTGAAAAAGAAAGTCTCTCTCTTCTAATAGTAGAGAAATGCGTTCTTTTACAAACACTGTCACACATCTGCACTTCCACTTGTGAAAACAGTACAAGCGATGTAAGTTGAGGAAAGATGAGGAATGTGATATAAGGAATGTGATTATGGAGCCAGCAAAAAAAATCAGTTATCCTTATCGTTTGATAAGCCCCATATCTGATTGCATCTAACAATCATGTCTGAGTCATTGATGTTGCCTCTTTTTCTAGTTGCAGCTACTATGTCAGGTCTTCACTGAGGTTCCTCTCTGTGTGCTTTATAAAGCTGAAATGATACACACAGACATGAAAGCTAGCAGTACACATGAAGCCAATATGAGTCGCACTAGTTATCTGAGTAGACCAAATTCAGAAGTTCAGATGGACCAGCAGGAACCTGTGAGTTTCATTCACTATAAAGTCACTGCCACACTTTTCAGCCTTTATGTGCTAAGCATGAATTACCTAACCTTCAGAATATGGGTCAGTGACATAACGCTCATTTTGCCCCCCAAATGTATTTGTTTATTAAAATACATAAAAAATGTGATTCATACATGCAGTAACTTCAATACTCCTCTTCCATGATGAGCATGTTTTTTGGGGAGCATACAGTAAAAATGTCAGGGTGATACGACTATACCGATATAATCAAGTAAAAATAAAATAATGAAATAATTAACATGGAAATCTGAAGTAGTTTTGCATAATCTTTGATTATTATTTATTAGAAAGATATCCAATATTTTAACAAAACTGCTTTACTGTTTATCAATATTTAAAAAAAACTTTTGTCTGCTAAATTAAAGTCCAACCACCATGCAGAAAAAAACATAAAACAGGAAATGAAATTATAGAGGTTGATGAGATTCTTAAAATTTTCAATAATTTGACCTTTGTATGATGCGGTAAGGTTAGTTCAGGTTGTAAAATGTCATGTGGTGCGACTTCCCAAAATCGTCATTATATTTATGAATGAATAAATCATGATATTTCTACAATTAATTCATAATATTTGTAAGAAATATGACATTTTTAGTCAATACATTTACATTAAACATTTTTAAAAGCCATATAAAAACCATGTATCAACCATAAAACCATTTACCGTTCCATTTATTATACTTTATAGTTTTACTTGTCATTGACCCATATTTTTTTAAAGTGTCTGAATATTTGAATTAAGCAAAGCAGCTGTTGTTGATAGTTCGGAAATTAGTACAATTTATACTAGGGACTAGAGATGCACATATTGCACACCCTCATTTTTTACAACTTAACACAAACAATTTAATACCAGTGCAAATACCAGCAGTACGATATACAAATATAGCAACAATTCCCATGGCAACAGCGGATGATACAGAGTGAGAGTTTGCTGTTCCAAAGAGAGCTACTGTACATTAGTGAGAGTTTACTAAATATTGGGTATGAGATGTATGAATCCTGCATGGCAAATGTATCCTGCTTTTCTTCAATGATGATGCATTGTGAATTGTGAGTGTGATCAATACTTGTCCTCTTCCACAAGATGTATTGATCGAACAGTTTCACTCGCTCCCTCTATTCTTACATCTTTCTTCTCTCCTTCTTCCCCATTTTGCTGCTATTGCCTTGTAAAGCACTTTTACTGTTTTGGTTCTATCCTCTTTTGTTCTTTATGAGTGGAGTTTTTTTTTTTTAAAACAGTGCTCCTGTTTTATAGGATAAGGATAGGTAAGGAAATAAAAGAGACGTTATACACGTCATACGTTAACACCTGATGGATGCTACTTGCCAGATGGTTTGATTTTGCAATGATGGTTTGATTTTGTAACCCGGGTTTTTGCTTTCTGTGTATTTACAGTATTTAACTGGCTCCCTTTCAGTTCATGGGTGTGAATCAGAATTGAATTGGTCAGGACTCACAGGATGCTAAATTGGAAAAACAGGAAGATGAATTTACTGAAGTGCAATTTTGAAAGAATCAACACATTCACACAGCAGAGATGTTTTTTATTAGTCCACATTTTGCAACAAAGTATACATAATTATGTTAATGAATTAACTATATATTAATTATAATTATATGAAAAAAAGTTAACACATCTAAAAATCTGAATGGCACAGATTCCTGTAGTTCATATATTCTTCTTGCCCACTTCTGATGACATATTATGTGTTGATCTCTGAGCACATGAAATTACAATGCTTTTATTACTCCAATGACCAAATGAAGTGCTTAGATAGAGTGCATGCTTTTTGCCTAGAGTTTGTACCTACAGAATAGAAGAAAAAAGAACAAAAAATCACTAAAAAGCAACACATATCAACTTGAGAATGTAGAAGTACAAAAATAGACAGTCCACATTCAGTTTTTTAGAAGCACTCCTCAAAAGGAAATATGTGAGAGCTATTCTTAGCTTTTCGCCTATTAACAAACCAATGCTATTATGATAACGTATTTTATGTGAACACCATCTGACACCCGATTTACGCTTCACAATACTCATGAAATTGTGCTACTTATCAATCTTTTTTTTTTTTTCAATGACAGCTTAAAGTTGTATTTTTCTGGACTGAAAGTATTTGTGGCTTCAGAAGTCAGGCCATCTTTATGAAATACTTTTTGCTAGGAATATTTTGCTGTAAGGCACCCATACTTCATCCTAAAGCACTTGATTCACTCATATACACTTAAAAGGTTGAATGTTCTCACAGTGCAAAGAGAAAATAAGCTCTTTTTAACCACATGTAGGCCTACATGCATCAGACAATTTTCATGTGAAAAATGTCCCAAATATTAACATAGCATTGATCTTTCTCTACTTCATGAATAGTGTTTTTCTTCTTTTCCTTTTTTTATGTGAACGTGTGATGAATGAAAAAATAAAATGGATTTAGTAAAGTGAGTGTATATTGTTGTGATTTTATCAGTGGTATTGTTGTTTTATTATTTTGATTTGTAAGTGGCTTACTAATGATTTTAACAGATCATTTGAATTAATATTCAGTTCAATAAAAATTATGATTTTAACAACGTTTTGTGTCTGGTTTTTGGCAGTAATCTTAACATAGCTGTGGATTTATCCATGCTAAAGTAAAGAGACGTTAAGTTTTGGGAGCGAACCTAATGTTTCTCTTTAAATTAAATTAACATTTACTTCCTCGCATAGATAAATCATTTACTGTTCACTGCAGGTAATTTTGTAATTTCCACTATTGTCCGCATTGATCGAACAGTAAAAGTCATTAGGTGGCGCTGTTGAGCTACTGTACATTAGCGGATTTCAGACGCACAGCTGGAGGCGGAGAGTTCAGTGATAGAGATGTGGAGTGGATGTTGACAATGTAGCTGCTTGTTCCGACAGTTTTGCTGTTATCTTCGTTTGACTGCCGCCTCACCCGCAACTCTCCCTTGATTCACTTCGAAATTGCACTTAAATTCACTTTGACTTCGTTTACACATCCAGGAACAGACTCAGCGATGAACTCTGGAAGCGACCGAGAACATTTCACTTGGACGCTTTGATCATTTCCAGCGATGGACAAGCAAAAAGGTATTTCACTGTTGTCACGTCAGTCTGTCTGTGGTGTGTATAAGAGTCTGAGTGCTTTAACTGTGAAAGCTTCATATGGGCCACATTCGATCCACATATCATTCAGACATGTATTTTCCATATGAAACAACTTTTTTTGCTGTTACTGTAACTGGGGAGTCAGTTGGCGTGCAGAGGCATTGGCACTGCATTTGATATATCGAACAAGATCTTAAGTTGCTTACTGTCCGTGGATAATACCACTAGTTAGTAATAATCACTAATTATGCTAGTAATCATATTTAATAGTTGTAATCTAAGACCTCTTATCAAGTCAGGTTAAGTCACCCTTATTTATATCTCTTTTTACAATACAGAAAAGAATGCAACAAAGTTTGTTTGGCTGTACAGCAGCTCTAGAAGAAAAAGAGTGTCATTGTCCAACTTAAGTAGCCTATAGTTCGGTGTTGATTTATTTCCGTTGTAAAAGTCATTAGTTAGGCTATTAATTTAGTTCATTTACCTATACAGCAGCTTGTCACACAAGTCAGCAGCAGAAGTCACAAGTCTGTGTCCAGTATCATTAACTTTTTTTTTTTTAATGCAGTTAAATCTTAATCTTAAGTGCTTAAATGTCTTGGTCAAATGAATCCATCACACTGGGATTCAAACCAACAACCTTTCCACTACCATCTGCAAAAATACACCACCAGTGCAAACAGTCATCCATTCCTGAACACATCTCAGCAGCTCTTTCAAAGCTCAGAGAGGTGTTGAATTTTTAATTGTTGATTTCTCGTAATTGCAGTTAGTGTTGTTGTAGTCGTGCAGATTTGATCATTGTTCTGGAATCTCAGTAATAGTCCTACAGCTACCCCCATCAGTCACGCCGCCATGAATGAAATCTCAGGAGAGGAGCAAGTTTCTTGGTTTGTTTAAGCAAGGTCATAGAGCTGTGCTAATTTCACTGGCGGCGGCGTAGTGTGAAGTCTGACAGGAGCAAATGAGCTTCTCCACCTCCTTCTGTGCTCCTTTCTGCTTCTGAAAAAAAAAATGTGCTGGGGTGAAAAACTGACATCATAGATGATATTACTGTTTAGCTTCTATGCAATATTTTTCTGACAATTTTCTATAGTGAAATTGTTTAGGCTGGAGTTGGAAGATATATAAAAAATTTGCTAAATATTGAAAAATGATAGATGTTGCTGATATAAAAGTAAATAACTTGGTAAATTTTCTGATCATTTTAATGTAAATATATTTGTTATAGTCTATAAGAGCTTAAGACAGTCAGTTACAAGAACAGTGTTGGATTTGATCATGTTAAATAATTTCAGTGAATCAGTTCAATCTTTTTCAGTAAATTTTTTATTTTATTTTATGGTTGAAGGGGCATTCACACAGCCAGTAAATTGCAACGACGAACCTGAACCCAACTGTTGACTGTTGGATTGTAGCCATGTCTGATAACTTGACAAAGTTGAGAAAAGTTCTATTTTATGCAAATGAGCTGCGGCTACCAATGAGAGTACAAACAGTGGAGGTCGATCTGTCACAAGGGTCCGAAATATGATAGCACAAGTAAATTCTGGCAGTTAATCATTTTCTAATTTTATGTAAGAATATGTCACACTGTAATGTGTAAAGTTAAAATTGCAGGAAATAAAGTTACAATTATAAGTCTCAACCTTTTTATTTTGTTTTGACTAGGAAATGACTACCTTACCAAAGGTTTGTGGTTGGTTAAAATGTTTTTGAAAGAAGTCTTGTACTCTTAAATCTCTCATTAAGACTGCATTTATTTATTTATTTAAATATTATAAAATATTAATATTGTGAATTGTTATTGCAATTTAAAATATCTGAATTTTCTAAAGTTTGAATAGTAGTGTGTGTAAATATTACTGCTTATTGTTATTTTGGTGCATATACATTTGGTGCATAAAAGGCTAATTATGCATTTTAGACTTATCTAGTGAAAACTAGTAAGGGAAAAAGCTTTGTTTTTAAAAAGATTTTAGCTTTTTTGGTTAAACACGTTTTTAGCTGTTTTTAGAAAAAATACATAAATGATATATCTCATTTAGCCTGGTCATGCAGTTTTTTTCCCCAACAAGCTTTTTTCCTCTTCCCTGTTCTGTTACTATCGGTCAAAACAAGAATGTGACCTCCCACACACACACACAGGCGTAATTTGCCATTGGGACATGTTCCCACTCACCACCACTTTTTGCCAAAATCGATTTTATAACTACCATTTTTTTTTAAATCCACTGAAAAAAATTGTGTGGAAGGATTACCAACGCAAAGGGAAATCCCAATCTGACATGTTACACAATGTAATACATGTAACACAAAATACATTTGGGGCGACAAGACTGGCCTGATCTATAAAACACATATCAGGATTTATAAACAATAAACATCAAAAGTATGTTCGCACATTTTGGACTGTACATATAAGCAATCTGATTAAAGTGATGAAGTACACAGAAGTACACAGTTGCATTTACACATTTAAATCAAATATGTCACTCTCCTGAATAGAAATAAGCACACAAATTACATGAAATCATTAGATTACATAAAAATTATGTTTTGGTAAAACAAATAACGGTATATAAACATATATAAATGGATGTGGTGCTTTTCTAATACTTTTCCCATGACATGCTACATTTTAAAGGTTTAATTGATTGATTAGCTGTAAAAATGTAGTTCTATATTGCAGAAATCCCAGTCTGAGCGCAAAGAAATATTTTTACTTGAATAATGTTGCTGCGTACTTGACTTAGAAGATGGCTTTAGCAACATATGCATTTCCGGACTCGCTCAGTGGTCGGCTGGTTCAAATAACTGCAATGACTCTATATGCCTACTGTACAACCACTGTTGCACAGAGAGGCTACTCACTGCAGAGACAATGGGCGGTGCTTGACGTCCAGCTCCCCCTCTCGGGACCTCAGGTCTAACCACACTCTAAAGCCCAAAGTATAGTGCGCGTTCTATGCATGCAGCCAAATTTTTCATCCTGGGTGCAAGAGGACTGAGGCGGAGCCGAGGAGATTGAGGACCAAGATGGAGCCTGACGTAGCCAAAGGGGTGGAGGAACGAAGCACAAGTGAAGGCACAGAAGTATGTGGCATAGGCAGAGTAGAGGTCTGCTACCCGACCTGAGCCCGACGGGTCCCGAAAAACTCACGGGTTCGAGTCGGGTTCAGGTTTGTAACTTAGAAAAACTATATTGGTTATACATACATGTAGTTTGCGTGTCGTGTGCTTGGCTGCTTGCTGAGTTGTGATCATAATTATATGAGCACGCGAGAGAAAGTACGTGCGCAGTTTCAGCCGTCCTCTGATTGCTGTGTTGGTCGAGGGGTGACTGAAATAGTGCGCACGGGAGCACATGCGCAAAACAGCCGAGCACACGGCACGCAAAGTATATATATGTATAGCCTACAGTATATAGTTTTTCTAAGTTACAGTTCAGTCACAACACCGCAATCAGAGGACGGCACTGAATCCATCAACTCTTGATGCTGTTGTGCAACTGCGTGAGCTTTGTTTTGAAGTTTAATGTTTGAATTCCAAGGGAAAATTGGTTACTGTTTCACCTGTTCAACCACATCAACGTTTCGTAATTATTAAGTCCGTGCTTTTTCTCTTTTTTTTTCTTGTAGGCTGACTGATGAGGGGGCCACTGTGCCTTGGTGAAACGGTGTTTGTATATGTAGCTCATTTTTTTTATTATAGTTGCAAGCAATCATAAAAACAGACCTCTGGTTCAGCTCGGGCTTAAAATATAACCGTAATGTTCGGGTCAGGTCAGGTTAAATGATTTCGGGTACAGGACGGGTTCGGGCTTAAGTTTAAAGCCCGTGCAGACCTCTAAGGCAGAGTAACATCTGACCAAGGTGTACCTGGAGGGACAAGGGAGCCCCGTGGAGCCCGGTGGAGCTGTGAGGACGACGGTCCCAGGTGGAGCCAAGGGAGGGAGGAACCGACTGGTTGACGAGCCGAGGTGGAGTGATGGGCTCGGTGGCTGGAGGCGTAACCGGGGGATCCTCTTGCCAAGGCAGAGCTGGAGAGTGTCATAGGAAGAGTCAAGGTACTAAAGGGAACCAGTGGAGTCGGGGCCGAGGAACTGGCTGTTATAGGTCGAGGGGGTGGGAGAGGGAGGCTGGGCAGGATCTTTGGAGACACAGGAGACTTGGAGCTGGGCGGTACCAGAGGAGACACAGGAGACTTGGAGCTGGGCGGAACCAGCAGAGACACAGGAGACATCAGCAGAGACAATTCAGGACATCTGGTCAGACTTTGCTTTGGGCTCGTGCTCCAGGGAGCTGGTCGGTTCAGTCACTCTTTCTGGCGCTGACCTTGCGGCAGGCTTGGGCTCCATGTCTGCGGTGGGCTCTGGCATAGGCTCTGTGCAGGGTGTGGGAGGCAGCTGAATGAGCTCTGGGTCCAGAGTGGGGCTGGGGCTGGTGATGTCCTCGTCAGCGAGGCAGCTGGTGAACGGAGATCCGTTATTCACCAGCACCTACTCCCCACACTCTGCCCCTGTGCGCTCGTTCGCAGCTAAAACAAATCTTTAGTTCAGTGTTCTATCACGTGTGGTGGTTGTAGTATACACGATGAATAGGGATATCCAAAAGAAGTCTTTAATCACAAATCTAAGGAGATACAAAAAATATGGACCACCACATGATGGCGCAGTGGATAAGACACATGCCTTTGGTGTGAGAGACCCGGGTTCGAATCCACTGTGAGACACCAATGTGTCCCTGAGCAAGACACTTAACCCCTAGTTGCTTCAGAGGCGTGCGACCTCTGACATGTATAGCAATTGTAAGTCGCTTTGGATAAAAGCGTCAGCTAAATGAATAAATGTAAATGTAAATGAAACAAAGGGCTTAAATACACAGGGGCTGTGTCCGAAATCGCCTGCTATATCCTTAAAGGGGACCTATTATGCCAACTTTTACAAGATGTACAAAGTCCCAGGTGTCCCCAGAATGTGTCTGTAAAGTTTCAGCTCAAAATATCACATAGATCATTTATAATATGTTGTAAATGTTAATTTGTTTAGTGGAAGGAAAAAGCACACTCACAGAAAGCTGGATGTAAGACAGCACGTCCCGTGAGTATTAAACTATTGTGCTTAAACTCTCAAATACACACAAGGTTATGTACGAGTGCGAGTGCGAGTGCGAGTGCGAGTGCATTGTTTGAGCAGAAAAAAAAACATAATTTACTACTTTATTTACAAAATATTAATCTCCGATACACGTTTACAAGAGTACCACGACGCATGCATGTTGTGTTGACGCGAGAGCAGACGTTACGTGAACGCTCGTTGGAGATTAATACTTTGTAAATAAAGTGGTAAATAATGTTTTTGTTTGCGCAAACAAAGCACTCGCGTCGCTTCATAAAATTAAGGTTAAACCACTGGAGTCATATGGATTTCTTTAATGATGCCTTTTCTACCTTGTTATTTTATTTACCTCAGAAAAGCCATAAATGTGGAAAAATAACTCTGGAGAGGGGCAACAAACATAATTATAACTTGGACTGGACAGGGGTGGGAATTACAGTTACAAGTTACAATAGATCACCCTCAGTGTAATCTGTCAAAATGATTGTTGGCTTTAGATTTTTCTGTCACTGCTAAAAAATAATTGTCAACGTGACCTCTGGTTGTGACACCTTTTGATCCCACTGAGAACTAGCATACTACCATGGACATCTGCTTGACATTTCATTCATTTTTCTTTTCAGACAGACTTTCTATTGTGTCAGACAAAAGAGTCAACTGTCAACAAGTGGTCAAATCAGTTGACCAGAGGTTATAAACCCTTTTGAAGCATTTTGTCCAGGAATGCAAAATGTCTATCTGTGTCCTCAGCAACACAAACACACAAAGTGGGTGTTTGAAGCATTTCCGAAATGTTGATGACGCTCATGTGCCTCGGGGCATTAGTTTTGCTAATGAATCATATGCAGAGGGTGGTCTCACCCCCTCAAAGAACGTGACTTAGAAGTGGTTGTGTATTTACATTAATATGAATGCAGCCACTGTTGCGTGAGAACATATGATGAAGGACTTCATATTGATTAACAAAAAAATCAGTAGAATGCAAAACTTTTTGATAATGTAAAGATGTATTTGGTCGAAAATGAATTTATACTGTAATATCAATATATAGAGACTTACAAGCAAATGCTCAAAGTTTAACTTGCAGAATTAAACTATTTTTTATTTTGGGTTAGGTTTTGGAGAGGGAAGGTTAAACATAGAGATAATGAAATAATGAGTTCAAGTGTATAGTAATTTACCTTGTCAAACAGTTCATGTAGGTTTATATGAAATGGATATAAAAATGTTCAGCATCACTTTCTATAATGTAAAGTATCACTTTTTTAGTGTGCACAGATAGTAGATAACCACAGAAAATATTTTGGCCTTATCCCAAGGTTTGTGAAAACTTGTTGGAATTTTTTTTTGACAATTAAGCATTTACAAAGTCTAAGTTGAAGTATAAGCCATTTTGCTTCCACTACATTATTGTTATTTTAAATTATCTTTACATTATAAATTATCATTCAATGTACAGCACATATTAAGTTGCATTTCCTGGAATATTCCTCTAATGCCGTTACTAAAAGATGACAAGAATTGGTTACTAATAAGATGGATCCATAAAAAAACATTCCATATCATTAGTGTAATTTATTGCTCAATATTAGCGTTTGAGATGCAAAGGCAGCAATGACTAATGTAAAGGTACAGTTAGACAAATCATCAATCCAAGGGTTTTCCTCTTTAGATGGGCCCAGTTAAAGCAAGGTACAGAAGTGTGCTTTAAGGAAAATTAGGTTAGAAGAAAGGACTTTAGAAAGAAAGGTTTAGTAGAACCTCAAAGAGATAAAGGATGCGGGTTTGTGGGCTTTTGAAACGTTGTTATGACAATGCTCAATATTTATCCTCCACACAATTTACAGTTCCTACACAAAGTGAGAATGGCTGGGGCAACTTCTTAGCGAAGAGTTGTTATTGGCTCAAGTCTACGAGAAACAGTGGAATATCAAAGTAATCAAATGTCATTTAAATGGGAAAATATCACATACATAATAGTCAGATTAAGGCTACACATTGCTTTCTAAAGTTGCCAATAGTGTGGCAGTGAGACATGGGGTAGTTTGGAGAAGAAAAGAGGCTAGTGTGAAGACTGAGACCTTGAGAATGACAATCTGAAGGACAAAGGGCCTTCGCCACTGGCAGCTATTGACATCTGGCTGGAGCTCTGTTTGCATAATGACTTTACTGTTAGCACTCCATCGCCAGCTCTCACATCTGAAGGTCAGTGTGTTCAATAAATGAAAACAGAAGTCTGAAGAAAAACAGATTTCTGGTATTTTCGATATATAATGTTTAACTGAGCTGTTCATCCACAATATTTTTTTTTTGCATTTATTTGTTGTTTGCATTCATTTCTGACTGCTAAATCGTCTCAGTTACTAGTGTAACCCCGTTCCCTGATGGTCGGAACAGAGGCGTTGTGTCAAATACTGACACTAGGGGTCACTCTTGGGAGCCCCAAACACCTCTGACGTATTCAGAACAGGCCAATGAAGTTGGAATGTGGAATTTGCATGTCTGGCCACTACCCCGGACATAAAAGGAGGCCAGCGTGCTCCACACATTCAGGTATGTGCTGAATCACTACTTGAGTACTAATGGAGCACACCTGAAAGGGGCATACCACATATGGGCCTATTAGTGAGTTCCTCCACAAAACTCACAACAGATGAGTCAGAGTTGTCCAAGTTTTACCTGTTATTACCCAAGATGTGAAACAAAACTGGTTGTATGTGTTGCATGCAGCGCCCCAAACTGTCTTGGAAGCATCTGTTGTAACAACACCACATCTGGACACTCGTTCTAGGGAAACTCCTGCCTGAAGAAATGCAAGGTCCGACCAAGGGCTAAAAGTGCGACGACAGATCAGCGTGATGGCCACATGGCCATGGCACCATGCCCATCTCAGGACTCAAGCCTGAAGCCAGTATTGAAGCGGTCTCATATGCATCAACCCCAGTGGTGTGACCATGACCGAGGATGCCAAATGCCCCAGGAACCTCTGAAAATATTTCAGTGGTACCACTGTCTTGTGCTTGAACAGTTTCAAGCAGTTCAGCACTGACTGGGCACGGTCTTGTGAAAAATGTGCTGTCATGATGATCAAGTCCAACTCCACTCTGAGAAAAGAGATTTTCTGCATTGGGCCAAACTTGCTCTTTACCCAAAGTCTCTGTTGGGCTAGGTGTTCAAGGACCAAGTCCCTGTGCGCACACAACAACTCTTGCGAGTGGGCTAGGATTAGCCAGTTGTCAAGGTAGTTGAGTATGCAAATGCCCACTTCCCTTAACGGGACAAGGGCAGCCTCTGCAATGTTCGTGAAGACGCGAGGAGACAGGAAAAACCTGAAAGGGAGGACCTTGTACTGATATGCTCGTCCTTCAAAAGTAAACCACGGAAAAGGCCTGCGCCGAGGAAGGATCAAACTATGAAAGCACGGGTCCTTCAGGTCTGTGCCATGAACCAATCTTAATGTTGGGCACATGACATCATGTTTTTCTGTGTAAGCATCTATAGGGCCCAATTCAGTACTCGCAGATAGGGCTGCATGATATTGGAAAAAAACGTACATTGCGATATTTAGTTTTTCTGCAATATATGTTGAAATGTAAAAACAATTTCACCAGATGATTTGAATGGCTCTATTTGAAAAGAATTTACATTCTAGAATAATTGGGGTGATTTTGTTGAGGAGTGAATCTGCATAGAAAATTATATACAAATTACAAGCATAGATAAATAAAATAGAAGAAAGATACAATTGAAATAAGTATTGCTTTATGTTTTTCAGGTAAATCTAACAGTATTCAGGTACAGAAATTGAATAATCAAATGTAAAATAACTGTAACGGTCACCAGCTGGAGTGCCCTTGAGAGCCACCAGAGGGCACGCCACACCAGACTCTCATGTTCACTCACAGACTACATCTCCCATCATTCTCTGCCTGGACTCATTAGCACTCATTATCACATTCACCTGTATCTCATGTTCTTGTTTAGTTCACCCCATATAAGCCTGGTTCACCACTTCACTCAC
The DNA here is from genome assembly GCF_964197995.2 of Scardinius erythrophthalmus. Lineage (NCBI taxonomy): Eukaryota > Metazoa > Chordata > Actinopteri > Cypriniformes > Leuciscidae > Scardinius > Scardinius erythrophthalmus. The sequence continues at coordinate 27,704,926 of NC_138240.1, forward strand.
TGCGAAGTTTTGTTTAGTGTCACACTGCAACTCTGAGCGTTTTCCTGGTTTTCTTGGTTCTTGGTTCTTGGTTCTTGGTTTTTGGATTTCTTGCCTGTTCCTTGGATTACTCTCTTGCCTCTGACCCCTGCCTGTCTTGTTTTTGTTTTGTTTGTTTGGACTGTCTATCTGTGTTTTGACCCATTGCCTGTTTATTGGATTACGTGTCTGGATTGCCCCTTATTAAAGCTGCAATTGGATCTTACCTTCGAGTCTCGGAGCAGTTTCGTGACAGAAAACTTTGCCACACCGAGATCCAGCAGTGATGCCAACAGATACAGCAGTATAAATCCTGCGTCTCCGTCAGGGGAATAGGCTGATTGAGAGGTATGTCGAGGAGTTTATTGAACTGGCACATCTCACCTCAATGAACACAGAATGCCTTAAGATCTTTTTTCGGGGAGGGCTTCATTCATGCCCTTGCATGATCCTCTCGAGACATTGGAGCACTATATTGATCTGGCCCTTTTGTTGAGCGGCTCATTGTTTACTGTGGGCGGAGTAGAGGAGGAGCTCCGTGAACCTGCACTATCCCCTCAGCCTGAGCTTCTCCACGTCAGCCCTGCCGAGCCTGCGCTCCACATCAGTCCTGCCGAGCCAGAGCTTCACGTCAGTCCTGCCGAGCCAGAGCTTCACGATGTCACTTCTGCCGAGCCAGAGCTTCACGACGTCACTTCTGCCGAGCCAGAGACTGTTCACGTCACTTCTGCCGATCCAGAGACTCCAGAGACTGTTCACATCACTTCTGCCGATCCAGAGACTGTTCATATCACTTCTGCCGATCCAGAGACTGCTCACGTCACTTCTGCCGATCCAGAGACTGTTCACGTCATGCCCGCCGAGCCAGTGTCTCCGGACAAGATGGCCGCCGCCGAACCAGTGTCTCAGGACAAGATGGTCTCCGCCGAGCCAGTGTCTCAGGACAAGATGGTCTCCGCAGAGCCAGTGTCTCCGGACAAGATGGTTTCCGCAGAGCCAGTGTCTCAGGACAAGATGGTCTCCGCCGAGCCAGTGTCTCCAGACAAGATGGCCGCCGCCGAACCAGTGTCTCAGGACAAGATGGTCTCCGCCGAGCCAGTGTCTCAGGACAAGATGGTCTCCGCAGAGCCAGTGTCTCCGGACAAGATGGTTTCCGCCGAGTCAGTGTCTCCGGACAAGATGGTCGCCGCCGAGCCAGTGTCTCTAATTATTGGACAAAAAACTTTCTAGAATACTGTCTAACACTTGATGGCTGCTCTGTCAAGTCTTCGTCGTCGGTTAGGAACCTGGGTGTGCTCTTTGATACCAATCTTTCATTTGAAAGTCACTTGTCTAGTATCTGTATATAGTATCTGTCATATGCTCTCATTGACAAATGCGGAACAATTAGTTAATGCGTTCATGACATCAAGGCTAGATTATTGTAATGCTATTATGGGTGGTTGCCCTGCACGCTTAATAAACAAACTATAGCTGGTCCAAAACGCAGCAGCTCGAGTTCTTACCAGAACCAGGAAGTATGACCATATAAGCCCCATTACATAACACATTATAGAATTCTATAATTCATTGTTAGGCTGCATAGATTAGGTCAGCCGGAACCAGGAACACTTCCCATAAATCCTGATGTACTTGTTACATCTTAAGAAGAATGGCGTCTACGCTAATATTAGTCTCTCTGTTTATCCCGAGGTTTACACAGTCCACTGGATCCAGGCCGTATCCAGATCTGATGAAGGACCCGCGCCTTGACACGACGACAATGCAGTCCGGAAGTGTCAACTAGTCTCTACCCTGTGAAGGCCTCCTTCCCTTCCCTTTATCTCTCTACAGATAAAACGTGGTCGGGATAATTCCGGTTCGCGTGGCTATGCGGAAGCGATACAAATTCTGTATTATAAATTTTAAGTCCAGACAAGTAGTTTGTTGAGGGTTGGTTTGTAAAGAAGGACTACACGCATGCACACATATATATTTAAATGTGCATACCTATAGACTAAACACATAATACGCATGTTCACAGCATCAGCATTCTCACAGGTTCACGTTTTTAAAATTTGCACAGAGTGTAACTAATGTCATAATAACTAATGTTCGTTGCGACGGAAGTGAATCAATCAAAACTAACTTTAACTGGACAATAACTTTATTCTAGAGCGGCTGTAAAGCCCAAACAATCTCTGTTACTTTAATTTCAAATTATCACTGTAAAGCTGCTTTGAAGGGAAAGCTGATGACCACCGGACTCTGGTTCACTGGACTCTGAACCTTTGGGATCATCGGACTTGAGACCACTAGACATGGGACCACTAGAACCACTGTAAATAGGATCTCTGGGACCCCTGGAGTCAGGGCCACTGAGACCACTAGTCTTGAAACCTCTAGACTTGGGACCTCCCAGACCACCGTACCTTGGGAAGCGGCCTTTGTGGGGAGCTGGAGCATACCTGGCTGCTTCTGAGAGTGCTGCTTTGTGATTGGGGGAGCTGAAGGGCTCCACTGCTGTAGAGCTCTCATTTTCTCGAGGTGGAACATATGCTCCACTAATTCCCCATAGATCCAGTGGTGGAAATTGCACAGCTTTGACGAGGGAATTTGGGTTTTAAGGCCTCCATAGAAGAAACTCTTCAGCCTAGTTTCACCATTGCACAGCTTTGATGCTTTGTCATGGAGCACCTGAGCATAAGCCCTGATGGAAAGTTCCCCCTGCACCGGGAACAAGAGAGTTTGTAGACTGGGTTTTGGTTGATAAGGTGGTCCCTCGTGGAGCTGAGCGGAGGAAGTTCACTTCAATGTGCTGTTTGCTAGATTCAATTCTGGCTGCTTCGTTCTGTCAAGAATAGAACCCAAGTGCAGAAAAGCTGTAGAGTATTTAAGAGGTTTTAATAAATTTAAATTATTTAAAGGTTCTATTTAACTCCTCACTATTTAACCTTGCTTGCCCCATAAGGCTCCATCTTGGGACCAATCTTTTTGTCTATCTATCTATCTATCTATCTATCTATCTATCTATCTATCTATCTATCTATCTATCTATCTATCTATCTATCTATCTATCTATCTATCTATCTATCTATCTATCTAATAGAGAAATATGGAAAAAAAAAAAAAATTATATCATAGGGAGGATCCCTGCAGACTCTCATGATGACTGTGTCAAGGTCAGTTAGTCTCTTACAATATACCATATGATGTGACTATCCAAAACCTTGGATATAATTATGTTATAATTATAATAAATCAAAGTTATTTATAACTTGTACCCCCCCCCCCCCCCCCCAAAAAAAAAACCTGGCCTTACATTTAAAATCTTTTTTGAAAATAAAATATGAAAATAAGATGTATAAAGAAAATATGCATTGTCTTTTACTTTGTTTACCCCACATAACATTTCATGACAATTGATTACATTTAAAATTTTGTTGAGATTAAAAAATATATATATTTTATTTTGTACACTCGTTTTTTTTATTGACCCATTCACACAATGAAAATGCCAATCCTGTACAGTTTTCCCTCGAAACTGTGCTATAAAAGCAAGTCAACAGATTCCATCTAAGCTTGCATATCAGTGATTGTAGATAGAGCTCTCTTCCTTTATTTTTCTCAATCTGAGAAAATGAAGTGAGTTGTGGTGGGATTTACTGCTTTCTCATAGATTTTTTTTTAATGTTCTTGAGATGTTTGTTTTTAATAAGGCTGCTGGGGCATTGTTAGATGTCTACCAGTACTCGCCATGACCCTGTATAAACCCATGGGAATTCAGATGTTTACTCCCTGGAGATGTAGCCACAGCTGGAGATCTAAACCACCACTGCACCCTGCAGACATGGGATTGAGTTCTGAATAGACACAGTCAAGATGCTCAACTCTGGTATCCTATTTGGGAAAACAGACAGTGCTAACTGAGAGCAGTGGTTTGCATAGATTGACTGTAAGTTCAGTTTCTGTTCAAGCTCAGGAGTTTGTAAAACTATTGCAGTGCATTTTGGTCTTATTTATGTTTAAATTGACCAACCTTGATATAAAAAGGAATACTGTTTTATTCACATTAACTTAGTGTTTTTTTTGTATGTCATTGATTGTCAAAGCTGCTGATTTTCCACTGACTGCAGGTTTCAGTGAGATTTGATTGTAAAGAAGAAAGACTCAAAAAGGGACATTCTTTGAAACTGCACCTCTTGGATCTGTTGATCCTTTCTCTGACAAATGATAAAAGCTCTGCCTTAGATAAGGAACAATGTTTACACTTTTCTTCTCTCTCTTGTGTAAATAACACAAGCACTGGAGAACACTTGCTTACCTAATTCTTCTAGTGTAATATTTAATGCCGCAATTAAGAAAGAGTTATTAGACTTCTTGTTATACTAGAGGAAAACAAATATCAAGATTAGAGAATAAAGAAGTGAGAGGAAGAAGAATTAATTTAGAGAAAGGCTGTAAATGTGTGTTCGGCTTGCCTTAATCTCCAGCAGTGGTGTAGCGGACAGGCACGCCACGGAAACACTCCGGAGCACGGTTTCCACTTGCTTTAACATCAGCCGATTAACATGCTACCTTAGCATAACGTTAACTGATTAGTTTGTTAGCTTAGACAAAAACATACTAGACAATAAGCCTGCTATGGTATCATAATTCTAACGTAGCAGCCTTTGCTACAAAATGATTATCTGATTATCTCAGAATAATCACAATAATGTGATTCTAAAAAAAAAAAAAAATTGTCATCAAACTTTTTCTCAGAAAAAATACATTTTTAATGTGTATATGTGTTAAGTTTGCTGTTTCAAACTAGATTGATTGACTGAAAACTTCTATTTTAAAGCGAGTAGTGAAATAACACTACCCATGTGTTTCAAAGGCTTTACGTAGGTCTTTATGGGGTTCCCTACAGAGAGCTTGTCAAAGGACCATTCACAACAGCTGGCCTGTGTTGAGGTTTTTCACCAGAGATCAAATTGCCGCATTGTGACGGACTAGGAATATCTGACCTTACGATTTAACACTCTTTTGACACACTTTAATAAAAGTAAAAAAAAAAAAAATGAAAAAGAAATATACTTTAGCATATATAAAAGAAGTATATGGAAATAATATACTTTAGAGTGCTTTTCTGACCCGCTTAATTAGGACTTAATACATCTTCATATGTTAGTCATTATTACTTATATTGTCTTTGAAATAGGGTTTAAATGTGCTGTATGTACTGCCAAGCATTTATGGTTAACTAAAATATACTTTAATGTAAGTTCTATTGAAAACTGAATGTCATGTATATATTTTTATTTACACATTTGTTATGTTGAGGTTGCAATTAATTTATATTAACTTTAGAAGTAACGTCAAATTATAAATCAAGTACTTTACAGATGCTTTAATATGTTAGTCAACACATCAAAATAAGATAAACACATCAAAACACTTCTATACTTCAAATAAGTCTACTATAACACAACTTAATCTTATTAAAACAATATTATTCAAACTTTTAGTTTGACATTATTACAAAGTGCACTTTTTAAAAGTGTACTTAAGTGCGTTAAGAAACATAGTCATGAAAGTGTAACTTTAAGTACACTTAAGTGGCATTTTGTTTCATTAATATTATATTATCTTCCATTATAGTTAAACAAAAGATTTGAAGTACAATACAAGTGCACATTCAATACTATTAAGCATACTTCTTTTTCACAAGAGAGAAAGATTTGAACAGGGGTATGCAACTAGGTTTTTATATTTTCTGAGGAAAATATGAGTGACACTTACCTGTGCACAAGGTTGTAGTTGGTCTGAGTATTTTTTAACATGTTGCTATGTGGTTGCTAGGTGGGTCAGGTCCCTAGGTGGTTCATGGTCCCTATTTCATAGTTCAGAATAAGTTATGTGCTGAAGTTTAGTGCTTTAAAATATGTGTGAGAAAGAGTAAGAAAGGATTGACTGTAGCACAAAGGTCCACTGATGTGTCTCTGTGTAATATACACAGTGTGTGGAGTCTCTGTATGTTTACTGTGGTGAGGGCTTGAACAGTGGCCTGTTTGTCTGTAGCCAACATAATAAGGATAAGACAGGGAGCAGGCTTCACTTTAAACCATTATAAAACAGGTAAAGGCCTCTTTTACTTCTCAAGTCATCAAACATCACAGCATGATTTCACAATTTCAGCTATTCAGGATAGTAGAAATTTGTTTAATTCGATAATAAGATAACTCTTTAGGTCCACGGTAAAGGTTTCTACCTTTACCGTGGACCTAAAGAGTTATTTTATTATTGAATTAAACAAATTCTGTGTGTTAGGGGCACATGAGCTGATGTTTGTGTGGATATTAGTCTAATGTGATTAATGGGTTCGGCTGCAGGAATACACTCTTATAAAATCACTTTAGTAAATAATTCATAGCAATAGAACACACTTAATTCAGCTTAGGGTATAAATAAACCAGCAGTTTAGGAGCCCTCCGCTTCGGTCATAAAATCAGCTGTTGAAAGAATGATTGAAAATCTGAAAACTCAGATAATTCAGCATGACTTGAGCCCGTTTTCTGTTGTGGTTTAATTAATCAAACACTGATCTCTCCTGAAAAGATTGAACTGTAGTTAGTCAGGCAGTTAACTTTTCTTCAAGCCTTCATCATCTGTTTTTGCTAACTGAATTTTAAAAGTCTTTTATGTATAGATTTTATTGTTTTACCTTTTTACCAGGTACAGACTTTCAATCTAAAACAAAGAAAAATCCATCATATATCCATCAAATATTAATACAATATAAAAATCATCACATTGCATAGTTAAACGTTAAATAATCATAAACTGTGTCAGTCTCAGTGCTTGAGATATGAGACTTTGATGTATGAAGACAAAGAGAAATCAAGGATGATTTTTATACTGAGTAATTTCCAATCAAGCTGTTATTTTTTTAATTATGAAAAATGTGAAAAATCATTTAATTGTGTTTATTGATGATACATATGTTTTCTTTGATTTTGTAGTGCTGGCTCGGCTGGTTTCGGACCTGCAGGCGTTCTTGCTGGTTCTGGACAGTGAGAATCTCAGTTATATTGCTCAGGCCCAGAAAAAATCCATCTCAGAGCTGCTATATAAACTACAGGACAATAAGGACACACCAGGTAAACACTTGGTTATATGAAGTAAATGTGACTGTATATGTAAGTATACACTGCCGTTCCAATGTTTGAAGTAAGAAAGATTTTTGTGATGTTTTTGAAAGAAGACTCTTAAGGTCCTTGCACACTGCGTCCGAAATTCTCGTCCGAAATTTCCCCACGTTAAAAATAAATACGACCTCACGTTGTGTCTATCACATTTACACACTGCCTCAGAAACTCTAGTCCGTCATAAAAAAATTCGGATTGGGTTTGATTTTCTGCATTTTTCACATCCGTAGCAAGCATTTTGAGAGGTGTTTTGACAGTTCAGAGCCACCGAATGACGAATACAGTAAAACTACAGTAAAACCAGTAATGTTGCAGAATAACTCCAGACAGGAGATGAACTCAAATGCTGGGTTTATTTACAAAATAAAAATTAATCTATAAATTAAACCAAAAGAAACAAAAGAATCCAGGAAGCAACCAGGTCTGTAGTCCATGTAGCAAAACATTGACAGTAGCAGACTGATTAAATTCCACCATACAAAGAGTGCTCTTTTGTTAAAGTCTCCCTGTAGTCAATCATTTTATCCCTTAAAACTAATCTTTGATCACCAAAATGACATATTTAAACTTTTTTTCCTAAACTTTTAAGCATATTAAAAACACCACATTGACAAATAAACAATATTAAAAGCTTGATTTTAACCACAGGGGGTATTTAAACGTCCCATATGTGCGCTATCACTGCAGCACAGCTCCAACAAAGCTGTCATGTTTTATACAGTTTTTTTTTTTTTCATATCTGTCTGGAAACACTACAGATCCACCTGCAGCTGTAGTGACTGACTGAACTTTACCCATTTTTCAGGATAAAGAGAGTCAGTGGAAGGTCATGGTAAGATTGGGGGGGGGCAGATGTTCAATTTGAAGACCGTTACTCTCATATAACCTATAACCTATATAAAAACATCATCTTTACCACCATATTTTAAGACTTTTATATGTAAATGACTTCTGTTATGGATGTCTAACCTCTTCATACTTCAGTTTATAGCTCCACTTTGGGTTTTGGGTTCTTACAAGCTTATGAATGTTTATATAATATAATAAATTACAATTTTATGTGTTTATATGTTTTATGTTTAGTAGAGGATGCAGAGTACATGATTATGAACTGTCCTTCTGGAGGCCCCAGTGATCTCAGGGAAAGCACCACTGCTGAGGCTCATTTGACAGAGGAACCTATTTCAGTCACCTCTACTGAGCGACTGCAGCAAGGGGTGAGTCCAGCCCTCATGACTCCATGATTTGATATAACACTGAAAGATTTATTGACATGGTATGAGCTCTAAATAGAATGTTACAGCTTCAAGTTCTTGCTCATCAAAGAAAGAATTTTGTTTTGTATGAAAGCCAATATTACATACGAGCAAATATTATTTGAGTTGGTATGGACCCTGTTTACTTACTCTTTCCTCAGTCTTATCGTGCACCATTTATCTGTTCATAGTCAGTTTTCCAAATAAAAAAAGTCTTTCTAACCTTTCATCACAATGTAATAATTGCTCCAGTCACAGCACTAGCCTTTATTTATTTTTCAGCCTGCTTTTCCTACTCAGTCACATAGAAACCACAGCTAGCCCTACATTTTAATTTTAATATTTATTTTTTTTGTTATTATTTTATTTCTTTTAAGTTTAAGCGTTTCATCTAATATTTACATTTTATTTTTTTCAGCTTAAATAAAATAAATAAAAACTATTATTTTTATTTTTTTTAAACAGTTACTACTTATTAAAAATATTAAGGACAATTTGTTATTATGAAAGTATCATTTTATTCAACAGTTTAGTTATTCTCTATGGGTGCTTCTCAATCGGAAGGCTATGTCCTAGACAGGCTGCATATCAAGGCTGCCAAGTAATCAAGTGACGTCAAAGCACATCCCATTTTTTGAAGTATCTTTGGAAGGCAGCCTTCGTTTCGCGTCCTTCATTTGGCTTATTTTGAAGAATGCATCACTAGGGGTGTGACGGTTAGTATATAACCGTGAGACCGACGGTTATAGTTGAACACCGTCATTAGAACTCTATAACCGCCAAAACCGTGTTATTAAAATATTTTTTACAAACATTTTTTATTATAGAGATTGTTTAAATACTAATTAAAAACAATTGTTAACAGTCTTTGTTATTAATGGTCTACGTCGTTTCCAACTGTATTTGATTCTTTGCCAAGTAGCTACCCCCTGATCGACCGCCAATCATTTGAGATAGAAATAAAAGCTATGATATAGTGATGTGCCATCATTATGAGATTTATTAAACAAATGAAAAACATTTGCAATAATAAACATTAGCAATGAATATTTGCAATCGAGAGACATGGTTTTTACCACTTAATGAAGTTTTGTTTTGTAAATCGTCAGACATAATTTTTACCACTTCATTAAGTTTTGCTTTGTAGAAATCCTTTCTTTAAAGCGAATTTCGTTTTGTACAAATTGTATCTTAATTTTAATAAATGTTTCATCAACCAATTGCATGTATTTAATAAATAAAATAAAATATAGGAGACAATATAATAACCGTGACATCGAGGCTCCAATGCGCAGCGTTCACTTGCATTGCATTGTGAAGTTGAACTAACACTGCATCTCATCGTAAATGAATGAAACTCAGAGTAGGCTATGCCTCATACATTAGCATTAAATATCTTTGTTCAGCAGAGCATTGCATCGTCCATAGACCGCAAAACAATCAGCGGATGGCGAGCGGGTGCGGCTTTGAAATCTGGTCAAAAAACGCTGGTGCGGATGATGAGTTTTGTGATGCAGTTGCGGATGAACTAATACCCCATCTGCGTATCTCTATTGATAACAACATTGAACACTACACAAATATACATTTTATTCAAACTAAATTGTCCTATAACAGATGAACATCGCAACACAATTTAAAATCAGAGATGAAAGCATTGTGTCATGGAACAGAAGAATGCAGACAATGGTAAAATCCAAAGAGTGTTTTTGAGACACACACACACACACACACACACCTCACAGTTAGGTAACTGGAAGGCTGGCTGGATTGAAGACGAGATGATCACTGAAGACTGAGGAGGACAGAAGACTGGACAGTTCTAGATGGAATCACACAGGTAAGTATCCACAGGTTGGTAGTCGGGTTCGTGTTCAGGGTAGAGTGATGAGACCATATGCTGATGAGTGTGTGAAGTAGGCTTAAATGGAGTGGAGCTGAGGAAGGTGATTGATGGCAGGTGTGGATGATTAAGGAGAGTGTGCAGGTGGGAGCCAGGAAGGATCATGGGAAATTTAGTGCAGAAGTGACTTGTCTTGTTACTGAGGATTGTGACAGTACTCCCCCCTTCCCTGAAGGCGTGACCTCACAGCTTGATGAGGTAAAGCTGGAGGCTTAGTAGACCGTGGATATGGCGCAGGGATGCTAAAAGGAGTAGGCGAAGGGATGGTGATCGCAGGTGGCGGAGGAATGGTGACAGTCTGACGACGAGACCCTGGCGGCAATGATGATAGTTGTCTGGCACAGACCCAGAGCCAACAGCCCCAGCCCCAGATGGAGAGCCGATGGAGAAGGAGACTGGCACAGGAGGCCTAGGCGACAATCGTCTGAGGAGCCAGACTGCCCAAGGACTGAGGCGATGCCAGTGTGATGAAGGACCGAGGCATACCCGAGGGGAAGGAAGAGCCTGCTGCAGCCATAGGGGTAGAGGAACTGAGCATAGCGGAACATCCGCAAGTCTATGGCAGAGGTGAACCCGGGGGAGTCAAAAGGCCTAGGCCCTAGGGTGTCTGGTGGAGCCGAAGGAGGGAGGAGCCAAAGTAGAGCCGACAGGTCGACAGGCCGAGACTATCTGAGGCCGGAGGCGGAGCCACTGGATCTATCAGCTTAGGCGCTGATGGTGGTTGCAGGACCTGAAGCTCGACCGAAGTGCTTGGCATTGCAGGAGATGGCGAAGGGCTAACAACCTTCAGTAGAGGTGGGGCTGGAGGACTGGCTGAGCAAGAGACAGATGAAGGCTAGACAGGGTCGAAGGTAACAATACATTGTCCATGCAGGTGTCTGTGCTGTCTAGAAACAGCGATGAAAAATCCACCAGGGTCCATGCTGTCCTCTTATCTTCTGACACTGGCTGACGCGTCGCGGCGGGTGGTAGCTCTCCGTCTGCGGGGGGCTCAAACGTTTCCTCCATGGTCGATGGTGGTGGAATGGGCTCTGTGTCCGGTTGTGTCCTGGACCTGAGGTAGGCACTCTCCAGACAGTGGATGATAGAATCTCTCCGGTTCAGCCCAGAGGTGTCCTAGAGGAGGTCTACAGGGTGATGGTAATTCACCCCGATCCAGAACAGTGACTTCAGGTTCTCATGGTCAAAGGGGCTGGTGATGGTAAGAAAACAACTCCGTAAAAACAACAAAGTCCAAGCTTTCACAAGCCACAATGGCAAATCGTGCTGCATAATCCATTTTAGGTTTGGTCTTCTGTCATGGAACTGAAGAATGCAGACAAAGGTAAGATTTAAATAGAGTTTATTGAGACACACACAGGATGTAAACAGGTGAGTAACTGGAAAGTAGATAGTTGAGAAGATACTGCCAGGGTAATGTTTGTTTGCTGGCAGAGATGACAGGTGACTTGAAGGCTGGCTGGATTGAAGATGAGATGATCACTGAGGACTGAGGAAGACATAAGACTGGACAGTTCGAGACGGAATCACACAGGTAAGTATCTACAGGTTGGTAGTTGGGTTCATGTTCGTGTTCAGGGTAGAGTAATGAGGCCAGATGCTGAGGAGTGTGTGAAGTAGGCTTAAATGGTGTGGAGCTGATGAAGGTGATTGATGGCAGTTGTGGATGATTGAGGAGAATGTGCAGGTGGGAGGCTGGAAGGACCATGGGAAATGTAGTGCAGAAGTGACTGGTCTGGTGACTGAGGATCGTGGCATTATGTTTTGTTGTAAATCAATCATATAATGCTAAATTGTTCATAATGTAAACCACTGGGAGACCACAGACAGTTGTCATTCACTGTATTGTATTAATGGAAAAGTCAGTTAATATAACTATTTTTATTATTTCATATTTCCTATGCCAACATTGCCAACATTGTCTAAATGGACACCCACTGTCAGACATTAAAAGCTGTTTTATGTGTATGTGGGGGTATTTGAATCACAGTGGAGAATTCCAGAAATGCATTATAATGATGCCATGTACTGGTAGTAAGCGCACAACGTAGGAGATCCAAAGAAACACTTTATTTAACAATACTAACACTCAGGATATATCACAGAAATACACAACCACGTTAACTCAAACAATACCGTACAAGGAACTGATAGAACTAAGGGTTTAAATACACAGGGAAAGGTAATTACACTGTAAAACCTAACAGTAAAATGTACTAAATAAAATTGAGTTCACAGCACTCAAATATTACCGAAACTTGAATGACTGAAACAGAACTCAAACTGAATGAATTATAGAACATTTCTAGATCCCAGAATGATAATTGTATAATTAAGTGATTAATTAAGTGATGATTGAGCATTAGTGATGAGCACCTGCTGTTAACAAGCAGAATCACTGAAGGAAAGAGAAACACAAGAACTACAACTGACTTCCAGCCACAGCAAAATCAACTGGAGATAAAAGAAGACATTAAATATCTCAAGATCTCAACAGAGGAGGATTAAACAACTCCACGAACAGCATTACAAGCTTCACTTATTATTAACCACTTTGATATGGGCTGAAATATGTGCCACCAGAAACTGAATTTGAATCATTTATATTTGAATTTGAATTGATAAACTTGAATAATTGCATTGGAAAAATGAATTTGAATCACATATTTTGAAATTGTATTGTTTAATTTGAATAATTGCATTGAAAAACTGAATCTGAATTGTATAATTTGAAATTGAATTTGTTTGGAACTGAAGTCCAATAGCCTACAGTTTGATCCTCACTGAAAATTCAACTCTCTATGTATCCTCACATTCAGTTCTCACAATTCAGATTCAGATCACTAAATTCAATTTCAAGTTACTGTAACAGACATCCGGGTAGTTGGAGGATGAAGGAAGAGCAATCGAGCGCAGATCGATATCGATAGATAGAGTTCAGTGTCGCAGGATCATCACTCAGCACTAAATATGCCAGACTGTTGTGCTGCTTATGGATGTTCGAACGAAATAAATGAAGATAGATAGATAGATAGATAGATAGATAGATAGATAGATAGATAGATAGATAGATAGATAGATAGATAGATAGATAGATAGATAGATAGATAGATAGATAGATAGATAGATAACATTTCACAGGTGAGAATGTGTTTTATGATATACTATATGCCGCCTTCGTCCGGCGGCGGCGGGAGGCGGAGAGTTCCGTGGCCCGCGGCAGCGTCTCTTCTCCAGGGCAGGAACACAGCCTCACCTCGCTGCTGCACCGGTCCCCGCTGATCCAGATGGGACCGGCCAAAGACAGTGGCCGGCGGACGGAGAGAAACAACAAAGCGGGGCTGTAAACTTCACTTTGAAGCAGAAACTCTTAGTTCAGAAGGGTGAAGTTTCTGTTTGGACTCAGAGCTGTGAACTGATTATAATAAATATTCTTTGTAGCCTATTACTGTAACACATTAATTAGTCTCTTTGTTTTGTTTGTTACTGCACATGATGATAAAGCTACACTTCTAAATCACAAACAAAACTAACTTTAATATTTATATAAACGCTGTAAGGAAGGAGACGATCAGATATTAGAGTTGATAAAAATAGACTCAAATAATAATTTACTATTTTGTGTTTTAATGTGGAAACATCTTGTATAAACTCAGGGGATTGGCTCTTACATCACATTGTATTACAGGCTTGCTGATGTACAAAGTAAACCAATACCATTCAAATGTTTAAATTAATTAACATGTATTTTATTTTCAAATATGGATAGTCACACCATTGTAGCCATTTTGCAGAAGGGCAGGCTATGCTAAGGTAAGTAGCGATAGTTCATTTTAAGATTACTTAAGTGTAAGAATGTGACTAATAAGCCTAGGCCTACTAGCACTAGGCATTATATTTTGAACATTGTAGATTATATTAATATCAAAAGCCTACATTTTCTCTGGACTCGATCATAAATACATGTCTGACCTTTGGAACGGACCAAAAAAAACTAGAAAAAAAATATATATATATATGGGTCAAGGCGAGGCAAGCACTTATTCGTCGTTTTATTGCTGGTACTGTGCTCCAAAACGTAGGTGCTGATTGGCCGAAGAGGAGTACTGTGTATCTTCGCCACTAAACTCTATCTATCGATCTGCGCTCGATTGCTCTTCCTTCATCCTCCAACTACCCGGATGTCTGTCACAGTAACTTGAAATTGAATTTGGTGATCTGAATCTGAATTGTGAGAACTGAATGTGAGGATACATAGAGAGTTGAATTTTCAGTGAGGATCAAATTGTATTGGACTTCAGTTCCAAACAAATAAATTCAATTTCAAATTATACAATTCAAATTCAGTTTTTCAATGCAATGATTCAAATTAAACAATACAATTTCAAATTATGTGATTCAAATTCAGTTTTTCAGTGCAATTATTCAAGTTTATCAATTCAAATTCAAATTTAAATGATTCAAATTCAGTTTCTGGTGGCACATATTTCAGCCCATACTTTGACTTTATTACTGCCATTCGTCTACAGAAGTTCTTATTAGAATTAACAAAGGTTTAGAAGTTGATGATTTGAGTTTCATTTAAGGTCACCATGATGGAGATCAGCGTTTGCTTTAGTTGGGCTCTTGACCCTTGACTTTTGCACTTAAGATTTTCTTTGGCTGCTATAATTGAGTGTTATAAAATATATTTGTTATGGCACAAAAGGCAAGGTAAAGTCTGATCGGGTGTTTTGATTCTGAAGGATTGATGATGACAATCATCATTTAGTGACTTGACTCACTGATTTCATTCAGAGTCTGATCTCTGATTAAAAGGGCAACATATTAGTTTTACTCAAAACTGTGATTCTACAGCATAAGAGCTAGCCATGTTGTGACCATCAGATAATATGAAGAATTTTACATAGTTTCACAGAAAAGGTATAGCATTACTAAGACTCACACAGACATCAAGAATCAGCATATGAATCTCAACAATGGTGACCATTAAAAAATGATTCATGCTGCTATATAAGTTTCAGCTATATAAGGTATTTAAATGCAGTGTAAAGTTTAATTGTGTATTAAGAAATATTATTGTTTTAGTGGACTCAATTAAAATAAATTCAGAGTACTCATAACTATTGTTTTTATAAACTTAATTGAATTGAGGCATTCGGTTTCCTCAAATGAAATGAGTTAGCTTAACTTGTTGGGTTTTACAGTGTAACAGAATTAGAAACAGATGTGGAACTAATAAGTAACTAGGGAAATTAACAGGCAAACAGAACTCAGGCAAACTGTAGGAGGGAACAGAATGAAAACAAAACCAAAACAGAATGAGACCGTTACAAATGTAATTCAGATTTACAAGAAATCAAAAATAATATTCCAGTGCATCCCCCTGAGTGATTCATGGTTAAAAAACAACGATAGCAGTATTTGCTTCAAGGACAGAATCCAGCTCCAAATTATGAGTGAAATTAATTTTAATTTGTTGTAAGAGTAGGGGATTGTGTTGTGTGCAAATTTTATTTAATTTTATTTTAACTTTATTACAAATTGCAGCATCATACATAGTTTTAAAAAATTAAGAAAACAGACTTTAGTTAATTAGTACTGTCGCAACCAGCATCTACAGCTTTTACCTCAATGGATAATTTTTCCACTTGAAATTAATGGTCCCTCTGTAATTTCTTGTTTGTTGCTTTAGCCAATATGACAGTGTTCTTGGACTTTGACTGGTCGTGTGATCTGAACATGTCAGTCCCCGCGAGGCGACCCGCTACTTGTAAAATAAATAAACTTTTATTAGGTTACTGATATGATGTGCATAATTTTAAACTGATTTTAAAAGTATCAGTCATTACTTCATTAAAAAAACTTTTCATGAGGAAAAAATGTATTTTTTCCTCATGATGCCCAAACGCATGTTCAGCGCATTCAGTCTGTGTTCAAAATCGGTGTTTAAAATATGCTGCGATGAAAACAGTCAGAGAATGTGTCAGCTAGTCGTGTGTCCCCAGCATTAGTCTGCTATCAGTGGCTCAAACCTCCGTTACTAACTCTAAAATGACGTTTTGGAATTAGCAACGGAGGCATTGGATTAGATGCGTAAGAAATTAGTCCTACATACAAGAGCGTTTTAATGACAAAAACTTTACAAACGTCTTGAAATACATAATCTGAACAATGTATCGAGGTGTGGTAGCTGTAGTATAAGCGGAATAATTGACTTCAGGCCGTTGAATTATTAGAAAAATAATGCACACTGTCGTCAATTATTCCTTACTTAATGCACACATAGCCGTGGATTATCTTGCTTATACCATGGTCACTTGCCAACACTACAAAGTTAAAGCTGTTATTTGCAGCTTCCATTTAATTGGAAGGGTAAAAAAAAAAAAAAGACAGTTATTTTTGTCAGTCATGACTCGTTAGATCTAGCTTTAAATCAGAAACGGAGATAAAGTAGTGTAATAAGACTTCATTTATTTGAATAAATTATCCAGAGAGAGATAGAGATAGAGTATTTCCAGGGACCCCAGTTCAATAGTCTGTTAACACACATTAACTAAGGTTGCGTTCACACTTGCAGTTCGATTCGCTTGATCCGGACTAAAAAATATATATATATAATTTCTATATAAATAAGGGAAAATGTACAAATCAAAAGTTTGGGATTGGATTATTATTATTTTTTTTTTTTTTTTTTACATTTTTGAAAGAAGTCTCTTATACTCAACAAGGCTGTATTTTTTGATACAGTAAAAACAATACAATTTTAAATAATTACAATTTTAAATATATTCCTGTGATGGCAAAGCTGAATTTTCATCAGCCATTACTTCAGAAATAATTTGAATATGCTGATTTGCTGCTCAAAAAACATTTCTTATTATTATCAATGTTGAAAACAAATATGCTGATTGATATCGATTTTTTTTTTTACAGGATTTTTTGATAAATAGAACTTTCAAAAGAACATAATTTATTTGAAATATAAATCTTTTGTAACATTATAAATGTATTTACTGTCACTTTTGAAGTATTTTTAGAGCATGGTAAAATTAATGGGGCCTGGGATTAAATTGTAATGCTTTTCCCCGGCCCAATAAGTACCCTGTACTTTTGAGGTCCTTAGTGGTCCCTTCCTGTGACGAGGCCTGGGGCAATGTTCCCAACTGTTATGTGTGGTGTGCCTCAATATGTTTGACATAGACATACAGTATGTAAGGGATATAGATGTATAATGCAATGAATACCCTAAAAACATAATGGTGTGTGTATGTGCCGTGATGTGTATTTTAGAGTACACTAGTGTTTGATGGTGTTGTAATGTATACTCCAGGGCTCATTACAGTGTGTAGTTGCACTGTGATGTGTATTTTAAGAGACACTAGCTGTATGGCCATAATAACAGGGCAGATGGGCAGGCTGCACACTAGTGGTTACGAGGCCCAGAGCGTCGGGGTTGGACCAAAGCTTGTGTTGTGGCCACCTGATGAGCATCTCCCAGCTTCAGCGTAGCCTCACTGTGGTCTTGCCCCTTCATCTCACCCAAGGGTTGTTCAGGGCATGAGGTCAGAGGTCAAATCTTGCCTCGTAAACCAAGGTCTTTCAAGTGGGCAATCACATATAAACAACAGGGACAGGAAGTACTAAAAGAGCAGAGCTGGAAGAAGAACCGCTATGAAAACTCACTCATGGCTGTGAGTAGTGATTCACAGCCATGAGTGAATGGCTCCAATCTCCATTAGAAGATAGAGCTAACTGCTAAGGTCCTATGACATGCTGCTTTTTGGATGCTTTTATATAGGCTTTAGTGGTCCCCTAATACTGTATCTGAAGTCTCTTTCTCGAAATTCAGCCTTGGTGCAGAATTACAGCCACTACAAGCCAGTCCCACATTGAGCTTTCCTTAGGATGTGCCATTTCTGTGTCTTTAGCTTTAAATGCTAATGATGAGGAGAGAGGCGGGACAGGGTGGAGGGTGGGGGCGTGGCCTTGACCAGCTTGTGGCCACGGCACCATGCGCTAATGTTTACAGTGGATGTATCGCAATGGCTCGTAGACACGCAGTCGTTCAAGCTTTCCACTTTGACCCAGAATCTGATCCGGATGGAGAAGCACCTGAAGAAGTTGCATCTCAGCGGCTACACCAGGACGTCTCCGAATGGTTAGTTTAAAATATTGTGTCTGGATACTTTAGTTGATTTGTTTATATATGCTGTTACAGTTATTATCATGTAGCTAATGCTAGCCTACGTTGTTGGCCATGCTTCTACTATGCTTCGCTCGTTTGCAAGACATGATGTCTCTCGAGGAAAAAACAATTTCGCGCTCGCACTGTCGTAGCTTATTTTCTTATGGACGGGCCAAATTCTCTGGGCGGGCAAAGCAGAGAAAGGGGAGGTAACCTTTCCCCGTATGATGACATATAGGGAAGATTCCAGATTGGCCCATCTGAGCTTTCATTTTCTCAAAGGCAGAGCAGGAGACCCAGGGCTTGGTTTACACCTATCGCCATTTCTAGCCACTGGGGGACCATTGGCAGGCTAGGGGAACTCATAGTAATGTTAAAAAACCTCATAAAGTGACATTTTCATGCCATGGGACCTTTAAGGTGTGTCACATTAGCAAAAATTTTGTGACACTTTGAGAGTAACAAATGTCCAGTTGTCTATTGTTGATAGTGTAGCGATGCATGAAGCACAACTCACACTGAAGTAATTTCAACCCAAGCAGCTTTCTTTTGTTCAAAGCAGAACATTTGTGTGACCAACAGGGAAATCTTCTGCCCTCACTTAAAATTCCCCATTGCTTAGATTCCTATTGAAATGTAAGTAGTGTTTGATGATAGTTATACCAGTGTATCATTGATATACTATTATAGTTGTTGTTAATATGAATTAGATTTTATTTATTTATTTAGAAATATTGCCTTACAACTAGCTGAATTAAAAATAAATGGTTGTCCATTTAACATATTTTGCTTCAAGTAATTTGTATGGTTTTAGTAAGATTTAGTTTGGATAATAACCCTGATCAATACAGATACTATTTGGACCTCAGTGTATTTTTGTACATTATAAAACACTATGCAATCATAACATATTCAGTGTATATTTATTAAAATAACAAATGGATGCACCCTTATTTGGACATTACCTGTCTATGTCCCTGTCCCTTAAAGTTAGTGTTAGGGTTAGACACTTAAAGAGTACTGTAAGGCGCTTCATATATAGAACAATTTAGGGATTCCCATCAAGCGAACATTATATGGATTTAGTTTTAATTAAGGGGGCTTTCACATTGGCACATTTGCTATAGTCTGAATCCGAGTGCGATTGTTGTCATCTTACGTCATCACAAACGTACACAGTGCAAAATCCAATCCAAATCCAAATAATGCAGTAAAATGCAATAAAATCAAGAATCTGTGGTTTGTTCATTCTTTAAATGACAAAAGTTCTCACTGACCAACTAAAGTGTATTTTGTAAATGGAAACACATTTTGATTTTGATGGCTGCAACACACTCCAAAAAAGTTGGGACCCAAAGTTGCCCCCCCCCCCCCTTTTCCTCCTTTTTTTTATTTCTTGACAACCATAATGACAATGAAATGTAATTGTATGCTAAATGTGATGCGTTAAGATTCTTTATAATGTCTCACTTTTTATTTCACTGACAAAATAACAACAGGCAGGTCTGAAATGTCTTGAGGGAGAGCAAATAATGGCAATTTTCATTTTTAGGTGAAATGTTCCTCTGATGACATCACTTTATTCTCTCTACTGATTTCTTCTAACAACCCAGTGTGGACATTTCTAGATCACGGCAATTAAGTGCAATAGGAAGTTCACCTAATTCCAGAACCCTGAGCAAAATCAAAAGCTTGTTTGAAAAAGATTGAAGGGGAGGAAGTGAGGGGGACAGGCCGTATCTTTAACAGGAAATGCCATGTTTAAATGAGAGGCCCATCTCGGTGAGCCAACTCTGCAATGTGATTGGCTAGAAGGGAAGAAGAAGGGAGGAAGTGGACTTTGGGAGGATAATTATTGCTGTCTACGTGATAGAGGACAATGATGGAGTGATAGAGAGATGGACTGATAGGACAACCGCTCAGAGGGGAAGGAAGTCGGATGGTGCAAGGAGGATCTCCTGGGAGGTGTGGGAGCGATGAGGTCACCAGCCAAGTGTGCGCCAAAACCTTTGGGTTTCCATGCCAACCAGATGGTCTCAGTCCTGTAAGCATGTGAACATTGAGCCCACAGATTGGGCATCTATGGATGATTTCGATGTTACGGCCACTGGGCGTGTGAGGGGGATGTACTGATAATGACCAGAAAAAAAAATCAAAGTCTTGATTTATCCTTTTTTGTTAATCGTTTACAGAGTAGCTCTTGAAGTTAGCATACAATCTACTGTGATCATATTTACTTTTCCTTACCCTATTTTCTTAATACCAAAATTATTGGCACCATTTATGAAAATGATCTAAAATTATTAGATTTCAAAAGCAACAATCCTTTCATTTTGGGCTTAAATGAAAGGATACATTGTGTATCTTTACTTGTACACAGCTTTTTGGAAAATAATAGTGTTTTCTGTAGTAACACAATTTTTGTCTTGAAAACACAGATTTTTACAAATATTGGCACCTCCACTTTGTATAGAATACACAACGAAGATGATGAAAGTCAAAAGTCTTTAATTAATAATCCACATAGAGTAACAAAGATGAAAGTACTGTTGGTAAAGCAATAACCGTTAAACATTGACGAGGGGAATGCATAGAAAAACAAAAAAGCCCACAGGGAAAAGCATACATTGACTACAACATAAGTTAATAGATCTTTCTTAGCACTCTTTAGAGGGCCTCCGAGGTACAGGTCATGTGTAAGTTGTGTGTCATTCTTTCAGTAATCCTTACGTAAGATGAGTTGGTGTGTCTATGTGGGTTAGTAAGAGGTGAGGTGTTTTACAGGCTGAGATTGGTTTCTCTGGTGCTTCATGAGGTAACATTAGCTCAATTTGAAAGGGTTAAAATTACCTGCATGTTTTAATGTGTGTTTGCTTGTGTGATAACAGTAGAAGCTATTTCCATTTAATTAAGTTCTTTAGAGTTGTTCAAATTAAAGGAGGTAAACATGGAATGTGCAGTAAATGTTTACAGGCTTAGTGAGCATTCAGGACCCTTTCTGCTTCCGCTACTCATCATAAAAAGTTTTTTCTACTACTCCAAACGTACTGTACACATTTTGCACACAATCTACAAAATGGATTTTCAGGGAATGGTTGTTTACTCACTCTTTAAAGTCAAAATTAGCTACGTACTTGGTTCTTATCGTTTTTTTTGATCCATTAGCTTTTGGCACTTAAGTTCTTACTTGTTTTCCAAATTAACATCTATATTTCTTTCTGGGCCTCTATCTCCTGTTCTCTAACATACACGTGAACACACAAAAAACCCTTTCATCTTTCATTCACAGATATGTATCTGATCCCCGCTCCGCTGTGCTCTCAAACTCCACCACGCCTCCCCCAAGAGCGTGAGGGGGTAAACAGAAAGAATGAAAATATGCAAGAGATAAAACAGAAGAAACGCTTGTAATTAAGATTCTGAAATTCTTGAGTCACACATCCACATTCCAACATAGAGACACAAAAATGAAGATGAGATGGAAAAAAGTAAATTAACCCACTTGCTTCAAGTCAGTCCATTTTAGTCTTTTGTTGATGTTAATTTTCTGCAGGTTACAAGCGTTACAAGCAATTTTAAAATTGTGTTTTAAAAATGCTTATATTGTAAGTACACTTCACTTTTCTTTTTTGTTATTTTCTTTAGTTTTGGAGGTTATAGCAATGCATGTCCTAAGGAAAACTCTTATTGAATCTTGAAAAATATAACGTTAGGGCACATGGGAATTAAGTCAACTTGAAAAGTAGAGGACTTAAGACCTTAAAAATTCTGTCTACTTTTGCCTTTTTGTTTTCAACTCCCAGAAGGCTTTGTTTCAGTGCCACTGATTTGCCCTCAATGTCCGACTACAAATTACTGACCCCATTGCAGACCACAGCCATTGTCCTTCAACTGTGCTCCTCTTGAACAGTCTGCACCATGCTCTCATAAAAACTGTGGACTGACTGACCTTTAGTACAACTAAAAGCATAGTCTCTCTCTTTCTCTTCTTTTAAATGCAGAGCTGTACTTAAATTCTGGGATTTAAGCTCCATATGTCTCAGCTCAATTTTGTTTCCCTTTCTGTAAACCTCAGATACAGTGCCTCTCATGTGCACATTCAGGTGATCACTCTGGCCAGCTGTGTTGTTGTCATTTATAGCTTTGTGGTTGCCGTGAGCCCTGTGCTCTTCACAGATGAAAGCAGGTTCACACTGATCACATGTGACAGACGTGACAGAGTCTGGAGACGCCATGGAGAACGTTCTGCTGCCTGCAACATCTGTGAAGAGCACAGGGCCCCAGTGGCGATTTTGCCAATCTTGGTGTTCTCTGGCAAATGCCAAACGTCCTGCACGGTATTGGGCTGTAAGCACAACCCCCACCTTTGGACGTTGGGCCCTCATACCACCCTCATGGAGTCTGTTTCTGACCGTTTGAGCAGACACATGCACATTTTTGGCCTGCTGGAGGTCATTTTGCAGGGCTCTGGCAGTGCTCCTCCTGCTCCTCCTCGCACAAAGGCGGAGGTAGCGGTCCTGCTGCTGGGTTGTTGCCCTCCTACGGCCTCCTCCACGTCTCTCCTGATGTACTGGCCTGTCTCCTGGTAGCGCCTCCATGCTCTGGACACTACGCTGACAGACACAGCAAACCTTCTAGCCACAGCTCGCATTGATGTGCCATCCTGGATGAGCTGCACTACCTGAGCCACTTGTGTAGGTTGTAGACTCTGTCTCATGCTACCACTAGAGTGAAAGCACCGCCAGCATTCAAAAGTGACCAAAACATCAGCCAGGAAGCATAGGAACTGAGAAGTGGTCTGTGGTCACCACCTGCAGAACCACTCCTTTATTAGGGGTGTCTTGCTAATTGCCTATAATTTCCACCTGTTGTCTATTCCATTTGCACAACAGCATTTGAAATTGATTGTCAATCAGCGTTGCTTCCTAAGTGGACAGTTTGATTTCACATAAGTGTGATTGACTTGGAGTTGCATTGTGTTGTTTAAGTGTTCCCTTTATTTTTTTGAGCAGTGTATATATATATATATATATATATATATATATATATATATATATATATATATATATATATATATATATATATATATATATAGAGAGAGAGAGAGAGAGAGAGAGAGAGAGAGAGAGAGAGAGAGAGAGAGAGAGAGATCTATATAGATAGATATGTATAGTTGGTAACACTTTATTTTGATGGTCCCTTTTGAACATTCTGTTGACTTTAAGTAATGGTGCACCTACAGTATGTGAACTGACTCTCATTAGAGTATTAGTAGACTGTTTGCTTAATATCTGCTAACACTTTATTGTAATGGTCCCCTAACAGTCATTGAACTGACAATAAATAAATTTGAAACTTGTCAACTTATTCAAACCCTAACCCTACCAGTCTACTGGTAAATATTCAGACCAGCCCGTCTGGTACCAACAACCATGCCACAATCAAAGTGACTTAAATTACATTTATTCCCCATTCGGATGCTCATTTTGAACTTCAGGAGATCGTCCTGACCATGTGCTTTTCTTTGTGTGTGTGTGTCTTCAGTCTATGAGTTCTGCTGTCCCCCAACACCCCCCGTGTTTAGAGGAGGATGACTGTTACGAGGAGGCAGAACCGTTTGTCCCGGCCAGTCAGACTACAGGTCAGTGTGGCAGCCGACCACTATAAGACAAATAGCTGAATATTACAATGAATATCACAAATTTAAAGCAGCTGCTATAGCGATTCATTTTTAAAGTGATAGTTGTCATTTACTTACCTTCATGTCATTCCAAACCTGCATGACTTACTTTCTTACATGGTACAAGAGACAACAGTTTAATAAAACAACTGACATGTGTGAGATTAAAAACTTTGTAATGCTAAAATCCCCATCTTTGCCTCAGATAAAGTGGACTCAGACAGCAGTCACTACGAGTCGTACGGTGAAGAGGAGGATGAGTTTGTGAAGGACAGAGCTCACTACATCCAGTGGAGCTCCTCTCAACCCTGCTTAAGACCCGTGCCAGAGTCACGCATTTGCGGATACCTTTGGAGGAAGAAGTGGTTGGGTCAGTGGACCCGCCAGCTCTTCATTATTAAGCACGATTCACTATTGGTAAGAGCCTCAGTCAGGTTTCATATATTTAAAAATATGCCTCTATTCCAAACTGCTTTGCTATTTTGTTAACCCAAGCATCTGATCTCTCAAGGTTAAAATTAACTGATTTTAGGCTACATACTAATTAATGTGCTAATTGCACATAAGGAAATTTGTATAATAATAACATTGTAATAGTACATTTTTAATGACTTAATTTTTTTTATATAAACATTTAAATGGTGGCTGTTATAAAAACATGTTGGATTTATTCAAAAATACATTAGATATCGAAGAACAGGTTTAGTAAAAATACAATGAACATGCAATATAGTTAATATAGAGTACATTTTTTAGCTGACTAATGAGTTTTAAAAGGCTTTTCTGAGGTAAATATAACATTACATGACATTGTTTTCAAGCCGTAAGCAATTATTGACGTCTTTCGCTGGTTAAAACACTGATTGAGCAATTACATGTGACTATATACGGATTTTGGTAAGTTGTACTGTATCTTTCAACATACCTTCTGATGTTCATTCTTGTTTATTTCATGCTGTAACTAGTATTAATGTGAAAGAGATGGTGAAGCTCATGTGAGCTTCGCACTGCCGCTTCACTTGAACTGAGGCGCTAGAGTGATCTGTCGCGCCACATTAAAGAGCTCCAAAACGGTATTTATTGTTTAAATTTATTAATAAAATTGACAGAATTTGAAAGCTGTGACTTTGTTTCATATCAGAAGTAACAAAGCACAAAGCTTTTTGCGATTTATTGGATAGGAGGTACGCTACAAAGTTTGTTCATTCATCAACTGAAAACAGTAGAGACTGAAAGATTGATTTAAGAATCATTATCGGTTCTTCAAAATGAGAATCGATTAAAATCAAGAAATCCATAGTTTTAATCCACACTGTAAAAAATAAAAACTGTAAAAAGTCTGGCAGCAAAGTTTTCAAATGGATTCAGTTAAATTCAGTTAAAACTGTAAAAATACAGAATAGATTTTTCGGTCAAAATGAATGAAATTATCATACAGCATCACTGTTGATAAATGCTTATTAAACCTTATTTTAATATAAGGGGTTTGGGATGCTAAAACAATGCAATTACTCCCGAGTTTGAATAAATACATAAAAACGTTTTAACTTCCTGTTTGCCTTCATGGTCTGGTGGTAGAACCTTTGTTAAGCGTATCAGAGGTTCTAGGTTCTAATCCGCCCTCGTATAGGTTTTTTTTTTCTCCTTCTCATTAAAACCAAAGATGTTCATCAGTGATTGTATATCAAGAGCAGTGACATGTTTGTGTGCATTTTGTTTTGTGATTTCACCTAAACGAATAGAGAGTCAGATAACAGCGACAACGTACACAACGAACACTCAGCATGATTTCAAAAAACAACACATTCCAGGACCATATCGGCAATTATTTAACGAATGTAATGAATATTCTGCTAGTCAACTGATGTTTCGAAAAGTGGTGGGGACAATATCGACATGTCCAACCCACAAATTACTAGTGGTCGACCGATATATCGCCATGGCTGATACATTTGCCGATATTTGCCATTTTTTAAGTATTGGCATTGGCCGATAAGTTTTTCTGTTTGGCTGATGTGTTGAAAGTGGAACTTTTATTTGGACGCCACACTGGACTTTTATTTTGACAGCGCTGAGAACACCAGCTCTGAGAACGGAGTATAAGTAGGCGAATTGGGACGCAGCATATAACTAATAAAGACTCCATCTTCATTAGTCCATCTACTTATTCTACACCCTAAAAGTATGTACTCTTTTTGTGAAAAAAAAGTTAATACTTTTGAGTGTGTAGCAAAAGAGTAGGCAAGCTTTGGGACATATTACTTCGTCATCTTTAATGGACAGCTCTGTCGCTTAGTTATGTGCATCCTGTCACCATAAACTGCCCTGTCAATCATCTTGTCACAGTTAAAATCCTCCATTCAATCTAATTTAATTTCCTACCGTTTCGGAGAAAAATGTTGTAGCACATTGATCTGCCAGTAGTGGGTCTTTCATGCGGAGACTCTCCTCATGTGTTTGCAATTTGAATATAATGATGCATTTAAAAGTTCACAATGCTGCTGCAGATGAAATATAATGTGGACAACATTGAATAAATACATTTTATGTCAGGTTAGATACTGATAATTAATCACTCAAACCCCTTTATGTAAACCTCTCTGCATAACCTCCGGACTCGTTTTTTAACACTTTTTGCTTGTGTTTGTAGTTCTCGAATCCTCATCCAACGTGCAATGTGTTGTGGGCAATATTAGCCATTAGAGTGTTCAAGGATCTGCACTTCGGATTCTGACCGGAAAAAGTTACTAACCTAACCAGAGTTAGTCAAATCCATCTGTCAGATATTCTGAAGTGTAGTGCATATTTGTAGTTTAACATTAAAGCTTAAACTTTACTATTAAAGCTAACTTTATGCATAAGTACATTATGTAAATCTTAGTTAAGTGGGTCAAATAAGCCTTTTAGAGTTCAACTAATCTTCATTTACAATTGCTACTAATTGTAACTACAATACATTCTCATTTAATTGTAAATTACAAGCAGTTAAGTGTCTTAAAACATTGCATTATTTTTTTTTACATCTTTACAAAGAACTGAATGTTGTTAGTAACTGTTCAATACATACATTTTTCCCTGGCAGTGTTTTAAGTGTGCTAAAGACTTACACCCTCTGCTGGAGGTAAACCTCACGGGTTGCTACGCGGTCTACAAATCTAAACACAGCAAGAAGATGCAGCACGAGCTGAAGGTGGTGGCCGGTACTGACACAGTCATCTTGGGCTTCCAGAGCAGCACGCAGGCCGAAGAGTGGAGGAAGGTCTGACCAAGTCTAAACTTAGACTTACATTCTCATTAAACTTAAAGTTGCAATGAAACAGAAGTAGCGACAGATCTTTTCTTCCATATTGTCACGTACACTCACCGGACACTTTATTAGGTACACCGGTTCAACTGCTTGTAAACGCAAATATCTAATCAGCTAATCACATGGCAGCAACTCAGTGCATTTAGGTATGTAGACATGGTCAAGATGATCTGATGAAGTTCAAAACTGAGCATCAGAATGGGGAAGAAAGGTGATTTAAGCGACTTTGAATGTGGCTTTAAGTGACTTTGAATGGTTGTTTGTGGCAGATGGGCTGGTCTGAGTATTTCAGAAACTGCTGATCTACTGGGATTTTCACAAACAACTATCTCTAGGGTTTACAGAGAATGGTCCGAAAAGATAAAATATCTTTACCAGTAGGTGGCAGTTCTGTGTGTGAAAAGGCCTTGTTGATGCCAGAGGTCAGAGGAGAATGGCCAGACTGGTTCGAGCTGATAGAAAGGCAACAGTAACTCAAATAGCCACTCGTTACAACTGAGGTCTGCAGAAGAGCATCTCTGAACACACAACATGTCGAATCTTGAAGCAGATTGGCTACAGCAACAGAAGACACATACTGGGTGCCACTCCTGTCAGCCAAGAACAGGAAACTGTGGCTAAAATTCGCACAGGCTCATCAAAATTGGACAATAAAAGATTGGAAAAACGCCACCTGGTCTGTTGAGTCTCAATTTCTGCTTCAACATTCAGATTGTAGGGTCAGAATTTGGTCTAAACAACATGAAAGCATGGACTAATTCTTCCTTGTAATAATGGTTTAGGCTGGCGGTGTAATGGTTTGGGGGATATTTCCTTGGAAAACTTTGGGCCCCTTTAGTACAAATTTTAAATGCTACAGCCTAGCTTAGGATTGTTGCTGATCATGTCCATCCCTTGATAACCACAGTGTACCTATCTTCTAAAAGCTGCTTCCTGCAGGATAACCTGCCATGTCACAAAGCTCAAATCATCTTAAACTAGTTTCTTGAACATGACAATGAGTTCACTCTGTCTCCTCTCCACCAATAAGCTGGTGTGTGGTGGAAGTTCTGGTGCACTATGGCTGCCATCGCATCATCCAGGTGTATGCTGCACATTGGTGGTGGTTGAGGAGATTCCCCCCTTCCATGTAAAGTGCTTTGAGTCCAGAGAAAAGCACTAAATAAATGTAACATATTATTATTATTCACTAAACTTAAATGGCCTCCACAGTCACCAGATCTTAATCCAATAGAGCACCTTTGGTATGTGGTGTAACGGGTGATTCATGTCATGGATGTGCAGCCGACAAATCTACTGCAACTGTGTGATGCTGTCATGCCAATATGGACCAAAATCTCTGAGGAATATTCCAGCACTTTGTTGAATCTATGCCACGAAAAATTAAGGCAGTTCTGAAGGCGAAAGGGGGTCCAACCGGTACTAGCAAGGTGTACCTAATAAAGTGGTCGGTGAGTGTGCATCCAAAGACCAAATGTAGGGCGATGTGGCCGTTGCACTCAAAAGTGAAGGCAGATGAATGTGAGGGTGGGATTTAAGCAAACGAAGTGATTGCAGACCCTGCATACATCACCAGAGAGATGTCTGTCATTTCATTGGAAGATCCAGTTATGATGTTTTGATTAAACATTACGAGGTCAAAAGTTTAAAAAAAAAATAAACATGCATGGATGAATTGTTCACAATAAGATCAACAAGATGCATTTTGAAAATACATAGGGTGAGTTTTCATTTTATGCCAACTTTAAACTGTAACTTTAACTTACTTGTTTTCTGTTTGCCTCATTTGTAGATTATAGAAGAAGTGAGCGGCTCCTCTTATTATGAGCCTGAATCCCAAAGCTCCTCATCCATCCTGAGGAGCGAGAGGCTGGACTCTTGCAGGGTAAATCACACATACTCACTGACACCATGCCAGTTCCTGCTCTCTGTGTTAACAACATTATCAATGTGATGGACACAGCAAGAGAGTAACAGCATAACTTCATTTCTCTGAAAGAGATGTTACTGAATTAGCTTGGTGGTTATTCATCTGGAGACCTTTCCCTTACGTCCATTCCAGAGTCTCTTTCATGAATGTTCTGCTGGCTTGAGCCATGAACTAAACTGATTAGCAAAGTCTTGTGTTCCATCTTAAGCCAATTTGTAGATAAAGGACTGACTTACCTGTGTTGGAGAATATGTTGTACTTGCTTATGTCAATTAGCGAGTTCTTACAATCTCTCTTTCTCGCTGTAGTCAAGTACTGTCCTCCATACAGACTCGGATGAAGAGAAAATGTCAAGTCTTCCGTCTGCAATTAGCAGTGTGGAGATTAAAGACAAAGACAGAGGTGAGCAGACACCCTTACGTTTGGACACACACAGGAGTTAGTTGGATGATGAAAAAGGGGGTGTTTCGTACCATAATGGAACCAAGTGTTTGGAGGAGAAGGGTTTAAAAATGAGAGAGCTTCTCTGCATCCGAAATCACACACAATATGTAGTTGGTTAAAAACAGTATGTGAGATGAGAAATATTTTTGAATTCAAAGTATTCATAAAAATAGTAGGCGAAAAGTACCCGGATGACCTACTACTTTTGGTTCTTTAATGGTACACTTTAATGTCCCATGAAGCTACGGGAATTAGATTTGTGAACGCCAGTGCCAAATGACAATGACAACATGATGGATGTAGTAAGTCCGGATTGCATTCATGATACATACTATCCACCTTTTTCCTATGCCCTTTTTCCTTTTTCCTTTTTCCTATGCGAATTATGGGAGTAACTTCCATTAAACTGTAAGCAATCAGTGAATGCAATAATACGCTTTTTTGTTTAAAACTGAGAAGAATGAAGTGTCATTATTGTACTCACCCTTCAACCATCGAACATTAAAAGAAAAATTGAAAGTGTAAAATAAATAACAAATTACTACAACAGACCATGAATATCCCTAAAAGCTTGATTCTTTCTGCAGCAATATTACGGACGGGTTAAATATAAGTAATATCTGTCTATATTATGTAACATACGTTGCCTTTAATCAAAAATGTTCATTAACTTTAGAATTGAGTGATAACATTTCAAAGTGCTTTCTGTCATTTTGACAGATAAAAAATATTCTATTTTCCTGCTTTAGAAGCGTTCCAGTACACACTGCTAATAGGGATTAGAAGTGACAATTATATTTTAAATCATTCATGTGAAAACAAACCTGGAAAGAGACGTGAGGATTTGGGGAGAAAACGAGAGATTGTTAGTGCATTCAAGTAAATCATTTGTACATGGGATATTTCGTACAGTAAACCAGGAGAGTAGACCACAAATGCGCAGTATGTTGTCTTTTTTCAGCGGAATGCAAAAAAAAAAAAAAGAAAAGAATCATGAGGAAAAGAATGCAACAGACTGAAAAGACCTCTTGCCACAGATATTCTTGTGATACCATATCACATTAAAATTCCAAGCGTTACGTTCTTCTGACGTCTGAAAATAAAACATGAAGGATAATTGACAGCTCATTCAGTCAAACTGGCTGATAAGGATTGTAGCATAACCTTATTATTTGAAATTATTTGTTTCAGTCTTTTTGAGTGGAAGTTCCCCGAACCCAAAGTTCCTCCCATAATTCAAATCGCAGTAGGCTTGTCAGGAAAAAGGTGGATATAGAACATACTTTTTTTTAATGGCCGAGAAGTAATTACTAATTCAAAAGAAGTACCCACTCTCAGCCCTTGAAAGTCCCTATCAAGGAACATCACTTGGCGATCATATTTGCAACACCTCCGGGCAGCTTTTCCGGCCGTTCAAAACCAACTCCTACCTGCTTAAATGGAGAAATACTGAGATCTCAAAAACAGCTAGCTGAAGTAACATATATCATATTTCAAATCAGAAATTAAATATGACATTAACTGTCTAATAAATATTGTTTCTTATGCTCAAATAGCATTAAAAAAAATGCACATTTCAGGTTATTTCAGCCAATGCGGTTGTCTCAGGATATTGACTTCTGTGGTAACCGGAGCTTCTAATGGCCGCTGCTGTGATGCAGTGACATTACCAATTGGCGATTGACTTATATTTTGAAGGCAAGACTTATTCCACCACATTGCGTGTTGCAATTTTTCAAATTTATAGTAATATGAGTGGACTGTCTTGGTAAATAAACAATCTTTGGCTTGGTGATGTCAGCCATAAAGGAAAGTTGTTTCAGAGGGGGGTCAAGTTATTACATTTTGATTGCCCATTCATTCAACAACCGTTTCATTCGGATTTACTTCGCATTGCGGAAGAAAATATCTTTGCTACTTCTGTTACATCACGACTTTATGCATGCCAGCCTACCAAGGTTGCGATGTGTTATTACATTTTGGTGTAAAATTGAATAAAGTGCACTGATGAATAATTCACCATAAAATCAAGATACAATTTTAAGTCAAGTCAAGTCACCTTTATTAATATAGCTCTTTTTACAATACAGATTGTTGCAAAGAAGCTTGACAATGATAACAGGAAATTAATGCAACAAAGATTGTTTTGGTTGTACAGCAGCTCTAAAAGAAATTCATTACCCAGTTTAAGTACCAGTAAGTTCAGCGTTGATTCATTTCCATTGTAATAATCATTAGTTATTAATTTAGGGACCGTTTACACAACATCGTTTTCAATTGAAAACAGAAAACCTTTAATGCGTTATGGCCGTTCACTTACACGACAACAGCGTTTTGGTGGCCTGAGAACACAAACTTTGAAACAGGTTTCAAAGTGCAAGTTTTTGAAAACGAAACTGTTATCATGTAAAAATTGTATCATATAAGAATGTAAATAGGGTCGGTTTTGATTTCATTGTTTAATGTCAGCATTTCCCACAGTTCTTTGTTGTCATTCCGTAACCTAATGCTGTTTCTAATTTAAGAAGCCTACCAATAACATATGCTTTATACCCATTATGTGGAGAAGGTCTGCATACGTTGCATCTGAGCTAGCCCTTCTATTAGCACAACTGTGCCATTGTTCACTCGTTTTGGTGTTATTCATTAGGGGCTAAATTCACTGCATGCCGTACAGGACACAGGCTGGGTGTTTTCCACACTGTGTCATTGTCTGTGGATAGATTCCTGTGAGATTTTATTGTCACCTTTGACATTGGGGTGACAACCACAGCAGTGAACTCAGCAGTGTTTTAAATATTTGGGTGAACTTTCTGATAGTGGCTCAGCATTTATGTAAGCAGAGCGTGTATTTGTTTATGAAGGAAACAGGAAAAGCTATTTATTTTATAAAAGAAATAAGCTAATTCGATTTTGGGGAAGATCAAAAGTTTAGTTGAAACTAAGAAGTGGCACCGACTCACCACTCGCTGAGTAGCCTAATGTTTTAATGTTTTGTTATTGGAAAGGTGCGCTCGCTGATTAGAGACATGTAGATGTCTACTTCATGTGTCTCCACAAATAACTTGAAAGGGAAACTTTCATACAAGTTTATTTGTTTATTTGTGTTTGTACAAGCATACTTTGATTATAGACTCTGACGTTTATTTTATGCTTAAGTGTGTAATTTCTGCACCCCTAGCAAACAGAATGACAAAAAAATGTTTGAATTGTTTTCAAGCATGTTCTTCTGATCACTCCCCCCATCTGCAGTTGGTTGGGAAACAGACAGAATCACCCCAAACATACATCACTGGTTGAGCCAATGTGTTGTGCTAGTCAGGAGGCTTAAACAATTCTTATTGATAAAAAAGTTTCGATTCCAATAAGGTAAAAAAAAAAAAAAACATGCACAATAATTGGGTGGCCAATATGCTAATGTTTCGTCTTGATATCACAACGAAATGGCTTATGACTCGTTTGAAAACCGATTCATTTCATTGACTCAATGTCGACTCTTACTTTTGAAAGACAATAACTTTATGTACATTGCACTTTCAGATTTAAAACTTTGCGGTATGTTTTCATTCACTTAGAACTAGGTTACACACTACATTAAAGGTCATTTTCAAAAATCCATAATAGGGGCACTTGTTATTATAAAATAATTATACTTTTCATAAGTATATCTCAATCAAAAGATCAAGTATATCATAAGAACAAGTATAGGGCAAATACATTAAGACTTTTCTGTGTACTTGTTTGTTACATAAAAAGTAGACTGAATGTATGCTATCATATTTCTTAAGTTTAAAAGAAGTATACAATTATCACACTAATAACCCTCTTTTTTGTAAGAAAGTGGCTTACTAATAGTTGTCTCTGCTTTTCAGCTTAAATAGTTTTTAAACATTGGTCAAATTAAACACGCCAATTTTAAGAACACCAGGCAACCAAGGTCATAATTTGAAATTTAATGAGCTACATACAAATATACCATGAACACAAATTATTATCAGGCACTGATAACCTGTATTAACTCTTTGTCCACTGTCCTCAGCGGCCTTCCTGAACGTGCTGATGAACTGTCAGTGGCAGAGTCTCTGGTGTCAGGTGGAGGACGGGGTTCTGAAGATGTATCGAGATGAGGAGTCAGAAGAGACCCCTCAGTACACGGTTCAGCTCAGAGGGAGTGAGGTCCGTCCCGGTCCGGATACAGCACATGCTTACCGCATTACTATCACACAGCACGGAGACCAGGTGGCTGTACTAGAGGTGCAAAAATGATTAAATATTCACTTGTATACATTTTTTTAAATATTACTATTTAGTCATTTATTTAATTGATTTTTGTTCCAGTTTCAGTTTTAGTCATTTATAGTAGATATGGAAACACTTTATTTTACAGTTACCTTTTTACACTTGTTACATGTAGTTAGTGTAGTAATAAATATAAATCATGCATAATTACATGCAACTAACCCTAAACCAAACCAAACCCCAATCCTAACCCTAACCCTATAGTAAGTACATATAGTTAATTTTTATTACACAGTACTTAAATGCATAATTACACTGTAACACAGACACTTTAAAATAAAGTGTAAACGTAGATATTTCGTACATGGTACTATGGTAATGCCATGTTTTTTTACACATGCCATGGTTTTAAACAATACCAAAAAGTACCATAGTGCTTTTATTGTTGTTGTTTTGCGCATGTACCTTATAAAATTACCACAGTATCACCATCTAATACCATCGCTGTACCATAGAGCTGCAACAGTAGACCTACTTAGACCTACAGTAGGGATATTTGAGCAAAGTAAATATGGGGCCCTATCATACACCCGGCACAATGCAACACCAGGCGCAAGTGTTTTTTGCTAGTTTCAGCCTGACGCAGTTATCATTTTCATGTCCTGTGCCACGTTGTTTAAATAGCAAATGCATTTGCGCCCATTTGTGCGCCCATGGGCTGCTGGTCTGAAAACGAGGTGTGTTGGCGCGTTGCTATTTTAAGGGAACTGAAAATACTTTTTTGTTATTTAAAGAGCGCGTTAGTAAAGTGCGCCTATAGGCGGGTCCACAACGCATGTACACTTTGCCCCGTAGATGGTCTGCTCGCATGCTTTAACCTCGCTCACGAGCAGATCTGTTTCCTCACTAGAGAAGCGTTCAGTTTTTTCGCTTGCAAATTCCGCCATGTAAATAGCGAATCCGCCTTGGCACAAGCCCAACTGGCTTTTAAAGGGAATGGGAGATGAGACTCTGATTGGTTTATTGCACATTACGCTCAAAACATACCCATTCCTCATTAAGAGTATAGGCACAACCCTTTTACACCATGCGCCGGGTGCGCCGACCATTTTTCCCGTCGTTAAACTAGCCAAAGTGGATTCGGACATGCCCCAAGTGCACTTGCGCCGTGCACTTTAGACCTTTAGCTTAGATCCTTAGGTCCCATGTTCTTGTTATTTTTAACTGTTATCACTGTGTTATGAATTACTGTAGATGTTATTTTACGTGTATGAATGTGCAGGCAAATTGTGCAGATGATAAAGAGCAGTGGGTTCAGCTCCTGCAGGATGGGAGTTCCACTGTAGCTGGTTCTCCATATCAACACACCAGCCACGAGTCACTGAGGTACACACACACTCACATGCTGTCTGTCTGCTGCCAGCATTCCATATGAACCAAGCATGAATCACTGAGCTACACACACACACACACTCACAAAAGTACTCACATTCTTTCCGCATCCTCTTTCCATTCTTCTGTTTCCTCTGTTCCTCAGTGGTCTGAAAAGCCGCAAGTTCCCCACCTCAAACATGTACATGGACGACCCCTTTCAGCAGCTGTGTGGTGGAATCCACTCTCAGCCCATCTATTCAAACTCATCCATACTGGAGCACATGGTACGGTCCAGCAGGGGGTGTTTAAAAGACCGTTAAAGAATGAAGTGCATGTGACCTATGTAACCAGAGTAAAAAAATAATAATAATTCTCTGATTTGAGCAAGCTGGTCAGTTTTGTTTGCAGTTTAGTGAAGTTACATATCACTAATTATGCAATGTGTTTAGGCATTTTTTTTAAATCAACAAAATAAAATTGGTTGTACACTACCATTCAGAGGTTTGATGTCAGAAAGTTGCTTTAAAAAATCAATAAAAAAATTTGCAAGAATGCTTTCAAATGATAAAAAGTAACGTTAAATACATTTATAGTGTTACAAAAGAGTACTATTTCAAATAAATGCTATTCTTTTGAACTTTCTATTCATCAAAGATGTTTTAAAAATGGATCATGGTTTCCACAAAATACTATAAAGCTAATGTTTTGAACATCGATAACAATAAGAAATGTTTCTTGAGCACCAAATCAGCATATTAGAAGGATTAGAATTAGAAGGATTTTTGAAGGATTTCTTAAACACTGGAGTAATGGCTGCTGAAACTACAGCTTTGTCATCACAGGAATAAATTAGTTCTTAAAATATATTAAAACAGAAAAGATTTATTTTAATTTGTAATATTATTTCACAATATTTTTGTTGTTACTGTATATTGATTAAATAAATGTTGCCTTGGTGAGCATAAGAGACTTGATGAGTGAGTGAGTACTGAGTACTGAAATGATCACTGATCCCAAACTTGTGAATGATACTGTACGTGTTAACGCACAATTGGTACCGTGTTCATTAACATCCGATATTACCGATTTTTTATTCTTTATCAGCATCAGTCAATATTGGATATATATAAGCTAATACTCATTATTTAATTGTGATGATCATTTTCTCAATGTTTTTACATTAAGATTACATTTACTGTCATCTAACAATCATTTAAAGTTATTATTTGAAAACGAATAACATTAATAATTTAATAACACTGTTAAATGTAATGTTAAGAAAATTTCTAAATGAAAATCCATTTTTCATACTGTTATTTATAATCTTGTGAAGCATTAAATTCACTTGTAGTTTCGTTTTTACTTTTGTATTGTTAATATTATTTATTTAAACATAAAATAGTATCGAATTTTAATATCTGCCATTTATCAGCCCAATACCATGTGTGTGGGGGGTTGAAAAATAAGAGAGCTTGGTGACATCAGCCATAAAAAGGAAAATGATTTCAGAGCAAGTTATCACATTTTGATTAAAGATTACAACGACAAACATTATAATAACATGCGTTATTGTGTAATTGTTCACAATGTGCACTACGATAGTAATTAGGGTATATTTTGATTTGATGTTGCCTTTTTTTAATTCATGGACAGTCGTTGCTTGTTCACTGCTACTCTGACAAACTAACTTATACATCTGTTCCATTCATTTGTCAGTTTCAGAAACCCTACACTACTGGAAATGGAGAATTGGTGTCATCCAAGGATTCTGCCAACTACAGCAATAATGAAATCTTCAGCAACCACAGTGAGTCAGTCATATTACTCCAGTCCTTAATCCTGAGTTGCACTTTTTAAGAAAGGAAGATTAAAATATACTGTACATTTATAGTTCTCAATCATTTTATCCCATTTTCTACTCTCATTGCCTGGTCCCACTCATTCTGTCACCAAATTGTTGTAAAAGTCATTTTAAAAACTGCTTTTACATTCATGGGATTTTTTTTCCACTCTAACCTCATTGCTTTAAGCAGATCAGCATCGTCACATAATCAGTCTTTCCAGGTCATTTTTCTCTCGTAAAAATCTTTAAGAATACATGAATGCATTTGGTCAATATGAGAGATGCAAATGGATTGGAAGTTAAATGTAGATCATAACTTCCAATCCATTTGAAATACAGGTGGAGGTCTAGGGCCCGTGAGATGGTCTGTAAATGGGCCCTAGACGACCGCCTGTATCGCCTATAGGACAGGCCCACTTGTGCACAAAACATATGATTAAGACGTGTATACAGCTCTCCTGTCCTATCCCATCATTCCCTCGTCAACGGCAAATACTTGACAATTCAGAGGCATCTGCTTTTAATTTGATTTGAACAGTACTAAATTATTTTATGGTGGCTGAAAGCTCAAAGCTCAACTTTCCATGCTCATGGTTTATGAATATGCATTACATCCCAGAGCATAATTTTGTGCTTTTCACGTGTTTTATTTGCTTAATAAGGCCAGTGTGACCTGTATAAATCACTTTAACATTACATTCTAAAGGGATGTTTAGATGCTTGAATCTTTTCTTGTGCAAATGGGCATTAAGTGGTGTTTCTATTGACTTTGATCAGACTTCTTTGACTTTTATTAGATTGTGATTATGGACCGATTTACAGTGCTGTTTTGCTCAACCATGATACTTTTTTTCAGGATTCTTTGATGAGTAGAAAGTTCAAATGAACAGCATTTATTTGAAATAGAAATCTTTTGTAACATTATAAATCAATTGAATACATCTTTGTTACAATTATTCATTTAAAAAAGAAAGAAAAAAACACTTTTACTTGTACTTAAAGTTCTGAATGGTAGTGTTGGAGCTTTGTTTAGAATACGTCAGTGTGTGAGCATGTGTTTTATAGTGTGTACTATAGGGCATGTGAGGTGAGGTTTAGACTCTGTGTTTCTGGACTGTCTCAGCAGAGGAAGGCAACACTCTTGTGCTCCCATTTTGGTAGGGATCAGTGGTTTTTCTCCCTTGTGGTTTTGGTCACAGTGCAGGGTTGTAGCATTGTGGCATGTGCATGCACACACATCCTTTAAGATTCTTTAGTCAAAACCATGAGAATATCATGTTTTCTTTTTGAACCCAACTTTCCATGATATGCTGTACTCAGGGAGTATAAGACAAAGTAAAAAGTAGATCTAAAAGAACATCTACAAGACGATGAATAATTATACAGTACCTTTTAGAAAATAAACTATTAAAATGCTTCTCATACTTAAATGGTTTGCCTACTAACACTGCTCAGCAGTTGACATGTTTCAGAAGAAAATTCAATAAAATATTTTTTAAGAAGGTTATGAAGTCTAAATTTCCACCACATCTCAAATGATGTATAGTGTTTTCAATTATGTGGTGGAATCGCACAAAATAATAGCATAATTGGAAATTACACACAATATAAATATTCTGCTCACAATTAAATTGATGTATGTAAATGTAAAAAAACAACATATGATGGCAGAGCTTTCAGCTTATAGATTCCCCTATCCTAGAGAGAGTGAATTGCTACTAATTGCTAATGTGGATTTCTGTCTAGATATGTAATAACAATTTGCAAAAGAAAACCTTAAAAAGGTTAATTATAGATAAAGAAAGACAGAAACACACCTGTTCACCGGTCATTTTCCTCAGCTGTAGGCAAAGGCAAATTTCAAATCAGTGCTTCTCCTGGGAGACTAGCGCTAAATTAATCCCCTTTCTTAGCGCCATCTACTGTTTTAGAAGAGGAAGTTGCTCAACTGCATTTGTTAGAAAATCTGCCTGGACACATTTGTGAGAAAATCGAGCCGAGAGATCTCATAAAAAGCCAAGTGTCTCACAATCATAACAGACAGATATGCATTTGTATGCACTAGATTTGGTATTTGTTCAAAGGTTACATGCAATTTGTAGGATGCTTTGTATTTATTTGTGAAATATGATCTAGGCTCATTTATTTCTATTTGCAAAACACAATGCATATGTGTTACTCCACTGCATTTTCACTCAAATTGGCCTTTGTACTTGCACATTGCTTTCTGTTTGTCGAGTTTTCCTTTGCAAAGCAGATCGAGTTTGTTTGCAAAATGCTTGATTTGTTTGTTTAATTATGGCACAATATGAACTCCATACCTTTTGTTCAGTCACTACGAGTTACATCAGTGAATGACAAAATGAGGGTTTCACTTAGAAGCCTATCACCTTTGAGTTCTACAAAACGAGCCAATGGCAAGGAAAATGCCACATGGGTCTGCGGAATTTGCATAGCACAACTCCGCCCCACCGCATGGGTATAAAAGGAGGGATGCTGGCAATCTCGCATTATGTTTTTGCTTCGGAGCCAAGAGTTTCTCTTCACTCCTCTGCAAGCCTGTATCTGAGTTCTTCAACACTATGAGATGAACGGCTCTCCAGCGTGTTGGTGCAACGGCGCGTTCCAGCAAGATCACATTGCCTGCTGCTGGCTGTGATCTCCCAATAGTGTGGGTGCTTCTCCCTGGGCACTTCAGTGCTCTGCTGAGCTTTTTCCTTGCGCGTGGCACGTTTTTTTCAAGATGTCTCGCCCGTGCACTTCTGGGTGCGGTCGATTTGTTTTGCCATCTGATGGGCACATTCGCTGCCTAGCATGTTTGGGCTTAGATCACGCTCAGGCAGCATTTGTGGATGACTCATGTTCTCATTGCGGGAACATGACCATCGCGGTGCTGCGGTCTAGACTCAATGACCTCCGTAGAGGTAGAGTCCCCTCTGTCACACCCCAATCTATCCCCTCCGCGAGAGGTGATACTTTGGCTGGTGGCCAGGGTGACCTAAGGGTGACGGTGTGGAATAAAGCCCCGATGATTCTTCCTCGGGCCACACCCTCCTCTTGCGCACCGCAACCCACGAGTGTTCAGGATGAGATCGCGGGACAGTCTTCTGATGCCCCCCGTGTCTCATTCGGCGCTCCAGATGATGAAACGATGTCCATCGCCGCATCACAAGGTGGGCTGGAGTCTTCCGGAGATGAAGACTCGGCTGTGCTGCCGCCTTCGGGTGTGCCACATTGCCCGAGTCTGATCTGGAATTGACAGCCATGTTTTCCTGGGCAGCTGCGAGCATCGGGCTGGAATGGAATCCTCCACCCTGTCCCGAAGGCTCGCGACTAGATGATTGGTTTTTGGGGGTGGCGAGTGCTGACGGCCGTCATCGCCCGGCCCCAATACCTTTCTTCCCGGAGGTGCATGAGGAGGTCACAAGTTCCTGGAAGTCTCCATTGTCTTCCCGTGATCGTTCGGCAGCCTCCTCCGTCTTCTCTTCCCTCGATGGGGCCGTGGCTAAAGGGTACACACTGGGTTCCCCCTGGTGGAGCGCTCTGTTGCTTCTTACCTGCCGTGGTGATCCAAAGCACCCCTCCAAAGCCTGTAGATTTTTGTCTACCCTGGTGGCGAAAACCTATAGAGCTGCGGGGCAGGCCTCCGCCTCGCTGCATGCCACGGCCATCCTGCAGGTCTATCAGGCCCGGGTGCCCAAGGAAATGCATGAGGGTAGAGCTGATCCGGGGCTCATGGAAGAGCTGCGTGCTGCCACTGACCTCCCTCTCCGGGCAACAAAGGGCGCTCTCCGGGCTCCCTGAGTCAGTTGATGTCCACAGCTGTGGTCCAGGAGAGACACCTCTGGCTCAACCTGGCTGATAAGCCGGTTCCTCAACTCTCCCATATCCCAGGCTGGCCTCTTCGGCTCACCTGCTGTCACACACGTCCCGATCTGTGGAACCTGCTTGTGTGGGTTCTGGACGGGACGCGGCAGGTTTGAGTACCCTACCACCTCAGGTGGTGGCTACCATCACTTCCACTAGGGCCCTGTCCACGAGACACGCCTATGCGTTGAAGTGGAACCTCTTCGTCACCTGGTGTTCTTCTCACCGAGAAGACCCCAGAAATTACCCAATCGGGTCTGTGCTCTCCTTCCTCCAAGAAGGGTTGGAACAAAGGCTGTCTCCTTCCACCCTGAAGGTTTACGTGGCTGCGATCTCTGTGCACCACAACCTTGTGGAGTCGAAAACGGTGGAACAGCATTTCTGAGGGGGGCAAGGAGACTAAATCCTCCTCGCTCTCCTCTTATACCCTCTTGGGACATCGCAGTGGTCTTATCAGCCCTGCAGAGAGCTCCCTTTGAGCCATTGCGATCAAGTCAAGTCAAGTTTATTTATATAGCGCTTTTCACAACATAGATTGTATCAAAGCAGCTTCACAGTATTAAATTAAAACAATACATCAATGTTTGTTTCTAGTGGAATGTCCACGTTTGGTAATGCTGATCAATAGTTTTGTTGATTGATTAATTAAATTAAATATCCCCAAATATCCCCAACTGAGCAAGCCAAAAGCAACAGTGGCAAGGAAACGAAAAACTCCATCAGGTGACCTAATGGAGAAAAAAAAAAAACCTTGGGAGGACCCAGGCTCAGTCGGGGGCCAGTTCTCCTCTGGCGTTTATGAACTAGAGGTCGGATTTAACTGTAAGATTAAAAGTATTATATGAATGCCTGGCTGTAGAGATGCGTCTTTAATCTAGTTTTAAACTGGGAGAGCGAGTCTGAGCAACAAACAGTATCAGGAAGACTATTCCAGAGTTTTGGAGCTAAATGTGAAAATGCTCTCCCTCCTTTGGTGGATCTGGATATCCTAGGTATGACCAAAAGCTTAAATAGACTGGAGCTAAGCCGTTTAGGGCTTTATAAGTCAGTAGCAATACCTTGTAATTAATACGGAACTTTATAGGTAACCAATGTAGTGATGATAAAATCGGTGTTATATGATCATATTTTCTTGATCTAATTAGAACTCTAGCGGCGGCATTTTGGACTAACTGTAGCTTGTTTATTGAGGTTGCAGGACAACCAGCTAATAAAGCATTACAGTAATCTAGTCTCGAGGTCATGAATGCATGAACTAACTTTTCTGCGTCAGAAACTGATAGCATGTTACGTAGCTTAGCAATGTTTCTAAAGTGGAAAAAGGCTGTTCTTGTAACATATGAAATATGATTTTCAAAAGACAGGTTGCAGTCTAATATAACACCCAGGTCTTTTACTATAGAGGATAAAGTAACAGGACATCCTACTATGTTAAAGTTGTATTGTGAGAGGTTTTGTGGGTGGTTTTTTGAACCGATAAGTAGTACCTCTGTCTTGTCTGGATTTAATAAAAGAAAATTGCACGTCATCCAATCTTTTATATCTTTAACACACTCTGTCAATTTGGATAATTTTGCGTTTTCATCTGGCCGTGATGAAATATAGATTTGAGTGTCATCAGCATAACAATGGAAACTAATTCCATGTTTCCTTATAGTATTTCCAAGTGGCAGCATATATATTGAAAATAACAGAGGGCCTAACACAGATCCCTGCGGCACTCCATAGTTTACTGGAGTTGTGATCGATTTTTCTCCATTTAAATAGACAAAATGGTAGTGGTCAGATAAGTACGATCTAAACCAGCTTAATGCTTGTCCTTGAACACCAGTATAATTTTGTAGTCGATCTAAGAGTATTGTGTGATCTATAGTATCGAACGCAGCACTAAGATCAAGTAAAACTAATATTGAGATACAGCCTTGTTCAGAAGCTAAAAGTAAATAATTTGTGATTTTAACGAGCACAGTTTCAGTGCTATGATGCGGCCTGAATCCTGACTGAAACTTTTCATAGATGTCATTTTCATGCAAGAAAGAGCCCAGTTGGGCGGACACAACTTTTTCTAGTATTTTAGACATAATAGGTAGATTTGAAATGGGTCTATAATTTGCTAGATTATGTGGGTCTAATTGTGGTTTCTTAATGAGAGGTTTTATAACTGCCAGTTTAAATGTTCTTGGAACATGACCTAAAGATAAAGATGAGTTAATAATATTGAGGATAGGCTCTTCCACTACAGGTAACACTTCTTTCAGTAGTTTAGTTGGTATAGGATCTAATAAACATGTTGTTGTTTTAGATGAAGTGATAAGTTTATTTAACTCTTTTTGTTCTATAGTTATAAAGCACTGTAATTGTTCTTGCGGGGTGATAATTGAGGCTGAATTATAAGGCTTGATTGAGGATTGAACGTTTACAATTGTGGTTCTGATGTTTTCTATTTTCTCAGTGAAGAACTTCATGAAATCATTACTACTAAACTGTAACGGAATATTTTGTTCAGGTGACGTCTGTTTATTTGTAAGTCTAGCCACGGTGTTAAATAAGAA
This sequence comes from Scardinius erythrophthalmus, assembly GCF_964197995.2. Classification (NCBI taxonomy): domain Eukaryota; kingdom Metazoa; phylum Chordata; class Actinopteri; order Cypriniformes; family Leuciscidae; genus Scardinius; species Scardinius erythrophthalmus. Next base: position 27,748,699 of record NC_138240.1, read on the forward strand.
CCTAGGATTGTTTTGGTTGTTTTCTATTAGTTTGCAGAGGTGCTCAGCCCTGGCCGCTTTTAGGGCCTTTTTATAACGTGACATACTGTCTTTCCATGCGATTCTAAAGACCTCTAAGTTAGTTGTTTTCCATTTACGCTCTAAATTACGGGTTTCTCTCTTTAGAACATGCGTAGTATTGTTGTACCATGGTGCTTTACTTTTCTCTCTGACCTTTTTTAATCTAATGGGTGCAACAATATCCAATGTTCCAGAGAGAATGGTTCTCATAGTGCTAGTTAATTCCTCAAGTTCATCTGTTTGTCAAGTCAAGTCAAGTCATCTTCATTTATATAGCGCTTTTAACAATGTAGATTGTTTCAAAGCTGCTTTACAGAGATAAACGTATAATTTATGGTAACAGAGATTGTTTTGGCTTTATAGCGGTTCTTTAGTAAAGTTATTTTCCAGCTAAGGTTAGTTATGATTGATTCGCTTCCGTCGCAACAATCATTTGTTATTAAATTAGGGGCCGCTAAGACGACACAATTCTCTCTACATAGACTTTAAACGCGAACCTGTGAGAAACGCTGATGGCGTTCACATGCACATTAAGAATTGGTTCTATAGTTATGTGAGTTTAAATTAGTGCTGGGCGGTTTGACCAAAAATCCACATCACGTTTTTTTTCTAAATTAAACCGGTTTCACGGTAAATGACGGTGTTTTTTTTTTTTTTTTCTCAAGCATGATGGGTGTTAACCACATTTTCTACTGAGTGAGAGAGGAAATACTGCAGTAGATATATAATGATATATATCTTATAATGCCCTATTTTATTGTCATGAGTGAATGAAAAAATCCACACTAATATTAATAATACAGGTTTGCAAGGCTGTTTACAAAGAGGTGCCAGCAAGACGCGCTTTAGGAGCGGCAGAAATAATGGTTTCCCCAGTAACGGCTGTACTCAAAGCAGCAACGCTCATAAACGCTGCTTTATCAGGAAAGATAAAGAAAGATTCAATCGTAATAACAAAGAAACTTTTCTAAAGACCGTCAGTTCACTTCAGATACGTTCATACAGTATAAAAACACGCGCGCCGTGAGAAAAAAAAACACTCTCACCCCCACACGGCTGCGACACGGCTACCGGAGCTGATCGCGCCCATTCTAGTCAATGCTTGTGTTTCAGATCGAAGCTTCCCAAAAGCAGCTCTCCGCGCCGCTTCGCTAAATATAGGCGCCTAGTCTATTTTGACGCACGCGTGTGGAGGACGGAATAAAACCTTGTCGCAGCCGTAATGCGCCGCAGACGTGTGTTCTGTGTTGTAAATGAGGTGCGAGACAGTGTCGCGCAACGCCGCGTTCCGATTAAAGCGACATACACCGGTATTGCGGTTTATTAAAAATTCATATCGTAACAAAAATAAACACCGGTATTCGGTTTGAACCGGTAAACCGCCCAGCACTAGTTTGAATATATGTACGCAGGTTTGTAATTCCCTACAAACCAAGCCTAAACAAAGTACTGGTGTTTCCTTATAATTTTTGATACAGAATTTTATTTTATTTTATCAATTCGGGGTAGATACGCGAATTGAGTTTCCCGACAACGCTTTATCTGTAGAGTGGTAAAGGGATCCTCCATAGGGAGAGACTAGTTGGCACTTCAGCACTGCGTTGTCATCGGGTCCAGGCGAAGGTCCTTCATCAGATCTGGATACGGCCTGGATCCGGCTGGCTGCGGGAAAACCTCGGGATAAACAAAGACACTAAAATTAGCGTAGATGCCATTCTTCTTATGATGTAACGAGTACATCAGTTTGTTTGGGTTCACTGAGCAGCTGAGACAGATCAGATAAGCAATTTGAAAAATTATCTATGGTGGATGGAAGAATTGTTCTGCCTAATCGATAACGCGGCGCAGCATGATATATTACAGGAGTACGTAATTTGCAAGTTACCATGTAATGGTCAGTGACATCGTCACTTTGTGGAATGATATCTATATCGTTTGGATCGGTTCCATGTGATATAATTAAATCGAGTGTATGATTAAATCGATGAGTTGGTCCGGTAACGTTTTGCTTGACCCCAAAGGAGTTTAATAAATCTGTAAACGCAGCCCCTAACGCATCATTTGAATTATCTATGTGGATATTAAAGTCACCAACAATTAAAGGTTCTCTAAGCGATGTCGGGAGACGTTACTTCTTGTTGACATTCGAATTGTTGTCAAACAAAACGGAGGCTGGCTAGACCCTCCCTCCTCCTCATCCCGTCTCCTCCCTCCTCCCTCCTCCCCTTCCCTTCCCTTCCCTTCCCTTCCCTTCCCTTCCCTTCCCTTCCCTTCCCTTCCCTTCCGGCATAAAGGAAAGTCAAAATAGTCACTACAAAGTTACGTTTTACTGATACTTCATTCAATGTGTAATGTCGCCAAGTTAGATAAATGCTTTTATATATTGCAGAACAGAATACAGAAAAAGAGAAACATTATCTTAAAATCGTTTTGCCACCTGAGGTTATAACTATATGTTAACTCCCATACAAGGACGCAATGATAGCAAGATAACGTTAGCTTCGCGTTTCCCAGTGAGCATAAACAACGGCGGCGTCGTAAACAAATTTAGTCAAAGTTGTCAATAGCCTATATATGAACATTCAAATTCATAACAAACCGTGGGTGAAAACAACCGTTAACTTACACAAATTGTCGCCCTATTGTGAATTTGCTTGATCATTTACAATAGAGATTGATCGCTGCTAGAAACATACATGTTGTATTCACCAAAGTTAACGCTGACAGCATAGATCTAGCTAATTACATCCTTGTGATGGTTTAGCGAACATGAACGTCAGTTTAGAAAGAAAAGTGGATTTACCTGTTCTGCAAAAACAGAGCAACTGAATGTCGGATAGTAGCTAATCCCTTCTGCCGGCGGAGTTCTCGCCACCTTTCAAAGGTTTTTCCGATGTAAATTCGGTACTTCGCGCGTTCCTTATCCTTGTCCCTCTTGCAAGTTGTTCTGTTCATCGGAACGTCGTCTCTTTGGTCGTGTGTCGGCCATAATTCAAACTTTCCTCTTCATGCTTTTCTCTCCTCCACACCCCCTTCATGTGTACGCGCACAACCCCCCAGACCCCACCCTCAAATACTTCTTGCCAGTGATTGGCTGGAGCACTGTTTGTTATGTTTCGTGGTGCAGGTGAGCCCAGTTTGTTTTTGTTGCCGTTTGTGGAGCCTGTGGTGTCTAGAGAGGCCGCGTTTTTTTACAGTGTGTTCAGGGGACAGGCAGCTAGCGGATAGTGAGGAGATGTTTGCTGTATGTGACAAAAAATGTTTTGGCCTAAAAAACGCGTGACATGACTTAGAGCAGGGGTTCCCAAACTTTTTCATTCTAGGACCCACCTAGACAAGTATAATCAATCTCAAGACCCACTTGCACTGGTGCTACCAACTTTCTCAGTTGGTCGCACCAGCATGATTTGGTTGCACCTTTTTTTCTTCTTTTTTTTTGCTACATGCCATGGGATTAATCAATGCATGCTGATGGTCTTAATCTGTATACCCTAGTTTTGCACTGATGTAAAAAGACTGACAGTGACAAGACCTCATGTTAGCAAAATATTTTAAACTTTTAACTCTTAAATTTAAAAAAAAAACAAAAAACATGTATGTTCTTTAATGTTTGATTATAATTTTACCGTCTTCACATAGGGATGGGAAATGATAAGATTTTATCAAAAATAATAATGCCACTGACGATTCTGCTTATCGATCCGATTCTTTAAAGCTCCAGTATGTGACTTTGGTATTTGACCACAAGAGGGCGCAGTTTCCAACAATAACAAAGGCGAAGCTTGATGACGCTATGAAGGAGGTGACGATGGGAGATGTGGTTTATAATGCGTTTTCACCATCTAGCGATGTATCTAAATGGAATTAATGAATCATGATCACGGATGAGGTAATTTATTCGTTTTTGTATTACCTGTATATCTTATCGTATTATTTTATGTCATCATAATTAATGAACTGCAAGGGACGTGAAATGTTATGCTATATTAGGCTATCCCGTTACAACATACAGCTATTTGTCAAATGATTTGTTTGGTTAATGTTGTGCAGTTTTACGTTTTTTATGGTTAATGCCGTGTTGTTTAACGTGTTCAAACCAATATCTAAAAGTAAATTTGAACGAACATTTGCAAGTAATGACTAAATATTTTTTTTAACATCATCTCCGATTGTAATTGTACTGCCATAATCTCGGTCACCACACGTGATAAAAAGCCTTACCAAAGTATAAAGAGCAATATAACTTTGTTTATAAGTGCTATTATTGACAGTTGCATGTCTTACCTGTCTCAATACACTCGCGAGAGAGTCTCTGACAAGTCCAGACGCGCAGCTCTCTCCATCTCGAAAACGCCTGCCGATATTTATCCGGGTTTTATTCCTCCGTTTGTCACACAGTCCGTGACTCCGCGTGTATCCGAATATGGACGCTTTCGTTTTGTTGGCACTTCAATACTCGCCAAAGAGTTCGTGATCCATAACAGCTATAACCATACAGTCTATGGCTATAACGCTTTAACCACCACTTCCGCATTTTACCATGCGATATTCCGGTGATGTGGGTCATATTTTTTATTTTATTCCTTTTTTTATTCTTTGTCAGATGTCTTTATTGTTTATTGTGATAAGAAAAAAACCTCAATAAAGTTGTAAAAAAAAAAAAAAAAATCCGGTGTGGTGGAATATCCTATCACATGGTCCACACCGGAAAGAAGGATAGAGAGAGCGGACATTGCGTCACTGAGGCGCGACATTTCTTTTCCGGGACGGCCAGTTATTTAAAATCGGAATTTCTCTGAAATAAAAAATCTTTGGAGACTTTTGAGATATTGTAAGTACATAACTGGAGGAAATATATCACACTGTGCAAGTTATTTTTGGAAATTTTATTACAAAATCCCTACATATTGGAGCTTTAACGATTCTCTTATCGATTCTTGATAGCACTGTGTGTGGAAAAATGTGGTCATATGCTTTTCAAAAAAAAACAAAAAAACAAGGGGTTTTATTTTATTTTAAAGCTTAAGCAAGCAAACTGTACTTTTATGTAATTTATGTAATAAATAGAACCTTATTGTAAAGTGTTACTGATTAGTTATACACCGATTCAGACGTCTCCTGAGTTCACTGTTGGAAAGGGGGTTGTGCACTGTTGAAGTCTTGTTTACTTTTTCGCCTGGCTCCGAAGAGAGAGAGAGAGCGCGCGCGACCTCTCTCTCTCTCTGCTCGTTCTTTCAGTTAAACATGCACTGTGACTCTGTCACATGCGCAGCAGTTCATCTATTAGGCTACTCACCGATCAAATAAGACTTTGGCGGGACAAAAATTCACTTTGGCGGGCGCTAAAACTCACTTAAAAGTCATTTGGTCATTAATCGGACTGGTTTTGTTTCACTCATCGTAACGTAAATTTAGCTGCAGGTAAGTGCCTTTGCGCGACCCACCTTTTCTCACTGCGTGACCCACAAGTGGGTCGCTACCCACAGTTTGAAAACCACTGACTTAGAGCACCTTTAATGCTTTATCGACATTAACTAATAGGTCTGTGAGAAAATCTGCAAACTCTTTTAGGAAATCAGCGTAAGGCCCAGGCGGTCTATATACGGTAGCCAAGGCTAGAGATAATAGGGATGTTTTTCGAACATCTAAGAGCGTAACATTTAGTACAAGTACTTCAAACGAAATAAACTTATAGCCCGTTTTCTGAGTAACATTGAGAATATCTCTATAAATTGTTGCAACACCGCCGCCACGACCAAGACGGGGCTCATGCTTATAACAGTATCCTGATGGAGTAGACTCATTTAGACCGAAATAATCATTTGGTTTAAGCCAGGTTTCAGTAAGGCAAAGTACATCGAAGCTATTATCTGTGACTATTTCATTTATAATAACTGCCTTAGGTGTGAGTGATCTAATGTTTAGAAGACCTAGCTTTAGAAATTGTTTTTGATTACTAATAGCAACATTTTCTGGTTTAATAACAATTAGATTTTTTCTAGATCCTGCAGTAGATTTATTATTTGATCTCACTAAATGAGGAATAGACACAGTTTCTATGCAATGTTCAACACTATTATTTATATCAGTTAAATTGGTGCAGCAGAGACTATAATTTGGACTTTTGGTTACTAGTCAAAGGTATTTAACATTTTGGAGATGTTATCTGACATAAGATCCGATCCGAATCTGCTTAGGTGTAAACCATCAGCACGGTAAAGCCTAGGACGCTCCCAAAACAGATTCCAATTATTTACAAAGAGCAGTTTCTGCTCATTGCACCATGACATTAACCATTCATTTAGAGCAAATAATCTTATAAACTTAAAAATAATCTCTAAACTTTTCATGACCTAGTCGGTACGTGGGAAGCGGTCCTGACACAATGATCGTTATTTCAGGCGATGTGCTGCGTACCGTATCGATCAGATTCGTGAAGTCTTTCTTCAGAACCTCCGTCTGGCGCAGCCTGATGTCGTTCACTCCCGCGTGCAGGACCACAGTTCCGACGCGCTCGTTCAGAATCTCGGGAACGCGAGCAGCGATTTCAGAAACACGAGCACCAGGAAAGCAGTGACTATGCACCTTACTTTTACTTAACGTAGCGTGTACGTGTCGAACGATGGAATCGCCGATGATCACAGCATCGCGTTCTGTTTCGCGAAGAGGTGAGAAGCGGTTTTGTGTGGATATCTCGAAAACCGGGAGGGTCGGAGAGAGTTTTCTTGGTCTAGACCTGACTCGCGTCTTCCGCTGCGGAACCATCCAGGCTTCGTGGTGGCGTTTTGGAGCCGGAGTGAACGAGACCATGGCTGATCTCGACGCTCTGGACCAATGTTGAGAAACGCACGGAGTAGACGAGGTCGGAGTCAGCGGGTTAGTAACGTTAATCACTGATTTGTGTGCATCAGCGTGTGATGTTTCAAGAGCCAAACGCCGGTCTATCAGCTCGGCCTGTCTCACTAAAAGGTCATGGATCTGTTTCTCAACAGCTTCCAGCTCAGACTGCAGTGCGTGAAGTTCAAATGTGTCTTCACCTGCACCAAAAGGTAGACTACTTACATCTGATATATTCGCCATTTTAACAGATGGACAGTAACGTTAAGTTAGCAACGACGCTACCAGTGATGCTATCAATATTAATACTAATTTATGGCTGAAGTCTTGGATATAATCCGTCTTTTTAGTGGTACGGGTATAGAGTAGACGCATGATAGGCGAAAAGATGTTTGTTTGTAAGTGAGTGTGGAGAAGACGCGTTCAGCCGTGATCCAAGGGAGTAACCTTAAAGAGTATCCGGCATTGGATCACTAATAGGCTTGAGACACGTCTGCTCAACAGTCCACGTTGTAACTATAAGGTTTGAGCAGCAGTGCTTCTCAGTGAGGAAAGGTAGAAATTGATCGTTGTAAGTGAGTTTAAAGAGAAAATCAAGAATTATAAATCAGATCGATGGAGCTCCAAAGACAACAACGCGTTACGCATGCGCAATATCGAAACTAGTGACAGTGGAGCTTAAGTTCCTGTCAGCACTTGGTCAGCGCTCCTGGTCGCTTTGGCCTCCATCAAGAGGGTAGGGGACCTGCAGGCATTTTCGGTTGATGAAGCGTACCTAGAATTCTGTCCGGCTAACTGTAACGTGTAGGGCTGGGACGGTATGGATTTTTTCTTACCGCGGTTGAAAAGCAAGAAATTCCCGCGGTATTGCGGTAAACCGCTTTAAACCTCAACCCCCCTCCCCACCCTCCTCCAGTTTTATTTTTCTGCGACGTTGAGGCTGGAACAACAAACAAAGTGTGGCAATGATAATCTCAGGTAGTGTTTATGTGCTTTATTTAATGTTAAAAGCATGCAATGTGACTTTGAATATCGTTTAGTGCTCCAACTTTGTAGCTGTAAAAGCAACAATGGATAATTCACCTCAGATCTTGAAATTAAACAAATGGAAACAAGAACGTTCAAACTATGAACATACAAGTGTATTCTTTGACAAATATTGTTTTAGTAACTCAGTAGCAATGTTTAAATGGTGTAATATTTGTGAATTTGATTATGTAGCCTACTTATCCATTTTCTTGCAAGTGCCGTCAAGATTACTCTCTGGTGCTGTGAGTGTGCACTTGCCGCGACTCCGCAAGGGTTTACAAATGCGGTCTTCACGTGAGAGAATTGTGTTAAATAAGCTGAGGTCCTGCTTTTACTTTTTCTTTTTTTTTTTACGGTGCGGCTTGGACGCGGCGTCCGTCGAAAATAGACTAGGCGCCTATCTTTAGCGAAGCGGCGCGGAGAGACGCTTCTGAAACGCGCCGCGTCGTGGCTGTTGTAAACACAAGCATTAACTAGAGTGGGCGCGATCATCTCCGGTAGCCGCGTCGCAGGCGTAACGCGCCACAGAGTTTAAATAAGGGGTTATATAGTCAATAGCCTATGAATGGAATGTTATTATACCCATGTCATTAGACACAACGTGAACACATGTGAAGGCCAGTGTTTATTTAAAAAAAATATTTATTTATTTTTTTGCGGTGATGACGGTGACGAGCTCAGACCCGCGGTAGGCGTCACGTGACCGCGGTATTGCGGTAATGCGGTAACCGTCCCAGCCCTAGTAACGTGATCTTGAGACCCCGGCCTGGATATGTGCCCAAGGTTCCCACCACTCCTTTCAGGGATCAGGTGGTGAACCTGCAAGCGCTGCCCTCGGAGGAGGCAGACCCAGCCTTGGCACTGCTCTGTCCAGTACGTGCCCTCCATGCTACGTAGACAGAATGCAGTGTTTCAGGACCTCAGACCAGCTCTTTGTCTGTTTTGGTGGGAAGTTGAAGGAAAAGGCTCTCTCCAAGCAAAGGTTGTCTCACTGGATAGTGGACGCCATTGTCTTGGCTTACCAGACGCAGGGTTGACCATGCCCCCTAGGGGTGAAGGCACACTCCACCCAGAGTGTGGTTTCCTCCTGGGCTTTAGCGCATGGCGCCTCATTAACAGATATCTGTAGAGCTGCAGGCTGGGAGACACCCAACACTTTCATGAGATTCTATAATCTCTAGGTAGAGCCAGTGTCCTCTCATGTACTTGCTTCCACTAGCCAGTAAGTAGGACCCGCTCGGTGTCATCGCTTGTTGCGCCATCCCACTCCACGGTCTGGACACCTGCGCTATTTCACTCAGATGAGTTCTCCTTAGACCCTGAGTTCCTCCTACACTGTTGATGCCGTCACCAGAGTGCATGCCCAGTTGGTCAGCCCTCGTGATTGGCTAGGTGCTCCAAATGCATGGTTCCCCACTTGGGCAACCCCCTCATGTGTATATCCATGGTAAGTCTCCTCCGAGCACGTGTTTTCCCTCGGCAAAACCCCTCTTGCCATCTCGAGGTTGAAACATTCCACCCTGCAGGCTGGATACCTCTGAGTTTTCCATATGCATCCTGCACTCAGGTCATATGTTTATTCTAAGTCCTCCCTACGGGTAGGCACTGTGTTACATATTCCACCTGGGATATGCCACCCAGTGTACCTTGGTATTCTTGCGTTAAGCCTAGCCCTTCGTCCATGCTAGTCTTATAACAGGGAGCTCAGACTTGCTCAGGGCACTGGAAGACAGCCGCTGTGGCATGATTGAATTGGGACCCCCATTTTGTCATCCACTGACGTAACTCGTAGTGACTGAACGAAAGGGAATGTCTCGGTTACGTATGTAACCCTTGTTCCCTGAGGAGGGAACGGAGACGTTACGTCCCTCTGCCACAACCGATATACCGCTGGAATGGCCTGGAGTTCAGTCTTGGCTCCTCAGCGGAAAACATAATGCGAAATTGCCAGTGTCCCTCCTTTTATACCCACGCGGTGGGGCGGAGATGTGCTATGCAAATTCCGCAGACCCATGGCATTTTCCTTGCCATTGACTCATAGGCTTCTAAGCGAAACCCCCATTTCGTCACTGATGTAATGTCTCCGTTCCCTCCTCAGGGAACGATGGTTACATACGTTAGGTTAGGTACGTTAGGTAACCGGAGACGTTCCCTTTTGAGTTGGTCTCTCGACTCGACTACCTAACTGTTAGTTGGTGCTATGGGGACTGATAAAATCCTGCTGTGTTGAAAGCGAAGGTCCAGATCGGCAGCAAGCCAAGCCGTTGAAACATAAAAGAACTCCATACAACAGAGATCTATAAGCATAAGAGCAATTTGCACAAGCATGGGCCACTGCAAACACATAGCAGAGCGGATAATGGCTGAGGTCATGCCAACGCCTAGTACTGATGTCCGCTGTAGCGGTGATGCTGATGCTGTCCAAGCGTGTAACACCATGCAGATGAAACCCGAAGGCAGCAGAAGTACTGGTGCCATTACGAACAATACATGCATTCCAGGGAACATCCAGTTTATAAACACCATATAGGCCATAGCAACATGCAAGGTACCTCATAGCCCACCTGGCATAGGTTTTCCACAAAGGTTACTACTTGTGTGGGAGAAACCATAATGATGACAGATTCCTTGTCTGTGCTTTTACTGCATGAATGTGCACAGATACAACCCACGAGGGTGACAATTTGCACAGAAGGCAGCAGTGTGTGCGCCTGTAACAACAGACTGCGAACGGCTAAACAACATAGTTGAACACCACTAGCAGAGTCATAATAGTCACATGACCTGTTTGACAACACCCAAAAAGTCAGTTTGCGTTGTAGATATAATCCTCTTGCAAGGCAACATCGCGAAATGAGTGAGTAGACATTTAATCACAGAACTGACCAGAGTGCCCAGCACGAATCGGCCATGTAGAAGGGCAAGAGGTGTGCTTAAAACAGAGAGGGGATACAGTCGCCATCCACGTACTCTTGCAAAAGACAAGGCCACTGATAGGGGCTATCTGACCAAAAACAGATATATTTTAGGCACACTGATATAATCCAGTCCCTTGGCCAACTCTGTGTGAGGGTCTGTCCCAATGCGTCCACTTGAAAGCATGTTCAATTAACATCTCCGACTCAGTGCACTGCACAGCGGAATGAACCTAACACGGGCTTTAACTGTTCCTGACGCCCGCAACAAGTGGGGGACGTGAGAACAGACAAAAGAGGGCTGGAGATCATAAGAGATCTTTATCTTGTCAGTGAGAGCATAGCAAAATATTCTGCCATCAGCCTGGGAGCTTCCTGAGGACACTTAAAGGGAGATACTTCTCGGCTCAAATGAGCGGAGGTGAAAGTTACAAACTGTGAGCGCCTCTGTGAAATACGAGCTTGCATCACAAGGCCCAGTTCTACTTCTCTGGGAAGCAGAAGATGAGACGGATTAATACTCTCTGAATGGACTATGATCAGTCGATCATCCAGAACGCACGCTCCACTCATGTAGAGGGGAGATAGCCGCTCTCAACATTCATGAATGCACATATAGTTCGTTCATGTGATGGACGTTCATTTGGGCGTTCAAACCAGCTCTAACGATAGCTACAGACACAGCGCTCTTAGAAACAATGAAAAACAGAAGGCTGTGTCGTGAATGCATCAGCTACATGTTCAGTAGCTAATAGTGCAAGCAGTGGTACTGCACATCGGTCTATAAGAAGCCACGAAGCCTTTCAGACAATCCAATGGCTACTCAGCCATCTTCCACCTCACAGCCAGAACATGCAGTGTAAAAGGGGGAATTTCTCTGATGTAGAACCTGTCTTACAGCTGTCATGCCGTACAACAGAACAGTAATTGCTCAAAGGCAACTAGGTTCTGTATACAAAAGGTGGCCTTACAGCAGGGGTTCCCAAACTTTTTAGCCCGCGACCCCCATGATAAATGCGCTGCTGCCCCGCGACCCCGCACCTCCCCCACCCCAGGGTCCGAAATTAACTTTTTGGCACACCTGCCACGGGGACTGGTAGATGAAAAAATACACCAGGCCAAGCATATTTTTTACGGCCAAAATAATAAACAGCCTTTTTTTTTGGTCACATATACATTCATTTCAGTACTTTTAATTGAGATAATAAGTTAGGCCTATTATGTTGAATAGGCTACAAACATAAAAAAATGTCCAGAGCAAAATTTGAAATGTATAATAAAAAAATCTCTCTATTTATATATTGATCAAAATGTGAGAAATATATGAAATATTACTATCATTGGGGTGAAATAGGCTACATTTTTTTTGTCAGTTTTATTACCTGACTCATGTGGAAGGGAAGGCAGAACGTAACCTCTGTTCCCTGAGAGATAAGGGAATGAGTATTGCGTTGCAAACGCTATGGGAAAACTCCTTTTCTCGAGAAAAGAACGGCCATGGTGTGTAAAGCAGAAGCAGCCTGTCCAGCGGCGGAGTATGCACGATCCGCGAGTGCTGAAGACGTTCTGCACGGCTTAGATGGGTGCGCAGCCTTTGCTCTCCAACTGCCAGCAGGACATAAATGGGCGGCGACCGCTTCTTCCAGTGGCGGGAGCTTTTTCCTCAGCGCTGTCAACAGATAGAGCGTTAACTGTACAAACACACCGCCGCCGACTTGAGCTGCAAAGAAGCTCTGGCCATCCTGTCAAGGACGCTTGTCAAAAAGTACGGGGAAGCTTGACGCCTGGCCATTCTGAATAGTGAGCGCGCGCGCGCGGCCGGGGCATGCTCTCTCTCTCTGCTCGTTCTTAGAGGCAGAAGAAGAGGCGTGCGCGCTGCAAATTTCATATTTTGGTATGAACATTCACCCGCCAGTGTGGCGGATAGCCTTTTGAGATTTACTCGCCAAACAGAAAATCTACCCGGTGTGATACGTGCGAAAGGGTTCAATTAATTGCAACAAAAATATATAGGGCCTATATATTATTTCCACTTTTTTTTATAGAAAAAACCTGCGCCGGGTCCCGCGATGATTTGGACCCCCACTTTGGGAACCACTGCCTTACAGCCACGATCATTCTCTGGATTCATAGCTGGCTCAGGTTCTATGCAAGGGGTTGAGGCATGGCTAGATAACAGTCATGTAGAGCGAGCGCAGAGAGTCAGCGTTGGGAACAGCAGCAGTAAGTCAGTGCATCATGAGGGCTATGGCCGGCGTCGGCGCCAGGGTGTACAGTGAAGGCGACAACATAGAATGCAAGAATAGCGTAGCACCAGCGTAAGTAGTGGTATAACATACGCACATACTTCATCACAACGCAGCAGCACAGCCAGAGTGCTTATCATACAAGCGATGAACGGCAGTCACGTTGTTTCTCAGTGCGAGAGGTGCGAGAGGTGAAGATCAGGCTGAAGAGAAGGGCTAAGGCTACACCAATCACAGAGTAGAACAACAGCCAATAGCGTCGTTCCTCTAGGAGTGCTCACAGCTGATATGTAGGGCCAGTCCAATGAGCTGCTCAGCTCAAGTACACCCGATTTTGCATATCAACTAGAATATCAGGCTGCACTGAATACAGGGCAGCATAACAGCAGGAGCCACATATCCGTATGTACATAAGCACAGCGTCAACAGCTGTAGTGGCAACAACTGTGAACAGATCAGAATAGCAAGTTGCACTCAATAATACAGGGCAACATAACGGCATTAATCACATATCAGTATACACATAAGCACAGCATCAGCTGCCGTAGCGACAACAGCTGTGAGCAAACGCAGTCAGATCAGAGTAGAAAGTTGCACTGAAGAATACAGAGCAACATAACCACAGTAATCACATGAGTATGCACATAAGCACAGTGTCAACAGCCGAAGCAGCAAGAACTGTGAGCAAACGCAGTCAGATCAGAGTAGCAAGCTGCACTGAAGAATACAGGGCAACATAACCACAGTAATCACATATCAGCATGCACATAAGCACAGCGTCAACAGCCGAAGCGGCAACAACATGTGTGCACACTTAGTCAGTAGCAAGACTAGGAGATAAGTGAGGTTAATCACTCAACGAAAGCTCTTGAGACGTCATTTTAGGGCAGCACATTTAACTTGTAAAACCAGGCGAATGTGTTCTGTGAAGACCAGCCGGCTGCAAACATACACCCCTAAAGAGGCGCTTTAGACCTGGTCCATGAAGAGGCAATAGCCAAGTGATAGTGCCCAATATCCAGTGAGTTCTGCTTAGGGATTGCACGTCCCGTAGTAGTCAGCCACCATAGCACACAAAGAGGTGGTCTGTTTATCCGCTGTACGCGACTGACCACTGCACTGAGATAGGAGGGTATTCATATCGCGTGAGTGGCGGGAATTTTGTCATCCTTACACGACTGAGACTGGGGGCTGTTTATCGTGCGATTGCTGGGAATTTGTCTTCCATACATGACAGGCCGCTGCACTGGGACAGGGGGCTGTTTCTGTAGTTCTGAGTGCTTTTCTGTACACAGTAGGTCTCTGAGGCTAGGGGCTGCTTATCGTGTGAAAGATGCATGTAAGACACTAGCTGCATACTCCGTGATCGGCTCGCAGCTCTACCACAGGGTGGGGAGCATAACAAGCCGGACTTATGAAGATAAGCTGTTTTCTTTCTTTACTGCCGCTCGGCGTTGTGGGCGACGGGGAAAGCATGATACTGGCAGGCCATACCATGTACAGACCATGGCTCAGCGCTGCTCTGAGGCAGGGCAAGCAACGCAGTATTGTCCTTTTGAAGGTTTCTTGTCATTTCTTTTGTTCAGACGGACTCACGCAGCGCTGCTCTGGAAGGGCATCGGCCAAGCAGAAGTGCCACCGTCTGGGAAGCATCTTGAGGAATATGTCATACTCGCCGGAACGCTACACAGGAGTGACAATCCTTTTTAGGCTCCGACCCTGAGTGTGTGCGTACATCTACAGCGAGCTGGCTTGTAGCATAAGGAAAAGATTCTGAGGCAATGGCACTCAGCACCCCCCTCTATTTTGCGCAATTGAATACCACTGGCGTGCGAATTCTCGTTTTCAAAAGGCTTCAGAAGATTCGAAGAAGGAGGGATAACCCCATAGTGCCACCTAACGGAGACACAGTGTCGAGAGACCAGCTCGAAAGGGAACTGCAGTGAACCAAAGACAGTCTCAACGCGTTTTGAAATCACTGGTGTTTCTGACGTCACAAACTACCTTGTAACCAATCACATCACTGTGTGATCATCAACTAGTGGATCTCTGAGCTGGTGTGAGTGAGTGGAGATGGGGCTCATTTGCATATTCATAGAACCACGTATACTAAATGAGGCAAGGGTGTAGAGCAGGGAACGACAACTGGCGGCCCGCGGGCCAAAACTGGCCCGCCAGCAATATTTTCTGGCCCGCCTAATTATTTTGGAAGTCCTAAATGCTGCACAAAACTCTTCCACTATACTTGAGAAAAGCCGTAGTCGCGCGTGAAACGCCCATAGGGAATCATGCGGCGCGGGATTACATTTTAAAGTATAACTGTGCGTTCACACCGGACGTGAATAGCGCGTCAAATTCGCGCCTGCCGCGTCTAGTTATACGCTTGACCACTTTGTGTCCATTCGCGCATCAAAAGACGGTAGCGGTCAGAACTCTGGTGTACTTTGGACGGAGTGGGCTGTCTGACTGACAATAGCCCACTCCCGACATCTTTTGACAGCGTATCCACACTTAATTCTGACCACCTCTGAGGAGCTGTTTGGTGCTGAAACCATTGTCAGTCAACAACATAATTTTTTTGCAAGGATGTTTGAAATAGTTCGGCAGAAAATAGCCTACCTCATTTGTCAGTAGTAGGGCAATATGGTTTTCGTTTATGTTGCTTAGAAATTTGAGTGATAGGCTTTGTCCTATTTCTATTCCATCAATTTTTTCTGTGGCATTTTTTTTCTCTGCTGACAGTAGGCTACAATGTTAAAATAGCCTAATATTTATATTGACACGAACACAATTTTTGTATAGCATTTATTATTATAGGCTACTTAATCTCCTCCTTTCCGTTAGAGACATTTGAATGTGAGATTATGGAAACGAGATCTAAATTTTGTGGACCCATCAGGTTGGGAAATAAAGCGGGTGAACACCGAGTGTATTTTAAGCGGTTGCTGAAGAACCTTGTGGGAGCGGGACGGAAAAAAAAAACAGTCCCATGCAGACCTCCTTAAACCTTAGGTGTGTATGTGTGTGTCCCGAATAAATAATAATAATAAAAAAGGAATAAAGTTCAAAAGTCGGACTGTAGCGAATGAGGCATGATTATTCACACCTTTATTAAAATGGCTGTAATCTGTTACCACAATAGTACTTGATCTGTTTAAAATGATTTCCTTGATATATGCCTAAGGTGTTAAATTCAAAATTAAAATTAAAATTTGTCTAATCCAGTAATTATTTTTTTCTATTTTTGATCTGAGCACAATCAGAAAATCAGAAAACCCGTCGTTATTTTTATTTTATTTTTTTAGTTCAGGAAATAAATAATGGAAAACATTTTAGCCTTTAGCCTAATAGCACTAAAAGCGTACGTCCCATCCTCCCTGCAAATCGCCGTCCAAAGCCATGCCTCCTGAAAGCATTAACGCGCACAGCCCAGAAGACAGGAGACAACGTTACTGCAATAAATCACGTGTCATTCACCGGTGAGAAAACTTTATAGTTCAGTTAGTAACAGTACTACAATACCAAACATAAACAAATTCTTAAAAATGGAATTAGAAGCAGCAAGTTTTCGGTTTGTTTAGCTTGCAAAACGTATCAGTGTGTAATAATATTTCTTGTATGCCAGGGGTTCCACGATGAGAGTCTGGTTGTTGTTGCTGCTTGCCTGCCATTCCCGCTCTGTCTGCACAGCGAACGCGAACGCGCTGATGACTAATTATGTCTGCTTGAACAGCCTGCGCAGTGGTATGCAAATACACATTGACCGACAGGGAACACATGGTATACACGGGTTTCTTGTATACAAACAATACCGGATGCGCGCGCATCCAAGAGGCAGAAAACCGCTAGCTGTTATGCCGAGTTCTGTAAAAGAACATTGTAATTAACGTAGATTTCGCATTGTTTGTAATTTCTTGCTGACTCAATAATGAACTGCAATTTGGATCTGTTGGATCTGTTTGTTTGTGTTTATATTATATTAATATAACATTATGTAAAACGTCCAACTGTTTACGAATTAAAATCCGGACATACTGTGATGCATGAATTATCATGTTAATGTTAGACTATAGCAATGTAGTAATGTAATAGCCAATGTTAGGAGTGCAGCATCTATAGAGCTTTGCTTTTATATAAGTTACCTTGTTTACGTTACGACCTGCAACATTTCATGACACAAATAACGTTACTTTACTGTAAATCAAAGATTTGACGATGGATTATGTGGGAACCCTTAGTACCTCCGACCGTGGCGATTAGCCTAACTTATAATAAAAAAAACTTACTCTCAGCAATGGTGAGATCTTGCCAGATCTATGCAATATATGACGATCTTTGGATTGTGGATGACAAGAAGTGGCCAGCAATTGTATGGCCTGATTTAATTATCTTATTCAGACACCAAGTATACAAGAGAAATGATTAGAGCATACAAATCCCTTGATGCATACTACGTGCTAATAGTAGTGTAATAGTAATAGTAGTACTGATGAGTAATATGGTCATGTGCAGCTCGTCAAATACTTTGATGCTGCAGCCTGCACCGGATTTTTGCGTGTTGAGGATGTGCTCCCTAGTCAAAGGCAAGGCATTAAAGCCAAGCCTTATGATTTTAAGGCATTTTTTTGGCAAAACCATGCTTCCCCATAGGAATGTTGAACATCAGGCACCCAGCACTGGCTACAACTCCTTGGCATTTTGACTTAGCAACAACACCACCACTATTGGCGCTTTTCCACTGCATGGTACGGTACGGCTCAGTTCGGTACGGCACGCTTTGGCGCTTTTCCACTGCATGGTATGGTACGGCTCAGTTCAGTACGGCTCACTTATGACGCATTTCCACTGCATGGTATGGTACGGTACGGCTCGCTTTAAATGGTACCACCTCTGTTGAGGTTCCAAGCGTACCGTACCGATACTAACAT
Source organism: Scardinius erythrophthalmus (assembly GCF_964197995.2). Taxonomy (NCBI): domain Eukaryota; kingdom Metazoa; phylum Chordata; class Actinopteri; order Cypriniformes; family Leuciscidae; genus Scardinius; species Scardinius erythrophthalmus. Next base: position 27,766,714 of record NC_138240.1, read on the forward strand.
ATGACGTGAAAACACTGCAGATCACTGATTGGTCAGACAGAATCATCACTACCAGCGTCATTGTATTTATGACACGAGACACTAAACCCGCTAGATTTAAATAGCCAGTAGACAACAGCCAATGCTGTAGCACCTGTTTTAAAGGTATTTGCTTCAAAAAAAGAGTATAAACTTCAAAAAAGTTCACAACTTCATTGTGGTCAGTGGACGAGGTGCAGAAGTTCCTCTCGTTGGTTGCCGAGGAGCGGATGGGGCAACACGGAATGAAAAATTCGCATTTAATATGGTGATGTCATGGCAGTAGAGACGGCAACTATAACGATCAGTCCCACCCACTTTGAAGCGGTACTAACTGCAGTGGAAAAGCAACCGAGCTAAAGCGAACCGAACCGTGCCGTACCGAGTCGAATCGTACCACGCAGTGGAAAAGCGAAGCGAGCCGAACCGTTCCGTGCCGAGTCGAACCATACCGAGCCGAACCTAGCCGTACCATGCAGTGGAAAAGCGCCATATGCTACTAGCCGAACCCTTTACTCCGGTTCGAAGACCGCGGGTCTTTTGCCTCTTGGTTGCGTGCGCAAGCAGTGATGACATCGCCGAGAAATCCATGTATAGGACCGTTCGGACCGAATGCAACGATTGAACGAACATGCAATGGTCCTACGCCTTCCACAGACGACATATATTTATAAAAATACTTTTAGACTGCTTAACATAGTGATTGCTATCAGGATATGAGGAGACTTTCAACCAGCATAACAAAAAAAAAAATTCTGCAAAGAATCAACTACGGCACCTTTAAGGGATACATTTTACAGTCCGGGACTCCTACATACACTACCATTTAAAAGTTTGGGGTCAGTGAGATTTTTTTCTTTTAAATAATTAACACTTTTATTCAGCAAGAATGCATTAAATTGATAAAAATTGACTGTAAAGACATTTAAAATGTTACAAAATATTTCTATTTCAAGTAAATACTGTTATTTTAAACATTCTATTTATCATTTAGAAAAATGTATCAAGGCTTCCACAAATATATTAATCAGCACAACTGTTTTTAACATGTTTCTACAAGAAATGTTTCTTGAGCAGCAAATCAGCTGAAGGATCATGTGACACTGAAAACTGGAGTAATGGATGTTGGAAATGTATCTTTATCATCACAGAAATAAATGACATTTTAAAATATATTAAAATAGAAAATAGTTATTTTAAATTGTAATAATGTTTCACAGTATTTCTGTTTTTACTGCCTTTTGTAATCAAATAATTGCAGGGTTGATGAGCAAAAGAGACTTGTACAAAAAACAATACAAAAGCTTACCAATCCCCTGTGTGTTTGTTTTAGGTACAAAAGTGTTTGAGATTGAGAGGGGTGTGCAGAAGCTGGACCTGACAGGAAAGAGTCGTGTGCAGTTACGAACAGGGTCAGAGATCAACCTCGTGAGCTTGGGGACGAAGCCAGCTAAACGGAATTCCTTCAGGCGGTCCCTTGCTTTCTGCACTGAACGAGCACAGGTAACAACTGTCCCTTACAATAAAAGCACTGTAGCAGTACCACAGTACAGTGATGATATCAGATTATAATACCATGGAACTTTGATATTATATCATGGTACTGGATGAATACCATATTCATGCATCATGGTATTTGATACTCCAAGACATTTTAAGGAAATCCATGGTGTTACCATGGTGTTACAAGAATTACAGTAAAAAAACTGTACCACAGAAAACCAAGTTTTTTAGGGTTTTTTTACATATACCATGAGATACTATTATTATTATTATTATCATTATTTTGAATTAGTTTTTATTTTTAAATTTTCCATTTTGATTTTACTTAAAATGTAATTTTGTTTTGTTTTTGTCATTTTTGACATTTTTGACATTTCTATGTAGATTTTATTAATTTTTATTTTGGTTTTACTTTTAGTTATTTTTGTGCATCAAGTTAAACTAGATGAAAATGAGAAATATTCCCATTAACGTTTATTTTATTTCAAGTAACAAAAAAAAGGTTTTTGTTTTAGTTAACTAAATCCTTGTATAATGGCATTGGCATCTGACGACATCACTGTATCGAGGGTGCTGCTGCCACAGTACCCTTTTGCACCATAGTAATGTCAGGAAAAACACAGTAATCTTAGTACATGCCCAGAAAACATGATAATACCATAGTATTATTTGTAAGGTCTGATAGGAGCCTTTTAAAGTGGCATTGGGTCTGGCTAGATGACTGAACTGCTGAAGTTGAAGTGCTACACTGCCACCTGTTATTTGGATTGTGTAACTGCAACACTTTGCAAGAAATTAATTTTGAATTTGTAAGATCAAACACATGAGACAAAAATGACAACGGTTGATTTTGAGCCATTTTCAGGTGTTTTTTCATGTATTTTTTTGTGGCTTGTCTTGTTTGGTGCTCTGTTTGTCAGTTGTCGCTGCTGTTGTGAGTTCACTAATTACAGTGGGTTGGATTGGGAGCCACTTCCTCCCAGAGGAGCAGAGAATAACGCACAGATAAGAGCTGTTTTAACCGACCATTACACCCTACTTTATCAAACAATGATGAGTGGTTCCTCAGTGGAGGAGTCTGCTGACTATTAAATGTTTTTAGAAGCAGCTGTGACTCTTGTTTGAGTCATTTAGGATATTTGACCATTTCACCCTATAAAAGGACATGTCTTGAACACTTTCCTCTGTTTTTCTATTTCTCTCAAAGGGGGGCTTTCTGACCCCACTCTTAAGGAGAACTGCCTCAGCAAAAAGCACCCTAAAGAAAGCTCCGTCTGCCCTGTTTATCGAGCATGGCAAGGTCTTCCAGAGGAGGAAGGTACGATTCAGCATGAGCACACTGCACAGCCTCCAACATGGATTTGTTGACTGTATTGGATTTCCCGATGACTCAGTAGATGAAATGACAACTAACACCAGCCTCTCACTTGAATGGCTTTTGACCTTCATTATATGGACAAAAACATTCTGCTAAATATCTTTTGTGTTCCACAGAAGAGTCATACATTACATGATTATATGTGTGTGTATGTATGTATGTGTGTGTGTGTGTGTATATATATATATATATATATATATATATATATATATATATACCGTCGTGCTCAGAATTAATCATACTCCTGGTTAATGTTATCAAAAATGGCTGTAA